>NC_071335.1:16131500-16774500 GCF_027744825.2 Synchiropus splendidus | reverse complement strand
AAGTACAAACGACCCTCGACACATACCTAGAGGTTGAGGGAGCGGGAATGTGAAACGTTAACTTCCGCATATTCATTAACACTGGCTTTCAGGTTCCACAAGCATCACACTTCGTAATATATTTACACAGACATCGCTATATCGCCTCCAAAGATGTGCCATGAGGGTTTGTATTTTTATGCATCGCGTATAAAAGAATTTACACTCAGTCACATTTATACGTGCATACAGTTTCATACATTTATGAGTTCTAAGAAAAACATTTATGAATGGGAATAATGTTTTAATTTAATAATGAGTTAAAAAATAAATAAAGGCTGTTATTCTGGTTCCAACACTTAATATAAGTAAGTAAGTAAGTAAATTGAACTTGGAAAAAAAAAAACTCATTTCCAGCACATGACCTACAAAAGTATGCATTAAACAGGACAGTAGTTTCATCCAACAGGTCTTGCAGAGTGTCTGCACCCAACCCAAGTGTGTTATTCTGGGTAAACGTGTTTAAAGAACATACCTGTGTGAACATTGGTTTTCCATTCTGGGTGACCATTGTGCACTGATCACAGTCCAGTGACACGAAATTGTTGTGGAATGACTCCTTAGGATGTTTCAGCACATAGTAAAGCTCAGTGGCACCGCCCTCGAATATACTCCGAAAGTACCTCGGAATCAACGTCCGACCAATTGCTGAGGGGAGAGGCACAAAAAATAAGTGTTTATGGTTAAATAAGGTCACATTAAAAATCACAGTAGCTGTCGCAGCTCTTACTGTAACGCTTGGGTCCATCCTCCAGACAGAATGTAATGGTCAACATGGCATCATCTTCAAAGAATTCTGTAGTAAAAGCATCCCACCAAAGGTTGTCGCAGTCCTACAGAAAAGAGAAGTCGAATTCAGAGTGGTGCAAGTTTTATGAGCATGTACGATTTTCCACAAACCTCTGTCCAATTTTGTAGCCTTTTGTTGAGTTCAAATATTCTGTAGTCTGTCTGGTTGCCATATGGTGTGTGCCTCCTGCAGTAGCAAACACACGAAAGGTTCAAAAAGTGGAAGTCAACTGGAAGCTTCGACCATGATCGGATGGACAAAACTATCCAAGTATTAGAAATGAGCACTTTTGAGGACTACTATGCTTTAATTTATATATTTTATAATCACTCAATAAGTCGACAGAGGAGATAAGCCTTACCCGATGCCTGGCTCGAGGTATGTCGGGGGATACATTGGGGTTGGCCTGAAGGTAAAAAAGGAGACATATTTAGATCCTGCTCTAGAGCCACTAGATCCTACCATCGTATGACATTAACCTCAAACTTTAAATGGCAAAGAGAAGAAAAGTCTTTTTTGTGGAAAGCTAAATTCTCTAAATCTTTGAAATAGTGGTGTATACAACAAAACTACATCCATATTTGCCATTTAAAAGATGAGAAAAATTTGAAGTGAGTATCATTTCAATAACAAACCTTGGCGCTACGATTGATTTGGCCCTTATGTCTAGGAGCCTGGACAAACATTTGTACCCATGACTAAGCTTTATTAATAGCACATTCTATTTGCTTTTTTGCTTAATACTAAGAAGGAAACCAGTCATACACCTGGTAGCAGCGGAGAGACTACAAACAGATGCACCAGATGACTTCAAGCAAACCCTCTCACTGATCTCTGAACTTTCCAAGAACGGAGGGCTTGTTATTTCCCTCTTGACTCCAGCCTTTCATCTCAGCATGTTTATGTACCGGGTCCATAAAGCCTCAGGACAAGTGAAAAATTCCACTTCAAGATGAGACATTCTTTCAGTTTAAAAGAATCTGCTTTAGTTGCATTTCCAGATCCCACAACTTCTTTCATAGTCTGACAAAACCAACAACCACTAAGAGAAGAAATTATATTACACCATTATCCCTGCTGCTTGAACCTGCGATTGAACCGGATGTAGTGCTGTTAGTTTGATGCACAGCTGTCAATTCACTTACATTCAGTCAAAACACTTTGCAACCACAAACATTTGTTAGTATACAATAAAAGCAGAATTTACTGGGAATAATCAGTACTGAAAAAAATACACAAACGGGACGGGGTAAAACACTTTGTCAATGGCAGCCATGTTTCCACTCAGAATTCACAATTTTTACATCTGAAAACATATTCATCCTCCCAAGAAAATGCTGCAGCATGTGACCCAAAACACTGAATGATCTTTTAGCAGTCTTTATTTTTATATTTATTTATATTTTATAAATTATTCCACAATCCTATCTGGCCAGACTTCCCTAAATTAAACTGCTAACAGACACAGATTTAGATATCTTTAATGGGGTAATTACCACATCTAGTGTCACTGTACCACAACAATACGCAAGAAAGAAATACACCCAGAAATGCTTCCAAATACAAGGAACAAATAAGAAAAAAACTCACAGCCCTGAATTAAATATGAGCACATATCTTTCAGCTTTATACACAATATACACTTGCATCTATATGAATTCTATATCCATTATATTGACACAAGCAAGACAATTGCCATGAGAGGTCAACATAACATATATATTTTTTTTTAATTAAAAAAAACAACTTACCCAACGTCTCTGTCCAGCATGGTGCCGGGATGAAAGGGGGGGAAAGTGCTACCGTTGGGGGGCTCCTTCGGAGAGTACAGCTTGAATGACTTTGAGGAACAGCCTTCAGAAATAAAGGAAATTTGCACATCAGTTTTAACACTTGATATTATTTCACATATCAAACCGTAACATAAAAAACCCAGTATGGATTGGAGTACATCCAAGGAAAAACAATCACCACTGCCAGCATGACGTCTACATCTCTTTAACATCTACCTTTCAAAAAATATAAACCAAAGTCAAAAACAAAACACTTGTGAATCCTCTTCATTACACGCAAGCCACCACCACCCCCCTACTTTAGTCTAATTGCCCAGCTCTTCTATAAAGGTCATCCAGGCGTGGCGGGCTCCAGGTCACGACCCTGGCCATAACCACGGCTGAGCACCACCCCCCCAAAATATAAATGTCTAGTCTTGTCTCTGCATATTAAACAGAGTAGCATGTAATAGATTCATGTGTACAAAGACTGATTTATGTCATGGACCCCTGTCAGGCCAAAGGGGGCGTGAAAACAAGTAAAATCTCTATGAAGAAATTCAAACAAGGATAAATGGACAAAATTATTTGTGAGTCCCATACTGTCGAATAGTTGCCAAGTGCAATACAAATACAATACAATACAAATTTGCAATACTTGCAAAGATAATTTGCTACAAGTAATTATTTACTCTATATCAAAAACACTCAGTAAAGTGGTGGGCAGTGCTTCTATGGAACCACCCAGGCAAACAAATGGGCTGCTAAATAAATAAATAAACAATCAATGGTTGTGTGTCCATTAGTTGTTGAAAGCTCCATTAGCTCCTTTCCTCTCCTGTTAGCGGTTAATGACGGGTAGTCACAATCACATCAGCTGGATTCCACTTCCTCCACTGGGAATCGTGTTGCTCCCCATCTTACAAGCAAACACCACACATCCACATTAAACATGCAATAAATGAGTCCGGCTTTAAGCCACACATAAACGGTACAAATGTGTCTTGCACGTTTAAACACTTGAACATCAGACAGCGATCCGCCGGGCTCAACATTGTCTCCTTCAATGTAAAATAACTTGCTTCAGTTCGGGACATCTGCCGTCCGCAATTGACGCCTACAATACATTTATACATATATATATATAATATGAACACGATTGAAGCTGTGAGAAGACCCCACTTGCTTGGGATGAAACTTTTATTTTAAATAAGGTTTATTTTCAACAATAACAGAAAAAGGGATTCGCACTCAGCAACTACAAAAGCAATTAGAAGGGATAGCGGGGAGCGCTAACACTTAGCAGTTAGCACGGCAAGGCAGATAAACTCGGTTTATTTCAATGGGAGTTGCATCAAGATTAGCGATTGGAAACGAGTACCGACATAATGTCCACAGACCGCAACTGTGATCGACAAACAACCGCGATGGGAAGGAAAAACAACGTCGTTCGGAGCTCCGCGGTTGAAGCTAACGTTAGCAGTTGGTAATCTGTTAGCATTCCTGCTAACGGCGTATCGCAAAAAAACACCTTTCAGCGAGAATTCACGCGGATAAAGGCAATATTCGAATTGGAATGCATCGCATGTCGAGTCGGACCGCTTGGTCCGGTGTATCGGAGGTGGGAAAGTGCGCGTTTGGGCGAAAAAGCAGCCGTTTACCTGCCAAGAAGTCCAAGCAGAAGATTGATGTTTACAGATCCAGACCGTGTACGCTCCGTGCGTAAGAACCGATAGGCCCGCTGGACGCGACGTACCAACAACACACGTCCCGGGGAACGGGATCAATAAAATCGGCTGAAACCGCGAATCTGAGTCGGAATACCGGCCAAATTGCGGGAGTCGTTCGGCTGTGTTTTGTCCCGCATGAGGCCTTGTCAGTGGGTTGAAGCCCGCTGTGGGTTTACATACAGACCCCGATGAGCCCTTTGTTCACGGGAGGACATGAACAATAGCTGTAGGCCCTCCTCCTCCTCCGTTGCTCCCTCCGCAATACATTTGCTCCTCTCTCCTCTGCCCAGCGCAGCGAGCCGCCTGCCCCCACCACTACCGCCGCCACCACCACCACTCTAATGCACAACTGCACATAAAGGTTGTCTGGTAAGCAATTTTTCATCCGCCCTCGTCCCCATCCTCCCTTCTTCGTAACTGACACAGATGAGAATTGGCCTAATGCCGGGAGTAGGAGTGTGTGCAAGGAAATAAACATGATGCAAGTGAATCTCATGTTCACCTCATTAGTGCCCATCAGCTGGCAAACAAGATGCATGCGGTGGGGTTCACTGTTGAGCCAGAGCCCAAATAGAACAGCAGCTAAATCGTACTTAAATGGATTATAATACTCAAATATTGGCTACTAAAGCGGAAGCTGTCCATCCAGGACAGAATCACGTCTCTATAGGCTGCCAGAGTATTCATTCTTAGAGGGATTATTGTACTGTTTTATTTTTTTTATTATAATATAAATCAAATTATGTAATACTGGAGAGTAGTTGAACCTCTTCTTTTCAACCGTCGTCTTGGTTTCTAAACCTACTTCAACCATTGTAGCCGGATACAAGAGGCTGAAATGAGTTTTCTCCGAGGGGTGGCAGGCGTCTCCATTAGAGATAGTGAGAAGTTCTGTCACTTGGGAGAGGCTCGGAGTAGAGCCGCTGCTTCTCCGTGTTGAGGTGGTTTGGGAATCTCAAGAGGAAGCCACTTGGCTGCCTCTCTTTGGAGGCGTTTCAGGCATGGCCAGCTGTGAGGAGATCGAGGGGTCGACCCAGGGCCAGGTGGAGGGATTGTATCCGTCTCGGGATCCTCCAGTCTGAGCTGGTGGATGTTGCCCTGGAGATGGGCTTTTGGCACAACCTTCTGAAGCTGCTGCCCCCACGACCCGGCAACTGATACCTCAAGTAATGAGGATGGATGGATGGATGGATGCGTACACATAATAGAAATAATCATAATTATATGTATGATATAATGATCAAGTACATAACGTCCAAATGTTCCACATACATGCATATGTTCTGCATATCCATCCTGCCTTCACATATATTAAAAAGTAGGGCTGGCTTTTAAAAAAGAAAGAAATAAAAATATTGTTTCATCGACCTGAATTGATTTTCCTGTGCATAGTCCAAAATTTGTCCAACAGTATTTTTAATAGTGGGTTTTTCTACTATTTACTGCCTTATTTTTATAGCCAAATTGAATTGAATCGTGAATCATTGGGAAATTTGAATCAATACCAAGCTATAATAAAAATGCTTGATGATTAAATCTGTGATGTATCGCCAGTGTTATTCCACTGTTGATCTCCATCTCACGTACTGCTACGACAAAATTAAGGACATTCGGAGATTAATAGCATATATGAACACAACTTTGCTTTTACTTAATATTTGTAATGTTGATGACATCATATATGGTGTCAAGTCTACTGTTCTCAAAACATTCTGTTTCATGGTGCCAATGCTTCACCTGTGAATTTCTAGGAGGTAAACTTGTTGCAGTTGATGAATCACAAAACAGACCATCTGAATTGATCATCTTTGTCAACACTCTCTAATGTCAAGAAAACGGGATGTTAAATCACAATTTTAGACTCTTAGATTTTAGACTTTTAGAAAGTTGCCATGCATTGATTTTATGGGGTAATCCCCAGACCAGCAGTGCCATTAATAATTTATAAAAGTTAAAATAATAATAATAATAATAATAGAATAATAAAATAATAATAACCTTTTTTTTCTGCATATTCATCATCATCATCAGGAAATATGCAGAAAAAAGAGGGTAACTTCATGGCATCTTTGAGTTTATGTGCATTTCCTTCCCATTCCAAAAGCACATGCACACAGTAAATCTTCTTAAATCGCTTCAAATTATCATCAGATATTCAGATCACAGCCAGCGACGGCTCATCCATATGGCTGGTGTCCAGATATAAAAAGAACAAGTTATTAGGTCAAGCCTTTGACTGTATAAATACCGAACAGAAACGCATGTTACTGTAGCCAACGATATGAGCCAGCAGCAGAGGTGGATTCACACCCAGTCTAATCCTAGCACGAGGAGTGAAACACAATGTTTCATAAATGATTTATTCACCAATTATGCTGTGGCTGCACACAGGCAACTGTTGACAACAACAGCTGTCAAACAAAACAGCAGTGGTGGAGGCAACTATTCTACTGACACGAGTTAATGTTTGATTGGTCCACACCGGCCTGCCCGAGCTCCTGTGTGCATGGTTGAGCCTGAGCTGTCCGTGAACCTGGGGGTCCACAGACTGGATGCTGTGTAAATTAGGAATGCAGAGAGTAGCATGAACAAACCACGAGGAGCAGGAGGTTGGCGAGATAATCAGAGGGGGAACTTGGACGTGGTTTTCGTCCAGTGAAATACAGTATAGAAGTGTCGGGTGTGAAAGTGTAACTCCCCGTCACAGCTGAACTAAATATCCCACAATGCACCTTTAAAAGGCAGCTACAAAATAAGGAGAGCTGTTCGTACTATACAACCATTAAACTAAACTGATATCTAGCTAGTGTTGCATGCCATAATGCATTGTTGACACGACCTTGGTTCATTACCCTGTTGCTGAGGGATGGTTACTGCATAAACTTTACTGTTTTATTCAAAATTTGACATGATTTTGTTCTGCCTTATTGTCTTCAGACTGCAGCATTGTATTGTTTGGTACAGATTTAATTCATGCAACTGGATGAAATAATCTCACACTAATCCTAATCTCACCAAGACTTTCAATCTGTTATTTTGAGAAACATTTTCTATTCTAATTCTGCAAGTGTTTTTTATGATGACTACTTCATATTTTGTAAAGCATTAGATTCCTCTTTGGAGCCGCATCATATACTGAGGCTAGGGTGAGGGGCCGGCAAGCCAATAGGTAGGACAAAAGAAAAAGAATCTTAAATGTAACTGCTACTTCAGTACAATGAAAATGAAAAAGTGTAATAATCTTGCCAAGATTTATGTTTGAAGTATGTTATTTCAATACAATGTTTAATTCTTGTACATTTAATTTTAGGTAAATCAATGTAAATCAGTAATATTTGAGGATCTTAATATCTTGGAAAATAATGAGTAAAATAGCAGACACATTTTCAAGGTGTTAAAAAAATAAATTTCAAAACAATAATAAAAATGCTCATAATTCATCAAGGACAAAAGCTATTCAACTATCCAATAATTCTCTTTAAAAAGGGAACTAAAAACCTAAACATCAACCAATTGGTTTCTATTTTATTAAGTTCAAAAGTAATGAATGAAACCTGCATCTTTTGCGAGTGCTGCATCAACACAGGCAAAGGGCCGCATGTGGCCCCCGGGCCTCACTTTGAACATCTCTGTTGTAAAGCAACATGCAGACACTAATTTGTTGGGTCACTTTCCTTCAATGTTGGTTGTGCAAAGACATGTCTTGCTTGAAAATCTTGAGATCAAACTCCTTGTGGGATTAGGAGAGAAAAATCCAGTTGAATGAGTAGAGGTAGTGAAAACTGAGTTGTATTTGGGCTCAATAGCACAGGTGAGGAGGAGAGTGCAGGAAGGGTGGAACAGGTGGAGACCACTGTCAGAGAGTGAAAGAGAAGCTCTAGAGTCGTGAGACCTGCCATGATGTATGTGTGAGAGACGGCAGCTCTGACCCAAAGACGGGAAGCAGAGTTTGAAGAGTCACACATGAAGATGCTCAGGTTTTCATTGGAGTGACCAGGAAGGATAAGATTAGCAAGAAGCATATGAGAGGGACTGTTGGCTGACCGGGGGGGACTAGCGTCATCAGGGACAATGTTCAAAGAAGGAAAATATTTTGAACTAAATCCTAACTAATAATGGTCTTCAAAACACCCTTATTTTTGGTAATACTTTAATATTTCTAATATGGACATGATTAATCCCCAAATGGATGTGCCGCAAAAACAAAAAATTAAAATATGTAATGCACACAAGTAGTTTATTGAGTGCACTATTAACCTGTTTCTGATTACAAAATAATCCCTTACGTACACAGTACTCTGGCATGGGTGTGATATCCTTGGCTTACACAAGGATGTGGTTCCGTTGAGCGTGCAGAAATAAAAAAAAAATAAAACAGGATAATACACGTTGTTTTATCCCATCAAACAATTGTTGGTTTGTACCTATAACAGTCAAAATAAGCGACAAACGTCACTTGAAAACAGTTTATTCCATTGCAATATAAGCACTACACGGCTCACGAGGCTCTGACAGTCTTTTCGGCTGAGCCCTTGTCTCTTATGAGAGCAGGAGGTGTAGTCTGCGCTAGCTTAGAGAGTCTGCTGTGGGCGACTGATGTGGATTTGCCTATCTCGCATTCACTGACCCCCTGTAGTCATGGTAACGCCAGCAGTTAGGGATGTCACAACTGTAGAGAGGCTAAAAATCATTCATGGAGCTGGACACACAAGGGTTAATCCAGTGTGTGTGAATGCATTTTTCTGCTTGTGTGAGTGTGTGTTCTAAGCTCGCCCATTGAAATGGCACATGCCGGGGTTAATCCACCGCACAAGTGTGTGTTCGGGGTGATGGAGAGGAGGTGGGGGTGGGAGGTGTGTCAGGATAAGGCTTCCAGGGCTTACACACACCGCTTCTTTCGCGCTGAGCCGTGAGGCAAGCCTTATCTTCCACCAGCACCCTAGCCAGTCAGTCGCGCTCACACGCGCCCCACTACCTTCCCCAACCCCACTTCACCACCTCCAGCATTAAGCCTATGTACAAATGGTGATTAGACACCAGCAGAATAAACTCTTACATGCAACCAGGTGTCTCCAAGAACACAAAACAATTTCAATCCGCCTTACAAACAAGAACCGATAGCAGAAGACCAACATAACTGCAAGCAAAAGTTCATTAGTTTTTACTTTAGCTTCAAGAAATTGGCAAAGAGGCAAAGTAACACCAAGACTCACCTCCGTCTGGGTTTAGTTGTTCTGGTGCCGCCATTTTGTCAACAACTTGAAGCGCGTCACACAAAACTAACTCAAGACTCAGCCGCTTTTCATGCCTCCACCACTCCGATATCTCCCATGTCCAGACAGTCAGGCTCAGGGGCATGAGGAGGGGGGGCCGCTGGGGGGCCGAAACGCTACTGCGTGCATGTACACACAAACACACACGACATGCCACTTCCCTCTCTCGTCAACAGGAAACTGACCATCACGACGTCTGCTGGAGTTCTGATAACAAATATCCCAGCAGCCCTCCCTTCCTGCAGACCTCAGGACTCATCAGAAAACAGCCGCATGCCAATCTCAGTCTAGAAAAAAACAGAGTGTGAACTGATCCGAGTCCAAGCACTGATGCCAACCTCACGTCATTTTGTCCGAGAGCAAAGAAGAAGCGAGGACTGTTGTTCTAATGGTAATATTAAATGTAGACAAGAACCTCTTCAATGTCCCAGCAGCACGACGGACTGGCTTTCTATTGAAAGGTCCAAAGTTAAACCTGTCAATTTATAACTGTATTCATGACCACGACAAAGCTATCTTCCTCTTTATCTGTTTCACATCACTTGGATGAAGTCTCACTTGGCGATTGTCCAAGTGGCCGAATAACCTACTCCATGACTCATTCCAGCTTGCAGGGACTGGCAGGTGACATGTCTCGGCCCATATCCAACAACAGCCCTTTCTGTGGTCAACACCTGCCTGGAGGGGGACACAGGAAGGAACCAGTAAAAACAGCAACAATGGCCCCTTCTACCGGCACTTGTTTCTTTCCCTGCGGCTCAGACCCAGCTCCACACAACCAAGAACCAAAGATGTAGGCAAATGTCAGTTTCCTGTCATCAGAAATCGCTGGCTAACAAAGCAGCTACAGGAATATTTTGCCTGTTCCAAGGTGGGACTCACCTCCTCCCCTGAGGCTACAGAGGATGACTAAGGACAATTTGCTGTGGCAACCTCTGATGGGAAATGCAAACAGAAGAACTAAATTCAGGAACAGAATCTGCCATGTGAAAATGGACAGACTTGTTAGAGGGCAGCTAAGGAAGCAAGCTCATGAAGCAGATTCCAAATCCTGCTGCTGAAGCATGAGTTGAGTCAACATTTAAAATGTTTGTGAATAGAAAAAAACCCCTAAAATGACTTACAATAATAAATAAAATACAATAAAATAAATTTAACTGTTTTATTAAATTTTTTAAATTATTTAAATGATCATATTAATGAAAATACTATATTAATATATTTAATGTCTGAACTGAATAACCGTCCAGAAGAAGGCCCACCTTTGGGTGGAGAATCACTACAATAGTCGTATGCGCAAACATGGAACTGTGAATGTGATATTTAAGTATTTTACTGTCAATAATTGTGCGACTGAAGTGCTACCAAACACACTGGCAAGCAAGACACGAAGCTCCTAAGCAAAATATGATGGCAATTTTTGTACGATTCTTCGAGTGCACACTTTATGGATTTTCACAAAAGACGACCCCTGCTCCAGTTGCATAAGAGCAAAGATGATGTGCGGTTAGTGTGACTGTAGTTCTGGACCTTTGACAGCAGCGCCCTCCGGTGGTGGTTGCGAGCCAGTATGTTTGTTTTCATCATGTCAGCGTTCTCCCTCTCCGTGGGCAGTTGTCTCCTCAGGATCTTCTCCGGCAGCCATATACAGACACACACACACAGCAACAACAGAGCTCGGCAGCGAGTGTCACATGTGGTACTTCGGGCCAATGGGTGACGGGATTAAAGCGGCAGAGATGAGAAGAGCAGATTGTCACTATTATCATGTTCAGTGTGAGGAAGAGATTTCAGATTTGGAATGTTGAAGCTGAACCTTGCCTTGTTGTGACACTGTGGTTTATGTCCTCTATTGGCGTGTGCCGCAGGTGCGACTCAGTTGCCTGTGTCGACTAACTGGAGATGACAGCATCCTGATGCTGCGCTCTGTGTTCTCAGGGAGCCATTTTGTCTGTCTCTGATCTCAGAGTCAGGTCTGCCACCCCCAGCCAATCACATCAGCACTCAGCCTTGCAGAAAACACAGAAGCACAGTGATTTCTCCCTCCGACTCCCCTCCACCTTCCCCTCGCTCTCTCTGCCCATGCACTCCTACAGTGATGCTCATCTCCCACTTGCTTCCTTTTCCTGCACCCCCCCGCCTCCCTCCTCCGTCACCCCTGTTCTTTCTTTCTCCCACCCTCATCCTCTCCCTCGCTTAATCTACATCTTTCCACAGTATCCGCTCACTCTCTCCCGTGGCCTTCGTCACATCCTCCTCCTCTCTTCAGGCTCCCTTGTTGTGCAACCCGCTCCAAACAGCTCAGCCTTTGTGCCTTTTTGTCTGTTGCCATTTCAGCCAGGCAGCAGTCTTTACTCATTTTCTTCCAATCAGGGACAGCATGTGACTCCCTGCATGAGAGGGCACAGTCCCTCTCCCCTCCCCCTTCCCTTCTCTTATCCAGCCTGGTAACATACGCTAGCAATCAACCGAGTTGAAGAAATAGAAGTGGCGAGGGGATGGGCGGCGATGAAGGTGTGCACACAGCGCAGAGTGAAATACAGTACAGGGGAAACATGGCGGAGGGTGGGGGGCAGAGGTGAGCGAGAGCAAGGGTTAAAAACAAAGGGGAGGTGGAGGGGACGTGATGTAAGGTCTGGCTCGGACAGACCACAAAGCAAACATCCAGAAAGACTCCAGAGTCACACCGCCGCCCGGGCTCATCCAACTTGGCCTCACTGTTTATGTCGTCCACATGTTGGGGCACATGCTGAGTGCGAGTGTCTCCATACAATCCCCAGCGCAAACACCGAGCCCACACAAGAAGGGGGAGGGACCCTCGGCGTCGTACATGACTCTGGAATGTAAACAAGCCAGAACCAGAGACAGAAAGAGGATGAGCTCCAGTTGGTTTCACCTCTCCTGTGCTCATCATCGTCGTCCGAGCAGAACCTCTGACCCAGTTCATGCAGTAGGAGGGACGAGAAACGGTACCACCTGTGTGGTCATTAAAACCTTTGTAAAATAAAGCAGCGAGCGGCTCCGAGGATGAGACGGACAAAAGTGAGCGGGAGCAGCAAAGGACGGGAGCAAAGCCCTCAAGAATGCAGTCATACTTCATTTTGGAAATTTCCATGACTGTGTTGATTAAGCATGCATCCAACCACAAGACAGCCACGAACCGGTTCTAAACAAACGCACCAGCCCTCTCAGAGTCGTGTTACAGATGAAGTGTTTGCCTCCTACAGATAGACAACACACACACAGTAAATAAATCACATTTTGTAGCCTCAACGTGGAATTGCTAGAGAGATGAGTGCAGCCTTCCACCGTCTGAACTCTTTAGCACCAGTCCATCAGCTGAATAGTTTCCCAACCGCAAAACATGGTACCAGTTAGTCTTTCCATCTTTCAAATGATTCAAGCTGAGACTGGCACAGAGGAAACCTGATCCCTGCATGTGTGGTTGGCTAAACTTCCAGGTCCACATCCAGGCTGTTGGAGGGTTGACCACAGCGCCCACAGCGGCCAGTTAGACAGCGACAGATGGGCACGTCACTGTGATGCTGCAGGACCCAGTAATGGTGCTCTGAACTGCCTTCAAGCACTGACTTTTTATCAGTACAGCTAACACCAAACGTGTTGCTTTCAGAGTGCACATGTAGAGCTCATGTCAGTGGTCTGAGATTCAAAAACCACATTATAAAATTCACCTCAGTGCACAACAATAACAGATGCTTTGCCAAATCCTGATCCAAAGAATCAGAGCCCATTCATCCACCATATGGCGGCACCACCAGTGCAGTAGCCGCTAAAGAAGCTAACCTGCAACCTTCAACTGTGAGCAGTACATAACGGTAGGACAGGCTATTTTTTTGCTTATACTCGCATCTGTACCCTGATAGCAAAATGAAATGCTCTAACAAAAACAAATACTTCAGTCACCTGTGGGACATACAGCACGGTCCAAACATTTTGACCAACCCACAGTATAGTGATATGTCCATCAGATTCATCTGCTCTCCTCGCGCTGAATCAATGCTCTGGAGTCGTGGCCTCAGGGGGAGAGAGAAGAAAGTGGGTTGGACTTTGAATTCATATCACTTACCCTACCTTTAAGTCTTGATTCCGGAATGGTTGCTGAAAACTTTCTCTCCCTCTACTTTTCTATCTTGTCTGTATGTAATATTTGAGTTCATGGTTAATAAATTGTGTTCTTTTCCTCTGAATTTGTCCTTGCATACTTGCACACATACAAATTAATACAAACACTAGCTCCTAGTTTCCCGGCGTTCATTCAGTTTGGCACTGGAAAGACAGATTCACGGCTCCATTATTCTTTGGTCAAACAGATATTTTTTTTCTTTTTTAAATGAAGCAACTAAACAACGCAGAAGCGGCAGAACCAAGCTCACTTTAACATCATTTAATACTCCTCTAAACCACAAGCAACCAATTCTAGCAGCTACAAAAAGTCTCCTGCTACATCTGGATATCCATTTCAGAGCTGATCACTCACTCCCTGTCACACTGGCTTTTAAGATGTAGGTCAAAGCAGCGGAGCGTTAAAGGTCTGTCCTTAATTTGTGACAAGATCAGATGTTGAAGATCAGGACAGCTGGAGCCCATTAACCCAACTCTGGATTCAGGACCTTAAATGTAAAGTTTTATCAAAGTACGGTTTGGTCACTTCTTTCAAGGCTCATCTCTGAGGAGGAGGGGAGTCCCACTAGCTTATCTTTGTAAACATGACTTCTGAAGGACAGTCCCAAAAAAAATAAAAAGACAAATATCACCAAAATATGTTTTAATCCAGCAAGTGTTATTCAATTCATGCTAGCTCCCTCTTTTCATCATTAAAGTTAAATGTTCTAAAGATCCTGAAATGACGACTGACCATCCTGCAGTTCAGAGGTGACCGCATCTCTGCGGAGGCTCTTGATCTTAGCAAGTGATCTTTGCCCTTTAAATGTCACACTTTTGATTTTTTTTAATGTACCCTTTGATCTGTAAAAGAGTGTGAACCTTTATGCACAGAATGGCGCTGAAGTGAATGAAAAACCGCATCCCTGAGGAAATCAAACGCTAATCCGGGTCAAGAGTCCGTTCCCATTAGCGGCACCTGCAACAGCCAGCAGACGAAAGACGGTGCCACAGCTACAGACGTGGAGCCATGTGAGCAAACAACAGCAACATGTTGGGGAGCGAAGATTCACACCTTATCTGTGTGTGTGTGTGTGTGTGTGTGTGTGTGTGTGTGTGTGTGTGTGTGTGTGTGTGTGTGTGTGTGTGTGTGTGTGTGTGTGTGTGTGTGTGTGTGTGTGTGTGTGTGTGTGTGTGTGTGTGCAAGCCGGGGAGGCGGAAGTTAAAATGGTGCGAGCAAAGTCTTTTGAGTGAACATTGATGTGTCATTCATCAAGAGTGTGTGCAGATCTGCGCTCTGTTGGTCCATCATCATGTCATCTTCACTGTCGCACCTGCTTAAATAGGTTTTTTATACTCCACACATCCACACACTTGAATTTGGCCTTGATCTGTACATCACTGTTGGACACTGATGCAGTTGAACAACTTGCTATAAGGTGTTAGACACTACTGCATCTTTCATTTCCTGAAATGCTTCAGACAATTTGGCTTTGTTCCCAAGGATGGATAAATAAACCATCTCCCATCTGTCTGCGACTCCAAGTCCACACTAACTTGTTTCTTTTTCTGCCATTCATTTCTGCATGCTAAACGGCAGATGCATGATCGAGTGACTCTAGCCGGACACACGCGGTTAATTCCTTGCATGTGCTTCCATCACCAGAAGAACTCATTCCAAGAGGTGTTCACCTTTGCAGTGTCACCAACATGGAAAGTTGCCATCAACAGTGATGGAGAAACTCTTTTCGACTTCAGGAATGAATATGAGAGGATGAATTCTGGTTGAGTCGTTCTTGCATTCGCAACGATTCCCCAAACCATTGCACAGGGTGACCTCCCATGAGTCTTTGCAAAAAAGAGCCCCTGGCCCGAGGGCACCACTCTCCGTGCCCCTCTCTGCCTCCGTCACGCCACAGTGCCTGCACTCACCAGCCAAAGCACATCCTTTAACAAACAACCAGAGAAAGTGAGTGACGGCACTGGGGAGAGGAAAGTGAAGGTGGAGAAGCAGCTGCGAATGACAGTCCTCAGCTACTTACCGGGACACGCGCAGCCGCCCACGGACATCTTCTCACATGTCTGGTGTGAATCCGATCAAAAACGATGGTGGTGTTGACTCCTTTATCTCCACTCTCCTCCTCCTCCTCACCAGTGACTGCTGCCGCCACAGAGGCTGCTCACATGAGCGTCTGTTATTCCACAGTTCACACACACACCAGGGAGAAAGGAGAGTGAGTGAGTGAGTGAGTGAGTGAGTGTGGGAGGGAGGAAAGTAGGAGAGTGACAAAAATCAAGAGAAACAGAGGAGAGGTTAGGAAAGAGCGCACAAAGGATCGGTTTCTCTCAGATGTCTGAATCACAGTGAGTTCTGGAGTGAGGAGAAGTGTGTTCCTGCCTCTGCTTTGCCCTCATCAGCCCAGCAAATTACTGCTCAGGTGGGAGGAGAGAGGGAGAGAATGAGGAAGGGAGGGAAGAAGAGAAAGAGCGAGGACTGTCAAAGTGACCCGAGAGAACGACAACATGTGATGTGGGTCTTTTGCCTCTTTAAATATGTAGAGCGTGTTTTAGCACCGCTCTCACAGTGACACACATGATCACACAGGTTCCCATGACTTGAAGTGTGTTTGTGTGTGTGTGTGTGTGTGCTTGTGCTGCAGCCGTCTGACTGGCTTGTTACATCCAGTGAAGGTCTGCTGCGCAGGGATGGAGGGTGGGAGGGCGGCCAGGGGGGAGAGAAAAAGGGGGAGGACGTGGGAGGGGGCTGACGTGCCTCTGCTCTCGCCGTCATCTCTCTCACCCATACTCTGCTAGTCTTTTTGTCTGCAGTATGTCACAGTGTTGCTCCCTCGCTTCACTCATCTTTCCTTTCACTCTGCCATTTATACCCGCCACCCCCCGCCTCCCTTTACTCACTCACTGACACTCTGCTTCCTTTTAACTCCGTCACCTTTTCTTCCTCGTCTCCATCTTGCTCTGATACTTCGTCATTTTGTCATGTGTCCGTTTGATGCTCAGGTGCGGCACTGTTTGGATGCACATCGATGTCTGAATCAGGAAGTCTCTCTTACCAGCAGCAAAATAACATAAAAAATAGTTATAAAATAGAATATTAAAATATAGTTTTTTTTTCTTTGTCAAAACTGCTTTTGTCGAAAAATAACCAAATGCATCGTCTTACATCTAAGGCACTGTTATAACCGCACTATAGTTTGATGATAGTCAAGTACAAAGAGAAAATGAAAGTATATGCGTCTCACTGATGGAGAGGATGCAACACTTGCAGTGTCTCCCAGAATGGAGTTGTAGGTCACAGGAAAAATAAGAGGGTCCAGACAGAGCATCCTGCTGGGAGGTTTGCTGATGGAAGCGAAGCAGCAAGAGGCGATGGGAAGCTTATTAGGACAGCAGTGAGATCTGCCACAGTTTAATGACTCAAGGACAGGAAGCGGAGCTGGCCATGGTGAAGACCCCGAGGTTGGGAGTGACTAGAAAGGACAAGATTAAAGGGACAGTTGGTGAAGAGATTCAGAGACAAAGTATGGGAGGTCAGATAGTCTGAGGGACAAGGACCAAGCGATGAGGTTTCAAGAGAACAGACAGAAGTGTGAAGAAGTGTGAGGTCGCGTTGAAACAAGTGTTGATTCAGTCCCAGTTCAGTTTTTTATAATGTCCTCCAGTAATGATTCAGAAGTGTCTCTCACTTGGATCAGCAGAGACTTTAACTCCAATCCTGTTGCCTCTTCAAACAGTTCCTTTCTCTCTGACTCAAATCAGCAATTTAGTACATCAAGTGAATCAGTCTTGGCTGTGAAGTATTATTGGTATTTATTATTGTATGCTGTGAGCTAAACAGTGAAATCTCAGATGTTACTCTCCTGATAGGTGGCTGCAAAAATGTTCCCATGCATCAAAAAAGGGTTCGGTGGATCACAATAGCATGGCTTTTTTAAAACCATGCTAAACCTCCTGGATGGATGCACTGAATTATTTCATGTGAGATTTTTAATTACACGCTGTTTAGATCAGGGTTTTCCACTTCAAGAAACCTACTTATGGAAAGATCCAAATACTGTGCAAGATCAGAGCGCTGCCTGAGGTTCCTGCGGACCTTTGCCTGCATTATTCCCGCCCCTTGGGATGTCAGGCATGACGCTCAATAACTGACCAGGCACAACATTGTGTTCTGAGGTTGCTGAAAATATCAATGCTCCAAAAAGTATAGATAATGAAACTGGATACAGTTCTTATTTCACAGTGGTATTGAGCCCATGGTGTGTGTCCCGCACTGAAGTGCCGTTCATCAGTTATTGTATGAAACTTTAAAGATTCACAGACATGGCTGTGGAACTGTGCATTTATATGCAGCATGAAATGGTCACCCATTGTCTACAAAGTTGCTTCTGTTGAATTTCTAATTCTAATTTTACACTTGCCAAGCTAGAAAGCTGAATTCAAATTCAACAAGAAGTGAAAGCATGCCTTGATGATGTCACAGGTAAACAAGCTCTCCAGCTTCAGTATAGGAGAAGAGATGCTGACCAATGGTGTGATGATCTGAACGTGTCAGTAGGCAAGTCAGCCTGTTCTCCTCTTCAAAAGACGTAGTGTGATAGGAAGTGGTGAAGCAACTTAAAAGAGCAAGGGACAAGTGTCTGCAGTGAATCTTTCAGACTGAAAGCTAGCCTCAAACTGGGTTCTGAAACAGACAATTCGCACAATTTTAAAAATAAAACTGATATCACCAAAGCAACTGTGTCAATCATCCAAAAAAATGCTCTCCTTCCTCAAAAGCACTGACAAATCTTATCTGAATCTGTGATATAGCTAACGACTTGTGCTCTACCATGCTTGTTTACACAGTTGGTACCTCTAAGATGCCAGCAGCGTGTTACCCAATGACGAATTATTTACCTCCAATTCTGTTCTCCATAAAGTTTCCAATTTTAACATAGTGACAACCCTTGTTCCAACTGCACAAAGTTTGGTGTGATAACCAACCTGAATGAAATGAATGCTTTTGTTTTAAATACTAATGTTACTCTTCTCCATCATGTTTTTTTAAATTCAATGCAGAATCAAGCAAACTATTATATATTGCGTAATCTGACCCCACAAATTATATTGTCTTTTTCTGATTAATTTTAGTCTCATTTTCTCCTGTTTTTTTTTCTCCCAGATTTTGTTTTAAAATAATTTATTTTATAGCCATTCACAACACTCTCCCTCTCTCTTGGAATTAATTTGCCCACCTCTGTACTGGACTGAGTTTAAGTTGAGATGCTGAAGATCATCTGCCAATGTCTGTCAGCATTGACCATGGCAGGGAGGAGTAGAAGCAAAGAGGTCAGCCTGATTTTAAAGAGCAATCTCATTACAGTTGCAACCGCGAACAGAGAGACGCCACCTACTCCACTTTTAAAAATAGCACACTTTAAAACCAAGGACAAAAGGGCACATTTTAAAGTGAGCAAGGACAAGAAGGTTTTTGGGTTGAGTGAGCCTGACTTCTGACAGACAAGATGGGTTTAAAGCTTTAAGCTGAAAACTGACCTGAACAATTCTGAATTTCGTCTTTAATAGCGACTCAATGATATTTAAAAAAAAAATCTCATTACAAATCAATTCACACTGCCATCTACTGGCGGGAGGTTGTCACCGTACGGAATTGCCAAACATTATTTAGTCACTGGATGCTTTAGAGTCGACCTATATTTGTCAAGTTAGTGACACGTCTTACTCACTCTCACCTGTAGCGACTGTGTGAGTGAATGTTGCACCCCCATTAATAGAATTCCAAATACAGATAGGAAACATTCAACATGTGATGCTAAAATACTGATTCAGTGGTTCGAGCGGACTCCCACTGAGTCAACATCTTTCGGTCCTAGGGAGCAGTTTAAAAAGATACGAGACACAAGTGTGTCTCATCTGTGCCAGTGTTGCAACAAAAACAAGCTTTTATTTAATTCCACCGGATGTGTTGGCACATGCAGGGATGAAGACCGTCACCCCCCACATGTTTCTATTTTTTTAAGACACTTGCTCTTTGTCTCCCTCCCGCTCTTCCTCACCCCATCTCATTAGGCGGTATCTCATTTTGAGAAGGAGAGTGTGAAGCCAATCAGAGCGCGGGAAGAAAGAGCAGGGGAACGAGGGAGACGGAGAGGTTGCGGGAGGAAGAGAGCAAAGATGGAGAGAGTGAGAGAGATGGAAAGGGCGAGCTGGAGAGAGAGAGAGAGAGAATAAATAGTTCTAGCGCGCTCGTCCCCCATTACCCCGGGAGGGCACTGTCGCCATGGCAATGTGGCAGAAAAGGGATCACACAAGCCTGATCAGCTTTGGCACGTACACAAATGATCCACACTCGGAACTGCCGCCGTCTACAGACGCTTTTGACAAGTTCAGCCTTCTGAATGCAAGTCTGCACGCAGCAGCCACACCTCCACATGTTAGCTGGCATCACCAGCGCGCAGGAGAACACGGAGACAGACTAATCAGGGGGGATGACAGGGTGAGAGACTGATCTTAACACATGAAAGGCTGAAGAAAAGGTTGGAGGGAAGAGAAACGAGGAGGATCTCAGAACTGGTGCGACGAAAATAAGCCACCAGAAGAAAAGCTTCTTTGTAGTTGGCTCTTTATCACTGGAAGGGTCAGTTACACTACAGTCACTGCAAGGACCAGTCTGAAATAGGAATCATAGATTGCCGACCCAGTGAGGGGTTCACACTTTTGCTCAGGATCCCTTCTCTATAAACTGCGAGAGACATGTTTGTTTCAACTTATCTTCCTGCTCTGTCTTCTGGCTCAGCTCTTTTCCGCTTCATTGCAACTGACTTGCAATTGTGCCAGTTGAGATTCTGCTTCCTCATTCATTGAGGATGTCACGGTGGACCCCATCAAGAGAAGTAAAGTAAAACACAATGACAGTGGTGGAGAGAAGCAACAGGATCAAAGAAATAAGCTTCTAAATTGAACGCTGACTCGTGAAAATCTCAGCAGGTCTTTCTCTGTCAGCACTTTCACATATTTCATTGGGGAGATTATTCAACTTAAATCCTGATGCCTCCTACGGTGCCTCGTCTCATAAAGCCTGGCTTGAACAGGGATTTGTACCGGGAGCCTCTTCAGGGAAGCAGCAACTCTTAAGATTTGGACCGTGAGGGTCTAAAAGGGGTCTTCCAAGCTTCGACCTTCAAAGAATCACCTCACAATAATGTAGTCCCTTTTCTGTCACACAAACAGCCTCAAACAAAAATTAAGTGGTCAGTCGAATATTCGATTGGATTCTCACTATAGGTGAGTTTGAATACTGTTCTACGTTCTTACACTCAACGATGGTGACTAGGTTAGCAGATAAACTTAAGTCTGGTGTAAGTCCTCTTCACAGGGTGGCAGTGAAGCTTGGTCATCCAGGAGCATCCAGACAATGTGTCTCACTGGGCACCTTTAATGTCCAGATAGGAAAAGGCCTCGGGTCAGACCCGGACGCGCTAGAGGATTTTACATCGCAGTAGACCTGAGAAGCAGGAGGAGGGGAGATTTGTGAAGAAAGGAAAGCCAGCTACCAGATCTAAGGAGGTTGAAGACGACCGATGGATGCTTGGGTTAATAAGTTTCCCCCTCATGACCTCTCCTAAGGTGTCTATTTGTTCTAGAAGTCACACTAGCGCACCTTTGTGCAAAGTTTATCCATACTTTAAAATAATTAAAAAGCTCATTTTTATAAGAACTCTGATGACGAAGAATTTTGAGAAGATTTTCAGGGGAACAAAAGAGAAATTCCCCCCAAAACCTGGCCATAATAAATGACCCTCCAACCCTTCATGACATGAGCGCAGAGCATCTTTTCCTACCACCTTTACATCAAGTAAACCTCGAATAGCTCTCAATAAACGGTCACGATGATTCAAAAGCATATTTCATATTTGCAAAGGCTGTGCATATTCCATGAACTGAACAGCATCCCTTCAGTGTTTTGCTGGATTTGTCACTAGCTGAACTTACCATTGGGGTTCAGTCGACACGACACTCCATCCCTGCTTTATTTTTGCCTTCTGGAAGCCCCGCTTTCCCCTGTTGTGTCTTGTGAAAGCCTCTTCCTCCTTCCTCTCAGACCTCAGTTTTTCGTGAACAGATGTTCTGCACCATGTGGGAGGGCATTCCTCTGCTCTGCTGTCAAAGCACAAGAAATAGAAACAAGACGGAATCAAACCAGGACGAAAGCAGCACAACTCAAAAGTCAAGATGGTGTCAAGTTAAAGATCAGAGTGCTTTTGACTCTTTTTAAACACGCTGCTGGAAAGGTCAGAAGTTCACGCACACAACTTTTCCAGACGGAGCCGCTCGCACCACTGAAAGCAGCAGAGCTAAAGACTCACACAATGTGACTTGGAGGCACCCGACTTCTGAAACCTCACAGCTCCTTTTTCATTCAGCAGCGCTCAGCTGAGGAAACCAGGTGATGGCAGGAGAGTGAGAAACATGACAGAAGAGGCAAATGCTTTCTCTCTCCCAAAAGATTCAGAGTAAAAACCCTGCTCTCGCTGGAGCTCGAGGGGAAGCAAGTGTCTGACAGTGAATGGATGAGTGAGCTTCACATTTCAGAACTCAAACGGCAGCACTGAGGGACAAAATGGACAGCAGATGTAGAGGAGGATAAATGCACCGTGCATGCACACCAACACAATGGTGGGATGCTGGATGCTGCAGCAAAGTGACCCACTTACACAGAAACGCCCCCCCCTGCTCACAACTCACACATACCTCCGCACACACGCACCACCCGCTGGATACTGGTGGATGCTTTGGCCCCTTTACAGACAATAACGTGTTCCAAGAAATGTATGATGTGAGGGAAGGCTGTGCATGTGATAACTTTATCACACGCATATAACAGGGACGGTTTCTATACTGGCGCAAACACCACCAGATATCTCGGTGACATTTGTGCATCCGACCTGCTCTGAGCGCCCTACCGTGACATTCTGCACAAAGGTCAACCGTTCTGTGACTCAGACCCAGACGCAACGAGATAACGGGGGCGATAAGCAAAGACGACAGAGGTGGGGAAGGTTAAGCCTCGAGTCACTCGTCTGCAGAAATTCACTCGTTCACATCTTTTAATAGTCCACAGCTGAGGTGGCGAGGAAGACAAATGCTGCCATCTAGTGGTCAAAGTGAAGTACAGCGCGCGCATTAACGTATGTTAATATATAATATATGGTTTGAATATATATATATATATGAGGTCATAAAATCCCTATGTTTGAATAAATGGTGATTATATATACTGTATATATAATCACCATTTATTCAAACATACAAAGGGATTTTATGACCTCACCGTACTTTAACATGCCAATTTACCATCTCATGTAATCTTATTACGCATTATATACAGCTCAACAAATACAACAATCCTGTCTATGTCTAGTTCCAGAAAAAAAAAGTTGCAGATGAATTATTCAAGTGTTTATTGAAGACCAAAACGCGTTCAAGCAAGAACAACTGAGATGCTTCCGACGCTACAGAGGAATCAAGATGATGAGCCACACAATGACGATGTGGGAGAGTTGTTGAGGGTCAAGCAGAGGAGAGGTCACCAGCTGCAACCTATTAATGAAACTGTTGTAAATAGATAATGCAAAAACCGAAGGGAATGACACAAATTAGGCCTTAAAACAAAAAGATATGGATGGAATTACACATTGAAATTGAGAGCTGGGGAAACATTTGGTCATAAATCGGAAAATATGTGACATGTGGGATCAGATGTGTTCCCTCAGATAATCGGTCAGATAATCGACCAAGCCGTGCGGTGGAACTGTATGGCCACTAGAGGTCATTTTTCCAGACATTAGAAAAAAATAAAATAAAATGAATAAATAGCGATTAATTTAAAGATGACAAATCTGGACAATAAAAAAGCCAAAATGTAAAAGCAAAACAGGACACGTTTCGAAATTAAATACTTTTGCACGTAGTTTATTAATGAACAATACAGTTCAAGATACCAAGTCAAAATTTTACGCGGGTAGGAAAATGGAAATAAGAAATAGTGACTGTTAATAGCCACATCTGTAGCGGTGTGGCAGAGCTCGGTGAGCGGGCCGGCTCTCTGAGCCCCGCCGGTGACCACGTGTCTGCCGCTGGCCTGCCAGAGGACCATGTGGAGCAGCAAGATGGCGGCGCAGTGGCGGAAAGAAGACGGGGGTTTAAACGCCGGTAACAGCGACTTTCTGCGCGTCAACGCCTCAAACGAGGTACTGTGTCCATCACATGAACTCGTTGGTCGGTCATTTCCAACAGTATGACTAGTTTGGGCGATGTTTGAGCCGCTTTTGTTCACCGGCGAGTGAGGCCGCATGACGACACGTGGCTGAACGGACTGATAGTGCCTCAAGGAAATTGATATACGGAGGAATTGTACCGCAAATAACACTTATATGTATCGTTTCGTTCTAAGCGTAGCTATATGTAGCCTTGTAGATGTTCAATTGAAGCACATTTGCTCTTGTACAAAATGTCCCGTTCACAGTGTCAGCCTGCGATTTCAGCACCGACCCACCACATGTGATCAAACAATACTCACACTTTGTGTTTTTCACGATCAAGTCTTAAGTTCACTGTCCACCTTGCTTGGTGTCGCTGTCCTAAGTTAACTGCTGATGAGCAAGTTCCGCCACAGCTGGAGTTAAGCATGGACCCGCCCCGAGGCCTAGACTGACATATAGAGCTGAATTTCAGTCGTTTTCACAGTTAGGGTCCCACTGTAGTGTAGAGCAGCTTCAGAATGGATCCTAAATAGCTCTGTCTGATTCCCTAAGCTCATTACACGTTGTACTGGTGATGTATAATTACTGTATAATGGCATTGAAAGGTGGCCCATCTGAGGTCAAAACCTTGTGGGTTCTGACTTGACCACTCTGCTTTGATGAGCTGACACAAGTGACAGTCTTACTGTGTTGTTTTGAGGATCTAATGGTTTATTCAAGGTGAAACCCAAACAAAACTGAATGTACGAAGTGAGTGACTCCATTGTCTGTCGTTGTCTTCAGCACCAGCTTCTCTAAAAATATAAATCTGTATGGTAGCAGACACTAATCATGATCAAATGTCTGTTTCTCTGCAGTTCAGCCTGTGTGGGGGCGACGTGGTGGGCTTGGAGATGGACCCTCAGTCGTGTATGGATCACTCCATTCTTGCCATCTTTGATGAGCCTGCAATTTCATCAGAGGTAAGTGTTGTCGTCGGAAGCATAGCAGACCAGGAAGCGGCTCTCATGTCGACAGCTTTGTGAACTAAACTTCATTTCAGGACAAGAGGGGAGTGGAGGATGAGACGCTGCTGTCCGCTCTGACTGAGATGCTGGACTGTGTGGAGGATGACGTGGAGATACTGTCACCCTTCGACATGCTGCCAGACACCAAGCTGCTGAACTACCAGCAGTGCAGGGACAAGACAAAGGTGGGTCTGAACACAGCAGCCCAGTTACATGGTCAGGTGTATACCCCGGTACTGATCAAAATTGATCTAAACTTGTTCTTCTCTTTTAGGAAGGACTGTTCGTTGTTGAGAAACCTAAGGTTCTGAATTCCCCATTCATTACGAGAAACGATTCAGGAAAGGGAAAAGAGGACTGTCAGCAGCTCAGCAAGTCTGGAAACCAGAGTCCAGTGAAAAAACCTGCGCAGGATGAAGTGGAGATCTTCACCTCCATGTCTCTGGTCAACCTGGTGAAGATCATGCACCCGTACTGCCTGAAGCTGGAGGTGGAGGAGATAAGAGGTTCTGCTTCGTCTCATGAGAGTAAGAAAAGTACATTGTTCTCCAAAGAAGAGGTGTGGAAGTACAAGCGTCCCTCTGGCGACAGTGATGAGGAGATCAATGTTGTTTCTGATGACGACGATGAGCCTCTAGTGCCCACAGAAGACGAGCATGGATATGCAAAGAAGTATCAGTGCAAACCACTGAGGAGCGTGCTGGTGAATAGACACTCTCCCAGAACTCAGGTGGTCAGGGAGAAGAAGAAAGTGAGCTTCGGCCAAGTCCACGTGGTTTCGTATGACGAAATTTTGGAGCCTGATTGTGGAAATTTAAGGGGAGTATTGGAGCCACATCTTGCTCAGGAGAATCCCAGCAACTCACCAGAGGTGGCTCCAGAACTCACCACCAAGGCCGGTGAAGACTCTCCACCCAAAGCCAAAGCGCTCAGCCTGCAACAGTACCGACAGCTGCGGCACATGAGGCTGCCCCCCGTGGAAAAGCAGAGGAACCAAACTAAGTGGCCTTCTGTTCCAGAGCCTCCCAAGGAACTCACCCCCATTTTGTGTTTACATGACCAAAACAGTGTCACACCAAAGACCTCATGGACTCCCACAGACTGCATCAGGATCAGCACTTCACAAGACCAAAGCTTGACGCTTTCAGGTCCCCTTAACTGTTTGGACCCGGCAGGGACCGCTCTTCGCGTGCCTCTACCTCACTGTCCGACAACTAAATTGAGTCTAATTCCACAGCGCAAAAATGCGCATGTTTCTAAAAGTCAGAGCAAAAAATCACCCAGCGTGGATCCTCCAAATCCAGTACTTCTCCCCCTGACCTCGGCTCTGCCCAAGGTGGAGTCCAACACAGACACACGGACACGGACACATTCTGAAGCGAGTTCAGGCCCGAATGTTTCGGAAGTATCTGATGCCACAGCACAAACCACGAGTCAGTCTACTGACACGCACTTACCTGGACTAACATGCGAGTCATGTCCAACTAGCAAGTCTGCTAAGCCTAAATTGAGTACAGTACCAGTGCTGAGTGGCATCAAGGTTCCCATCAGTATCTCGCCTCCAGAGGAGCCACCACCGTTACTTAAACAAGACCAGACTTCCACATGTGACTCAGGTAGACTGTTGGTTCTGTGATCTCCATGATGATGATAAGTTAGTCTTGATAAATGATAAGTTGTTTTCCCTATTTAGGAATTGAAGCTGCGGACGTCACCAGCCTGCTGGAACAATTTGAGGAGAAACAAGGTGAGTAATAGCAGTGTAGCTAGTAAAGGATGTATATCATTTGTCCAACATGTTCAGTGGATACAGTGTCTGCTATGTATCATTGCATGTCTTGCTTCTTATTTCGCTGCTAACCTTGTGATTGACTTGCCCGCAGCTAAGGGGAAGCACGAAAGTGAGACCTCCAATTCTACTGGGACTGCTTCTCCTTCACAAACCCAGGACCGCAGTGTTGAATCGGGTCAGACCTTCCTACCCTCACTCATGCCTGTGGTGGCAGCTGAGCCCTCACAGGAAGTCCAGAGACAGGTGGACTTCCCTGCGTCTGTCCCTGCTGAGGTCACTGTGAGCACTCACGGTGGGAGAGCGACACATCGGACCTCTGCTGTATCCAAGGCCATCCAGATCATTGACCCTCGCCCTCTCCCCAGCAGGAAGATTAGTAGTTGCACCTCAGAGCTTTCTACCTCTCACACATGCCAGACTGTCTCCTCAGACCATGATTACTGTGCTCCCTCAAGTGCCACTCTGAGTTACAGAGTCAAGACTCCTAGCAGCAGTGTCAAAGCTGATAAGAACCACAGTACCTCCGCTCGAAACATCACCTTCAATCCCGAGGACTTGGAGACAAACCTGTCCTTGTTAGACTGCGATCATCCATGTGGTCTCCCAACGCCCCCCCCCAGCCCGCCGAGCCGAGGCAGAGAGAAGAGGAGATACCGCTGCAGGTCCAGGCGCTCTGACTCCAGCTCCTCCTCTTCGTCCTCGTCGTCATCATCATCAGGCTCTTCCTCCTGCTCCCGCTCTCCCAAGAGATCACGGTACCAGTTTTGTGTTCATTTAAACAGTCTTTCTGACAATTTCATGATCCACCTTCATTACTTACAGACGGTCACACAGCAGTTCAGGTTCTTCATCTCGGTCCCGTTCCCCACCACCTCACTACAGACTGTCCCGTCCCAGATCGGGCGGCAGCAGGTCACGATCCAGGTCTTGGTCGCGGTCCAGGTCGCCATCACCATCGGTGGCTTATTTTAGGCAAAGAAGGAATGTGTACAGGTGGGTTGACTGTTCACATCACTCAGCCTTTCGTACTGTCCTGACAAACCCCATTCGAGTCCATTTCATACCTGAAGGGTAAATGCTGGTTGCACACATCAAGTATCTAACACACTCCTATATAAAAAACCTTAAGCTATTGCAGTCAGACCATGGATTGCCATGAAGCATTTGTTTTTCTGCTCCAGTAGATGGTGCTCCTCGACTAATAAACTGGTGTTTTCTCTGATCTATTCAGGAGCAGTCGAGAGAGCAGGAAACTGCAACGGGAACACGAGTTGAGCCTTCAGAAACTCAAAGCCATTGTGAGTGAAACAGAAATGATGTAGGAAATCCTTTGTTTGCACTTGCTACATTATGACAGTTCCCCACCCACACACAGGACGAGCGCAGGGTGGTTTATGTCGGCCGCATTCGCCGGTCCATGACCCACGATGAACTGAGAGAGCGCTTCTCTCAGTTTGGCGAGGTGGAATGTGTGTCCCTGCACTTCAGAGACAAAGGGTTTGTGAACTTGTTTGTATGTTTTGTTTTTCGGGTTGATTGCGTTCTCATATTTTTATTTATTGTTTTGCAGCGACCATTACGGCTTTGTGACTTTCTTCCACACGCAGGATGCTTTTTCGGCTATTGACAACGGTGTGAAGCTGCGGCGGCCTGATGAGCTGCCATTTGACATCTGCTTCGGTGGAAGGAGGCAGTTTTGTAAATCAAGCTATGCTGATTTAGGTATAACTCTGAACTAAATTGAAGTTAAACCATATAACTGGAAATAAAGCAGAATTATAACATCTTATATCATAAATGCTTCACGTCACCTACATGACTGTCTCAGCCTTTTCTGATGTATTCCAACAGCTTGTGGTCGACAGTGCTTACCAAAATCAAAAATGTGAACCCAAACAGTAAAACATAGTTGTACTAAAATAAGGCGGGCCGGCTGGATGACACAGTAACTGTGGAGAAGACATTAAACAAGTTTTAGAATCCAATCGTGACCTATTATCCTCCTCTTCTTTTCCAGATGCAAACAGAGGTCCAGACTTGTTTCCAGCTCGGAGCAGATTCGAGGAACTGGACTTTGATTCTCTGCTGAAAGAAGCCCAGAGAGGAAAAAGGGAGGCAGCGGCTCAGTGCTGAACACAAGTGACAAAGAAGTTCCTGGAAATACGTGTTTTCATTTTGAGCCTTTTCCTCTGTAATTTTGTAGCAATTATTCATGTCAGCAAGTGTAAGTTAAATCACTTTCTTTGGTTGTCCTCCATTCCATAGCACTAACACTGTTTTGTATGTACGTTTTATATGTGAAAAATAAATGTTTGAGGCTGTTGTTAAGATTCTGCGAATGATGGTGAGAGGAGTGTTTAGTGGAAAATGCCTGAAATTGCCTGAAATTAATGGGGCTTTTTGCCCAAAACGTTTATGTAAAATAATCCTATCATACAAGAAGCACCAAAACTGTTAAATAGGTGAATTTAATTCAGAGAGAGGTGATTAAAAATTATGATCGCTTTCAGTGTAGTCACAGCATTTTATAAATTCAAGAGAATCCGCTAAGATTTCAAAGTGAAACCAAGCAAACACGGTATTATGGTACCTATTCACTCCGATCGCGTTTATTTACAGTGTACTGGCCCTTTAAACGTCCGCGAGTCTGTTCCTTTAAGACACGAGACCCGGTAGACGCGCTCATAACGTGTCTCAGACTTGAATCGAAACCCCAGTTCCAGTCAAAGTCCATTTATTGCAAAGTTATCTACATCTATTATTCCATTCTGCAACTGAGATCAGCACTTGGCGAAAATTTAATCAAGTGTCCGGCGCATGCGCATGACGGTAATTGACCGAAGACTGAGCCGTGACAGCGGGACTGGACTGTAAACAACCGTGACGGGTGGACATTTGACGGATCATGGCTACACCGAGCGAAGAGAAGGGCCAGACCGGGAAGAGGCGCTTCCTCAGCGGGGTGGTTGAAGGTGAGCAGAGCGGAACCGTCGCTACAAACCGGATCATCAACCTTGGGATCGTTGGCAGCCGGGTGTACACAATGTAAACAAAAGAAACGTGTGAGATTTCAAAGAGATAACCATTAAATGGATGTGTTGACCCATGTCCCTGCAGGTTTTTATGGGCGTCCATGGACTATGGAGCAAAGAACAGACCTTTTCAAACGGTATGTTGTACATGTGCTTTCCTATTATGTAATCACAGTGTATTTCAAGAAGTTCCTCGTCTCTATATCCAAGTGCGCTGCTCAATAAATGCAGGTCTGTGTAGTAGCATAAAGAACGAATCTTGCTGTGCTGCCATCTTGATCTTCCTCCCTTGTCACACCTGTCCTCTTTACCTCCTCATTTATCTCGTCCACGAACCGGATTGGTTCCTCTAATATACTCTTACTGGTTTCTCCTACTACTACTACTACTCTGCTTCACGGAGATAAGAGATGTGCTGTTGGTGTTGCAGGGAGCAGAAGTTGGGCCTGAACACATATCTGTACGCACCCAAGGATGACTACAAGCACAGGATGTACTGGAGAGAGCTGTACTCTGCTGGAGAAGCAGGTGTGGACCCCGCCTCAGTCTCAAATGGATCTGTCAGCAACTACCTTCTACAGTAACGTCTATGTACATGTGGTTCTGTATTATAATCCTTTAAAGGGATTAGCTGGTCTGCCAGTCATAAACAGGTGAACAGGCTTACTAAAGAAGTGAAAAATCTTAAGGAAGTGTCTTCAGCTGGACATTTGGATCAACTATATTTCAAATGCTTGAAATGGCTTTAGATTGATTGCTAAAATAAATATAGGCCAACAGTATTAGCTAAAAACGTGTTGTTCACATCTCCTGTCTACTCCCCCTCAGATCAACTCATGGCTCTGATATCTGCCGCGAAAAAGCACAATGTGGAGTTCGTATACGCCATCTCTCCTGGCCTGGACATTACATTCTCCAACCCGAAAGAGGTTGCGGCTCTCAAGAGGAAGCTGGACCAGGTATGGCAGCGAGATGGTTTCCCTCATGGTTCTCATTTAAGACAATAGAAAACAGATTTCTGTTTTTTTTTAGTGAGTCAATACACGCCATATAGGGGGCGTGAAAGTCAATCACGCAAGGATGTCTGCTTGCTCCTCAGGTGAGACAGTTCGGCTGCCGCTCCTTCTCTTTACTCTTCGATGACATTGAGTCGGAGATGTGTCCAGCGGACAAACAAGCCTTCAGCTCCTTCGCACACGCTCAGGTGGCGCTCACTAATGAGATCTACCAACATTTAGGAGAACCTGAGACCTTCCTCTTCTGTCCCACCGGTGAGAGATATCAATATTGGTCGCTGCTGTCCGGATATGTTTCGTTTACCATCGTCCTCTCGTAACTGCAGATTACTGTGCTGCGTTTTGCATTCCCGACGTGGCCCAGTCCTCTTACCTGCACACTGTGGGAGACAATCTGCTGCCTGGGATTGACATACTGTGGACAGGTGAGGCGGAACGGGGTGTTTCAAAATGGAGTGATAAGTTACAGACTGGTGGTCACTATGTTGATTGACTGTTAGCTCCGCTCCTGCGTAAAGGAAACAAGTTACTCATTCATGTCCTTTCAGGTCCAAAAGTAGTGTCCAACAAAATTCCAGTTGAGTCCATCGACGAGGTTTCGTCAGTGTTAAAGCGAGCACCCGTCATCTGGGACAATATTCACGCCAACGACTACGACCCACAGAGGCTTTTTCTGGGACCTTACAAGGTGAACGGATGACTTTCCTGTTTGTGTGTGTGTGTGTGGAGGGGCTTGTTTATCCTACTTTGTGGACACCAATTCTTTACAAGACACTATCCTTGTGAGGACTGTGTGACTTTGTGAGGATTTTTGGCTGCACCTCATAAAGTGAAGCCTCAATTTGAGGATGAAGAGTTCAAAATAACTAGGTCATTATAATTGGGTTTACGTTTGGTTCAGAGTCCTGGTTAAGGTTTGCCATTTCTTTTGGATGGTTAGGTTTATGGTGAGAGGCTAGGGGAAGGGTTATGTCAATGAGAAACCTCACAATGTCCCCACAAGGATAGAAACGCGTGTGAGCGTGCGTGCGTGCGTGCGTGTGTGTGTGTGTGTGTGTGTGTGTGTGTGTGTGTGTGTGTGTGTGTGTGTGTGTGTGTGTGTGTGTGTGTGTGTGTGTGTGTGTGTGTGTGTGTGTCCATAAAAGTGAATGTGTCTTTTCCCCCAGGATCGTTCCACTGAGCTGATCCCCAAATTGAGAGGGGTGCTCACCAACCCCAACTGTGAGTTTCATCCGAATTTTGTCGCCATCCACTCTTTAGCGACTTGGTGCAAAACGTCCCCCGATGGAGATCAGCGGGACGTGGAGATGGGTGAGTGTCGCTGTAGTCAGGGATTTGTGTTAGGTCTCCTCTAGCGTGTTACTTTCTGATTTGCCAAACTCAATATTTTGGGCAATGATAGAACAAGACAGCTGTGTCAAGCTATGCAGTGTCATCCACTCGTCTAAGCGAAGTGCTCCACGTCTCCAATCCCCTTGGGGAATACTGCTGCTATCAGTATTTGAAACAAGGAACTTGATACCTGAGCCAAGTCAACTCAATCCAGACTGGGCAGTTATACTGTGAGCCTCTTGCAGATGCCGTAGTGCCTGTCCTTGAATTGTCACAGTGATGGAGATGTTTGACCCTAAAAGCTGTGTTGTTGTGTGATCCACAATTAGAGTTGAAGTGGATCGGAAGATCTCTGTTTCTAAGGAGCAACCGTGAAAATACATTTTAACAATGTGCTCTGCCACTTTGGCAGTGATCTAGCTGACAGCTCTGTGACCCCTCCACCAGGTGATGAGGAGGAAGACCCGTGCTACAGTCCCCAAAAAGCTCTGACGCTGGCTCTCACTGACTGGCTGCAGGAGTTTCTCCTGACAGATCAGCCCAGAGGTAGGATTCGGAGGCCTCAAACACACTGTTTATTTACCAAGACAAGTGTAAGAGACATGTTCTAGTGACCTCTGCAGGTGCTCGTCCTGCTTCGTCCAGCCTCAGAAAAGACCCCTCTGAAGAGGAGCCCATGCAGACAGACATGGGGGACAGCCCCTATGTTCCAGGGCCTGGAGAGAACCCTCTATACACGGCTGAGCCACTAACTTTGGACGACCTGCGGCTGCTGTCGGACCTCTTCTACCTGCCGTACGAACACGGCCCGAAGGCCAGGAGCATGCTGCAGGAGCTGGACTGGCTAAAATCCCACTGCGGAGCCCTTTCAGCTGACGCGGCCCAGGTCTGTGAGTCCACGCTCCAGGGGTGGACATCGTTCTCACTGTTTGGTGCGTTTCAGACGGCAGAGTGGTGCTCACGTGCGCAGCAGTTCGACGAGATGTGCGAGTCGGTGGTGCAGATGTTCAACCGACTGTCCAACGCCCCCAACCGCAACATTCTCTACGACCTCTACAATTACATCTGTGACATCAAGAGCGGCGTCGGCATGGCACGGGCCTACGTGAAGACTTTGGGTGAGAGCTATGAGAGGCAGATTTTTCCCTGTTGTTGTTTCACTTCATGATGGAGAGCAGACACTTCTTACCACACGCTGCGCCCAAAAGCAACATGGCTGAATACAGCTTGCAAGTTTCCTCCGAAAGGAATGGGTCACACTCAGTTTGGACCAGACAGTCTGTAACTGAAGAAAATCTGAAATAAACAATAAATACTGATAGTCAAACAATCCAATCCAAAACTGTTGGATTGGTCATTGAAAAATACATGTTTTAAAGCCTGCTTTGTTCCTCTCTCTGGTCTGTTTCCGCTTCACATGATGGTCCGCTGTCATCCTTCCTGACACAGGAGGACGGGGCCGACCCTCCATGCAGCTAATGAACGATGACCCTGAACCCTGGAGCTTTAGAGGAGGTCTCTCCGGAGAGTTCCAGGTGAACTTCATGATCTTATGTCAACTGAGTGGATTATGCTAATTCTGTGTGTGGTTCTTCGGAACTTTGTTAAAATTCTTTGTGCCCCTTCATTTAATGGCTTAGCGCTTGTAGTACTTTACTATTCCGGAAGAGGTCGCCATAGCTTCCTTCACCCAAACTCGTTTCTCCCTTGCATCCGAGTTATGAAGGTTATCGTCTTGGGAAAAATGGTAGTTTGACCTGGGAATTGGAGACAGAGTGATGGTAAAATGACTTGTTTTGTTTTGTCTGCAGAGGATGCTTCCGGGTCATGGAAGCAGGGATCTATTCAGGCATCCACCGAGGACGGCTGTGTACTGCACAAGACCCTACTGCCCAGAGGACCAGGTGAAGATACAACATGTGGATGAAAACCTTTTTGTTTGTTTTTTTTAAAGGATTTTTGTCGCAGGTGGAAGTTCAGAGAATATACAGGGAGATGCTTCAGGACACAACACAGCCTCCTCTGATCAGTGACAGGTATAAAGTATGACACTCCCATCAGATAAACATGTCCCCACTCTGGTTGTAGTCTGTCCACAGGTGAGATCTCTCCATCGCCTCTTTGTGCTCTTGTGCTGGAGGATGACTTGGGCCTGTGCGGTTACACTCTGGCTCTCACCGATGCTAAATCAGTGGCCGCCAAAATCCAGGTGACAGATTGAGTGACAGATCAATGATAATTAAATACTAACATTTTCCAATTTTCTTCCGTCTCCAGAGGGTGATAAGTGACTCTGTGTTTGAGGACTTTCCTTCACTGGTCACTGCTCAAGTGCTTCCACGAGTCACTGACCCCACACCAGTCAGGCGTATGATTGGTCAGTTGTTGTCTTCCGTACGGAGCACTGGTAGGTCATGACAAGTAGATGCGGATAGAATTTCCTGACTCAAAAAAGTTATTATTCCTGGTCTTCAACATGCCTTTTCACTCCAACTGTTTCCTCTCAGGGTCAAGGGGAGTCTTCTGTGAGCTGAGACACAGCGATCGGAGAATGGTGGATTTCTTCACCAAACTCGAAACCTTCAAAACCGTCCAAACAGACTGTGAGCATACGGTCGTCATGGCAACAAGCTTGTAGCCAGATCAGATTCTTTTTTCATTTAAATTCAACAGCTTCCAGAAATTCTTAATAAAAAGTGAAGTATTTTTCGGTTCTGTACTTCAGACTTTGATGGTATGAAAGTACTGACCCCCCGATGATCAAATCTTTATTTAGCCCACACATTACGACATTATTGTTGTTTTTTAAGGTAAATCCATCCATCCATCTAGTAAACAGTCATTTGAGGCTGCTGAGACAAAACAATGTCTGATACTCTACACGTATCAGATGCTCAGGGGTTGGAGGTTGAGCGTTAAATCCAGTTAGTGCACGAGATGTGGCCAAACTCTGAGGTCCAAAACAAGCTCAGCTGGTGAAATAATGCCAACAGATTCACTGCTTTTGTTGTACCGAATGAGTGTGACCCAAATGTCTGGACACATGATACTAAAGTTTAGTGAGATAATGGAATGGACCTTAAGATGCGTTTCAATGGATCACATCAAAAATAAGCAGTGTCTCCTCTTGAAGGCATTTAATCAAGTCGAGTGTACAAAAGATATATTACTGAGGAATCTGAAAATAAGGTCTGTATTAAATAGGTACAAACACACATGTAAGACATTGACGTCGCAACAGCAGCGACTACATTGCATCAATATAAATATAAATCAGTGTCATTAAACTTCCACAGTTGGTGGTTAAAATCAAGTAGATTATTGACATTCAGTTGAGACAGTGAAATGTCTGACCAAGCAGGCCAGGTTTCTCATCCCTTTTTACCCAGAATTCTTTGCATAAGTCTTCAAATGTTTGACCTTTTAAAGGCGCTATGATGCATCTAAAGTAGATATAGATTTAGAAGTACATGTTGTAACCAGTATGGGGTCAGTTTAAATGAACTCCAAACCTTCAAACTTCACATTCCCGATCTTGGTCTCCGGCATCAGCACACGTCCATCAAGTGTAAAAGCGATGATGTAGGTGGCGATCATTCCCGCATCCTCTTCAGACTTGAGAGCCAGAATGATTTGATCGTCAGTGTCCGGCACAAATTTAAAAGAGGAGAAGCCGTGGGTGGGGTTGAGCGGGCCGACGTGACGGACGCTTATGTGTTTGAAGTCGGCGGCGCAGGAGAGGAGGAGGTTGGTGGCCCGGCGCTCATCAGCGGTCTCCTCGTAGTGTTGGTGGCTGGCACGGCGGGGGAGGAAGAACCAGCGTTGGAGGCGCTCGCTCCATGCTGCCGATTCGTGAATCAGGTAGCCTGAAGAAAGGTCAGCAAGGTTAGGAGAGGCTAAGTTAAGAGAAAAAAAACAATAATGTCATGAACCTGGTGGTTGGATTCCAGCTGCCCCTCGCAGGGCGTTGTAGTGTGGAACCCAGTTCTCGTGCTCAACGTCTCCATGGTGACCAACGACCTTCACCCACTCTGGGTTGTTGTTCACAACTTCTCCAGAGGTTGTGGTCCACTCCTTTCCCAGACCACCCACAAACAGATGCTCGTCCTTCACAGCCAGCCACTCGGCCTTGAACCCTGCACACATCACACATGGATGGGTCAGTTTGAGTTCCGCAAATAAGCAGTCCTGCGTCTGACCTTTGGATACAGAGCCGTCTCCGTCAGGCAGAATCACCCAGGGCACGGCCTGCCTGCCCTCGATCCTGAACACCACCCCCGTTCGGTCGTCCACACTATACAGATGACCATTAAACACCACCAGTTCGGACAGCTCCATGCCTGCAGGGGGAGGGAGTCAGTTAAACCCGAGTTCCTTCAGCAACTACCAGATTTGTTCGCTACTACCTCGTCCTTTTTCAGCCAGGTGACTCTCCAGAGTCACCGTGTCAGTGTCCCACTCCACATCCAGGTGGTCAGCGCTAGCAGACACAGTCAAGTATCCAAGTTTCATATAGCTGAACCACGTCTGATCTTTGGCGCTACGTGACGCAGTGTCCAAGTCAGCAATGACGCCTATCCTGTATCTGAGACCAAGCGGCGTCTTAACAGGAGGACTCAGTGGGTAAGTAGCATTATAAACCCTCTCTGTTCTCCGATGGTCTCGTCTGGCCGAGTCCTTGAATATGTCATGACTCCTTCCATTTGGGTGTAAATGAAAAGTGTCCGTCTTGACGTGACTTCCGCCACTCAGGTCCCTGTTGCTGACCGTTCTGTGCAGGAATAACGTCAGCAGGAAAGCCAGCAGGGAGACCAACATGATCACCCTCCATTTTGGGTGGAAGCGCGTGTCCGGGGTGGCAGCTTGTGTCATGGACAACCAGGCCAGAGACAGGCCTCGCAGTGAAACACCTAGGTAGGTCATGGAAGTGTCCTTATCATCGCCGCCGCTACACTTGGCTTGTTGCTGACTGGAAGAGGAGTCTGTAGGTGAGAGAGAGAAAAACATGTCACCGCCTTTCATACATTTCTCACGCATCTGAAACCTCTTTGGTCCAAAGAGAGGCTCCAAATAAAATGGACCCAGATGTTCCCTGGCATGAGCTTTGACACGACACCTAGCCAGTCAACTCTCACACACTGCTTCTTTACAACAGCTTGTGCATGCAGTTCTCTCAGCCTGTGTATGGCAATACCAGACTGCTTACACTAATGTCTATGATTGATGTCAGCAAACATAAGGAGCAGAACATGCCTGTTCTTGTTTGACTAGCTTGTGAGACTTTGTTGTCGTTTTAAGGCCCTTGATTCACATGGTGTTACTTGGAATCTGACAGTCTTCTCTTTAGAGCTAGGAACTTTTGAAGCGATTGTGTCTTCACAAAAAAAAAAAGTTTCCCTATTCTCAGGAAGTCCGATGTTTTGAGCGTACGGGTTTCTGCCTCAGCATGCACGGCCTTGTTGACTTTCCATTCATCTCAGATGATGAAGTTTTAAGGACAAAAGGAGAGCGGTTATGCAACTGAATGAACTGATGATGCACATAGTCATGTAGGCAACTGATCCCATCATCCACCTGCTGCACTGAGCTGCCACGCACCTGGAGAGGTCACGTTTTTTGACACTGTGCAACCAGTGATCCGGTACCAGTGGTGTGCATTACAGGTCACCTCCCAGCAAGGTCAGAATATGTGACACATGTTTGGTTGAGCAGCAGTGGTGCACCCCACAGACCTGTTCTGTCACCGTTCCTTTTCGCCCTCCACACCTCACACAGACCGGTCACGCCCAGATTATGGGATGCATCTTCGATAGCATGGGGGAATTCTTGCTCAGAACTTTGTGGACTGGAGCAACAGCCAGAGCCCATGCAGCAAGCAACACCCCTGAGCCCAGCACTGAATATGGTTCATAAAACATGTTGACAGTTTAAAATACAGTTTCACTGAAGAAATGTGTCACGTAGATTACATAAGGTTTGAATTAATAACCCTAACCCTAACCCTGATAAAATGATTTAGACACTATAGAGTATTGTCTGTACTGTATTGTCTAAAGAGAGGCGTAAATAAAAGCCTGCAATTTAAGAAAATGGTGGCAGAGTCCCATTAGTTGATGTTAAGTTTGTGTGAGCAAGTATATGAAAATACTATACAACACTTAGAAGAAGAGTGTGGGTTACTCAGGTTGTTCTGCATGTCTTACTTTAACAGAAAGTTATTACAGCTGCTAGCAATAGGTGCGGCAGCTCTGCTAACATTTCGCAATAAAACACATCAACAAAAGCTGCATTGCAGCTAAAATCTTTTATATTGGTCATAAATAATCCGCAACTATGTTGTAAATAAACATGTAGCTACACTACAGAGAGTAAATCAAGTTTTTGAAGAGTTGTGTCACATTCCCTGGAAAACAGATCTTTCTGAATATATATTTTTCACGACGGTGCAAATCCCAAAGCCTATTTGTAGTCAATTTAAATGATTGATTTCATGCTTGATCAAACGGTATTTACAAGTACTTGTGGCAAATGACGGAGAAATGAGCCAAAAAACATGCATCTCCACTTCAACTGCTCATTTCATATGCTTCCACACAGCAGTGGCACCGCCAGGAAATAATGCCCGTATTGTCACTATTGTATACATGGCCCATATTTCCCGTCGCCAAGCAGCACAGTACTGAACACGGCCCCGCTTGTATGAGGAATGCGTTTATTCACCCGTCTTTCGTCTCCTCAGCTCAGAAGGCTCTGTAATCGTCATGCCAGTCTCTCTCGCACGCATCCTGTGACAAACTCCTCGTCCCCACAGAGCTCCGTCCCGCATGAATATCTGATTACAATCTCTTTGAGTCTCCTCCTTTTCCCTCCGGTTCTCCATCTCAGGTTTCTTTTCCTGTTTGATCTCACAGTGTACAAGTGTTTGCCCAAGAAGAAGTGGAATGAATTGAGTGGGAAGTGTTTTGCTAAGTGATTAACAAGTCCATTCAGCTCCCAGCGCTGGTGAAGATGCCAAGCCCTTTGATGGTCTGCTCGATTTTACTTCTTAAGACCCCGTTTTCTTGTCCATTTCACACTTGTGCGTCATGTGAGGTCATCTGTTGTGTGTTTATGCACAAGTGTTGTGCTGTGTTTGGTAAGCAAAATGAACATCTGCTAACCCGCTTTTTGTGAATGAATCTTATTACTCACTTCCTGTTGACGCCAGAGATGAGTGCTTTATCAGCACCTTTTAAAAAGTTAGTGACTATGACTGACCCACCTGAGTGTTGCTGCCTGCTAGCTTTGCTACCACTGTGTGTGAAAAACTAGAAAAACACACTGGATCACTCCCGACATTGAATCAATTCATATAAATTTCATACAAATCTGTCCATAACTTTTCAAGTAATTTTGAACACAGACAAACTGCATTAAAAACAACGTCCGCAGGCGAGGTAACAACACATAGAACAAATAGTCTGGACTGGAAGTCAAGACTAGACGAGACTTGAGGAAAATCCCCAAATGACCTCTCATTGAAGAAGTGCAAACCTTATTGGTCCCCAGTATGATGCTTTAAATGAGAATTTAATCTCGCATTTAGTTTTACTGCTCATAACACTGTAGAAAAAGGGGCAGTTTAGAATTTTCTTTTCACTGAATAAGACAAAATTAGACAGGCCAAGAATACGTACTTCATCTCAGCAGTTTAGGTTGGCTGGTTATTAAATGTGAATTCTGTGTACAGTGGTGTACAGTGGTGGAAAACATGTTTAGACACCCCATGCATTGACTGTGCAAATGGCAGAAATACAAAATATTTATTTCTATTATTCTTATTCTTATTATTTGCTTCAGATTCTCTATTATTTGCAGACTTTGATACCGACAATGTTAAGAATTCAGTTCTATTACTTTTTTTTGTAAAAATAAAGACAATAAATAAAAAAATATATAGTGTGTATGTAAAGCCACACCTTTTGAAGTTCAGTTTTTTCAAAAATTTCCATCAAAATAATTGAGATTATGTGATTTTTTTTAATTTTTATATTACTGCAATCCAAACTATACATACTGAAACATTATATTCCGTTGTCTTTTCGCGTGATGCAATCTCAAAAGTGGCCGCCTCCGAATCCATTCCTACTACACTCCCCAAGCGGGAAACACAGCAATTACACGGTAATAAGACAGTGTTATCAAACGGGACTAGTAACGGAACAACGTTCCACTAGTTGCATCCAACACCAAGCGACACTTCTGCTAAGCAGTTACGGACTTCCTCGGGAAGAACAAGCGAAAACATTCACCAGCTCTCCAGCAAGTGGTTAGAATACTAGCTCATGTTAGTATCAAAACCCTGCTACTACGAGGACTGGTAACTGGTCAAACATCGATGCTCTCGACGACAACCGCCTATCACAGAGTTGAAAATAACAATAATAACAACGATAATAACAAGAATACTGTCAGCGTGACGTTATAAAACCTGCAATGTTTACAGTTATACAAACATCCTGACTCAAACTTTTGACAGTTAGCATGCGGCTAGCATTAGCAGGCAAATGTTTCTGTGTAGAAACTACAAAGCAATGGCATTGGAAATGTTTGTAAGAAATTAACTGTATACATTACATGAAGCCGAGTTTCTTGTGATCCCAAATGAAAACCATAGCTATGTGACACTTTGGACGCTTCGTGTTACAGCGCTTGACAGTCCGCCGTTCACTCGCGGGGATGGAGTTCCATGAAGCCACGTCATCGTCGGCTGTTCCATTTCCATAGGAGGCTTCCTACGGAGGCCGGAGTTCTTCTGACACGGACATACACGCTCTTGAAACAAGTATTCATTCAGTCTATGAAGCATTCATTCACTTAACACCAGCTTAATTAACAAGAACTTTAAATAAAATTAACTTTTAATTAAGCTTAAAGTTCACACTTTCAATAATAATAATAATAATAATTTATGAACAGCAGAAGAATTATATATTATTATTACTTAAAGTTTTATTTTTAATTTTTATTTCCTAAAATGTTACTGGCCAAATCCACAGATGAGATCCAAAAGCAAACAATGTTGTGTTAAAAACATATTAATTTAAACCTTTGAGTGTAGTTCCTATAGCACAACTCCCCACAAGAAGTTTGTGGCAATATAGCATTTGTTGAGTAGATTGTCTTTAATTTTTACAGTTATGACACAATATAAACAACAAACCAGTGCAAAAATACAAGAGAATCAGTAACCATGTGCGCAAAATGCCATTAATACAGTGTCTCTAAATGTAACAAGTAGACACAATGCCTGGCCAAAAAAAAAAACTCGCCACCTGGATTTAACTAAGCAAATAGGTAGGGGGTTGCTGCAGTTGGTCAGGTCGAGGTTCAGCAACATTATGTGCTCAAAGAATGAGGTCAGCTGACTACCTGAATATACTGAATGACCAGGTTATTCCATCAATGGATTTTTTTCTTCCCTGGTGGCACGGGCATATTCCAAGATGACAATGCCAGGATTCATCGGGCTCAAATTGTGAAAGACTGGTTCAGGGAGCATGAGACATCATTTCCACACATGGACTGGCCACCACAGAGTCCAGACCTGAACCCCATTGAGAATCTTTGGGATGTGCTGGAGAAGGCTTTGCGCAGCGGTCAGACTCTACCATCATCAGTGAAAGATCTTGGTGAAAAATTAATGCAACACTGGATGGAAATAAATCTTGTGACATTGCAGAAGCTTATCGAAACAATGCCACAGCGAAAGCGTTTTCAAAGCTAAAGGCGGTCCAATGAAATATTAGAGTGTATGACCCTTTTTTTGGACAGGCAGTGTATATTCAATTAAAAGCACATACATATACATATAAATTGTCATGCTACATAGTTTTCCCATCATGGAATATTGATTTACATAGTGATTTCAAAAATTAAATTAAATTAAAAACAAAACAAGACTAGATACTGCTACATTAAAAGTAACCAACATGCCACTTACCCTGTTGCATCCCTGAACTTTTATGTTGCTACATTCTGAATTAATAAAGTGACTTATTATAGCGCAAGAACCTTTTTAATTCATTAAAAGTTTCAACAAGATATTAACTAAACCGTGTCACAGTGAGTGTGATTCAACAGCAGTCCCCGGTGGCTTCCTCAGCTCTTTCCCATCATCTTCAGCAGTAGCTACAAACACAGTTGAAAGATAAAATATTATTCACTTGATAACGTGTCATTAATACTGAGCAGTTGTGTTTTAAAGTGTTTTGGTTAAGTTGGTGAGCTGCTCATCACCTTTGTCAGATGATACTCTCCGTCTACTAGTTGTTCGATGATGTTGAAGTGGTCCGTGTTGGGAACATCTTCCATGGTGACTTTCAGTCCAGAGGCCTGCAGAGCCTTTAAAGGAAAGAAAGCGAGAGCTTTTTAGCATTTATTGTGCTATGAACAGCTTTGCAACACTGACTTTAAAGTAGTCTTCTGACTGTTTGCGAAACTCAGGTGAGTCATTTTGAGCGACAGCCACGACAATCTGACAGTCAGAGGAGGAGAGTTTGAGCTGAGGGACCAGGGAGCTGGGACTGTTCCGCAGCGCCACATCCCTGCCAACAAAAGACAAAAACAAGGCTCGGTCACAGACTGGTACCACAGTCCTAGGACACACACGCAGACAGAGCAGCACACAGTTGCCTTAACAAACACAATAGTGACCCGGAGCTCACATTATAAGTTCATATTTTCACGGACCGCCTGCCAAGTTACTGTTATAAATGCATGAATGCCTACAGTTATATCACGACATTCATAACATGGAAACAGATCACATGCCCATCCACATCATGGAGGTGATAGAGGATTCAGTTGTCTGCTCACTCAGTCATTTTCAATGGCTCGTTCACGTAGGTAGACAGGATGGGGAGAAGGTCATAAATACCGCTGACCAGAAAAGCACCTGTGAAAACATTAGAATCACTATTTGTGCCCAAAACACACAGTCAGGTGCTGCTTATGCTCTTCTTCACCTCTAATTTGGGGGGTGATGCTGTACTGTGACCAGTCTGTGGAGAGGACCATGGCTGCCAAGTGAGCTCCCGCAGAGTGACCACACAGATACAGACCACTGAGTGGGAAAGAGGAACAAAAGATGGCATATAGATGAAATGAATTATGAAAATGAGGTGTAAGTCTTCCATGAGTTGAGTGAAGACATTCCAGGCAGTTGCTTCTTAAATAAACGTTTCAGTCTGGAGTGGGTCAGCATTGACTCTCAACTGAAGTACAGACGGATTTCTGATACGGCAATATAAACTTGGACGTACAGCAGTCCTCACATTTCTTAACACATTCAACTCATCATAAGGCCAAAGCGTGAATTGTTTACCTGATATGCGAATACTGCTGAACAACTGAAACAACACTTTTCCTCACTTGAGAAACCATCAGATCCATGTTACCTGAAACGCATATCAAGTTTATCCACATTGAATTGAGCAAAGGCAACGTTGCCTCAAAAACCTTCCCACCTTTCGGGGCAATGTCATATCCAACAGCCACCACCACAACACCTTTGTCTATCAGGGGGACTGCCATGAAACCCGACTCCTCTTTGCTGTGACCGGAAATAAAACACATTAAGACAGAGCCACATTTGTTAGGTGGACAATATCGTGACACCTGATGGTACAACATGCTGGAAACAGTAATAAATATTGAAATCTTTTGGGAGGTATTCGGGGAAAACTGCTGAAAACTATACAGCCCAAAAATAAAGGGGACACACAAGTCAATCAACCTGTCCAGTTGAGAAGCAACACTTTGTTTTCACCTTCTGTTGGAACAGATTACAGGTGGAAACAAAACAGTTTTGCAGGTCTGAGTACCCGTTTTTTTTCATCCCCTCATAACAGGTGTTAGCATGAAGTAGTCTCCGTAACCCACAGAAGGAACTGAGATCGTGCATCTCATCATCAGCTCAGGTGCTCACAGGCTCTGTTACCTGAGAAACTGCCAGTAACCTCCATGGATGTAAATAACAAGCGGAAGATCTGAAACATAGGGACATATTCTTCATCACTTCCCTGATGGTGTGTTTAAAAGCATCACAATGAAATATGTGTCAGGTTTTTACCAAGAGTGTTGGTGCTGGGAATATAGGCATCCAATTTCTCCCCGTGTCCGTCTCCATATGGCACATTGAGCAAAGTTTGAGCTAGACCTCGGGCACGCTCGGTACCTAAAACAAAACACCAAATTGGGGGTAAATAAAGAGACTATTCAAGTCGAGTGTCAGCAACAAAGTCTTGATTTAAATTGACAAGTCAGGAAATACAAAGCTGGAAGGAATTGAAAAGAAAACCCCAATCAATCGGTGCTTAAAGAGACATTTTCTGAAATAAACAAATGCATCAAAATAAACATTTATTTCAGTTCAGTCATCACACTTTATTATTGTTCTAGGATTATGATATCCATATTCAAAAAAGTCATTTGAATCCATATTGAAAAATATAAAATCAGATTTTCCTATATTTGAATTTATTATATTTGAATATGTAAACTATGTTATATGCTATTTTGGATGTTGATGTATGCAATGTAAATAGTGTTTTTAAAAAAAACATGTAAATGTCGATGACATAATGACTCCATTATTGTATACATATGTATTATGGTATCTAATTCTGCCAGTCGCAGTTCTTCAGAGCACATCTCAAAACAATTGTTGCCAAATCTGAAGAATGCACATGATGTTGTTTTTGAACAACAACAATATAACCTGATTGAGATCAATGACATCCAGACACTCCGTTTCACAGCAACGACTAACTGAATGACGGTAGCTATTTTTACATGATGCGCACATCTTTCGCATTTGTTTGGCCATTTCATCACGTAACAGAGACGCCTGGCGACAAACACACAGTAGAATCTGAAGGCTTTTTCAATTAATGTAGTGTAGTGTTTCATGGGTTGGAGTAAAGCTGTTGGAACTAACCTTCTTTTAGAGCCTTGACATGCGCCTTGATCACGTCGTCCCCGGACATCCTGTGCGACCACTGGCTGGGTGAATACTGACGCTCCAGCTCCTGACAGAAGAGCAGACTCCTGTCAGCCATCCACCGTCGCCATTGACGGCACAGTAATCTTCAGCAAAGCAAACAGCGACCTCTACCGTTCACAGCAACTCACGCAATGTCAGCTAAATAAAAAAATAGTTTTTCTATAATAATCGGGTACCTCTTTATTCATTGCTGTCCAGTGAGCCATGTTGCTTCTTCTTCTCCTCCTCCAGGAAGACGATTCCAGCAGCTTGTGAGAGGCAGTGAGTCTGACCAACGGCTGGACTTTGGATTTATGACCCCAGCTGGAGGAGAACTGCGACCTCACTGGGAGCAAACACAACTGCAAGTAAAGCTTTTGGACAACACGTTTTCCGTATCTGTCTCCACGCCATGTGCTTTTTAATTCGAATAATTCAAAATACTTTGTGTTGGATTTTAAAAATAGCTATAGCCCCTTTTTTGGTTTTGTTAGTCTACGTCATTTCTAAATTTAGCTTCCACCACATGTTGCCATTGCGTATATGTGTTGCAGTAGCCGGGGAAGATTATGCTAAATACATTTAATAAACTAATTATTGTTGAACGTGTACTGTTGCCAGTTTATGACACGTTTCGTGCAAAAGTATGTCGCTCTATGTTTGCACTGCCCAAGCTTCTAGCACACTGAATTCTAACTCCGTTTTCTTCTCCTATAATGCTAACAATGGCGGGTTATATGGATGTATATATATATATATTTTATTTTTCCAACATTCATCTCCCTGTGTAAATACGTTGATACAAACATGAACGTGATTTTTTTTAAATAAAATGGTGACCAGAGTGGTTCTGGGGCAATTACTACAATAATTAATTTAAGATACATTAAAACCTTTTCGTTCTTTAATACAGTGGAGAGTAATAAACATCATTGATTGTATGACATTTTATGACTTATTAAAATGTGAGAAAAATAAAAAGACGTGTTTGTCATGTTAACAATAGAACTGAGGACCCTCTGTCAATTTCAACCATTGAAGAAGGAAATGTAATCAATTTCCTTCTACAATGAAGAAATACAAGAAAAACAAAAACGCTGGTCTGTTTGGGTCACGTGATCTGAGAGCAGCCTCCCGTTGGTCAGTCCAACACCCACTCGAGCAGCTGCAGCTGTCCGCGCGCGAATTTGCCAATCCCAGGATGGTCGCGGGAAGGAGCCGCCTTCCTCGCTTCTGATTGGCTATAATGCCTCCCACCCTCACTCTAAACAATTTCAAACTCAGTTATCTTGCCGAAGAATTGACAACTTATCATAAAATATGCGCCTCTGCTCAGTGACTTGCCTCTGGTGTTCAGCTCCGAGTGAGACGCCGCTTTGAGACGTTTAGCCTGCTCTGGACGTGAGGTGACGCTTCGTGGGCAAATGAAAGGGCCAATCAGAGGAGAGCTGTTCTAGCCAATCAGAGGACGAGGGTGGCGCTATCTCCCCCTACCGCCCTGGGATTCGCCAGTTCGCTGTCCGCGCGGCACTTCGAACACGACTGAGGACATCTTTGTTTTGCTCGATTCGGTTTTGTTTATTTTATTTTTTTAGCTATCGTCAACGCTATATACACTATTTTCACAATGGACTGCGTCGACTTTCCTCGGATTTTCCCTAACTCACCACGGAAATCGCGAGGACAAATTCAGGTTTGACGTTCATTCCTTTGTCGAAAGATGTCAAAAGTCGTAATATGTAACTTCTGGAAAAAATGTGAATACAATGCGTATTTTTACAAGTCATAAACGATGCACGAGGACTTTGCCTAACGGTCTCTCGCTATTTCAACAGGTAATCTTTGGACCGATGTTTTCAGGCAAAAGGTAAGGTATTTGAGTCGTAATATGTTTTGTCACCGAGTTCCAACACTCTCGTTTAAGTTTACGTCAGAATAAATGTCATTTATGTTAAATTAAAAGACAGATCCGCCAAAAGTTGGTCGTCCCGCCAAATGTTGCATCCCGCTACATCTTCAACCTTGGTTTCTTCACTTTTGTATCTCCGTCATGACTCACGCTTTCATTTGCAACCACTGTCATAGTCTCAGACACAATTATAATTGTATTTATGTTATTCAAATTGCAGCACTGAATTGATGAGAAGAGTACGCCGTTTCCAAATCGCCCAGTACTACTGCCTGGTCATCAAATATGCAAAAGATACTCGCTACTCTGACCATGGAATGGCCACACATGACAAGTAAGAGTCATTGTTCTTGGTTATCCAGACGATTTTTGATATGTGCCTGTTTCAGACTTGTCTGTCCTTCAAGAGTGAAGACAGAATGATATTGCATTTACATTCATAGTTCAGTTCAGCTGTTGCCATGTCAACAAAATTCAAATCCATCCAACTCACAGCCTAAGCTGATAGAAATGTGTGTGGTATTTAAGTGTGTCACCTGTTATAGGAAATGGTTTGTTATTAATGTTTATCGTTCAGATGTTTCCAAAGAGCAACTCGTTTCTCATTCATTAATGCTATAGTTATGGTAGAACTGTATTACATCGTGTATTTTTTTGCTGACAAGTAACGGTTAATGTGATTGTTATATCTCCACAGAAGACCGAATGTCTTTTCTACTGTACACAAACAGTAATGAAAATGAATTGCATGTTGAGAAACTTGTATAGCGTATAAAGGGTATAAGCCATGGCTCATTACAGAACTCTGTCAATATGTCTAAAATAAGCCCATTTTTAATGCCTACAAAGCAAATTTTTTCCATCAAGCTGTGACAAGTTAGTGTTGTTTACTCGAATGCATGCTGACACCTAGTGGTGTGAAAACGAAACATATTTTTGTCTATGATCTGCAAGATAAGCCGATCATGTCACTGATGAAGGCGTATCACATCCTCCATCTGTCTGTTTCTCAGAAGCACCATGGAAGCCGTACCAGCCTGTTGTTTGGCTGAGGTGAGACATCTGGCTCTACAGGCCTGTGTGATTGGAATTGATGAAGGGCAGTTTGTAAGTCAACATTTCACACAGTTTTTCCCCCTGTTGAGAAGTGCTTTTTGAATACCAACTACAACTTTGTGTGACTGCAGTTTCCAGACACAGTGGAGTTCTGTGAGGAGATGGCCAATTTGGGGAAGACGGTCATTGTTGCTGCATTGGATGGAACCTTCCAGAGAAAGGTGAACTGCTCTTACTCTGCTTCCTCACAATGACTCCTTGTGTTGTTCCAACACCAACGAGGACAGCACAGCAACTCACCCCAGACAAGGAGCTCAGTTTTTTAGGCAGCATGTCCTGCACGTTGCTCATTTCAACAACAGTCCATTCACTACGGAGACAAAAGTCTCACTCTCATACCAATTATGCGAATAAACCTGCATTGTTTCTGTTTTGCCGATTCACGCAGCCATTTGGAAACATTCTGAACCTGGTTCCTCTGGCGGAGAGCGTGGTGAAGCTTCATGCTGTCTGCATGCAGTGTTACAAAGAAGCTGCATACACAAAGAGGATCGGTGCAGAGAAGGAGGTGAGAGCATCACAGCCATTTCCTTCGACAACAACATTGTTATAGCTGCCACAAGGCACATGGTTAAGTTCATATTTTGCTTGAGTCAGTCGCAACTTGACAAATCAAACAAAAAATTAAATGCACAGTTTGTAGGACTACAATGTTGCTTTTAACGTGGTCCCTCCTATGTACAAACACGATGACGGGGCCCTGGATGCACCTTCTGTGTTGTCACAAGTCTGGTAAAACCAACATGAATCGGAATTGGATGATGAGGTCAAATAAGCATCTTGGCCCTATTCATTCATTATTAAAGTGATATATTTGGACACATCTTTTATTATATTAATATATAGGCTACTCTTCATGGAAATGCCCAAGAGTATAACATATTGCAGTAAAAAAGGGTCTTCAACATGATGACAACTGTTTGATTACAGTAACAAAATTAGACGGCAACAGCAGAGATTCATATCTGTATATTCAATAGTTCATTTTTGGTTTCTTTATCACTCCATAAAGGGTGGGTCCAACAAAAAACCTGCACACCTGAATAAAGCACGTGCGCTGAGGACTCCTCTGGTTATTCAGTAGTCTGAGATGTGATGCTACAACCCATATGTAAACATTCTGCTGCTCCACAGGTGGAAGTGATCGGTGGGGCTGACAAGTACCAGGCAGTGTGTCGACGCTGTTACGGAGGTCTCACGGTGAACAAGGAGAACCGGTCTCCCTTCAAGAATGAGACGCCGTCACAAAATCTTGTCAAGATTGTGGACTCCGGCATTCCCAGGAAGCTTTTCTCTTCCTTACAGCTCTAAGGACTAAAATCAGATTGTATGTTTTAAGTATTTTTATGTGGTGTTTTTAAGATTATGTTCGGGGCAATGATGTTGGAAAATGTCACCTGTTTTTATTTTTGCAAATTATTATTATTAATATTAATCGTTAACATTCCTGTTGTCGGTGTGTTAATGGAATATAGGACAATTGTATTAAACTAGGAACAATCATTTTGCAAAGGTGTTTTTGTTTAGTTGGCATTAACCTCAAGAAAATGTCATATCCTGAATTATTTTTGTGTCCCAATTTATTATGAATATAAATGCAAAGCCATTGGTGTCTGCACTCTCATTCAATGCATTGTATTAGATCTATTTTCAATTGAATGACAGTGTGTTTTTGCCACAGTTTAAGACACATTTAAAGCCAGAAACTATGATTTAAATTCAACAGGAAGGCCTTTGGTTTTATGTGTAGTTGTTATTAGATGCTATTTTCAGACTTTGAATCAGTAAAATGTACTATTCATTGGCAACTACTGAAGGGACTACGGTGTAACCTGAAACCCAACATGCCAACACGGACCGATATAACCTGTTTAAATCCTGGCAGGCGTCGATGCCCTGGTGTTTTGAAACGGAAAGTGTATCCTGCATGCTATATAAAACCTGTTGCTCCCTGAGGACCAGTGTATGTTCTGCAGGAGCATAGGCCAAATTATTTAGCCAGTTGTCAGCATTAAAAATCTAAAACCATAGAGCATTCAAGACTCGGGAGAGTCAGTTGGTTCATTATGACTCGCTGTGGTTGCACGGCTTTTTAAAAACCATAATAAAATTCACTGACGAGACACTCACACACTTGTGTACAGGACCTTTCAGGACTGGGATGTCCACAGCACGTCTCTTACTGCAACCTCAACAGGACAGCACATGACTGCACTCTAACTGAGATCTGTTGCCAGGAACATAAGCACAAAGTGGTGTCGCAAAGGCCGAAATGAGATGTATAGTTTAATCAAAACGATTTTCTCTCAAGCATAACCCAACAATAACAACTGAAGTTGATCAGACAAGTCACTGAAGGAGCGCCTGAAACTGAAACATGTCGCTGGAGGGATGTCTGAAACAGTTGTGCTCATTCGCTGATAACTTTTGTTAATGAGTGACAGTGTTGAACGCGGGTCAGGATCCGTGGACAAACCCGCTCAGTATCTACACACCCTCCTGATCGCATCTTAATCTTGGTTGAAAGTGCAAGTCTGTTAGAGTCCTCAGCAAACTCAACATTCCAGTGTTACAGACATGGCTACACAAAACAAAACAGCATTTTAGAATCCAATTGACACATTCACAGGAAGTACATTTTGGCGTCATGGCGATTGTTTAGTGTTGACAGGATAATAAATTAAAAAAAAGGACAAATTTAGAATGAATTCAGAGGATCTACACACATTCTCAGTTTGCAACAGAGAAACACTTTGTCCGACCATTTTCCACTTCGATTGATGCCGTTAAAAGCACTCATGTAAAGTCACACAGTTAACCCTTGACCTTTGGGTATAGTCTACCCATCTCCTTTGCAATCAGGCCAGTTGAGGTAAGATGTGTCTGTGCACGCTGGTCCAAAGCCCACTGCTCCATCACCAGCACTGATCCCTCCTGGGAGCTGAAACGCTGTGTGATTGCAATCGGAGCCTACAGACCCTCCCCGGTCAACAAGGCCGCCCTTTGTGTCAGTAGGTGGGTGGCTGGTAGCTCATGTCTGGTTGAGGCTGGATGTTCGGGGTGAAGGCCGGCTGCTGCTTCAGGTCGGGGATAGCGCTGGGGTACGCAGAGTAGGTGGTGGGTGTGTAGGTAGTGGGGTTGTAGGAGGTCGGGGCGTACGTTGGTGGGTAGGGGGTGTGGGAGTCTGGCGGTGCCTCACTGTATGTCGGGAGGGTGTTGTCATTGACACCGCGGCGGAAGCGACACAAGGCTAAGTAGGTGAGGATTGCCTGCAGGAGAAGGACATGTCAAGATGGCCGCATCAACAGATAACTTTCACACACACATGGCTGTGGGCCGATCAGGAGGCAGACGTCTAGGTTAAGAACAAAAGTTTTGAGGATGTTCTTTCTCTCTACTCCAGATTTTTATAATGAGTCATTTGTTTGGGCACCAGTTAAGAAAGCGCTTATGGAACACAGGAGTCTGAGTAGCATCCACATTAGCTGTTACTATAGCGGTGATGCTAAATGCTCCTGTCAAAATCTTTGCTCCCCTAAGTGAGTGCCACAGGAATTTTCTCAGGTTTCAAATCTTCTCTGGCTTCCAGACACTTCTGCAGACGACTTATGACGTCACATTATTCCCTCCAATTGCTGCAACATTGCTGTTTGGAGCGTAATATGTACATGAAAAAGTAGCTAGAAGATTTAGCAGTTTGCTCATAGTGCTGCTTTTATAGTGGTGTCGGCGCAAAAGATACAAAGTCACCAGTGGAAGTAAATGTTAAATACTTCGTTGGTGTTTATCTTTATCATTTTATTTCTATCTTTTTTTCTGTTGTATATATATTGTACATAATGCTATGCTGATTTGTTCCTTTAAGTTTATCAAACACTTTCAAAACGTCTGAACGTAAATAACATGTTTGCTAGCACTTTGATGCGAGTAAGCTTAGCAGTTTGCTTGAGAATAGTCAGTCGTCATCCATTAGCTCCGCCGCCAGAGAATTTGAAACACCTGTACGACCAGCTCACTGGTTAGCATCTAATGCTAATTAGCGCCCAGAAGCCACTCAACAACACATTCAAGAAGTTATTACTTAAATATCAATATGGCACACTTAAAATATGAATACAGAATTGCGTCATCAAATATTGCAACATTTCTGGCACCCCTTGTAGCATATGGGCGTTGCTTAGCCGGAGTCCACCTAAGAGCAAGTGCGGCTCAGTGGGTCAAGGAAAACAAGCGACGTGAGACGACGCCTTCTTCCTTTATTGCTTTCAAGTTCGTACACACACGTCCTGCACAACCTACACCCTGCAGCAGACTTAAATCTTTTACTGAGCAAAGGTCTGACGACAACTCAATGGTTTGCTGGTGCATTTTTTACAGCTTTCTTTGCCCTCCTGCGCAGCTGAACCTGATTCCTTTAAAAAAAAAAGAAGGAGCAGCAATGCTTACCCAGGTGGCGATAGAGAAGAAGGAGAAGGCTATGGTGGCCCGCGCGGCGTCCTCGGGGATCATGCGGGTATCAAGGGTGTGACTCCACTGATTGGCCAGCAGACAGAAGCAAACAAACCACAGGAAGGTCCACACTCCTTTAACAAAGATGGCTCAGTGGTTTAACGCTCTCGCGCTCACATGATCATCAGACTGTTCAAACAGCTAGAGTTCTGGAGTCCTGTCAATACCTTTTATGAAATCAACACATCGGATAATGATTGCTCTGTTAATAATTAATTCCTGTTTCCTCCACAAACGGTCTCTTGTGAGAACTCTCTCTCAGTCACAGCAGAATACAGCGATCGACTTTACTACTCATATGAATTGAACATCTTGAATGGTTCCAGTTGGTTTCGTAAAGTTACAGGAGTGAGACAAATGCTAATGTTAGTAGCTAACAGCTGCGCTAAGCAAAAGGTCAGTGTCAGGGCTGACATCAAGAATCAAACATTTCGTAAATCTGCTTGTATCAAGTGACAGACAACCCATCATGTCATCCTTACCCGAAAACCCCAAGTCTGCCATGACTGCAAACTTCCTCTGCTGTGCATTGCTTGCAAATGGCAGGTAAACATCCAAAGCCAAGAAGCCCACGCAGGCGAGGAAGGCGATCACCCCGATGCCGACGGCATAGTGGCACGCGGAGTCGTTCTGGTTGAAGATGCACTTGGCTTCCGGACTGTGTATAGGGTTGATGTAGCCCTCAGTGGTGATGCAGGCAAAGACCACCATGGCAAACAGCTGCAGAGACACACCACCATGAAGGTCAGACATGCCGGGGTTGATTTTTAACCACACATTCCATACAGCTCATTTCAAATGCAAACTAGTTTGACACAGCAGAGTAAAATCTATGTGAACCTTGTTTGTATCTGTACAGAATTAAGTCCTCGCATCATCTGCGCCAAATAAAAAATGTGGTATTTTCAGGGCAGTGAATTCTTGCTTAGTCGAATCAATTGTGAGTCATGCTAAATATTCTACTTTTTGGATTTTGATTTCTCCATTTAGTTTTTAACAGAAATAAAATCACGTGGTCTTTAACATAGATCTTTGTGATGTGGGCACCTTCCCATCATGGAAGGTTCTGTGATCGACCTGTCGAACATGCACTAGTGCCACCTGAACTCGACCTGTACTGGCCTTCACTTCACTCCCTCAGACTGGTTTCTGTTCATCCACAACACTCACATATCTTTGTGCCTCCTGTGTTTGGTCTATTCTCTACACTATTTATCTATCTCATTTGCTTTTATGATTATGCTTCTCTGCCAGGAACAGCACGTCTGCAGGTTAGCAACTCCAAAATATGTAAACAGCAATAATGAACATGAATGTTTTAAACAATCTCATGAGTTATCAGGGAAGCAAATGAGAAGAAAACCTTTAAAAACCTTAAAAACAGACAAATCTAGGAGCAATTCACTGGAGCAGGTCATATATATATATATATATATATATATATATATATATATATATATATATATTTTTTTTTTTTTTTTTTTTTTTTTTTTTTTTTTTTCCATAGCTTAGAATAAAAATAAATACTTCAGGGAGGGTAGGTTAGATTTCGCGATCTTTCAGAGGAGATAAGAATTTCTTATCAGGATGGCAGGCCACACAAACTACAGACAAAGTTCATGATACTCTTTTGTTCTTGGTGACTTCACCTAGCAAGCCGGTGAAGAGAACAATAAATAGGTTATACAATCATAATTTATTTAATGGCACAAATGTCAACAACCAGAGGAAAATGTCATCTGCAAGATTGTACTTTTCTCAGTCACAACATAGAGAACCAAAGTAGTTAGCATGTTTGTGAAACAAGCTAACACTGTACATTCTTAACAGCAAAACCTGAGAAAAACAACTCACACGGACATGTTCAAAGTTGTATGAGTGAGTCATCCATCATTAACATAAGGTGAACAAAACCCAAGATTCAGAGCACAAATTTGAGACTACAAGAATCAATTTCCAGACATATTCGAGGTCCCATTTCCATAAGACCAAAAACTATTACAAATATTTGGCTGATTATTTGAAGTCTTGTTGCCTCGCTAAGGACGTAAAATACTTGAATTAAACCCAAATTTCCTGAGTTACAAATTTCTGAAAGCACCTTCTAATGCAGTTTGCAAGTGAGTCATTCACATATTTTGCATTCATTCCTGGTTTATATTTCATTTTTAAAGGCCCCTGAAATGAGCAGAAAGGATGCAGGTTCAACTCTTTTTTTATTGGCGTGCAATATTTAATGGGTGTCCTCCAGACTCATATCTGCAGAAGGAAAATACCGATTTCAAATCTTAACTGGATTCTGACACTTTCTCATAAACAGCCTTGTTGACACTTGAAGCAGCCCACAGCTCTCCTGCTCATCAATTGTGCCAAACACAGCCCCTCCTCTTGACCAGCCCATGGCCTGCTACTGTCCGCTCTGGTTTCCCTCGAAACCATGTGACCCATTTCTGAGTGCAGCTGCCAACCATGTGACTGCAGAGATGCCACCGCTTCCCTAACAAGACTCCTAATGAGATCCGGGAGGAGGATAGAGAGGGCGACTGTTGCAGTGTCGGGGGGGCGAGCGGAGGATGACCAGGAACTCAGGCCGGAGATGATGGATTTGAAACTATGGACTATAAATATATGGTGATCTGATGATCTACATGACGGGTCTAGTACGGAAGAAGACTTCGTGTGAGGGTGGGCTCCTCTAGTCTAAACTGATCTCACTCAAACTATGATAAACAAAAAGCTTGGTGCTCAACTTTGCACAAGGCAAAGTTCCAACCTAAAACAAGTGAAGCAAACGGCGTCTTGTTTTTCTCAAAACTACCATGGTATGTTTGGGTGTCCCGGCCATATTTCAAAGGACAGAATAGAAGTCAGAGGTAAAGGTGTCATTTTACAGATTACACACGCTATCTCTGATCTACACTCAACAATTTAGGAACGCTGGTTTTATTTTGACACCACCACGTACTGAGAAACATGTCGTCATTTTGGGTGGAAAATCACCTCACACACTCCAGTGGCTGAAGTCCTTTTCACAGAATTTTTTTACCCCCCTTTTTTTGTTAGATTTTCTTCAAGATATAATAATACAAGAGCAATATAGATAGGAAAAGATTTTCTCCCCTAAAATAAAACAAAAAAAAAAAAAAAAAATGAGGAAGAACAATAGTGATAATAGAAAAGACAGTAAAAAAGCGTCACAATTACTTCTAAATTGAACGTGTTTGGGTATAAGTTTAACTTCAAGGTCAGGTAACTTCGCTTTGCCATGTTCGACCGACAGGTTTGGCGCTTCCAGATTTGCCAGCAACAGGTGGCGCACAAACACACCACGCAAATGTTGGTCAAGTCGAGACCAACTGAAGAGCAAGAACACCGTTCACTGCGCAGAAGAGTTGGCAGAGGTCGCGTATAGAACCAATCGTGACATGAGAGGAGAGTTTGTGGACAGGATTGTCACCAGCTGCCTGCAACATGACGCCCCGCGGGAGCAGCGGAGACCGTCCGGTTTAGAATGCGACTTATGGGTGTAGGATTTGACCGGAGGAGAAGACAAATCCACACGGATATGTTCGATGAAAAGTCTGGGCTTATCGTTTAAAAGTAAAAGCTCACAAACACGCACCACGGAGAGGCAGCACTCACCCAGCTGAGCAGCCGCACGATGGTCAGCGGTTGTCGGATAAACTTTTGGACGTTGAAGCCTCCTCCCGCGAGGGGAGACCCGTAGGCAGTGGCGTCCGTCTCCTCCATGTTGCTCCGGCTCAGTGGATACTCCGGTTATTCAGTGACTATTGATAGCGAGATGTTATGTGGCGTGGGCGTAAGAGCGCCCCCTGCTGCTCGCTTGGCTGCACACGGCCCGAGGAGGAGCGGCGCTGTGTCGCTGCGTCACGGGGGCGGGGCCTTGTCAGTGGGCGTGGTCTGTGCAGCGAGCCAGACCTCAGGCCACTCCTCAATGGCAACAAATAAAAGACTTCACAAAGCTAAACCGACTCACAAGTGAGTTTCATTTCACTATTCAACAATGACGCTGTTTTTATGCCTTTATTATCATCCTTTAATCTTGTCACAAAGGACTACAGTTTGTCATACGTGGGGATTTTGCGTGTTATGCTAATATAAAATCAAACTTCATGGTTCTTTGGTACACAAACAAGCGCTGACAGTATTTGACACGTTCCCTGGGGCCCGTCAAATGGAATAAACTGCGATCAATATGGGATAAAGTAAATAAATTATACACACAACACACTTTAATTGAATGAATGAGCTCTTTACTTAAGTAAAAACCAACTGTAATACATAATCAAAATAGATTCAACGCGACGCCGAACTGCCACCTATGTCATTTACATTTCACCCATGATGAAGGTGATATTTATATTTATTGTTTTGACTTTTTTTTATCACAATAATAACAAACAAGATTGAAAAAGAACACGGGAAACTACTCTGTTAGGTTTCCGGAGATGTGTCGTCCCCAGTTTTAGGCCACTCATGATCATCAGAAGCCTCATGCGCCTGAGGACGTCTCACACACACATACAAGGTCACGTTACAATAACTTTACCTGCTGGTGCAATAACCCATTTTAATCCAGTTTAATTTTAGTTTTTTTTAATTTTATTTTTAATTTTATTATTATGTGATTAGTATATATATATTTTTTATACCCTGTGTGATGCTCTTCCTGACTGCATGCCCTTTCTTGCCTCTATTGCTGCTGGAAATGTAAATTTCCTGCATGTATTCATCCCAAAGGGATCAATAAAGTCTAGTCCTAGTCTAAGTCATTGAATATAATGAAATTGCTCATTTGTACCATTGAAAAATTTATTTTATAAATTAGTTAATTTTCATGGTGAACTCACCCATCCCCCTGCTTTCCTTGAAACTATAGTGCATTTTCTGCTCAATAAAATATTTTTTGTGAAATGAGAAAAACAGTTTTAAGGCAACATTTAGTCTCCTTTGCTAATATTAGGAGTCAATGGATTAAAAAAACATAATGTCGATTAATGACACTAGAGTTGAGTTAACTCATGATTATTGAGAAATTACTCACACATTTTTGTCACGTTCTGCACTCTGTGCTTATTCCTTGTCTGTTCCTCATGCTTTTATTTTGTTAACCCCCTGTAGTTTCCTTTTCCTGTATCTGATCCAGCTTAATGGCAGCGCAGCTGGAGCTCAACCCGTCATCAACTCCTCTGTGGATATCTTGGCGTGGGTTCCAGACTGCAAGCTGATCACTTTGTGTCATTCGGTAAATCTGAATTTTCTAGATTTCTTGCGCGCGCTTGAATTTCTCTTCAGCCGCTTCCTGAGTTTCGCTTTCTCCTCCTTGCTCCGCTTCTGTTTACATCTCAATTCTTTAGCCAGACCGCGTTTGAGCGTTCTTAAACTCACTTCTCATTTATCGATTGTGTAGATTTTTTTCCTTTGTGTGAGTTTGAGTGTTTCTCCTCCATGTAGCGCTTTTAGTTGATCTGGACCTCGTGAGTTATTATTTGAGCGTTTTTGTGTTCTCCCTAGTTTTGAAGGTTGACATTGATTCACCTCTCTTTTGTTACAGATTTTTCCCCAGTCCCACTGTGTATATCCCGGTTCGTTTTTTGACTCCGACACCTTCAGTTCCTGTCTTTGTTGTTTGTATAGTGATTTTTAAAAAAAATTAATTTAATATTGTGTCCGTGCCTTCTGTCAGCCTGCAATCATCTGCACCTGGATCACTTCTTAGGCAAACATGACAATTTTGATCTATCATCAGCTCTACTAATAATTTAGGTTGCCAACCACAACTGTTTGTCAAAAAAAAATAAAAAATAAAATAATAATAATATATATATATATATGTATATGTGTATATATACACTTGCATTGGTGACACGAATACAAATTTCTGAAACGACAAGTTTACCTCAACAGATCTGGTCTTTATGAGTCCGCCTTGATCTTCATTCAATATTTACACAAATTTCTGAATCAACTTCATCAAACTTGTCTTTGTTTCTTACAATGGAACAACAGAGTGAATAAAAAAAGTGGCACGAGAGTAACCCAACACAATTGAAATAGTGGTTTGTCATTCATCCAAATTGTACAGGAAATAACACATTTGTGCATCTATTGTCCCGTCTCTCCACCTTTGAACCAAGGAGGCTTTCTTCTTCCTTCTTCTTTGCGCTGTTCAGTGATTGTTTATTTCGCTCACTTGTTCTTGTTCTCTTGCTTCCTCCCTGAAAGAAAACAAAAACTTACCTTAAATGAGGAAAAACTAATGTTTTAAGGATCCTCTGTACTCACGAAACACAACTCCACCAGAACCGCAGATCCAAGGTGTCGGTCCAGAGGAATCCTGAATGTGGCTTTCATGTCTTCCACACTGTCACTCGATTTTAGATGAGCCTCTTGAAAGAGTCGAGACGTGATGGGTGGCGCCTTGACTGTCATTGTGACGTCAGAGCTGTTGGAGGTGAAGACTTCGGACGTGTTGAACTGGTTTGTCGCAACACGTGTTGTTTCTGCTGGTTCTGAAAGCATCCATGACATTGTGCTGCGGGTCAAACTCACAAATGTTTGGCAACATTTAAACTCAGAGGGTACAGTTGACCATGCAGACCATCCACACAAGTTGTTTCCAAGTCAAATTTTGAGTTTTGAAAAAAGTCATTTTTTTGGCATTTTGAGTCAGGGCCGCCCCTGTCGTCGTTGTGTCAGGACCAATTTTTAAAAATATCACCAAAATTCGACTTTTGTATTTTAATCAATTTCTTTGCTTTCCTTGACGTTCAGAGGGTCCAAGGATGCCAGACAAGTTGTTTCCAAGTCCAAGTCATTTTTTTGGCAATTTGAGTCAGGGCCGCCCCTGTTGTCGTCTGGACTCAGAATCCTCCAGACTCTGCCCACATAGCTGAGGAACTTCTCCTCCAGTCGCTGGAACATAATCATGGAGAAGAAAGTCAGAGTATTGGAGGATCATCTCCAGAACCACACAGTCTAGAAACTTTGAAGTTGGATCCAGCTGAAGTGAGACTGAACTGAAGGAACCTCTCAGATGAGAACCTACTTGTTCATGTTCATATCTGCTGTGTGGAGTCCTCATGTGAGAGATGTTGCTGACCACTCGGAAGCTCTGACATCTGATTATCCACTCTGAGGAGAAGAGATGAAATCTGGCATTCAATGGGCTCTCGTCATGAGGTTCTGAACATCAGTGTGAACACAATCTAACTAGAGGGTTCCTCCCAGACCTTCTGACAGAATCATCTCAAGAAACATGACTGACCAGTACATGACCTCGCACTGTTGCACCTGTGTCACTCTGGACTGCAACCATGGACACGTCAAAGTATGAGGCTCAGAATTGTGGGTCTATCACCCACTGCTGGTGAGGTGAGTCACTGCATGTGGATTGAAGCGATTTTTAATGAGTGCAGGTGTGAACGTGGTCACTTTCCCGGTCAAAAGGAGACAGGTGGTGTCTGTGTGGACCTGAGACTCTCACTCCCTCTCACCTTGGACCTGAAGACTCTGCTCCTTTGAAGTTCGCCCATTTGATCATTGAGTCTTCACTCTTCAGAGACACATAGCCAGGTCCAGGTCCTTGTCCAGGCAATTCTGGCTGCACCTTAGATCTTCAACACATGAGTTGCAGTGAGAATGAGGATGGAGGACAAATTGAATCTGTGACATGGAGGTCACTGTTGAGGGTCCTCATCGTACCTGTGAGCTCTGGTCCAAGGTGGTCCAGAGGTGGGGTCTACCTCCTCTCTGCCCTCAGTCTGAGCAGAGTCTCCTCCTTCACACAAACACAACAGATCTCATGAGATTACCCAAGAAAATCTCCTTCCATCTGCTCGTCCCTGATTAGCACAATAAATGATTAAATCATTTATTGTCATAAGTCACAATAAGTCATTAAATCCTGCATGTTTATGTTTGCTGCCTTATTTCAGAATATTCCAATGAATTCATTTCCAACTCCAACTCCAATAACTTTAAATGACAGATGCTGCTGAGCTCACTTCCGTTATATGATTTGGCCACAAGATGGCGCCATTCACAAAGTTTACCTCGGTCATTTATTTTGCTCACTCGTACAATTTCTCGGTTTACTCACATTATTTTTCTCGGAGAGGGCAACGGTCATTTCCTGTAATGATCGATGTTAGTATTCTTACTAGTACTGGTTGACACAACAACTCTAGTTCCACTTACAGAACACCTCCCCTTAAGAAAGCACCCTCCTTTTTTAATTTCCATTGCTTCATAACAAACTTGCATCTCCATTCTTACTGTTGATCTCAGGTTCTTTGTTTGTGTGAGTAGTAACCTCTTTCTCCTCATCTGTTGAAGCTCTTAATTCAGGTGGTGTTTGAGAAGGTGATTGGTTCAAAGTGCGAATCTGGATGCGGTTCCGCCTGACCTGTCCCACATCCCGGCATTGTAGCCTGTTGGATAACAGTACTCCTCCTTTCCACAGACCTTTTAGAGTTGCTAGTTCTCGCTCCGCTTCCCCATTAGGACGACTGGTCACATCCATCAATCTTTGAAGACTTATAAACTATGTGAACCACTGTCTCCAATAAATGTGTATTTCAGAGCAGCAATGCCAGTGCTAGCACACGCAAGAGAGGTCTGCATTTTTTATATAATGTGAGAAATAATCCACCAAAAGAACAGATCTGTTCCCACTCTCTGCCAGGGTGGCTCTTTCACCGGAGTTGTAAGTTCCCTAAAGGGTGCTCGACTCTGTGAGTACATGACGGGTGCTGAGAGGTCACAGACTCATCTGGGGCCGGTGGGGTTTGACACACTAGTCCTGGCAAGCCCCCCTCTCCCCCACAATCACTAGAACCTACCTGTCCGTGTACAGCGTAATCATGCTATTATTAGAGCTATTATTAGAGCTACAAGTTGAAGAAGAACCTTGTGGACATGTGAATGACAGAAGTGTGAGATGAAGCACAGCATGCAGCCAGCTCTCCCCGCTCCATACTTTTTTCTTTCAGTTCTGAAAGCTAAGATTGTACAGCAATCTAAATGCATGGCTGGGAGCAGACTCATTTTTCCTTTGGGTTTAAGATAAACCTAAGCATTCTGGACTGGTTCATTTGTGTGGCCCTTAATATGATTTAAACGTAGAGTGGTAGCTCGCCCTTTGGGCTATTACTAAACCCAAACTCAGAATAGGAGGGAGATTTTACAAACACAATTGGATAATCAAACATGCTTATCTTATGCTTTACATACATTACATACATTTACTTTGCATTTTCATGGTTCAGGATTTATGGATTAGATTAGACCTCCATTACTCTTCCCACAGCATTACGACAGGATACAAACATTAAAGTTATTAATGACAAACGGTAAAAACATTGACCAATAGAACATAAGATAGCGGTAGTGAACATCATAACAGAAGTATAATATTCTTTATTATGAAATGCCACAAAAACACAGCAATAATGTATACACGTCCAAAATGCTCAACAACGATTCAGTCCAGTCAAGAATCAACCACCGACCTGACAGCAGAATGGTGAGTAATCCTCTCCCCTGATTGGACAAGAGTATCGTTGACACTGTTAACCAATGAATGAGCAGCAAGATTTGCTTAAATACATGTCCAACAGCGCTCGGTACTACTCACTTTCGAGTCATCAGTAGCGTGTACAGCAGGATGTCTGGAAGAGGAAAGGGTGCCGGAAAAGCGCGTGCTAAGGCCAAGTCGCGCTCATCTAGAGCTGGACTCCAGTTCCCGGTCGGTCGTGTCCACAGGCTACTAAGGAAAGGCAACTATGCAGAGCGTGTCGGTGCTGGTGCTCCCGTCTACCTGGCGGCTGTGCTGGAGTATCTGACCGCTGAGATCCTGGAGCTGGCTGGAAACGCCGCCCGCGATAACAAGAAGACCAGGATCATCCCCCGCCACCTGCAGCTGGCTGTCCGCAACGATGAGGAGCTCAACAAGCTGCTTGGAGGAGTCACCATCGCCCAGGGTGGTGTCCTGCCCAACATCCAGGCGGTTCTGCTGCCCAAGAAGACCGAGAAGTCCAAATGAATGATCCTGACGTTCCCACAAACCAACGGCTCTTTTAAGAGCCACTCACATATGTCTACTGACTTTCATCCATATGAATGTAAAGCAATGACTTGGCACAAACGTCCACAACATTTGCAATCGCTGCCTGCCTAACAAAAAATGTGTTGAATACTAAAGTACAGTTCTTTTTGTAATTTTTTTTTACAACTTAGTTGAATGAATCCCTTCTAACTAGTGGGGTGTGACTCAATGTGCGTATTTAAGTGTCCATACCTACCATATGGCCTGCTTATATCTTGGAGTATCAGTATCAGGTACTGTGTATGTTACTGAATTATAATCGCTCCACAGTGTTCGATGGTGAGTAATATACAAAATACATTACTAAAGTAGATCACGTCAATGTGAAACGACAAACTGACTTTAAATTGTGTTAATTATGGATCTGCAGGTGATCAAAGCCATCACAAAGTATAATTATTGAGCGTTTCATGGGGAGAAATATGTTTAAACAGTTTAAAATAAATCTTTGGTCTGCCGCTCAATCTTGCCTGCATTGTGGCTCAGCACGCGCACAACACGTCTAAATCCATAACGATTCAATAGAAGTTAAACGGCCATTTGTTGATTGTTTCGAATGATGTCATAGCTCGATGAACGGCTTCAACAACGTCCGCAATTTGGCTTTATATATGGCGGCAACGCTGTCCATAAGTACTACGGTTTCAACGTTTTAGGTGAAAGGATGTCTGGCAGAGGGAAGGGCGGAAAAGGACTTGGAAAAGGAGGCGCCAAGCGTCACCGTAAGGTTCTCCGCGATAATATCCAGGGTATCACCAAGCCCGCTATTCGCCGTCTGGCTCGCCGTGGCGGAGTCAAGCGGATCTCCGGTCTTATCTACGAGGAGACCCGCGGAGTGCTCAAGGTGTTTCTGGAGAACGTGATCCGTGACGCCGTCACTTACACCGAGCACGCCAAGAGGAAGACCGTGACCGCCATGGACGTGGTCTACGCTCTCAAGAGGCAGGGCCGCACTCTGTACGGCTTCGGCGGTTAAACCAACGGTGAATCGTTCACAACCCAAAGGCTCTTTTAAGAGCCGCTCAAGTCAATCAAGAGCTCTTATTTCCAATTAAAGGTAAAACTATCTTATGGAAGCAGCATTGAACTTGTGAAGCTCGAGGTTAGAAAGCAAGGTTTTACTGGGACTAGATGTGATTTGTCATGAAACATGGCACACAATGTGCTTTTTACGGATAAGATAAACGCTTGGAAATGTGGAATTGGGTTGATTGGTATGAAACACAAACTAGGCCTGAGATCTCCCCCAATCCACAAATATTTCTGCAGGTGGCTGTCTGTTCACAATGACCTTATACATGCATATTTGAACATGAATCTATGGTATTCAGAGTTTCTCTGACTGATCATCAGAATAAACTTCATCCAAAAGTTCTACTTCATCCCCTTAAAACACATGCTTTCCTGAGTTGTTCTTTTTGCATTTTGTGATAGGAATTACTTGCTTGACTTCTTTCCTTTATTTTCCCAATCAATACAAGATGGTGCGAGCAGTGTCCCTAAATGTGGTTAAAAGCACCACGGCAGTTATCTGCACACGGGGGGCTAAGAGGTCAACCACCATTTTCTTTTTCCTGTCAGAAGCAATTTGATTTCAATACATAAATGTATTTTTTGATACCATTTCACCCATTTTAAAATTGACTGATCTTCACAAACACATGATCCAAACATAACTGATTTTGTAATCTTGTTGAATTCATTATGTCTATGAAGTTGGGTGGTTGTTCTTTTTATTATTATTACTCAATTCCCTACAATACAAACAGGTTATAAAACTGCTTCACAACATCTAATCACGTCAATCAACAAGAGACTCATAGTTAAATGTAAACTTTCTCAAGATGAAATCTGTAAGATGGGCATCTTAAAATTCCTGCATCAAACGTAACCATGACATTTTCACATTGTAAAATAGCAAACATTGCAAAGTTGAAATAGTCCCCTGTGCCATGTCAGCTGATTGCAGGAAATAGACATACTTTCTTGTTAAGAATTGTCTGATCGATATATAATATTGTTTTTGGAATCGAGTTGAAAACATTTATTCTTTCATTTCATGTTGGAGAGAACAGAAGACAATTGACGTGACATCAAGCAGCCACGGCGAGTGTGTGTTTGCTATGCGTTTTAAACGCTATGTTATTCGACATGGCTGATGAAAAAATATCTAACTCACTTTTCCATAGAATAAATAAAGAGCCTGCTACACTATCAACTCGGTTTGGCGACGTTTTCATTGGTTTTTCTACTTTTATCGAAGAAAAACGAGGAGGACATCTGTGAGGAGGAGCGCTGACGACAGCGATGAGGTGAATTTATGACGATTTACGACAAAAGTATAAGGACATTTTCAAGTGTTTGTGTGTTGAGATGGAAGAGAAAGGTGCCCGCTACCATAAATGTTAATTTATAGTCTTTAAAATGTGTACAGAGTCGTTGTTTGTCGCTTTGAAAGAAGGAGAGAAAACACAAGTGTGGAGCAGCGTCGCGCTGCTCGTAGAGCTGCAGCTGCCTTCACTCTCCACGGTTCTCATGCTGCGTTTAAGTGCATCCCACACAGTAGAGCGTGTCAATCTACACGGACGTTTGAGAGAGAAGCACTGTGAACATGGCAGAAGTCGCTCCAGCACCAGCCGCCGCTCCGGCCAAGGCCGCCAAGAAGAAGAAGGCCACGAAGCCCGCCAAGACCGGCCCCAGCGTCGGCGAGCTCATCGTCAAGGCTGTGTCCGCCTCCAAGGAGCGCAGCGGTGTGTCACTAGCCGCCATCAAGAAAGCTCTGTCCGCCGGAGGATACGATGTGGAGAAGAACAATGCTCGCGTTAAGACCGCTGTGAAGAAGCTAGTTACTGCCGGAACCCTGGTTCAGACCAAGGGTACCGGAGCTTCCGGCTCTTTCAAGATGAGCAAGAAAGAAGCTCCCAAAGCCAAGAAAGCCGCTCCCAAAGCCAAGAAGGCCGCCGCCAAGAAACCTGCCGCCGCCAAGAAGCCCAAGAGCCCAGCGAAGAAGCCGGCGGCCGCCAAGAAGTCTCCGAAGAAGGCGGCCAAGAAGCCTGCAGCTAAGAAGGCGGCGACAAAGAGTCCCAAGAAAGCCGCTGCCAAGAAGCCCACCAAGAGCCCCAAGAAGGTGGCTAAGAAGCCCGCAGCCAAGAAAACTCCGGTCAAGAAGGCAGCCAAGCCTAAAGCCAAGAAGGCAGCACCCAAGAAAAAGTAGACGTTCTTGTCTTCCTTAAAAGGCTCTTTTCAGAGCCACCCACTTTCTCTACTGAGCCTCCGCTGTGTTTAATAGATGCGTTTCTGATAGATGCACGTTCTCATCACGACTGTCCTCAGTACTGAGACACATTATTTGGAGAGTCATGACGCATCACGCATCAATTGTCATTTAGTGATTAGATTATCCACTTCAGCGGCAAACAATGAGCTGTTCCCAGTGAAGATCTCGCTCGTGCATCCACACAGAAAAGGCTCGTTGGCCACTACCTCCGCCTCCAACATCAACCCAGCCACAAACTCCATATTTCATTGGAGGAAAGAGTTAAAGTCTCGTTGGGACCGCCCTCCACCCTCGGACCTATTTAGAGGCTGCCCTACTCTCTCAATCACATCTCGACTGAATTTTCCAAGCTACCATGAGTGGAAGAGGCAAAACCGGCGGCAAGTCCCGCGCCAAGGCTAAGTCCCGCTCATCCAGAGCCGGACTCCAGTTCCCGGTCGGTCGTGTCCACAGGCTGCTCAGGAAGGGCAACTATGCTCAGCGTGTCGGTGCCGGTGCCCCCGTTTACCTGGCGGCCGTGCTGGAGTATCTGACTGCTGAGATCCTGGAGTTGGCTGGAAACGCCGCCCGCGACAACAAAAAGACCAGGATCATCCCCCGCCACCTGCAGCTGGCTGTCCGCAACGACGAGGAGCTCAACAAGCTGCTCGGAGGAGTCACCATCGCTCAGGGTGGTGTCCTGCCCAACATCCAGGCGGTTCTGCTGCCCAAGAAAACCGAGAAGCCCGCCAAGGCCAAGTAAAGGCTCCCAACACCACAAAGGCTCTTTTCAGAGCCACCCACTTTCAACTAAAGAGAAGTTCATCAATCAAGTGTACCCCGTTTTCACATTGAGTGTCCTGTATATATATATATAACAATGGCTGTTTTATTAGATTGCTGCATTTCACAGACCAGAAAAAAATATACGTTAATGAATAAACGCACAACAGCACACAGTATTATTAGTATTATTAGTTATTAGTATAACTCATGACCGCTTTATAACGTGCTCTGACATTAAGATGCTTGGTGGAAAGATAACACTGAATGGGCGTGCCTTTCCCCCGCGACGACATTTTCGTCAGGTTGTTTGGTGCATCACACAATTTTCAAATTTCTCTGGTTTCTCTATAAGCATCACATCTTCTCATTCAATGATGTGTTTATAAAGAACACCAGCAGTTTCGGTGGCCGCAGCCAAGAGCGACACAAACGAAAGAAAAGCCATGCCGCCCCTTTTCAAAGGAGCCAATCAGAAACATGCAACGACACAGCTACACGGCTATAAAACCGCGAGCTGCGCCGGTTGCAGTCACTCGCTACTGTCCAGCAGCAACATGCCTGAGCCAGCGAAGTCCGCGCCCAAGAAGGGCTCCAAGAAAGCCGTGACCAAGACCGCCGGCAAAGGAGGCAAAAAGAAGAAGAGGACCAGGAAGGAGAGCTACGCCATCTACGTGTACAAGGTGCTCAAGCAGGTCCATCCCGACACCGGCATCTCGTCCAAGGCCATGAGCATCATGAACTCGTTCGTCAACGACATCTTCGAGCGCATCGCCGGAGAAGCGTCTCGCCTGGCTCACTACAACAAGCGCTCCACCATCTCTTCCCGGGAGATCCAGACCGCCGTGCGCCTGCTCCTCCCCGGTGAGCTGGCCAAGCACGCCGTGTCCGAGGGAACCAAGGCCGTCACCAAGTACACCAGCTCCAAGTAAATGGTCGGCTGACTATTTCACCACAACGGCTCTTTTCAGAGCCACCCACTTTATCTGACGAGCTTTGCTGTTGTTGCCAGCATATATTTAGTGGTTTTCCATGCATGTCGACTCAATTAAAGCTTCAAACACAACTGATGACCATCTCAGAAATGACTGACAGGGTAATGTGGAGTTGCGCAAGAAAAGCGCCATAGTTTCCATTCAGGAAGAAATCACATGTTCCTAACTTAAGTCGGGATGACGTTTCTCCCCTTTTTTCCTTAACTCAAAACGCGAACATGCGCGTGAAAGCTGAAATGATCCATTGACTAAGTGCTTAGAGATACCACGACATCACGAATATTTTGTAGTTTTCCATACAAACTATTTATCCGTCCTTCCATATCAATTAAATAAATGTTAATAAATGTCTAAATTAATTTAAATCATTTATTAACCAAAAGAACAGAAATGGCTCTTTACAAGTGGATTTTTACTTAAATCTCGGAACATGAGGACACTGGAAATGACTTTGGACTGTTGCGCGTGATTTGAAAGCGATTCCTCCAATCAGGAGTGAAGCTCTTCCCGTGGAGGCGGAGTGATTTGTCACCAATCAGGACCAGAGCTGTAAAAATGACGTCGGAATGACGATGCTCTTTCGGCGCTTAAAAGACAGAGCCTCATCCCCTCAGATATCACCTTTTCTGAACACAGAAGAGCTCCACTACCATGGCCAGAACCAAGCAGACCGCTCGTAAGTCCACCGGAGGCAAAGCCCCCAGGAAGCAGCTGGCCACCAAGGCCGCCCGCAAGAGCGCCCCAGCCACCGGCGGAGTCAAGAAGCCTCACCGTTACAGGCCCGGCACTGTGGCTCTGAGAGAGATCCGTCGCTACCAGAAGTCCACCGAGCTGCTGATCCGCAAGCTGCCCTTCCAGCGCCTGGTCCGTGAGATCGCGCAGGACTTCAAGACTGACCTGCGCTTCCAGAGCTCCGCCGTCATGGCTCTGCAGGAAGCCAGCGAGGCTTACCTGGTCGGCCTCTTCGAGGACACTAACTTGTGCGCCATCCACGCCAAGAGAGTCACTATCATGCCCAAAGACATCCAGCTGGCCCGCCGCATCCGCGGAGAGAGAGCTTAAACCCATACGCCTCTAACTGGACCCCACAACGGCTCTTTTCAGAGCCACACACTCAAACTAACGAGCGAATGTTTCATTATATCGCAAACAATGGAATATCACGAAATATTCTCACAGAAATATGAGGAAAACTGCGTTATTTTCATGCTGATGTCGAAAGAGAAAAGAGGACTGTTCCAAATTTATTTATATTCTGTGTCAGTCTGTAAGTTCTAGAGTCATGTGGTTTTCGTAAGTGCACTGCATAGTAACGCTCTCAATCTCAGTTTCAAACTTGTTTGGTCATTAAGATGGTGGCCATGACTCTAAAACGCAACTGTGACAAAGTAAGCAACACTTACGTTCACTACTTGGTTGTAGACTCATTACATCGTATCATATGCGATTCATAACAAACGAAACACACTAAGAACACCGCCACTTAGGAAAGGTGGGCGGCTCTTAAAAGAGCCTTTGGGTTGTGAACGATTCACCGTTGGTTTAACCGCCGAAGCCGTACAGAGTGCGGCCCTGCCTCTTGAGAGCGTAGACCACGTCCATAGCGGTCACGGTCTTCCTCTTGGCGTGCTCGGTGTAAGTGACGGCGTCACGAATCACGTTCTCCAGAAACACTTTGAGCACTCCGCGGGTCTCCTCGTAGATGAGACCGGAGATCCGCTTGACTCCGCCACGACGAGCCAGACGGCGAATAGCGGGCTTGGTGATGCCCTGGATGTTATCGCGGAGAACCTTGCGATGACGCTTGGCGCCTCCTTTTCCGAGTCCTTTGCCGCCCTTCCCTCTGCCAGACATCCTAACGTTAGCTACGTCTCCGCTGTTATGGTCAAAGCGCAGCGTCACTCCTATATAAATCCATTTTACGGACGTGTTTGGGGACTGGCAGTTAGGCAGGGGAGGAGTGAAGTGTCTCGCGCTCATTCAGACTTGCAAGAGTTGCACAGACATCCCGTATTCACTTAGTCATACTCTGAATATACGCTCGATATTAATAATTTAAATCCTACCCCACCTGCTGATCCGGATTATAATACAACACTTGCTCTTTAACATGATCAGTGGATACGTAACGATGTTGCTACTGAAAGTATTTTTTACTGCTCCGATTAAATAATTCAACGTTCGATGTAGACAGAAATGACACTTAAAATTCAATCGTGATTGAGAGTTGTCTGATGTCTGTGAATTTGGATGGTCGGCCACTTTCCTCATACTGTGGGACGATAATTCAATTGAATTGTCGTGAATTTAATTGAATTCAATTGACAGACTGCCTTAATGTAATGAATGGAGTTCCACAATCAGAATGTCTTCAAAACGGTTTGGAAACCAAAGCTTCTCATAGTTTAAAGTGGGTGGCTCTGAAAAGAGCCATTGTGTTATTGGAGCATTTACTTGGCCTTGGCGGGCTTCTCGGTCTTTTTCGGCAGCAGAACCGCCTGGATGTTGGGCAGGACACCGCCCTGAGCGATAGTGACTCCTCCGAGCAGCTTGTTGAGCTCCTCATCGTTGCGGACAGCCAGCTGCAGGTGGCGGGGGATGATCCTGGTCTTCTTGTTGTCGCGGGCGGCGTTTCCAGCCAGCTCCAGGATCTCAGCAGTCAGATACTCCAGCACAGCCGCCAGGTAGACGGGGGCGCCGGCACCGACACGCTGTGCATAGTTGCCCTTCCTGAGCAGCCTGTGAACACGACCGACAGGGAATTGAAGACCGGCGCGTGACGAACGGGTCTTGGCTTTAGCGCGGGCTTTTCCTCCTGTTTTGCCTCTTCCGCTCATTTTTTAAATACTTTCAAGAGATGTGTCTCAAGAATGTTTTTACGGCAGCGAACACGTCCCTTTTATATCTCCGCGTGTAGAGGCGGTTCTTGCTCGGGCATTTGGAAGACAAAGGGTTCTCTGGGGTCCAGTATCTAATCTCTTTCCTCCAATGAGGAGCCGAGCTACTGACGCGGGTCTCCAGGAAGGCAAGGTCCGCTAACCAATCACGAGCCGGCTCTTTTGCCACTCACACATCACATCAAGGTCGACAGTAAAATGTAATTCTGATTTTGTGTTTTTAACACTCCATGTGATTCAAGTGCCACGTAGTTTGGTATCTCAAGAATTGTATTTATATTTGGCAAGTGTTACAAAACAAATAACAAAACAAATAACTGTTAAACCATGCCGACATAATTCCAAAACGGTTTAAATCACATGCCTTCCGGACAAATAGTGAATATTACATTCTTTGGTGCACAGTACATCGTTTATGTATCACTACACTCTGGAGTCAAAAAAAGTTTTTTAAAAAAATGTTGGGAAAATGGTTTTTCAAATTTCCGCAAAACAAAAACTAATGTATAAACTGTGGTCATGTGAATCAATTGAATAAATACATAATTTTTGTTTTTATTTCTAAAAAACATTGAGGATTTTTTTTGAGGACAACAAATATCCCGAATCATATAAAAAAAGAATGAATGAATGAAAATTGCACTTCCAAATGTGCTAACATTTCTTGCTCTGTTGTTGGGTTGTACTGAGTGAAGCTAGAGTTTGACACTCTCCCGCCTCATCCTTTGTTATCCGTGTGAAGAAAATCAATGATATCCTTTGGTTCCTTTTTGTTATTTACTTCGAAATTATGGTACAAATAGTGTAACTAGATCCTTCTATATCATAAAGACAATCAATAAATTGTGACGAACAAATTCTTTAAGAACGCATCAGCAGAAGATGTTTTCACACCACAGCCAACGAACTGGTTTTGTCAAACAGATTAAGAGTTCCATTTTGGAGAACCAGAAACATACTTGTGCAAAGCTGTGTGAGTGTGTGAAACAATTATTAATCTGTGCATGAAATTCATTATGCAGTGAGTCTGTTGAAAGCCAAAATACACCTCAGTTCAGTGTTGTCATGGAGCTCTCCATTCATACATTTATACATTCATTTTAAGTTTCCAGAAAATGAAATTTCATTTTAGGCTCTTTAATTTACAATGGTAGTGGTTGGATTGATAGTTCCAAATATCTTTTGCGTCTATTCTAATAACCGGAGAAGAATTTCAGTGAAATATTTATTAGACTTGTGCTTATGATTTTATTTATTTATTGTAATTATTTTGTATTTCAATCAGTTTTCCAGTTAGGGCATACAGCGGGGGCTGTCTTAAGCGGGTTTGTGCCGACCAGGTGTGGAACACCTTTGAGAGGTATGACCAAAGATTAGTATCACACTAATTATTTTTTTTTAATTATATGAGTTTCACAGTATTTTACTCTTTTTTTTCCCCAAGAACAACTAGGTGTTAACTCATTTCCTAATAATTTTGACGGTAATTACTGTACTTAGTTGACTAGGAATTATAGTGGTACCTCGGTTCTCGACCACAATCCTTTCCAGACGGCCGTTGGAGAAGCGATTTGTTCGAAATCCGAATCTATTTTTCCCATTGCAATGAATGGAAAAAGATATAATGCCTTCCTAGCCTTAAAATAGGCTTTTGTAGGAGTGAATGTAGAGTATCTGCTGAGCCACCCAGGAACGATGAACTTTCTGCAGTGAGGCGTCTCCAACAACTCCAGGTGTTGAGCTGCGGTTCTCCAACAATTGTGGAGGCTCAAGACTGTAAGTAACGCATGGAACACAAAGTTTTATATATACTGTGTATATATATATATATATATATATATATATATATATATATATAGCATACAGTTGTGAATGCAAAACTGTTTTATTGGGTCATAAACTTGAACTGTGAACTTACAAATCCGTCTTTAAGGCAGGTTGGCATTTACAAAAAGAAGTTGGCTGACCCTTGATGGACTCAGCCTGATCCTACGGCCCAGTCTTGGAAAAGATTCTCTCTGATGGTACAGATGTGGCCACGGTGCACAACCTGGCCTTCATCACCACAGAAAGCCGTTTATAAACTGGGGAACATCTCTTCCACCATGACAGGGGGTCCAACGTGCGAGGTAGGTGTTCCTCTGCTAAGTAACCCCTCATTTCCATTATGAGGTCTGATGTAGTTGATGTCGTTCCAGGCCTCCTACATTCTTATTCTCTCATCAAAGTCCTTCCAAAACATTGCACTTGTGCCGACTGCAGCACCTGATGCCACCTCTGTCTCTGCATCACTTTCAGTGGGAGTCATCGCTGCTGCAGCTGCTATGACCCTCTTTGCTGTCTCCTCTGCCTCTGCTGGTTGACAAAAGCTTGCTCTGGGATCCAGGAGAGTTGCATCAGCAAGCTTGTCGATGGACTCCACTCTGCCAAATCAGGGAGTCGACCAGACTCTTTACAGGTGCGGTTTAAGTTTGAGGGCTTTGTTTTCCTCTCATCAAAATGACCTCAGTAGTTGACGTTCATTCAAAACTTTAAACTACTTACCTTTCAGCACCGGGGTCCTTGCTCTCTTCCCCCTTTCAACCCTCCGTCCCGCCAGACCTCACCCAAAATACATGTGGGCAATAGGGGGTACTTTTTCTATGCTAAAACCATGTTGCTGCAGTGTGTGTGTGACCACTAACATTCTTGTCTCTCAGAACCTGTTCCATGTGCTGGAGAGAGTCATTTGTTTTACGTTATTCTTGTTAGGTTTTGGGGAAAAAAATTAAACAGTTTTTAAAATCTTCCTCTGTTATTTTATTTATCTTCTAAAATTACCCTGATTAGAGTGCCTGCATTCTTCCCTCAGTGGTGATATTTTGCTGAGCTTTTACTTGTTCATATGGTGTCAAACACCGGGCCAACTCTTCAAGATGGTTTAGAATGATTAATATTGTTGTTATGCATAAATCTAACTAACTCAGGCATCAGAGGCTCTGAGGTTGGACATTTATACCATGCAATAATGTCCAACCACTTCTTCATTCGAGCAGTAAATTGCATGCAGTATGTCTGCAAACAGAAAATGGGAAAATTTGGTCAAAATTGTTTAACAGCATGCCATGTTTGACACTTTGTTTTATTTGTAATATGTTGGTAAAGTCAATTAAATTGAAGTTTAAATCCAACTGCAATACCAATTCAAACGCAGTATTGCATGTCACCACTAGGTGGCAAAACAACTCACTGTAAGATAAAAAAAAAAGATTAGTTCTTTTTACTGAATGAGAGTTAACTGAGTTACTAAAATGAACTGTTTTGCCCATCACTAATATGCATACTGACATACAGTATGCCTTATACACAATAACAAAGCCATGTCGTGGGTCAGCTGTTTTTCCGGCTTTGTTCAGGGGCGTTCGGGTTCTAGATTTTTGTTCAAAATCCGAAGCAAAAAAACCTCGAAATTGTTTTTCGAACTCTGATTTGTTCGAATTCCGGGATGTTCGAAAACCGTGGTACCACTGTACATATTTTACCATCGTGAGGAATGAACATTGTAGTACGGAATTAGCCACACCCACTATATTTAAGTGGGAAAATAGATCTCCGGTCTATAAGCCACGGTTGCAGTGGTGCTGTCTGCACTGTAGAAAGGTCAGAGGATCACTAGTTTTGAAAACAGGGTCCAGCATCGAGACAGACTTATGAAACAAACTCAGCAATTTTCTGAACTTCAATCATGAACCATGTCATCTTTTATTTCTATTAAACTGCTCAAAATGTGCTGTTTTCACCTGGGTGTTTAAAGTTCCGACACAACATCCGGTCTCAGCTGCTGCTTCTCCTCTCTGACACAGGGGCGAAAACAGCACATTCAGAGTGTTTTAAACTAAATAAAACATCTGTAATTTGATCACTTTCATGTGAAATGGCTCAATTGCATATGCTATTGACTGTCTGGTGTTGGGCTGCATGAAAAAAATAATGTTTGAATTCTCTGTTTGCATCCAAATGAAGGGATATTTCTTTGTCTCTAATAACAGCCATCTATGTCTAAGAGGTGCCTCAAATCCAAACTCAGAATTGCCAACACCAAGAGTTTTACTGTCCCTGTTCACATTGTATTTGTTGATTAATCTCTTTTTTTTAATCTCGATACGACACAATAGAAAATGCCACCAGGGCCTTCTGGACCACACCAGTGTGGAATCAGTTTCCTTCCATGCCCTGCTCGTTTTCTTGCATCACAATTAACGGCACACAGCTGGAAGCAATCAGTTAAACAGCACATCTGATTCGCTACTTAAACGCCAAGGTTCTGCTCAGCAATGTCAGGTCATCCATGTGTTTTTGCTAACTGTCATGTTTTTTCTGTTGTTTGTACCCAGTTTCACCTCACAAGCTTGTGCTGACAGTTGTGTTTTGAATTTTATTTATATTTATGTTTCCTGATCTTCCTTTGTTTTGTGTGTTTGTTTCTTGTATGTTTGCATGAATATTTTCAGTGTAATAACCTTATGTGAATACACTGTTAATACTGTCTAGATGGTTCTTATTTGCGCTTAGTAGTGTGTATTATGTCTTTATTTTTATATGGGAATACACTGTAAATACAATTTAGATGCTTCTTTTTATTTGCCCTTAGTAGTATATATTAAGTCATTATTTTTATCTTGCATGTTTGTTGAGTAACATTACATGTTACCCATTCTCTCTGTTTTTCATTTCTGTTTTATTTTGAGCAGGAGTTGTGGTTGTGACGAAAAACAGTTTCCCTCCAGATAAATGAAGTGATCCTGATTCTATATATATTCCACACTTTATTAAGGATTTTGCTTTCAAATATAAAATGTATTCTTACTCTTTACACTCATTCATTATTCCAGTTGTCAGTCTGCCACTGTCTACTTTTTGTTCCAGCTGGCACACACACCTGGAACCACTCAGCAATCAAGCTTCCTTTTTCCTTTTTTTTTTATTAAAATTCACTAAGAAAAGTAACATTCTTAAACCATTCACACTCTTAAAACAAAATAGAGGAAGCTATACGCCACCATATTTCAAATACGTTTCACTTCATGTCCAGTCACCTGTCTTTTCATCCGGTCTTCCATTGTTTGTATACTATGATGCATATTATAAAACAGAAAATGTCCTTTGTTTGTTAGGGTATTTCTCCTTGAAGAGCCCAAAAAACACTGTTCGTGGTAATTTGTACAGAGATATCCCAAGATAATAATAACTGTTATATCATGATAATTAGTATCTTGATGATTTTTATCTCGGGATAAAAAAAAAAGTCATGCTTGTCACTTCCAGGGACGCGTAATACGTATAGCTTAGCCACATATGCTCTTATTTTGAGTAGAAGACACTTGATCAGAGTGTTAAACTCACTGACTTGCAGACAGTGACTGACAACATTGACAAACAGTTACGAAGCCATGGGAGACATCGTGGGTACAGTGGGGAAAAAAAATCATAGGTTTTTTTTTCTGATCTAAGATCAACACATAAAAATCACTCTTCGTACTAGTGATGTCACTTAGGTTGGCTAGGTTGTCCCACATCAGTCTAACTTTCACCACAGGTTTTCTCTCTTTCAACAATGGTGTCAGGGGTTGTGCTGAGATTCTGCATTCAAATATTAGATCTTATAATCGATCTTCACCATCATCACGTGCCTCCAGTTGTTGTCGTAAGGATCTCCTTTTTTATAGATCAAGGACATGACACCCCGATAAGCCGACGAGTGGAGGACCCCCTTCAAGAGCCGGAGGCGAGTATTGGAGCGATCTCCCCGCTACATGTCTGGTAGAACTCACACGGAGGTCCATCTGGTCCTGGAGCTTTCCCACGATTCAGTCGGAGGATGGCCTCCTTCACTTCCGAGCTATTGGCCGTCTTGTTCAAGTTAATGAACGCGTTCATGCGGGCTTCTGGTATGAGTATTCTTTGATACATCCCTTTACAGAGAGTCTGAATGGTCTCCCTCTTAGGACCTCCTCCTTTACCAGTTCCCTGTCACTGTTTCTTATTACAGAGATGTGGCTGTTCCTCAGGTGGGTTCTGTGCCCCTTATTTAGCTGATGGACATTACACATGTTTTTGTTCTCCACCCCGAGATGGAGTCTGAGATGTTGTGCCATGTCATTCATTTTGATCAATTCTGACCGTATTTTATTCAAATGGTGTTCATCTTCTACAGATTTGCTGGATTTAGTTTGTATATCGATATATTCTGTCATTAGGTCTGTGTATCTTTTATTCTGCTCTTGGTTCTGGATTTTACTTTTTTATTTAAAGAACGCTCTCAATCTTTCCTTCATGTTTTCGCAGAGGTCCGTCTTAGATTTAATAAGTTTAATAATTTCTTGTTGTTGTTTAATACTTCGACATTTAGTTTCCAGTAACCTTTTCGTTCATTATTTCCCAGTGACAGACCAGTTTCTACAGTGAGATGGTGAGAGTTGATCAATACTTTTGCTTTGTAACACGGATGTGATGCACTAAAAAATGTAAACGCGATCGATCTGTGTCATTCTGTCTGTGTCTTGTTTCGATCAAACTGTGTAAAATCAACCTTGTTCGGATATAAAACTCTAAAAACATCTTTCAAGTTAGAATTCTCGCTCATCTGCTTCAGAGCTCTCCACTCTCGCAACGGCCTCAGGGGTAGGGATTCTTTCGTTCATATCCATGTACGCATTGAAATCTCCGCACAGGATTACGTCGTACACGACCGTCAGCAGCTCCTCCACTTTCTTTAAGATCCTGACTTTGGCGGCAGAGTCTGGATGATTCAGACTTTGTTGTTCAAGTAAAAGCAATCCACCAATAAAAACCTTCCGGGGATTATTTCTCTTGACCTTATAATCTCATAAGTGTTCTTAAAAAATATCCCGACTCCATCCGTTTTGTCACATCTTATTTTGATTCTCCTCTGACTTAATACCTCTCAGGTTACTGGTAGATACTGAGAGCACACTCATGATAAGAGAATTGTAACCTGTCTGACGCAACTTCTTCTCCACTTCTTCATCTCTGCTCCCGGTGCTGTATCTGTTTTTACACATACACTCACGTACTCCATGGTTTCTGCCACTGCTGTCTCGCAGTGTTCCTCTTTGCTGCAGTCCCGGTCGGTGAGGGTGTCTCCCCTGTCGAGACTCCAGACGCCTCACTTACAAAGTCGTATTTCCCATTGCCCTCACAGTCCGACTGGTCGGTGGTTGATGGAAGTTCCATCTCCGCGGCTTGAATGACTGGCTGACTGATGATCCGTTGCATTTAAATTACTTTATTCAAATGACATTTTAATACAAAGGATATAATTAATACATCATAACAGAGGTAAGATACAGTTTACACCGCCACATGAAAACATTTGCTTTAAAATAAGACCATCATAACGATAGAACATTCCACTGTTGATGCACATTTTCTTTTGTGTCTGTGGACCTCTGCCGTTTCAGTTCCACAATTATCTTGTTGGCGATGACGTCACTTGGCGTCGCCCTATTATGCAAGACCAGCATACATCTGGTCTTCCACAACTTGAACACCGCATGGGAGATCACACACCAATATAGATCTTTCTTTTGTTGGGGTATGGACTCACCAAAGATTCCAAACATCACTGTATTCCGGTTGACCTCCACATCCAGTCCAATGTCTTTGATCCTGGCCCACACATCTCTGGCCCGAGGACACTCCAACAACAGGTGGTCAATTGTCTCGTCCTGCTGGCATCCATCAACAGGACAACACTTGGTCTTAACAAAGCACCTCCATTGCACAACAGCCCGTACTGCGAGTCTGCCGACGGACACTAGCCACATGATGTCTCTCTTACTCTCGGCCATGTCCCGGGTAAAGATGTTCCTAACGCATGTGCCGTAATGCTCCGCTTGGAGGCCTTTATACAAGATATAACCACCATAAAGATCATTTGATATAATCTTGTAGATCTTTTTGTTGGAGTCTGCGACCCAGTTATTCGGCGGATGCCCGTGTCTCGCTCTAAAATCTGAGTAGGCTAAGACATAGTAGGGGATGTTATTTCTCACTCTGCCCTTCTTCTTCTTCCACCTGGATCTGTGCCCCACCCACACAGCACTTCGCTGGACTCCAGCAGCAATGGTTTTACAGAAGGTTATGAGCAGCTTAAGCTGCACATCCATGGCTCCAAGCCCTCCACCTTTTCTGCTTTTGAAGAGCAGCTCCCGCTTCGCCACCTCTCTGGTGGTTCCCCAGATAAGATTGACAAGCAGCTTGTTTAGCCTCTTTATGGTGTGCGTTAGAGGGGGAAATATGTTTGTTAAGAACATTAATTTAGATAAACCAAATGTTTTTAGGATTAAAATTCTGAGTTTGCAAGTGGTGTTCTTGTTTTCCCACTTGCTAAGTTCTTCTATCACTTCCCTTTCTTTTGCGCTCCAGTTTTCATTGTAGCTGCATGTGTTGGAGAAGTCTATTCCCAGGATGGTAGTTTTACTTTGATCTTTTATACCAAGTGAGACTTTATTATTAGGATTTCCAAACCAGACTGCCTCTGTTTTGTGTTGGTTTAATTTTGCTCCTGAGGCCTTTTCATAGTTCTTCAAGTGCTCATTGACTATGTCCCGTTTGTCTCGGTTATTGATTACCAGTACTAGATCATCCGCATACGCCATGGCCACGATTCTCTCGCCACTTTGTGTCCGAGTTCCGTTTAATCTCTGGTCATTTTTTATATTGTTTAAGAGGGGGTTAATGGCTAAAATGTAAAGTGCTGCTGATAGGGGACAGCCTTGCTTCACCCCTCTTTGAACATCAAACTGTTCAGTTAAAACGCCATTGACGTTAGCCTGGACCGTGGACTGAGCATATAAAAGTTTGATCTGATCAATAAAATCCTGTTTAAAACCATAACTTCTTAAAACATGCCATAAATAATCCCTAGATAAGAAGTCAAAGGCTTTTTTCTGGTCTAAGGCCAACATGTAAAAATCACTCTTCGTGTCGGTGATGTCACGTAGGGTGGCCAGGTTGTCCCACATCAGTCACACCGCACAGGTTTGCTCTCGTTCAACTATGGTGTCAAGGGTTGTGCTGATCCTCTGCAATAAAATGTTAAAATGGCGAGTATTGGAGCGATCTCCCCGATACATGTCTGTTAGAACTCAGATGGAAGTCCATCTGGGCCTGGAGCTTGACCTCGATTTAGTCGGAGGATGGCCTCCTTCACTTCCGAGCTATTGGCCGTCTGGTGAGATGCCTTGTTCAGGTTAATGAACGCTTTCATGCGGGCTTCTGGTATGAGTATTCTTTGATACATCCCTTTACAGAGAGTCCGAATGGTCTCCCTCTTAGGGACCTCCTCCTTTACCAGTTCCCTGTCACTGTTCCTTATTACATAGATGTGGCTGTTTCTCAGGTGGGTTCTGTGCCCCTTATTTAAGTGATGGACAGTACATGTGTTTTTGTTCTCCACCCCGAGATGGAGTCTGAGATGTTGTGCCATGTCATTCATCTTGATCAATTCTGACCATATTTCGTTCAAGTGGTGTTCGTCTTCCACAGATTTGCTGGGTTTAGTTTGTATATTGATGTATTCTATCATTAGGTCTTCGAACCTTTTATTCCGCTTTTGGTTCAAGATTTGACTTTTATATTTGAAAAATGCTCTCAATCGTTCCTTCATGTTTTCCCAGAGGTCCATCTTAGATTTGAAAAGGACCTCCAGGTTGTTCATTTTTTCTATTTCAGATTTGAGTTCTTCTACTGTGCTATTGTGGTTTAATATTTCAACATTGAGTTTCCAGTAACCTTTCCTTTCATCATTTCCCAGTAGCAGACCTGTTTCTACGGTAAGATGGTCAGAATTGATCAGTACTTTTGTTTTGTAGTACACAGGTTTGATGCTCTAAGAGACGTAAATGCGATCGATCCGTGTCTTAATGTTTCGATCAAACCGTGTAAAATCAACTTTGTTTGGATATAAAACTCTAAAAACATCTTTCAGGTTAGAATCCTCGCTCATTTGCTTCAATGCTCTCCCCTCTCGCGACAGTCTCAGGTGTTTGACTGGGATTCTGTCTTTTATATCTGTGTACGCATTAAAATCTCCACACAAGATAGTGTCATACCCGACCGTCAGCAACACTTTCTTAAAGATCCTGACCTTGGCGGCAGAGTCTGGAGGAGTGTAAACATTGATTCGAACTTTGTTGTTCAAATAAAAACAATCCACCAATAAAACTCTTCCAGGGAATATTTCTCAAAATCTTATAATCTCCCAGGTGTTCTTAAAAAATATCCCAACTCCATCGGCTTTATCACAGCCAATAGAGAGAACACAAGTTCCTTTAGTCCATAATCCTGGTGGTGAGTCTTAGCTCCTGAGCACAGATAATGTCATGCTGCGTGTGTAGGAGAGCAGACATCGTACTATTTCGGTTCTCCTCGGACTTAATTCCTCTCAGGTTACAGGTAGCTACAGAGAGCACACCCATGATGATAAGAGAGTCGGATCATGTCTGGCGCAACTTCTTCTCCACGCTCATGTCTGCTGCTCCCGGTGCTCTCTCTCTTTTTACGCATACACTCACGTGCTCCGTGGGTTCTGCCACTGCTGTCCCGCGTCGTTCCTCTTTACTGCAGTCCCGGTCGGTGAGGGTGTTTCCCCACTTACCGAGTCGTATTTCCATCATCCTCGCTGTCCGACTCGTCGGTGGTCGATGGAAGTTCCACCTCCGTAGCCTGGATTGACTGGCTCCGCTGACGCTCCGTTGCTACTGCTGCTCCACTGCCACTCGGGGAAGGGTTCGGGCGCTGCGGTGGATCTCCTGAGGTCCCGCTCTGAGGTGTTCCAGCGAAGCTCCCTCTTCCAAGTCCTCTTCCTCTCCCAGACGTCGCCTGCATTGGCCGCGCAGTTGATCCTCTGAGTGTTCTGCTTCGCAGGAGGAAAGGCTGGTGTGTCGGCGCCCTCTGGCGGAGATGTCGGTGCATTGCGGGCAGCCTGCGCCGTTTCTGTCCTCCGTTTCTGGCTCTTGGCGATGCTACTGTACGACTTTGGACACTGGAAGTAAGTGTGTCCTCCCCCACACAGGCTACATTCCGCGGTCTTAGTGCACTCCTTGGCCTTGTGACCCAGACCTCCACACTTCCAGCACTTCACCTCTTGGCAGTCTTTGACCTGGTGTTCTGTACTGTTGCAGACAAAGCACTTGGTCACCTGACCGGGGTAGAAGATGCGTCCACTGTATCGCCCAAGGGAGACCGTGTTGGGGATGACGTAGTCAGAGCCGAGGTTCTGCAGCTTCACACAGTATTTCCTCACTCCATACCATATACCGAAATGATCAACGGATTTGTATGGTACGTCGAGGATAGTGCAAAATCTACCAATAAAAGTGGACACGTTGTGGTTCGAGACCCTTCCGGTCCAAAACTTCACCACTAGGTTCACAACATCAATGGTGACAGATGAGTCCAGCTGCCAGGGTTTCCACTTCACGGACTCTGAGTTTTGCTTATATTTCTCCAAGAAACCCTGCTAACATAATCTCGGGAGGGGGGTTCACCCTCGCCCATGTATTTTAGTCTCACCCAGTTCTGGGTGAAACGCTCGCCAAAGGGCGCCATGTTCCTTGCCCAAACCAGGCTCGGTGTTATGTGAGTCCAAGCTGATATGTGTCTACTTAGTTAAAACCAAAACTCACAGAATAAGGTGCCCTCACAGGGCCAAGTGCTCGAACGGTTGCAGCTGTCAGTTAAATCCCTCCCTTGCTTTTTAAATTACTTTATTCAAATAACATTTTAATACAAAGGATATAATTAACACATCATAACAAGGAGGTAAGATACAGTTTACACCACATGAAAACATTTGCTTTGAAATAAGACCATCATAACGATAGAACATTCCATTGTCGATGCACATTTTCTTTTGTGTCTATGGACCTCTGCCGTTTCAGTTCTGCAATTATCTTGTTGACGATGACGTCACTTGGCGTCGCCCTATTATGCAAGACCAGCATACATCTGGTCTTCCACAACTTGAACACCGCATGGGAGATCACACACCAATATAGATCTTTCTTTTGTTGTGGTATGGACTCACCAAAGATTCCAAACATCACTGTATTCCGGTTGACCTCCACATCCAGTCCAATGTCTTTTATCCTGGCCCACACATCTCTGGCCCGAGGACACTCCAACAACAGGTGGTCAATTGTCTCGTCCTGCTGGCATCCATCAACAGGACAACACTTGGTCTTAACAAAGCAACTCCACTTTACAACAGCCCGTACTGCGAGTCTGCCGACGGACACTAGCCACATGATGTCTCTCTTACTCTCGGCCATGTCCCGGGTAAAGATGTTCCTAACGCATGTGCCGTAATGCTCCGCTTGGAGGCCTTTATACAAGACATAACCACCATAAAGATCATTTGATATAATCTTGTAGATCTTTTTGTTGGAGTCTGCGACCCAGTTAATCGGCAGGTGCCCATGTTTCGCTCTAAAGTCTGAGTATGCTAAAACATAGTAGGGGATGTTATTCCTCGCTCTACCCTTCTTCTTCTCCCACCTGGATCTGTGCCCCACCCACACAGCATTTCGCTGGACTCCAGCAGCAATGGTTTTGCAAAAGGTTATGAGCAGCTTAAGCGGCACATCCATGGCTCCAAGCCCTCCACCTTTTCTGCTTTTGAAGAGCAGCTCCCGCTTTGCCACCTCTCTGGTGGTTCCCCAGATAAAATTGACAAGCAGCTTGTTTAACCTCTTTATAGTGTGCGCTTGAGGGGGAAATATGTTTGTTAAGAACATTAATTTAGATAAAACAAATGTTTTTATGATTAAAATTCTGAGTTTGTAAGTGGTGTTCTTGTTTTCCCACTTGCTAAGTTCTTCTATCACTTCCCTTTCTTTTGCGCTCCAGTTGTCATTGTAGCTGCATGTGTGGGAGAACTCTAATCCCAGGATGGTAGTTTTGGCTTGATCTTTTATAGCAAGTGGGACTTTATTATTAGGATTTCCAAACCAGACTGCCTCTGTTTTGTGTTGGTTTAATTTTGCTCCTGAGGCCTTTTCATAGTTCTTCAAGTGTTCATTGACTATGTCCAGTTCGTCTTGGTTATTGATTATCAGTACTATATCGTCCGCATACGCCATGGCCACGATTCTCTCGCCACTTTGTGTCCGAGTTCCGTTTAATCTCTGGTCATTTTTTATATTGTTTAAGAGGGGGTTAATGGCTAAAATGTAAAGTGCTGCTGATAGGGGACAGCCTTGCTTCACCCCTCTTTGAACATCAAACTGTTCAGTTAAAACACAGTTGACTTTAGCCTGGACCGTGGACTGAGCATATAAAAGTTTGATCTGATCAATAAAATCCTGTTTAAAACCATAACATCTTAAAACATGCCATAAATAATCCCTAGATAAGAAGTCAAAGGCTTTTTTCTGATCCAAGGTCAACACGTAAAAATCACTCTTCGTGTCAGTGATGTCACGTAGGGTGGCCAGGTTGTCCCACATTAGTCTCCCTTTCACCGCACAGGTTTGCTCTTGTTCAACTATGGTGTCAAGGGATGTGCTGAGCCTCTGCATTAAAATGTTAGCTAAAATCTTATAATCGATGTTCATCATCATCACGTGCCTCCAGTTGTTTATGTCGTAAGGGTCTCCTTTCTTATAAATCTTATATATCTCCCTTGCCTCTGCCAGACATGCTTGCAGTTCAAACGTTGAAACCGAAGTATGTCTCTTCCAGACATGGAAGGCCTCGTGAAAACTCGAGAGTGAATGATCCGTTGCCACTGCTGCTCCACTCCCACTCGAGTATCGGGTGCTGCGGCGGGTCTCCAGGGGTCCCGCCTTGAGGTGTTTCAGCGGAGCTCTGATGGAAAAATTATCGTTACTGTTCAGACTATTGGAAAGTTACTGGTGAAGACTGCCTCATTGTTTTTTTGTTAAACCATTCCTCCTTGTTATCAGAACAGACTGAGCATCTCACAGATGCACAAGGTTGTTGCTACATTCTTGCTTGTTATCTCCAATGTTATTGTGTACCCCTCCCATCCTGTGATTAAAGTTTATGTTCGCTGAGAATTTCTCAGTGAGAGTTTCAACTTCATACTGTGATCCTACTGTGTTCTCACTCTCTTTGCAAAGATTCTTCAATAAAGACAATTCCCTCGTTCAAGTCAAGAAATTCCACAAAAATGCCCTCTTCCTTGTCCTCTTCCTCTCCCAGTTGTTATGGGAATAATTATATTTTACTTATTATATGAATCAAGTTATCTTGTGCTATTGAATAAAGTGCTTAATAAATATGTATCTAGTGAAAGATTGAATCCAACAGATGCTGTGATGTTGGGTAAGGTAACTTCAATTCAAGCAAGCCAATCAGAAGAGAGGCCCAGATTACGTGTCAACAGCATCCCACAAAACTAAGAATGATATCAAAACATCAAAAGGATTCATCAACGTCACTCCAGACTGAGTGGTGCCGACACAACTCCAGAGGCCTTTTCGTACGTATTCAGGTGCTGGTTGATTATCTCCAGTTCAGCTTAGCTCTTAAATATCAGCAAAATGTCATCAGCATATGCCATGAAATTGATTCTGTCTTTACAGTGGGTCTGGATTCCTGTTGACCTGTGGTCATTTTTTGATCTTTAATAGTGGGTTGATTGCTAAAATATAGAATGCTGCTGATAGAGGGCAGCCTTGCTTCACCCCTCTTTATGTGATGACACAGACAATGTGGAGAACCCAAGCACAGGAAGTATAGAGAGGCTGATGTGAATATATCCCCAAACAGAGTTTAATAACAAAAACAGCAGAGCCAACACAAAAGGGATGCAGCCCAAGCCCAAACAAATATCTAAGAGAGACTCCAACGGAGCAAGCTCAGCCAAAATCCAGGGAGCATCAAAAGAGTCCAGAAACACAACGACAACAAGTCGGGCACGAGGAACTAAGAAACAAGAAAGCAAAAAAAAAATTTAACTTACTAAAACTCTCAAGCACAAAGGCAAAAAAACAGGGCAAACAAGGAAGTAAAAATCGTTTCCAAAAAAATGTTCAGACTAGGACTCCAAACACATGCCACAGCACAGACACATTCATGATCTGGTGCTGCATCAACGTCCAGCTTCTCCTTAAGAGGTGGAGGCTCATCAGAGGAAATTGATTGCAGCTGCCGATTGCGCCCGACACTGTCAAGAGAGACACACAGGAGCAAAAAATGACAAAAATAAAAGTATGGCGGGGTCGGCCATGACACTTTCGACATTAAGCTGTTCAGCCTAAAAGCCTGTTGACATTATCCTGTATGGTGGAATGGGCATATAAAAGCTTGACTTTGTCAATAAAATCTTGTTTAAAACCGTAGCTTTTAAAAACATGCAATAAATAATCTCTGGATAAAAAAATAGACTTTTTTTGGTCTAGGGCTAAAACATAAAAATAATTTTCATTGCTTGTGATTTCCTGTAAAGTGGCCAAGTTGTCCCACATCAGCCTCCCTTTCACGGCACAAGTTTGTTCGCTTTCTTTGTTGGTTCCTCGGGCTGTGTTTAATCTTAACATGAAACTGTTTGCAAAAATCTTGTAGTCAATATTCATCATTGTGAGGTGCCTCCAATTGTTTATGCTGTGAGGTTCTCCTTTTTATAGATTAAGGACATAACACCATGGTAAGTCAATGTCTGTGTACATGTTAAACTCACTGCACAAGATGATATACTCGACCTTCCTATGCCAACTCATCAGGACCATAACTTAAAAATATATATATTCTTATTGTTTATGTTTTACTTTTTGAGGTTATGGTGGAGTTGCTGCAGCATCAAAACTGCAATAATAAAATGAAGGTTGTTTCTCTCATTCATTGTAGCATAAACTTAGCGCACAAGTAGTTAATTAATGCGCAGAGGCGCAAGTCTTCAAGACAGAAATAACCGACAACTCTTGAGAACAAAAGCGCTCAGCACGAAAGACAGTCAGCCCGCCATTTTCCAAGGCAGCCAATCAGAAACAGGCAACGACACACTCGCGCGTCATCTCCGCCACTATAAGACCGCGAGCTGCGCCGGTTGCAGTCATTCGTTACTGTCCGACAGCAACATGCCTGAACCAGCCAAGTCCGCGCCCAAGAAGGGCTCCAAGAAAGCCGTGACCAAGACCGCCGGCAAAGGAGGCAAAAAGAAGAAGAGGACCAGGAAGGAGAGCTATGCCATCTACGTGTACAAGGTGCTCAAGCAGGTCCATCCCGACACCGGCATCTCGTCTAAGGCTATGAGCATCATGAATTCGTTCGTCAACGACATCTTCGAGCGCATCGCCGGAGAAGCGTCTCGCCTGGCTCACTACAACAAGCGCTCCACCATCTCTTCCCGGGAGATCCAGACCGCCGTGCGCCTGCTGCTGCCCGGTGAGCTGGCCAAGCACGCCGTGTCCGAGGGAACAAAGGCCGTCACCAAGTACACCAGCTCCAAGTAAAACGGTCCTCATCCTTCTCATCCCAACGGCTCTTTTCAGAGCCACCCACTGCATTTGACGAGCTTGTCGTTCTCCCATGTTCACGAGTAACTACTTTGACTAAGTGTCTGAGGTTCTTACACAGAGAAAGGCGTTGATTCACACATTCTGCACTGGACTTGGCCCTGGTCTTGGTGTGTTCCCTCTACTAGCTGCCAGCAGCTACTTCGAAAACGGAACATATCCATGTATTATATATAAGAAATTATCAGTGTTGTATGTATTATTGCCAATACAATTATTGATTTTGAACAAAGTCATTGTTCTTAGCAAATCAACTTTCCTTTCAAGACATCACTCTTAAATACGTAACAAGGGTTTTTACATTTTGCTCTGATCTCCATCAACTGTCACGCATCGACCAACACAAAACAGATTTGAAATGTAGTCGGACGGATTCCTTCAATCAAAACCCACGGGGTGGATCTGTCGAACATTAATAGCCAATCGGAACAGGAGTTGGGGGTAACGCCTCACACTGACGTCACGCGCGACACCCTTAAAAAGAGAGCCACCAGCCCATGCGCCACTATTTTTCTCTGGAAGAGTAGGAGAACCACGGTAACATGGCCAGAACCAAGCAGACCGCTCGTAAGTCCACCGGCGGTAAAGCCCCCAGGAAGCAGCTGGCTACCAAGGCCGCCCGCAAGAGCGCTCCAGCCACCGGCGGAGTCAAGAAGCCTCACCGTTACAGGCCCGGCACTGTGGCTCTGAGAGAGATCCGTCGCTACCAGAAGTCCACCGAGCTGCTGATCCGCAAGCTGCCCTTCCAGCGCCTGGTTCGTGAGATCGCGCAGGATTTCAAGACTGACCTGCGCTTCCAGAGCTCCGCAGTCATGGCTCTGCAGGAAGCCAGCGAGGCTTATCTGGTCGGCCTCTTCGAGGACACTAACCTGTGCGCCATCCACGCCAAGAGAGTCACCATCATGCCCAAAGACATCCAGCTGGCCCGCCGCATCCGCGGAGAGAGAGCTTAAACCCATACGCCTCTCACTGGACCCCACAACGGCTCTTTTCAGAGCCACACACTCAACTCTAACGAGATAACGTTTCTTGTTACAAACACTGAATTATTCCTATTAATTACTCTTCGTTCAGTAAATACTTAACTTATTACTATTATGGTCAGCCTACAGGACATGATTATAATGTATAACATAACCCGTCCTCACGAAACGGTTCCCCACTGATTCTGCCGACAGTCACTATCCACATAGCATGTCTTTTACTCTCACCGGTAGAGATGTTCATGGCGCAGGTCTCATCGTGGAGTGTTCAAAGTAGCCAGCATACAGTTTATTTGAGCATACCATGTGCAATATCCACGCATAAATAATATGCAATATATGCTTCAATTTCACGCTGATGACATATTCTATTGACAGCAACGTCCATGGTGCCGTCCCCTCAGTCACACTGGAAAGAATATTTATTCAGGGATATGCAGTCAACAGACGATCATCGTCGTAGTTTTACTAGTAGTAGCCATGTACGCGTTCAACCTCATCGTCTGAATAACGGCATGTGTCCGAGTGAGATCCCTGTCTCACCACCAGGAGATTTGCGTGAACTTTTGAGTGACGTCATAGTCCGCCCTTTTCTCACTGGCTGGCTTCGACTACGTCCGCAATGCGGCTTTATATTGGGAGGCAACTCTGCGCACTTCAGCTTGCACCTATAGACTGTAAGGATGTCTGGCAGAGGAAAGGGCGGGAAAGGACTCGGAAAAGGAGGCGCCAAGCGTCACCGTAAGGTTCTCCGCGACAATATCCAGGGCATCACCAAGCCCGCTATCCGCCGTCTGGCTCGCCGTGGTGGAGTCAAGCGGATCTCCGGTCTCATCTACGAAGAGACTCGCGGAGTGCTCAAGGTGTTCCTGGAGAACGTGATCCGTGACGCGGTCACCTACACCGAGCACGCCAAGAGGAAGACCGTGACTGCTATGGATGTGGTCTACGCTCTCAAGAGGCAGGGCCGCACTCTGTACGGCTTTGGCGGTTAAACCAATTGCTAACTAACTACAACCTAAAGGCTCTTTTAAGAGCCGCCCAAACCAACTAAAAAGCTGTCCTGTATTCTACTATAGTTCTACTATAGTTGGCAATGTGCGTTTTCCACAAAGCGGGGTCATCTGACTTTTTATATTTATTTAATTTAACTGAGTTTACAATCAAACTTGCATATTTATTATGCGTGGATTTGGCTCTGCTTTGGTCTTAAACGGGCCATGCGGGGTGTAGGAAATCTGACAACTCTAGTTCTTGACTGGAACTCTGCAGCGGTCGATATCCCATTCATCAGCACTCAAAGGGTTAAAAGTCAGGATTATTTGTCTATAAAATTGTAAGTCCACCTCTGCATAACAGTGTATCCTTGTTTGCTTTAAAGAGAATGACAAGAATAACTGATTTTGTCTGTAACAGATTATTGTCTGAAATCACATGCGGCCCTCCTAGTATCTCTCTGCCCCACTATTTCAGAAGGACTGCTCAATACTGTCGCTGCTGCAGTCTATTATTCAGTTATGGCTTAACACCACCATCAACAACCTTATAAATGGAATCGTCACTCATTTGAGAAGTTGTGTGGCTCTGAAAAGAGCCGTTGTGTAGAGTGAGCGGCGTATGGGTTTAAGCTCTCTCTCCACGGATGCGGCGGGCCAGCTGGATGTCTTTGGGCATGATAGTGACTCTCTTGGCGTGGATGGCGCACAGGTTGGTGTCCTCGAAGAGGCCGACCAGGTAAGCCTCGCTGGCTTCTTGCAGAGCCATGACAGCAGAGCTCTGGAAGCGCAGGTCAGTCTTGAAATCCTGCGCGATTTCACGGACCAGACGCTGGAAGGGCAGCTTGCGGATCAGCAGCTCAGTGGACTTCTGGTAGCGACGGATCTCTCTCAGAGCCACAGTGCCGGGCCTGTAACGGTGAGGCTTCTTGACTCCACCGGTGGCTGGGGCGCTCTTGCGGGCGGCCTTGGTGGCCAGCTGCTTCCTGGGGGCTTTGCCTCCGGTGGACTTACGAGCGGTCTGCTTGGTTCTGGCCATGGTAGTGGAGCTCTTCTGTGTTCAGAAAAGGTGATATCTGAGGGGATGAGGCTCTGTCTTTTAAGCGCCGAAAGAGCATCGTCATTCTGACATCATTTTTACAGCTCCGGTCCTGATTGGTGACAAGTCACTCCGCCTCCATGGTAAGAGCTTCACTCATGATTGGAGGAATAGCTTTCAAATCATGCGCCACAGCCACAATTTCCAGCATCTTTAAGTTCCGGGATTTAAATGAAAATCCATTACATTTGTAGGAGCTAAAATGCTGTTGATTTTGGTAAAAAAAAATTACGTTAATTCGTTGAAGTTCATTGAAGATGGAATGAAGGATAAATAGGGGATTGAGAGCGTCGTAGCTTGTGTGTCAAACTACAATATTCATGATGCAAAGAAATAATATATATGTGGCACCCCTCAATTATTATTTATTTTTATAACGCTTTGTATTATTTTGTAAAATGAAAATACTTTTTGGATGCATGCACAGATCCGCGAATAGGCGCAGATATTTAGTCAGGCATGTCAAGGACGGCTCAAGGCTGCTCGGGTGGACTCTTCAGGTCCATCTCACTCATTAGCGAGGATGAACCTGCAGACTAGTGATGCGTAACTGTGTTGCAGGAACTTCAATAAAGGAAAACGCTACACACGTTTGGACATTGATTTGTTGTCCTAACGAGCTGTGTAACATATATCTGGCATCAAATGAAAGCACAGCCCAAAAACTTATTACAGCTTTCACTCGCATGTTTGCGGTTAGGGATGGGTAAAAGGGGGATGACGTCATTTGATTTAGGTAGGTGCATGTTGACTTATTCCTGAATGGAAGCCGTCGCACGTTTCTTGCTCAACATTATCAGTGAGTTCAGATCATCAGTTGTACCTGGCCCTTGAGTCGAAGGGCATGTAGCTTCACTAAAGCTCGTCAGACGCAGTGGGTGGCTCTGAAAAGAGCCGTTGGGATGAGAAGGATGAGGACCGTTTTACTTGGAGCTGGTGTACTTGGTGACGGCCTTTGTTCCCTCGGACACAGCGTGCTTGGCCAGCTCACCGGGCAGCAGCAGGCGCACGGCGGTCTGGATCTCCCGGGAAGAGATGGTGGAGCGCTTGTTGTAGTGAGCCAGGCGAGACGCTTCTCCGGCGATGCGCTCGAAGATGTCGTTGACGAACGAGTTCATGATGCTCATGGCCTTGGAAGAGATGCCGGTGTCGGGGTGGACCTGCTTGAGCACCTTGTACACGTAGATGGCATAGCTCTCCTTTCTGGTCCTCTTCTTCTTTTTGCCTCCTTTGCCGGCGGTCTTGGTCACGGCTTTCTTGGAGCCCTTCTTGGGCGCGGACTTGGCTGGTTCAGGCATGTTGCTGCTGGACAGTAGCAAGAGTGACTGTTGCCGGCGCAGCTCGCGCTCTTATAGTGGCGGAGCTGTGCCGTTGCGTCCTTCTGATTGGCTGCTTTCAAAAGCGGCGGGTTGGGTTTTCTTTCGTTTGTGTCGTTCTTGGCTGCGGCCACCGAAACTGCTGGTGTTCTTTATATACACATCATTGAAAGAAAAGATGTGGTGCTTATAGAGAAACCAGAGAAATTTGAAAATTGTGTGATGCACCAACAACCTGACGAAAATGTCGCGGGGGAAAGGCACGCCCATACAGTGTTATCTTTCCACCAAGCATCTTAATGTCAGAGCATGCCATAAAGCGGTCATGAGTCATGAGAATACTGTGTGCTGATGTACGTTTATTCATTAACGTATATTTTTCTGGTCTATGAAATGCAGCAATTTAATAAAACAGCCATTGTTAGGGATATAAAGGACACTCAATGTGAGAACGGGGTACACTCGATTGATGAACTTCTCTCTAGTTGAAAGTAGGTGGCTCTGAAAAGAGCCGTTGTGTTGATGGAGCCTTTACTTGGCCTTGGCGGGCTTCTCGGTTTTCTTGGGCAGCAGAACCGCCTGGATGTTGGGCAGGACACCACCCTGAGCGATGGTGACTCCTCCGAGCAGCTTGTTGAGCTCCTCGTCGTTGCGGACAGCCAGCTGCAGGTGGCGGGGGATGATCCTGGTCTTCTTGTTGTCGCGGGCGGCGTTTCCAGCCAGCTCCAGGATCTCCGCGGTCAGATACTCCAGCACAGCCGCCAGGTAGACGGGGGCACCGGCACCGACACGCTGAGCGTAGTTGCCCTTCCTGAGCAGCCTGTGGACACGACCGACAGGGAACTGGAGTCCGGCTCTGGAGGAGCGGGACTTGGCCTTAGCGCGGGACTTGCCACCGGTTTTGCCTCTTCCACTCATGGTAGTTCGGAATTGAGTCGAGTTCTATACGTGGTTGAAAGAGTACGGCAGCCTGTATATAGGTCTGGGGTGGAGGGCGGTGCCGGTGAGGCTTCAACTCTTTTCTCCAATGAAATAAAGAGTTTAGGGCGTGGTCATATTGGAGGCGGAGTTAGTGGCCAACTAGCGTTTTCTCTGAAACGGCGTTCATGAAGCAATGGATGAATGAATGAGCGAGATTTTCGCTCGTAATAAGGGTTCATGGAGAATAAAGGCATCGAGTGGTTCCACACAAGACTGTGTTCATAGTGAATAGCTAATTGGCTGCCGCGGAAGTGGATAATTTAGTGCCCATGACAAGTGAGGTGAGGGTTAAAGTTTACGGTTTTTCGATGGATTAAGTCGGCGCCTTTCATGACTCCGTATTGAGGGAAGTCGTGATAAGAATGTGCGGTTTGAACTGCGGGCTTCTTGGGCGCTTTCTTCTGAGACTTCTTAGTGGCGGCAGGCTTCTTTGCTGCACTCTCAATCTTCTTGGCATATTGTGGGTCACATTCTGCCAGAACACATGGGGATTTTTTTTAGATTCAGTTTTCTGTTCAGTATTAACAGGCGACTTTATTTTACAAGAACTGTGCTTCAAATTATTTAAGCATATTCTCATTTTTAAGCATAATACATGCTCTTGTCAGGTACTTCCTAACGTTACCTTTCACAACTAAATTTAAACTTAAGACCAAGTTAGCCGTAACCATACAAGCACTGCATAACACGGATTGGGACTGAGCTCAGTAATATAAATTGAGTGGCTCTTAAAAGAGCCGTTGGTTTGTTGGATCAGGGTTATCTACTTTGACTTCTCGGTCTTCTTAGGCAGCAGAACCGCCTGGATGTTGGGCAGCACTCCACCCTGAGCGATAGTGACTCCCCCGAGCAGCTTGTTGAGCTCCTCGTCGTTGCGGACAGCCAGCTGCAGATGACGGGGGATGATCCTGGTCTTCTTGTTGTCGCGGGCGGCGTTTCCAGCGAGTTCCAGGATCTCAGCGGTCAGATACTCCAGCACAGCCGCCAGGTAGACGGGGGCACCGGCACCAACACGCTCGGCATAGTTACCTTTACGGAGCAGCCTATGAACACGGCCGACCGGGAACTGAAGCCCAGCTCTGGAAGAACGCGACTTGGCCTTAGCACGAGCCTTTCCGGCGCCCTTACCTCTTCCAGACATTCTAATACCTACGCTCCTAGAGACCTGGAGGTGAATGTCGTGAGTCGTTGGTGGACCTGCATTTAAGCACATACTGCTGCAAAGTCATTGGTTAACAGTTCCACTGATGCTCTTGTCCAATCAGGGTAGAGGATGATTCACCATTCTTGACTAGACACCATCATGGTTGGATATCGACACAGTGTTGCTGTGTTTTTGTGGCATTTTATAGTAAATTATGTTACACTTTTGTTATGATGTCCACGTTCTGTGTCCAACGTTTTTCTTTGTTTCTACGCTATTGTTGCTTGGTTTATGCCTTTACTGTTTGTCAGTACATACAAGTACAAAAATGAAGGAAGGATGACACCCAGACATCTGGGAGTCTGGAGTCACTAAACATGATTAGAACTAGAAACAGAGAACATAAACCTCTGCCAATAAAGATTTTTTTTTTTTTTAAAGAACTCAAACATCATTCCCTAATCGGGAAGACTATTAGAGACCATGGCACTAGTAGTAGCACTACTAGTCTAGTATCCAGGTCATTATTTTACTGTTACACAGGCAAGAATGTGTGACTTAAAAGTTATAGAGTCGATTTCAAATCACATCATTTTGTATTGTATTATGGTAATCGAACCAATATTGTCCTTGAATCAAATCAGGAACCTCAAACCATAATGTGAAGCCAATGGATGTTAAAAGATGAATTGTTACATTGTTGTTGTTTTTTTTAATTTAAACCACATTCCATATGGATTCTCTACGGGCCTCATGCATTTCAATATACATTCTATTGTGATGTATTTTAAGGGACAGGAAATACTCCTAAAATAGCCAAGACAACAATTAAGAAAAGTTGTTTCAATTGCATCCTTACGAACAAAAAACAATGCACAAAAATGTCAGCGACAACGTCAGTTTTATAGTTTTACTCTGAGTCTTGGAGGACCATATAAATAAAGTCCAAGGGTTTTTTTGGGGTATGAGATTTCGCACTTTTTGAGGGAAAGGGATAAAACAAAGTGCTGGGAGCATAAGGACACAAATATATGTATAGGGTTTTTCCTTAAACCAAATCATACTCAGGTAATAAGTGTATTTTGATTGTATCTCCATTACTTTACAAAAGAATTGTCAAAATCCTGTTATATACACTATTTAAAAAGCTAATCCGGCTATACATTAGCTAAACAGTTTAGACATCCTTACTGCTCTCTCTTGTTCATAGTAGTAGCATATGTGGATGGTTCAGGATTGCTATTTAGAGACTGTGGGCGGCTCTTAAAAGAGCCTTTGGGTTGTCTTGAGTTCACAATTGGTTTAACCGCCGAAGCCGTACAGAGTGCGGCCCTGCCTCTTGAGAGCGTAGACCACGTCCATAGCGGTCACGGTCTTCCTCTTGGCGTGCTCGGTGTAGGTGACGGCGTCACGGATCACGTTCTCCAGGAACACCTTGAGCACTCCGCGAGTCTCCTCGTAGATGAGACCGGAGATCCGCTTGACTCCACCACGGCGAGCCAGACGGCGAATAGCGGGCTTGGTGATACCCTGGATGTTGTCGCGGAGAACCTTGCGGTGACGCTTGGCGCCTCCTTTTCCAAGTCCTTTTCCGCCCTTACCTCTTCCAGACATCGTTATAGCTCGAGCGATTTGAACCGAAGTACTTACTTGTAAGTGGTCACACCCTTTTTATATATCTTAGGCGGACGTGATCGAAACCACAATAGAGAACCGCCCAACCACTGGCGTCATCGTGTAACCAAGGAGGCGCCAGCTGAATTACAGCTTTTACAAAATTGTATTTGAAACAGATTTTGATTTATTCGAATGTGCTGACTTTCACACAAAGTTGACATGATTAAGTTAACTTGTTTCATTTAAGCAGGTGTCTACTTGTTTTATAGACACAATCCTGAAATGATGTTATCTTAGTCAAGTATCTTGACTTGCACTTCCACTCTTCATCACGTGTGTATGTTCCTTTAACCATGAAACCCCTGAACCTAAAAAGCTGCAACTGAAGGTGAAAAACAAAAAAAATATTTTTTGCAACGTTTCTTAAAAATGCTGCAGCAATGAAAAAACTGGCATTCGTTGCACACTCGCGCCATACTCTTATATACTTATGTTCTTGCAAATATACAACAGTTCTATGAAGTCTGCCACCGTTTTGTTTATTTGGTGCCAGATCACCCAAATTTTACAATACCTTATAATCGGACAAGAACACAGCTTTCAGAGAAGGTGTGTGGCTCTGAAAAGAGCCGTTGTGAAGTCGAGGCGTGTGGGTTTAAGCTCTCTCTCCGCGGATGCGGCGGGCCAGCTGGATGTCTTTGGGCATGATAGTGACTCTCTTGGCGTGGATGGCGCACAGGTTGGTGTCCTCGAAGAGGCCGACCAGATAAGCCTCACTGGCCTCCTGAAGAGCCATAACGGCGGAGCTCTGGAAGCGCAGATCGGTCTTGAAGTCCTGCGCGATCTCACGGACCAGACGCTGGAAGGGCAGTTTGCGAATCAGCAGCTCGGTGGACTTCTGGTAGCGACGGATCTCTCGCAGAGCCACGGTGCCGGGCCTGTAACGGTGAGGCTTCTTGACTCCGCCGGTGGCAGGGGCGCTCTTGCGGGCGGCCTTGGTGGCCAGCTGCTTCCTGGGGGCTTTGCCTCCGGTGGACTTACGCGCGGTCTGCTTGGTTCTTGCCATTATTTCCTATTTGTAACTTCGACGATATTAAAGCTGATGGCGATGCAGCTCCGCTTTTAAAGAGAATGGGCGGTGTCAGAACAGTGACGTAATTCCCAGACGTGGTCTGATTGGTGATTGACTTTCGCTCACGCCTGCCCATGAGTGTGTTGTGCAAATGAATCCGGTGTTCTTTATCTATTCTGGTCAATGGTGGTGAAGTTGAAGGAGTTAGCTGTGTGACGTCTTTAATATGTACGTGCATTGTATTATTTACTATAATCTACTCATATTGTTGGGCAAACAACTTAAATCGTGTAAGAATCTTGGATGACAGGGATTCAAGTATCTCACACATCTGAGACCAGAATGACTTGTGAATCGAGTGATTCAAGTAATTGGAAACTCTTCAGGAGACGTGGGTGGCTCTGAAAAGAGCCTTTTGAGGGAGACGAGATTTGAACGTCTACTTCTTCTTGGGTGCTGCCTTCTTGGCTTTGGGCTTGGCTGCCTTCTTGACTGGAGTTTTCTTGGCTGCGGGCTTCTTAGCCGCCTTCTTGGGGCTCTTGGCGGGCTTCTTGGCGGCAGCTTTCTTGGGGCTCTTGACGGCAGCTTTCTTGGGACTCTTTGTCGCCGCCTTCTTAGCTGCGGGCTTCTTGGCCGCCTTCTTCGGAGACTTCTTAGCGGACGCGGGCTTCTTCGCTGGGCTCTTGGGCTTCTTGGCCGCTGCGGGTTTCTTGGCGGTAGCCTTCTTGGCTTTGGGAGCGGCTTTCTTGGCTTTGGGAGCTTCTTTCTTGCTCATCTTGAAGGAGCCGGAAGCTCCGGTACCTTTGGTCTGGACCAGGGTTCCGGCAGTAACCAGCTTCTTCACTGCGGTCTTGACACGAGCCTTGTTCTTCTCCACATCGTATCCTCCGGCGGCCAGAGCTTTCTTGATGGCAGCTAGTGACACACCGCTGCGCTCCTTGGAGGCGGACACAGCCTTGACGATGAGCTCGCCGACGCTGGGACCGGTCTTGGCGGGTTTGGCGCTCTTCTTCTTGGCGGCTTTGGCCGGAGCGGCGGCTGGTGCTGGGGCGACTTCTGCCATGTTCTCAGTGTTTCTCTCTCAAACCTCTGTGTAGATTGACAACGCTCAACTGTGTGGGACGTACTTAAACGCAGCATGAGAACCGTGGAGAGTGAAGGCAGCTGCAGCTCCACGAGCAGCGCGACGCAGCTTCCACACTTGTGTTTTCTCTTCGTCGTTCTAAGCAAAAAAGGACAACTCTGGACAAACATAGAAGACTGTAAATGAACATTTGTGATAGCGGACACCTTTCTCTTCCATCTCAACACACAAACACTTGAAATTGTCCTCATACTTTTGTTGTAAATCGTCATAAATTCACCTCATCGCTGTCGTCGGCGCTCCTCCTCATGGATGTCCTCCTGGTTTTTCTTCGATAAAAATAGTAAAACGGATGAAACCGTCGCCAAACCGCGTTGTTAGTGTAGCAGGCTCTTTATTTATTTCATGTAACAGTCAGTTTGATATTCTTTCATCAGCCATGTCGAATGACATGGCGTTTAAAACGCATAGCAAACACACACTCGCCGTGGCTGCTTGATGTCACGTCAATTGTCTTCTGTCCTCTCCAACTTGAAATGAAAGAATAAATGTTTTCAACTAGATTCCATTTGTTGTTAAGAAATGTCTGCATTTCTTAACAACAAAATAGGTCTACCTCCTGCAGTCAGCTGACATGGCCCAGGGGAGTATTTGAACTTTGTGATGTTTGCTGCGTGAACATGCTGTCATGGTTATGATTGATACAGGGATTTTAAAGAGAAAGTTTACACAGAACTATGAGTCTGTTGTTGATTGCCGCGAATACATATTGTGAAGCAGTTTTAGAACCTGTTTGTACTGTAGGGAGTTTAATAAAAATAACATAAAGAACAACCACAAGACATGATGACTTCAACCAGATCCCAAAACCAATTAATATGTGTGGATCATGTATTCATGAAAATCAGTCCATTTTTAAAATGGGGTGGCGCAATTGGGTGACATCGTATCAATATATACATTTATGTATTGAAATCACAAATACTTCTGACAGAAAAAATATGGTGCTTGTCCCCGCTGTACACATATGTGCAGATAACATGGTTGTCCTTTACTGCTGAGGTACTTTGTTATTTAATGTTGGTCAACTAACCACATTTAGGGACGTTGCTCGCACCATCTTGTAGTGATAATGAAAGAAGTCAAGCAAGTAATTCCTATCATAAAATGCAAAAAGAACTAAAGAAAAGCTTGTATCTTAAGGGGATGAAGTAGAGCTTTAGGATGAAGTTAATTCTGAGAAACTATGAATACCAATGATTCATGTTTAAATATGCAAGTAAAAGGTCACTGTCAACAGAAGCAGCTATTAGAAGAGCTTGTGGGTTGAAGGACCACTTCACTTTCTGCTTAATAATAAACCAAATTCCTCATTTCCAAGGATATTTATCTTAGCTTACATTTTAGATTCTAGATACCATAAGATAAACACAACCATTAAAAAAGCACTTAGTGTAAATCACACTTGGTCCCAGTTTCACTTTGCTTCATAGTCTAAAGTTTTTACAGCTACTTTTGTTAAATACACGCATTACAATGGTGCCAGATCACTCAAATTTACTCAGTTCAATTGGAAATAAGAACTCTTGACAGATTTGGGCGGCTCTTAAAAGAGCCTTTGGGTTGTGAACGATTTACTGTTGGTTTAACCACCGAAGCCGTACAGAGTGCGGCCCTGCCTCTTGAGAGCGTAGACCACGTCCATGGCGGTCACGGTCTTCCTCTTGGCGTGCTCGGTGTAGGTGACGGCGTCACGGATCACGTTCTCCAGAAACACCTTGAGCACTCCGCGGGTCTCCTCGTAGATGAGACCGGAGATCCGCTTGACTCCGCCACGGCGAGCCAGACGGCGAATAGCAGGCTTCGTGATACCCTGGATATTGTCGCGGAGAACCTTACGGTGACGCTTAGCGCCTCCTTTTCCGAGTCCTTTGCCTCCTTTCCCTCTTCCAGACATCCTGACGTCAGCTGAGAAGCTGCTGTTAAACGCTAAACCCTGCGTCACTCGTATATAAGTCCAATTCGCGGACGTGTTTGGAGACATACGTTTCGGAAGGGGAGGAGTGTAGTCTTGCGCTCATTCAGACATGCTACAGTTGCACGGGCAATTTGTATACTCTCGATATTAATTATTTAAACACCTTTTTCACACACCCACCTGCTGATCCCGTCATAACCCGGGTGATAATACAACACATTTGCTTTTTAAAATGACCAGTAGGCACGTAACGATGTTATTTTTTACTGCACCGATTAAATAACTAAATTAATCGACATGGAGAGTAATAAGAAAATCATTCATATTCCCAGCTTCAATCGCCGTTTGAGTTGTCTGTGGATTGGGATGTGGTTTCAACGTCGACCGGTTTCTGATATTGTGGGACGACAAAAAAGACGAACTATTCAACTGACTGACTTCCTTAGTGTAATGGAGTTTGTCTTCAAAACGGTTTGGAAACCAAAGCTTCTCATAGTTTAAAGTGGGTGGCTCTGAAAAGAGCCATTGTGTTATTGGAGCCTTTACTTGGCCTTGGCGGGCTTCTCGGTCTTCTTGGGCAGCAGAACCGCCTGGATGTTGGGCAGGACACCGCCCTGAGCGATAGTGACTCCTCCGAGCAGCTTGTTGAGCTCCTCATCGTTGCGGACAGCCAGCTGCAGGTGGCGGGGGATGATCCTGGTCTTCTTGTTGTCGCGGGCGGCGTTTCCAGCCAGCTCCAGGATCTCAGCGGTCAGATACTCCATCACAGCCGCCAGGTAGACGGGGGCGCCGGCACCGACACGCTGAGCATAGTTGCCCTTCCTGAGCAGCCTGTGAACACGACCGACAGGGAATTGAAGACCGGCGCGTGACGAACGGGTCTTGGCTTTAGCGCGGGCTTTTCCTCCTGTTTTGCCTCTTCCGCTCATTTTTTAATATTTTCTAGAGGTGTTTTTCAAGAATGTTTTTACGGCAGCGAACAAGTCCCTTTTATATCTCCGCGTGTAGAGGCGGTTCTTGCTCGGGCATTTGGAAGACAAAGGGTTCTCAGTCTGGGGTCCAGTATCTAATCTCTTTCCTCCAATGAGGAGCCTAGCTACTGACGCGGGTCTCCGGGAAGGCAAGGTCCGCTAACCAATCACGAGCCGGCTCTTTTGCCACTCACATTTTATTAGGTTTATTACCATAAAGGTCGACATTAAAGTGTAATTCCGATCTTTTAGTACTCCATGTGATTCAAGGGCCGCATACTTTGGTATCTCAGGAATTGTGTTTATACTTGCCGTGTATTGCAAAACAAATAATTGTTAAACCATGCGAACAAAATTCCAAAACGGTTTCAATCACACGATCGTAAATATTACATTCTTTGGTGCTTGTTTTTGTGTATCACAATACTCTTAGTTTGGAGTAATTATTCATGTGAAGCAACTGAATAATAAATTGACCTTTTTATAAATAAAAAATATTGAGGAATTTTGAGGACAACAAATATGTTGAATCAGATCAGCTAAGTTATTAACTACAAGCACAGTACCGTCTGCATGTACCATGACCACAATTCTCTCGCCATTTAACCGCATTAAGTTTCCATTAACATATACAATATGTAATATGCAATGCCGCCGATAGAGGGCAGCCTTGCTTCAACCCTCTCTCGACATCGAACTGTCCAGTTAAAACTCTGTTGACATTAACCTGGATGGTAGAATGGGCATATAAAAGCTTGATTTTATCAATAAACCCCCTTTTAAATCATAGCTTCTAAAAACATGCTGTAAATGATCTTGAGAAAAATAATAAAAGCACAAATCATTTTTCTCGTTCCTGACTTCATGTCAGTTAGTTAATAAACAGTTTCACCTGAGATACTGGTTGTATACAGAGAAAGAATATACTAAAAGGCGTCGGACAAAAACAAGAAAGTTTTTTAAAAAAATCATGCAAAGTAAATCAAGCGGATGTTCAAGAAAAAGTGAGGAAGTAAGAGAAAGGTCAGGATCAACAAAATTTCCATATTGTGTTTTCTGTGTGTCACAAGAATGGTTGATGAAGTTCTGAAGTTTCAAAAGAGTCGCGCTTTTGGTCTCCGCCATGAGCCAGAATTCACTTAGCACCCATGCTAACAGTTGCTAACATGGGGGTAATAGCTCCATAACCCAACAAATGACGTCTTTTGATCTTCTTGTGAGAAATAACAATCAAAACGACCATAAATCCATAAATCTGCAGATCATAATCAGCTGATATCAGGTTTGTCGTGTGTTCAGCGCAGACATCAGTTAAGACTGAGGAAAACACACTGGGTCATGTTACACACACACATTTTTTGATTGATTCTTGATTTATTCAATTCAAATTTCAATACAAAAGATAACATTCAAAACCATCACCACTCTTAAAACACATAAAACACAATAGTTACAATCCTCACAATATATAAAGCTATCAGATAGTTAAAACCTCCCACCGCCGACAGTCATTCCTCTTCATGTCCAGTGACCTCTGTCTTTTCAGTTCAATAATTGTCTGCTGGACAGCAGGGGGCGAATCGAACTCAGGCCACCCGAGACCAAAGCTGCAGTGTGAAAAGCCCCGAAGAAAGTGGAGGAGCTGCTGACGGTCAGGTATGTGGTTATCTTCTGTGGAGATTTCAATGCGTACACAGATATAAACGATAGAATCCCAGTCAAACCCCAAGGCTGTCTCAAGAGGGGAGAACTCTGAAAGAGAATAAGCAAGAATTCTAACTTGAAAGACGTTTTTAGTTTTATATCCGAGCAAGGTCGATTTTACACAGTTCAGTCAAAACAGCAAGACACAGATCAATCACGTTTACGTCTCCGAGGGCATCAAACTTGTGTATTATAAAACAAAAATGTTGCTCAATTCTGAACATCTCACTGTGGAAACTGGTCTGTTACTGGGGAATAATTAAGGAAAGGGCTACTGGTAACTAAATGTTGAAATATTAAATGACAATAACACAGTAGACAAATCTGAAATAGAAATGACATGACATGAACATGAAGGAAACATTGAGAGCGTTCTTTAAATATAAAAGTAAAATCCTGAACCAAGAGCGGAATAAAAGACACAAAGACCTAATGGTAGAATATATCAATATACAAACTAAACCCAATACATCTGTAGGAGACAACCACCATTTAAATTAAATACAGTCAGAATTGAGCAATATGAATGTCACCACATCTTCGACTCCAGAACAATAACGTGTGGTGTCCGTTTTGTTGTCATTCATTTTCCCACAATTTCCATTTCTTTTTGCAATTCAATCTCTCGTTTTCTTTCGCTTCTATTTCTTTTTACAAAAATCTATTGTTGCACCTTTAATTATAGTTTTACAATCCTTCCACCATTGTAAGACATCAGACTTCATCAGACTATCATCTTCCATTGCTAATTCTATTACATTTGTGATGTTATTCCTGCATTACTCATCTTTCAGTATCTCTTCGTTCACGCACCACTAACTCTTCACTGCATAATACTAAATCAATTCCACTTCTCTTCAGTGTTCCATATACTACTTGAATTCTTGGGTATTTCCTCTTCCCTGGATTCTTCACTCTCCACAATTCTAAAAAAGCATTGCTTGAAAAATCACTCCTACACATCATATTTACAGCCACACCAAGTCTACAACACCATACGTTAAAATCACCGGCAATAATTCATTTTCCTGGGCAAATTTGACCCATCTTCTCGAAAAACAGCATTCCTCTTGACTATTTGGTACAATTGAAAATAACTTTCATTTTGTTTTCTTTTCTTCAATTTCAATTGTAGTAAATCTTCCATCATTATCTTTTTCACATATATTAACTTTTCCACACACACTGTTTGTTATTAATATTGCAAACCCTTTTGTATGTTTTCTCCATTATTATAGTAAACATTTCCATCCCACATTTTAGTGAATTCCATGACATTTTCCTAATCCCTGTGCGTTTTTGGACACATATAATTTGAGCTTTAGCTAAATGTATTACTTTTTTCATTTTTTCAATACTCTCCAGGCGATTGACGGTAAAAAAAAAGACAAATATACACATCAAGATTTAGAGGATTTTCCTTCAAACAAAAATCCAATATCTAACATATATAAATCTATTCATAATCACTAATATTTGTGAAGATCTAGTCAATCTCCTCCTTTTGTTATAAGTCAAGACGTGGAGTGGGACCCAAGTGCAGTGGTGAAAGTCACAGGGAGGCAGGAGCGAGTCAAAATACAATATTTTAATCATTACCAACAAGAAAACCACAACAGAAAGCGTCACCGAACCGGGAGAAACAAAGCGAAGTCAGAATTTCCAAAATTAGGGCATCATCAAACCGGGAGAAGTCCACAAGCACGAGTAAGAGTCCAAACAGAAAGCGTCACCGAACCGGGAGTCAAACAAACTTAAATCTGTAAACAGAGAGACAATGAACACAATGAACAGACATAGTAAAATCACAGAACAAACCAGGAAACATGCGGAAACAGAGGAAGGAACTAAACTCGACCCCCCGCCCCAGCGTTTCAGAGAATGTAGTCAAAAATGAACAAACTAGAGCACAGAGAGAGAGAACCAATTTACCACATGGAACAATAGGAGTCGATCTGGCACATGTTGCTGGAGTCCAGGTGCTCATATACACAGGTGATCAGGGGTTGAGAAAGCAAAAACAGGACTCAAGTGACCAAAATAAAAGCGGAATCATGACACCTTTCACCCTCTTTTTGTTTCCTCCTTTCCACCATAACTTCCTTTATAGATTTCTTCGTCTTCCATACTTCCTTCCTCACTTATCTGATCCCATTTGACTTCCTACTTCCCTACCTTATTCTCCCCACTGTTACCCAACTCCATTCCATCTGCTCCTTCTTTTCTGTAGTCTTCTTCTTCCCTTCCTCCTTTTTGTGCTTCTTTAGCTTTGGTGTGATCCATTTTTGACTTCCATCCATTCCTCTCTTTTCCACTCCGCCCCTTTGTTCTGGGTCTTTGGTCACATTCCTCCATCTCACATTTGATTCCATTCTTGTCACGCTGTGGAGGTTCTTCTTGTTTCATGGTTGTTTGTTGGTTGACGTCCTCTACTTTTCTCCAAGGACTGCACTCTCATCAGTTCTGTGTTGTTTTTCCTCATATGTTCTTCATCTCATTGTACTCTCCACACAATGTTTTTTCAGATAACCCTTCTCTCCACATAGAAGCTCAGGGCAGTTCCAGTATACATGGCCAGGTTTGATGCAGCAGCGACACCCCTGAACCTGTTTGTCGAATGTATTCCGGTCCTGTGCGGGTATCAAACCTGCTGGAATATGGGAGGACACAGTTTCATCATTAAAAGTTTGAGGTATCGTGTCCCATCTTTGATGTCTGTGCCTGGCCATAACCTCCTCTTAATGGGGGAGAGAGGCACTACACACCAGGCTTTCAGCTTGTCCAGTGTTACTTCATCAGGAAGGTCATCTGCCATTGACATGAGTAACCACAATGTCTCTTGAAATCAGGTCCTATGCACATACAGCCTTCTTTGATTTGTTCCACTACTTCCTCAGTTTTCATTGTTAATTCAAACTTGTTAATTCTCACGATGCTCATCGATGCAATTTTTCCACACTGCTTAGTTACCTCTTTTAGAATGTCCATTGCTTCAGTTTTGTCCTCCATTTGCAACTGCGCGGTTACGTTTTCATGATTGTGGAGTGAGGCAAAAAAAAGCACTCACCTATTCCACAAAGAAAAATTATGTCCAGAAAATAAAGATATTCCACCTCATGTCTGCTTTGAATGATTTATTTAGCCTGAGAAAAAGGCTTGTTTGCTCTCTTTCGCACATTCACACTCTGGCGTCCTTGGACCATGTGAACATCAACAAAAGTGAAGAAATTGATTAAAATGGAAAAGTCGATTTTTGGTAAATTTCTACTATGTTCTACTATGAAGTCTATTGTGATTTTTGTGCCATGTGAAATAACAACACGACTCATTGTTCCCAGCCCACGGGGAAGAACGGACATAAACTTTGCAAACAATTCGATGACAAACATCGTATTTTGTGGAAATAAATGTTAGGTATGTGGTAGAAAGTGGCATCAACCTTCATTTCAATTTTCTCTGGCTCATTTAAACATTGAACAAAAAAGCTATTGTATCTGTCGGATATGACATCGTCCCGCTGCAGGTATCCAAGTAAAGCGAAAAACAATTGTAATATATAATCAGCATAGATTCAACTCCACACTTAGCTGCCAGCAATGTAATTACATTTCACCCATGGTGAAGGTGATATGTATATTTATTGTTTTTATCACAATAATAACAAACAAGACTAAAAAAGAACACAGGTAACTACTCAGGTTTCCGTAGATGCGTCTTCCCCAGTTTAATGCACACAAGGTCACGTGATAATAACTTTACCTGCTGTTGACTCATCAGACCTAAACTGAGCAATTTTTTTCATCTGATATCGCCTCCTCAAAGTCAACAGCTCTGGCTGCCGTTACAACAGCAGCATCCTCACAGTAGCCAGGCACATCCTGCAACACAACATTACAATTCTGACAACACTCTGTGGAGGACAGATAAAGAATGGATAAACTTACCAGCTCATCTTCACACGCAGGCCCCATCCTCTCTGACTCCAGACCCCAGCGGACATATGACAGCAGAATGATAGAACCTCTTGGTTTAATCACGCTGCTCGCACTACAAAACAACATTTCCTCTTTACTTTTTACAACATTGAGCTTTTGTCACACATCCTTCAGAAATAATTATAATTTGAATATGAGCTAATGTATCAATTTTATCAGTTCATGTTGATTCGGTAAGCTATTTTTCACGTGTACCTAATGTGTTTTTTTAATGGAAGTAAATTTATTTTTCCATCATTAATTTCTTAAAAAATCTTTGCTCAAATATATCCCTTTAGCTTTAGTTTTAAATATTTTAAATCATTTGTACCATTGAAAATATTCGTTTATTAATAATACTAAATATTTTAGTCAATTTTCATATTGAACTGATCCATTCCCCTGCTTTCCTGAAGAAAAATATGTTGTATTTTCTGCTCAATAAAATATTTCTGTGAATTGAGATGCAACATTTAGTCTCCTTTTCCTGCAAACATTCAATTCTTCCTTTTGATATTTTGTCTCTTTTGCTAATAATTAGGACTGTCAATAGATGAAAAAAATAATATCAATTAATCACACTAGAGTTGAGTTGACTCATGATTTCTGAGAAATTACTCTCACATTCTGTATCGGTTCTCAATGTAGCTTAAAAGAAAATTAATGGCCGCAGTAGTGAACATTTTTAGATTAAATTTTTTTATCTATTGACAGCTCTACTAATAATTTATGTTGCCAACCACAACTGTTTGTCAAAAAAATACTCCTTGCAATGGCGACACAAATACAAATCTTTGAAACAACAAGTTCACTGCAACATAGCTGGTCTGAGCTCGCCTTGATCTTCATCCAACATTTACACAAATTTCTGAATCTACTACATCAAACCTGTCTTTATATTTCTTCCAATAGAATAACAGAAAGTGAATAAAAAGTGGCACAAGAGTGACCCAATACAATTGAAAGTGGTTTGTCATTCATCAAAATTGTACGGGGAAAAACACATTTGTGCATCTATTGTCCGGTCTCTCCACCTTTGAACCAAGAACCCTTTCATCTTCCTTCTCTGCGCTGTTTTATGATTGTTTATTTCACTCACTTGTTCTTGTTCTCTTTCTTCCTCCCTGAAAGAAAACGAAAACTTACCTTAAATAAGAAAAGACAAACATTTTAAGGAGCTTCTGTACTCACGGAATGCAACTCCAACTGAACAGCAGATGACGACCATCAACACCACAACAGCGAATGATCCAAACACTACTGCCATGACTGATGTAGGAAGGCGATTCAGAGCTTGTTGGAAATAAAAGTTGACTAAGATTTAACATATTTATTTGCACCATATATGATGTAATTTGTCTCCGATACCGTCTTTGTTTATAGGAATCCTCCTGCTGCTGAAGGTCGTGCTGTTGTCAAAGATGTCTGACACCTCACAGTGGTACACGCCGGCGCTTTTTCTATTGACTGACAGAAGCAACACAGATCTTTCTGGAGGCTGGTGGACCATCTGGTAAAAGGCTCCACTCTCAGGCAGGCGGGTGCTGTTGAGGAACCACCGGTAGCGTAGCTGAGAACCCTTTGCTGCTTTGCAGTAGAGTCTGAGACCAATAACAACGTAATTCTCCCCAGTGTCAGTGTCATAATGAAGCGTCACTGGTCCACTGGCAGCCACTGGAGCATGAGAAAAGGTGCAATGAGGAGCAGCTCCAGTGACTGACTGACTCAAACACTTACCCACTTCTATAGGCAATAACAAACTGGAAGCAACTTGAGCTCCATTGTCAGCCTGGCACCGGAACCATCCAAGGTGTCGGTCCAGCACCACAGGAATCCTGAATGTGGCTTTCATGTCATCCACAGTGTCACTTGAAATAAGATGAGTCTCTTTGAAAAGCCGAAACGTGATGGGTGGCGTTCCTCGCAATGCCTGGCAGTTGACCACAGCGGAGTAGTTTTGTGTTGCTTCCTTCATAACAGTGAAGAAGATTTTCACATCGGACACCAACTCTGAAAGAAACAGTTGGAAAGATCCAATTCTGAGAAGCTTCTTGGAACTAAAGTCAGCTATGAGATGAACCAACCCTTGACTGTGATTAAGACGTCAGAGCTGTTGGCGGTGAAGACTTGGGATGTGTTGAACTGGTTTGTCGCAACACACATGTAGGAGCCGCTGTTGTTTCTGCTGGTTCTGAAAGCATCCATGACATTGTGCTGCGGCCAAACCCACAAAGTGTTTGGCTACATTCAAACTCAGACACCACCGACCTGTTGATCACAAGATGGTCTGGACGGTCCGGGAGCGAAGACAGAGGGAGCAGTTGACCATTCAGCAGCCACTTGTAGGAGACATAGCTTCCAGCCGTGATCGAACAACTAAGTTTTAATGACTGTCCCTCTAGAAACTCGGTTGGACCCGAGAGGACGTGAACCGTTGCACTCTTAACTGGTTCTGCAGGAGAGAGAAACATACAGGATGAGATCCAGGCCGTTCTAGTAATTATAGACTGTTATTGCCTGGAGTAATATAGGGGACAATTGTAAGACTCCATTTGAGAAACACTTCTTTCCGTTGAAATTATTGTTGTAGTCTCCTGTTATCCCTGGATTGATTTTTCATTTAAACTCTGATCCTCTAGAATGAGGGTCATCGACTCTAACTCTCAGGAGACAGTTCATGAAACGCACAGCTATAGTCAAAAAACGAATCTGCCACCATTTGGAGAAGTTTGGTACTGTTGGATCCAACCAGGACAGCCACATGCAAGACTGGTGGTTGCTTTACAGGAAAAAACGTTTTTACCAGAAGCCAACGCTACGTATGAAAAACAAAATTGGAAATACAATTTCAAGTGGCTGATTTCCTGATGTCTGTTATTAATGGCCGTCAAGTAAGAAGAAAGAAGTCCCACAATATGCAACACTTATAACAGCTGACATTATTTCAGCTGAACATTTGAGTCAATACCTGGTCACTGATACAATTTATTTTTGGCCCCCTCAAAGATTAACCTCTGATCTGAGTTTAAATACAACTTGCTAATACTTAAAATATGTTCATTTATTTATTAATCATTATTATCACTATCGTTATGATTATTATTACTATACACAACATAATTTCACTATTTTACACAACACGTTCCTTAAATCACATTTATTGAAGTTTCTAATCGGTGCACACAAGTTCCCCTCCACTGGTGGTTCTCTCAACTACAGTGGTCTCAGGAGGCCATGAGGCAAATTTCACTGCACCAAGATATTATTAGAAGTTCTCTTTTACCCTTAAGTTTATAAACTACAGTTCTTTATTGGCACAAATGGAGTCTGCACAAACTATATTCCTGTCCCTGAGGAATTCTCTAAGTGGACTTCATCTATTGGTTCAAGCAAGCATCCCAGCACAGATCCAAATATTTGATTTATCTTCTGGTCAGTTGTAGAAAGTATGTTGCAGATATCTGTATTGCTTCCTTTATATTTTGAAGTCCACAGGACAGACAGACAGGAAGTCAGCAAATCACCTCAAGCTTTAACTTAACTTGAACTCTCCAATTAACCCTCTGGAATGGCTTTACATTCTGCCTGCTCAGTCTCAGTCAAGTCAAACTTCCCCACTACATTTTCCATCCCTATTTCAGTTCTATCTGATGAAACGCATGAAATCCACTCACCAATGACTCTCAGACGGTGTGTGTTGCTAACAGTTTGCTGAAATGTAGAATTGTTCTGCGCTTTGGCGACACACTCCAAGCTTCCATCATGATGCCACCTGATGACCATTGCGATCTCTGCAGCCTCTCCGTTCAGAGAGCTGAACTCACCCAGCAACTTCGAACGATCCCCTGTCCTGCACAGGTATAACCCCTTAACACAGCCAGTTAAGACAACCATCCACCCAATGACAGAGAAGGCATGCTAACTTAAACAGCTGGAAGAGAACAGATTCATTTTTCGGGTAGACCGGGAGTTCACAGTGGACGATGACCACACTGTTCAACATAGCCTCGGTGGGAGCAACCAGCACTGGGCGTCCAATAAACGACAGATCTATGATGGTAAAAATACAATTGTATTTATAGTATTTATTACAGAAATCAAAACTGAGCCCACAGAAGTAAACACAAGACTTACAGCTCTCCTTGATCAAGCAGCACAGTCCTGAAAGGCAAAACAAGAGTTTTAGAACATTCAGTGTTTCACTTAAGTGAAGTGTCACTTACCCAGCACCGAGACAAAATGAACCTGAAACATCTTTGGATGATTTGTGTGTGTGAGAGAGAGAGTGTGTGAAACGCTGGAGATGGTTTCTTCAGTTAGAAACCAAAAACATATTTGCCTTCGCACAATTCAAAACACATGCACCCAGCTGTTGTCTACTGATAACAAGGAGCTACACCCCTGTATCACGACAAGACACGATCACAAGTTAAGAAAAAAAACAGTCAGCATTTTTACGTGAAGGTTTATTAAAGAAAGAAAATACACACACAAATACAGTTCTACTAAATCAAGACTCCTCCAAGAGTGAACATGAATTGTAGGCTAGAGCTCCAGAATGTTGCACAAAGTTGGACGTCGTTCCTCACAATGTGATCTCGGAGCCCTGAAATAAAAAAAAAAAGATGAGACCGTTCCTTTAGCTATGATCACACTTTTTCTGCACAGCAAGTATGCAAGCCTACAGTGATGCCCTTCCATGTACCTGATGGTTGACATCTCTCTCTGAAAAGAAGGAGTCAGACCGGAACCTGGTTGCAGACAAGGGATGTGCAAAGGAACTGCGACTGCAAAATAAAGTCAACATCAGTTGCAAGCTTATGACAAAAATACATACCTACAATTCAGGCTTACCGTGTTGCTGCATAGTATCCATAGTTCGAGGACGCAAATTGTTTTTGCTCCAATATCCTGAATACACAGAAGACTCCCACCACCAAAAAGAGGAAGAGGAAGCCACAGAAAGCGATGGAGATGAAGTCTACTGTCGTGGTGATTCCACCTGCAAGAATGTGAGAGGATTTGTGTTACAGACAGTAGAACCAAGGGAGGTGAAGGGCAGAGTGCAGGCAGGGTGGAATGGATGGAGATAACCGAGGGTAGGAAGCTGGTCATAATGTTGTGGCAAGCTGCTGGAGGGGGAAATCGATAATTAATAAGAGGATTTAAACAAAAATACATTTTTACCGGGTACACGGACAAGGACAGGAGGACTTTCCAGCCACACACCAGACTTGTCATAGCGGTCCCTGGCCTTGCAGCGGTAATACGCAGTCTCCTGTGGTCCAACTTTGGCCAGGACTAAGGTGCGTCTGTGGTCAGTCAGGACAAAGTGAGGTGGGGAGGCGAGGTGGTGATGCTCAAAAGTCAGCAATGAGTCATTCATCATCCAGGAGATGAGGGGAAAGCTTCCTCTACTGAGCAGACACTTCAGTCGGGCAGCAGCCAGTTTGGAATCTGCTCCGTAGAGATACTCAACTTCCACCTTTATGGTGCCTCCGACGGGAACTGGACAGTCAGAAAGGAGAAGTGACGAGTGATGATGCTTTATAACAAAGAAAGTTTAATTGTCCTTACCTACTTCCAGCGAAACAGGCTCACTTGTCAGGTCTTGCGCCTCAGTTTTCACCCGACAGCGGCCCAAGCCCATGTCCAGGCCTGGTTCCGCAGTGATGCTGAACCAGACAGCACGAGAATCGGCTGATGTGACGGACTGCACCTCCTCATCATCGATTAAGAGAGAGAAGTTGGCAGGTGGACTCCCCCTGGATGCCCGACAGCTAACGTTCCCACGATAACAAGGACCATTTTTGTAGATGAAGAAGGAGATTGTTGGCTTCACAAAATACACTGTTAGGGACACAAGATGAGGAGGGATCTTTTAAGAAATGCTACAGGGTGGAGATTCTTCTCTGTGACCAACCTCTGACGCCCACCACGATCTCTGTGCTGCTGGAGAATCTCCTGGTGTTTTGCACTTGAGACCAGGCTATGCAGTAATAACTCCCAGCATGCTCAGCTGTCGCATTGCTCACCACCAGCTTGTTGCCGGTGATATTCAGTAGAGGCGAGGTTGTGGATGTGACTTCTGTCCGGTTGAAAAACCATGTGAAATAAAGATGTGTGCCTTTCATGACGCCACAACGCAAGACAAAGCGAAACCCTTCGAAGACCACCAGGGGGGATGGTTCAGTGGTCACAACTGTTTCTGATGGGGGAACTGGAAGCAATAAAATCAGACATTTATTCCTTCAACAAATTTGAACCACGAGGCTCCTGTACTCACTGACTACTCTCAGCCTCAGGCTGTTGCTGACTTCTGCGCGTCCTCTGGACTTCACCTTACATTGGTACCAACCCTCTGATGCTTCAGTGACCCTAAATGAGAAGGACCATGGAGGATGCCCGCTGTGCTGGATCCCTTGGGCGGGGTCCCCATTTTTCAGCAGATGGTAAGTCACAGGCTGTGAGAGGTTAGATGAAACACATCGAAATGACACCCTGGAGCCAATATAGGCCATGTCTGGACCGCTGAGTGCTGGCCTCAGTGAGGTGGACACACCTGAATAATGAGAGGACAAATGAGGCCTTTCCTTTCTGTATAAAGAAGGATCATTTTTCTGATTGTGGACTTCAACTTCGCTTGTAACTTCTTGTTCAGGTGTAGAATTGTTCGGCCATTCGATTGTAGAGAGCACATTTTTAAAGAAAACACATCCCATGTATCTAAAGCAGCTTATCTCCAGGGCACCTCCAACCTAAGGACATTGCCAAATTGTGTCTACGAAGCCCACAAAGTAGTAGGCAATGGACGACATCCCTGCAAATCACCAAATGAAGTGCTGTCCATATTTCTTCTTCCAGAAGCTGTGGGCGGGTCTGAGGAGCGCCCAGAGCCAGAAGTCTGTTTTTCATGTGTGAACCAGTAAACAGTTCAAAAATATACAGGAATAAGTTTCTCAAACGTACAGAACTTTATACACTTAAAATGGATTAAATTTTTATATGCCTGAAGCTCATTTTCATTTTCAAGAAGCGTTTGTGAGAGAAGGCCTTGCATCAAAAAGTAGGCCTCAATATTTTAAATATTACCCTTTATTAATGGACGAATAAGCACTTAAATCTGTTAAAGTAATGCTGTGTAAAAAGTGTCTGTGAGAGGTGTTGTGTTGAATATATTTTAAGAAAACTTAACTTTAAAAAACTTACATATTCCAATGAGGAAATTAGCCAATGCTGCAAAAAAAGAACAAATAAATCTGTCAAATGACACATGTTTGAGCTCAACTGAAACTATTGACTCACCCAAAATTGGCAACAAATAGAGAACAATATTCTTCATAACTGCAGTCTATGTGTATTACTGACATGAGCTATGAGCGTTTCTATGTGCGTATCATCTGTGGGTGTCACACGTGTGTTGCATCTAGATAACACATCGACATGCGTGTTTTGCTTTGATGCAGTGTGTCCAAAACAAAAAAACTTGATAGAGATAGAAATTAAAAACTAAGTTACTTGCAAATATATCAATGAAAAGTCAACAAAATGTGTGTAAAAACACATTTATTTGGTTATATTTGAATTATATTCGAGCATTAAAGCCAAATTTAAAAAGCATCATGTTTATGTTTCCATTTAAAGTCGCTCCACAGACTGTAAAGTTTGGTCGAGGTTTGCATCTGAAATCTTGCTTTTCGATCTCTTCCTGGGTCTGGGCTTCTTTTCTTCTTTGAACGTTGTCATATTTTTGATCACCAGGAAGCGCTTGTCTGAACTGCTCTGTAAGGAGAAGACAAAAACCGTCAAAGGCACTAACACATGAAATCAATTGATCACAGTCAGGATTTAATATTATAGAATGTCGATTAGCTATTCAGTATTCTCATGTACAGTCACCCAAATGTCGATCTTTCAAATCCGATTAGACGCCTAAGGCTGTCACAGAATTCCTCAAAATGCAATGAAAAAAAAAACAAAAAAAACGGATGTTATTCAATATAAAAAGACCAAGTGAAGTCCAAGTTTCTGACCCCAATTTCCTTGCTACTCATGCTGTCTTTGCTGTCAATTTTCTGCAACTGACTATCTCTACGAAAGAGGTTTTGTCATCACAAGATGCCTGTTTGTCTCTCAGCAAAATAAGTATATTTACAGGAAACATTGATCATAGCGCAAGGAACTGATGAGCTCGTGCTCGTCTTCCGAATTATTATTTTTTTCACTCACTAATTTTGTACAATCAAGTTCTGGAACGCTACTGCCACCCACCGTCCTATTAAGTTCATTGCGTACAAATAAGCGGCATATCTGAAGCTTTTCTTGTAGTGTTTTTGCCTTGGTGAGTTCTGATTCTGTCATCAGTGATTAAGGAAACACTTCCGTCACTATTCCTCCTTCCTGTTCGTTCGTGTGCCCCGCTTTTTCAATTATTGTACTGGCGTTAGAGGCTATATTTGATGATGTAGGAGGGGGGATCCAGAAGTATTGTGTTACACAAATAAGAATACAAGACGTGACCCTTGACCCAACATAGATACAAAAGTGACATCTTTCAGTTTGAAATACTTGTTTATCCTGTCAATATGTCATTTCTGTTTGTGCCCCTCTTCTGTAGTTCAGACTCACCGAAGCTAACACGTTTTTAAGACTCTCAATGGCTCTTCTGTTGTTTCTCCCCAGAGACACAAACCAGATCAAGATCATGCTGAAAGATAAAAACAGGGAAATCAAATATATTGAGGAGCACGCCGCCCACCAGATGAGGTCGGTCTTACATCTCAATGAGCAGCAGCGGCAGAGCAAAGGCTTGTGAGCTGAGATAGTAAATAGCTGACTGAGCATGTGTGGGCAGACTGGTCACACACACATTGGCCACACTCAACAGAGTTTCTCCGGTTCTGAAAGGCCCATGTGCAGTGCTGGAAAAAAATACATGTGATTACACCTGATGAAGCTTATTGGTGTGGAATTGATTTCAATTATTACGCGTTATTTTTCGAAGATTCTTGGAGGTGAAAGTTGAAGATCAGCGTGGTCGCAGCCATCAGGACCCCCAGCAACAGCATGAAGTGGAAGAGAACTGATGAGTTAGAGGCTCGGAACAGCCTCTTCTCAGCCACACAGCAGCGCAGGACTGTGAACTACACAGTATATACACAGGCGTTGTGATCACTTTGGTTGAGAAAAGAAGGCAATGGAGAGCTGTATAAAACTCCATTGGTTTAAGGGTGTTAGCCTCTAGAGTACAGACACAACAAAGTTGTTTCAGTATGTACCAATTTACCAAAGACAATTGTGGCTGCATATTGGTCAAGTCATATAGCAACCAGACTTCTTCTTTAGGACTGAAAGATAAAGGCTGTATACTGGCTTAAAGCTTCAAATGGTCTTAGCAATACGTTGTATAAAACAAGTCAAATAAATGAATTAATAAAATAATAAAATAATTCCAAAACAGACAATTACAAACGTGAGACAAATCACAAAAATAAAATAAATATAATTGCAAAAAAGCCTATAAACAGACAAACAAAATTAAAATTTTAAATAAACAAAATAAAAAGAAATAAAAAATGTGTCTGAGTCAGATACTAGAATTAAACGATTCAAATAAATATGTAAACTTTTCAGGCCATATCTACCATTTTCAGGAGAAGATCAGCACATGTCAGTATTGCTATTTGAATCCACGGATATTTTTGAATGACTATTCCAGATGCTTGAAAAGCTGTTAAAATAAACGTTTCACAATGATAGTGGTTTGGGGAAAAAATGACCCTTACTCAAGAGGCTTTAAGTTAATTATACAATTGTAGAAAATTGATTAAAAAATGATAAAGGGAATATAAAATAAAAAGCTTAGTTATACATTTATATCATTATTATTATTATTAAGAAAAGAAGAACCTTTTTGACGTAGATGGTCAACATCAGGGTGAAGGTGCTGATGAGAGGCAGCAGAGGGCAGAAGTACACTCCCACCCAAGACACCGTCTGCGCATAAACCAGGTCCAGCACGTTGAAAGGAATCTCAAAATATTGCTCCCCCAACATCCGGGCCAGACAAGAAGAGGGGTACTTTTCAACCATCAACCTTTCAAACATAATAATTACAAAAATAGCTTATATCGTGTCAAAATAATCAGCTTTATGAGCAGACTCTTAAACCTACTTCTTGGGGAAGCTCAGGAGGAAGGCTTTGCAAACTGTGGTGAGGAAGCTGAAGACACAGAGTTTGTACATCTCCTGACCAAAATGGTCCTCCCTGTGCTATAGAACACATTTGTTTGAAAATCATTACACAAAATGAGCGTGAAAGCCAGTATTAACTTCACTTACTTGAGGGCTTCCAGTAATGACAAAGTATAAGTAGATCCCCAGAGATGTTAACTTTAAGACGATGCTCCTGAAGCAAACATCCACTGAGTAAGTTTGTGTTTGTTTTTAAAGTCAACTTGACTTCCCACCTGACCAGAGTTACGTTGACCTGAGTCGTGAAAGAGTATTCTTCAAACGCAGCGATCTTCCGGAAGATAAGAGGCAGGATTAGGTTGACAGAGGTGATGGTGATGGGAGGCAGGTACTGGAATGGAAGTCTGACAAACCAGTACTGGTCCTGTTGGGGAATGAAAAGTTAGACACGTACGGAGCACAACGTTCAGCCATGAGGTCGTACCTCCAGTCCCTTTTTCTTCGATATTTCTATGGCTTTGTAGATTAAGTAGAAGGACCCAGCCAATAGTAACAGGACGATTATGTTGAGGAGGGACCTGAGGAAGTGGATACAAACACGGCGCCCAAGTGTCCTCTGAGTGATGGAGAAATGGAAACTCTGCTCAAGCAGAAGAAGCTGGAAAGACAGTGGAACAGTGATTGCAATGAGTGAAAAGTCAAGTCCGAATGTACTGCTCCGTAATTTAAGTTGGAAATCTAATTCAAGAAGCCAAAGCCGTGGAAAGCGCCCTCTGTGAAGCCATCCATCTTGCTAGTAGTGGTCGTCATGAATTTGGGTTTCAAGATAATGAACTGGTCTATAGAGGAACCCTTGAAGTTTAACCCAAATATGTCAAACCGGGCTGCACTGAGGCCGTCAAAGTCAAGTGCAAACAAGTTGCAGAACTTTTACCTGGGTCAATGAACAAACCACTGAACAGCTTTGTTTAAATCTGAACCATCGGTTTATAATGCGTTCACCTTAAGTCCATTTCGAATGAAGCTGTGTTTTCGCTCGGCAGAGTCGGGCTCCTTGATGTTGAAGTCCCACCCACAGAAGATCCTGAAGCTCACGTTCATTCTGTATTGACTTCCTAGAATCCAATTGTGCTTGTACCCGACAGCAGTTCTGTCAGAAGAAGGGTCGCAGAAGACATTTGAAGCCCATAGATATAAAATAGAAGTGCTCTGATGTTTTCCATCACAGACCTACGGACTGCCATGATCAGACTGATCAGAAGGATGCTGAGGATCCCAGCGACGTACAATTGTGGTGTGTTCACACAGGGTGAGTCCAGGGCGCCACGGGTGTAGTAGTCAAAGTAGAGCGGAGAGCGGGCCAGAAAGCCCTAATAAGAGGACTAGCTGTTACCACTTCCCTACTTAGATGAAAAGTATCATGTTAAAAATAAAGGATAAAAACTCACGGATCCCAAAAAGAAATCCAGAAAGGAGTCATTACTACCAAACACCAATGCTTCTGTGGAACCAGACACGGAAGTGTTTGTCAGCGGTGCTTTTTTTAAATGATCATTGACACCCACCACTGTTGTTGCTCCTGCCATAGTATACGGTCGGTCCCAAAATGAAGGTCCAAACAAGAGCACAGTTGAGCATGTTCAAGTAAACCAGATATCTGAGGAAAACAAAGTAGGCCTTCACGCCCACTCCGAACCTGCCTGGGAAACAACAGTCAGAGTGTGATGGACACAAAATGAAAAGAGAAGTTCATCTAACTCTGTTACCTTCGATGGTATGAAGCATTTGCTGCCATGGCAACAGACTTTTTAGGACACCTCTCATTTGTGCCCATCTTCTCCTCCCCTTGCTGCTCTTCCAGGACTCCCAGGCGTCTATATTTTGGGTACGCCTGTCCCTGTTTGGACAGTAGAGGACGCGTATTAGACTCAATTTTGATTTTTCAGCACCAGAAGTGTGATAATGGTTTTTAGTGAGACTAAGGAGGAGGTAGGGAGAAGCTGAAAATGTGCAAGTGAATGAGAGAATTGATGAAAAAAAAAAAAGAGGTGCCAGGTAAAAGGAGTTGGGGACAACAAACACTGAGGATCATGTATAAAAGGAGGACTTGAAAAGGACCGGTATGACTGTGGTAGCGCATAATGCAAAAGAACACAGCTCAGCTTTATCTTCCGCACAATCAAAACGATATTTTGCACGCTCGATTTATTACTATAAATAGGATTCCAAAAATATTTACAGACATTGTACTATGACATTTAAAAAAAATCATTCAAGCAAAATACTGAACACAGCTCAAGCAGCAGACCAAATATATTTTCCAGGAAACAGGAAATTAGTCTTATCACAATGTGATAAGCATCTGTTCTGATAATTTTATGTTAATAGTTGTAAGAAAAACATTATCAGCAGTTTGTTTCAAAAGCGGAGAATTCTCCTCCATCACCACGTCACATCAGAGACACACAAATATCCACTTCTTAAATGAAATGGCCTTCCATCTGCATGACCTTAATCTTGAGTGTAATCTAGTGTTAAGCACAATTTAAAGTAGAATTATATGAATCTATGTATTGAACTTGGTGACTCTGAGTTTGACATCGGCACCTAGCCATTGCCGCGCACTCATGAATAAATAACAACTATAAGAGGTTACAGTCATTAGATGAAAACTTTATCTAAATAAAGGCTACTTCATCATTGTACAGCCACCTGATTTCTCTCTTTCGTTGAAGGCAGACGGGCAGATTCTTGAGGGGCTGCTGACTTGTCTTTTCTCTGGGTTGTCGGGATGAGTGCCCGTCGGGACCATCGTGCGACGACAGTTCTGATTGGCCAGCCTGGCTGCTGGGCAACAGATCGTAGATTTCTGTGTTATAGTAATCACATTCCGATGGCCAGGTGACTGGAGAGCCGTCATCTGTGGGAGGGAGAAAAGATGAGCTCGGCTGAAGTTCATTCTGTAAGATGATGAGAAAGTGAGAAACCTTTTACCTGAAAGAGCCTCAGACTTTTCAGGGACGCAGTCTTCCATTTGATCGAAAATACTACCTCGTCCGCCAAATGCGAGGTCTGCACTCACTCTGATAATCCAGATTAGGAGAAGGCAGTAGTAGCTGCCAAAATGAGAAATAAGAACCAAAAAAGGAAATCACATGACAGGATGCAGAAACCAGCAGTGTAAAGCTGAAACACAAGAAACAAAAGATTATATTCAAGGAAGTAGAAAAAATTCAAATGGTTAGCGCATTGATGCTACACATGCTCTGATGTGAAGAACATATAATGGGCTCCATCAGTGATGGTTCCCCACAAATGGACTCGATAACATACTGAATAATGACCTCACTCCACAGGCATGACAATGAGGAGATTAGCAATGGCTCTCATTAACGGAGATGGATGATAAGTGGCTAACCCTCTTCAACCACAAGCACATCAGCGATCAGCCAGGAAACAACTCGGACTAAGTTCTTGTACTAAACATGTTTGGCATGATTTCTACATTTAAACAGAGCCAAGAGGGCGTGTCAGATCACGTTACTATCATGTGCAATACTACTATGACATTTAAAAAAACTCATTCAAGCAAAATACTGAACACAGCTAAAGCAGCAGACCAAATATATTTTCCAGGAAACATATGCATATGATGAAGGGTACTTCATCGTATGCGATTGTGACCTCACAATCGCATACGATGAAGTTTATTTAGATCAATTTTTCATCTAATGACTGTAACCTCTTATAGTTGTTATTTATGCATGAGTGCGCGGCAATGGCTAGGTGCCGATGTCAAACTCAGAGTCACCAAGTTCAACACATAGATTCATATAATTCTACTTTAAACTGTGCTTAACACTAGATTACACTCAAGATTAAGGTCATGCAGATGGAAGGCCATTTCATTTAAGAAGTGGATATTTGTGTGTCTCTGATGTGACGTGGTGATGGAGGAGAATTCTCCGCTTTTGAAACAAACTGCTGATAATGTTATTCTTACAACTATTAACATAGAATCATCAGAACATATATATATATATATATATATATATATATATATATATATATATATATATATATATATATATATATATATATATATATATATATATATATATATATATATATATATATATCCTTGCTCAGTAGTGTATTGCAGGACAGTAACTTGGTATGGGCGGGGGTCCATTTTGCCCGAGCCCCACAAATTCCTTGAAACGGCCTTGGCTGGGATTTCATTGTTCTCTATAGAGTCCGTCAGTTTGTCAACACAGTTTTATACAGTCGCGCTGTATGCAGTGTCATTCAGCGTGAATTGTTCGGCTCACGTGATGGCTTTTCACCCAGCGCTCTTAAACACAACTCACGACTATTAAACTTTGCACCAACTTGGAAGATTCAACTTGCTCAACGTTCAGTCAGACAGGTTGAGTGGCTTCGGGAATGAACAAAGTCTACAAACTGATGGGTAGAGGGCGAACTTAATAGCCAAACAGCAATGTATATTTAGATATCAATATTTCAGGCAATAAGCCAAGATGATTTTTGATACGATTCAAAGCTACATTGCCATTGATAATAGCTTGCCAACGTCATAGTTTAATGCACAAATAGCAAAGAGAACAGGAACACCCCTTCAGTGGCAGTGGTTTGCTCCTGTCTGTGCGCTCTCTCTCTCTCATGCTCCGGTCTACTCTGACTGACAAACACTGGCGACCTCAGATACTACCGGTTTATAAAGTATTCCAAGTGGTAAGTGGATTAATCGACCTTTGTTCTGCATCAAAACATCATCACGCTTGTAGTTTTTGTTACGTTGGATCGTCAATAAATGTGTCGTCAGGCGTTTCTAATGTCACAAAGATGAAGTCGCTGTAACTAGCTCAAGCAGTCAACTTTTTATTTCGCCTCCAAACAACAGAAACAACTCAAAATTAGTCGTTACGTCTTCACTCCAGCTAAGGTTGCTAATTTGACAAACTTCCAAAAAGGATACCGATGATTAGTGTCGGGTGACCGAGCAGTCGTTTGTGCAATGACAGCTCTGCTTATCGGCTGCCTTTGTTTGGGTCTTCATTCGAATGTGAGTTTGTCACTAGTGTCCGGGAATCACAGTCTCTTGACTCCTGGTGCAGACGCGCTTTCACCGGCTTTGTCGTTGTGTACATGATATATATATTGTGTATATATTTTAGCCGGATTGGAGGTGAGAAGTGTCAACGATAGAACTTTTCACAATATTTGTACTGCCCCTTCCTCATTTATATTTATGTGTGGAGCTGTTCGCAACCGAGTTCGCGGTTCGAGTTCTCATCCGGTGTAAAAGTATGTTTTGAACAGTCTTCTGTCACATATAGAAAATACAGTAAATTCTCCCAAACCTTGAATTAATTTGACTTTTTGAGTGTTGAAGGCTATGTTGAATTATGGCCAGCCAGCCAGCAACCCGCTTGATCTGCTGGGTCACTCATTTATATTAACTTAAGAATGTACTACAGCAACATTTCAAAGGCTGATGGCCGTGTAGTGGAAAATAACTTTTCCCGTCTTTAATTTCAGCAAGCTGTGACCTAATAAAACTCGAAAATTACACCTTCACGTTACAACTTCCTAATGAATGGGTCAGCACTTTGAAACTGGCACCAAATACACATTTCTCACCAGTGAATCCTCCAAAATAGAAAAATAATCTTTTTTTTCCCTACTTTGTTTATTTTCAACATCTTGTTATTGCCAATAATGTGTAACTTAAACCAAACCCCTTTTCTACCGGGTCTTGGTCCAACTATAGACGTACAGCATGTGCTAAAAATGACCGTCCTGCTTGTGTAATCACACATTACATCACTTCTGAAGAATCACCTCCCACACTGTCCAATTATCTTAGTTGGAACTGGCATACTTTTTTTAAGACGAGTTATTGTTGCATTTGAAACACATTTTTGAAAGGCCTTGATCAAACGTGTATCTGCGACATTGTTTCTGTTACTGTGTAGCCTGTCATCGCGACATGATTTTTTTTCCTAACTGCACGTGTTTCTTGACTATTCTTGGTTTGTTCCATTGAATATTGGACCGGGTTGTAGTCACACAGTTAAAACAGGCTTCAGCTGCCACCACCAAGAGTTTTAAATTGTCCTATTGTTACATTCAAATTTGGGTAATTATAATGAAACTAATAGTTTTGAGTAGGTGTCTAAGAAAATATCGCAGTACTTGATTGCGTGATCTTGTCTTGATATTTTAAGTTGTATATCGGTGTTTAATACATAGATACTTGGCTATACTGCTGCATTTGTGACGTTTAATACTAACTTTTCTTTTTGTACACTGGAGGTGTTTTGTTGATTCAGGGAATGAAATATATCTCTATTGGACTGTGGAATTCAAGTGAAAATCTAACTGAACTGACATCATAACAGTAAAGTTGTTTTCATGCACGTGATATTGTACTGCATTATCTGATTTTCCCTCTTAAGTTGATGGTTTTTATTAGAATATACTGCGGAACTTACAGTAACACAATATATTGCAATATATCGTATTACCGTTCCTGTATCGTGATGTGTATCGTATCGCAAGATACCTGCCAATACACAGCTCTAGTCCTGAGTGCAGTATTCTGCAGCTGATCAGTGGAATAGTTACTTGACTATTTCATAAATATTCTCAAAAAATAGATGTGGTGAAAATCCTGAAGTCATAGATATTGATTTATACTTCCTTACTCTCGAGTAATTCACATTTCTAGCTGCAGCCGTGGTTTAAAGGCAAACAAATGGAAAAACAAAAGTCAAATATCTAATAAGAAAAAAAGCTTGTTCAACTGTACCAATTATTTTGCTTGAGATAGTTATAAGTGTTAAAGATATAGAATAATGGAACAACAATATACAGTTAAGTAGTACTAATAATGTGGCAAACATGTTCTAACTTAATTTTTTGATCCACAACCGGGATGATGCTTCTTGGTGAACTGAAGTGTTTTCAGAGTCTGGGTGACTGTACTGCCCATATGTGCTTTTTCCCACTACCAGAAACCCATGAAGATGGTCTGTGTTATTATGTGAGAGCCACATTCTAAACCACAGTCTATGTAAAGTGGCCTGTGTGTACTGCACAGGAGTTGCAGTAGTCACGATATTGTCACATGGTTCTTGTTCACTTGACATGCTAGTTCACAGTAGCTGTTCTTATTTTAAGTCTCTAAATCTAAGAATCATTTTGAAAAAGTCGAACAAGAAATGTATTTGAGAATGTGACTTCCAGAGTATTTCTATCAGCCCTTAGTTTCATGCAGTCATAGGTTTATTCCCCATTACAAGCCTGAGGATTGTCCAACGCAGCAGCTGTTCTCTGAAGGTGGAGCATGACGAAGCTCACACTGACTTGAGTCAGAGACTTTGTGTTCGCATGTTTGAGGCTTCGCGTCTACACACTGTGACAAAGCATTATTGTGTGCTGGTCATCAACACTCATGGTGACAGCAGCCTCCTGTCACAATAATATATTCCAGTGAGTGACGATGTGACATTTTCAAAGAGTTCAGTTGTTGTTTTCAGCCGGTTTGACGTTGTGCTTCAGTTCACTTCTGTGAGGACAAGTAGAAACCTGACCACTGTACTTCAAATTCCTGTGCTCTGTAGTGTTTTTCTGCTCTCACTCTTCCACTTCCTTTTCCCCTCCCCAGGTAAAGGAGTGATCACCATGGTGGGTGTGGCCTGCAGGTTGGATCAGGTGAGGGTGTGATTCCCGCCGCACAGTGTTGGAGGCAAACATATCTGGACTGAAGAAGAATGGCTCGGAATGTGAACTTTGACCTGAACCACCCTCAAATGGAAGCCGGGCTTGAGTAAGTTTCTACTGTGTGTTTGCTATTGTTGTACTGTTGCATGGAAGCCATTTGGGCTTTGAAATCTGAGGAAACGGTGCAGAACAAAACCAATGAACAGTGGCATCATATCAGCTTGTTTTTTTACTCTGTGACAGTGAAGAAGTAGGAATATATGTTTTAGGTAATTTACCATCTCACATTGTCCATACTGTACATTGTTGTGAGTTAACTGTTACCTTTTGTGCCGTGCTTATGTGAGAGCACTGAACCTGCTCCGCTGTCATCTGTTTCCTGTCTGGGTTTTTTTCCTCTCACAAAGCAGTAGGTTCTGTTTCTGTGAATCTTGTGGGCAATGCTTTCACCAAACCTTCAACTCACACGCAGAACATAGATTGATTCGTTCTGTCTGTTCATGACTGTAGAGAAATGCCCAAGACTGTTGAAACTGTGAAACTTAATGAGATATCTATTTAATAGTAATTTAGTGTATAATAGGGACACAATACATTTTCATTCTGTTCTATGTGTTGGACATTACAGTCTCTCTTGAAACTGTTTTATGATTAAACTTAGAGGATTTTGTCTCCAACATGATTATTTGTTTATGTTTAAATATAATAGTTAACTAAGTGTAGAGATGAGAAATGCAATGTTTCACGTCTCTGGTAGAAGCCGCCCGTGTCTGACAGACTGGTCTATAATAATAATAATAATAATAATAATAATAATTATAATTATTATTATTATTATTATTATTATTATTATCAGCCTTATTTAGGGGTTAGGGCCGTCTGTCTGCTGTATCTCGTGTCTCTTAACAGTTTTCTTTAACTATGGACCAGTCTGGACGCATTTCCTATATGCTATCAAAGAAATATTAGAAATAATGTAAATAAATGATCATTTAGTCATATTCCATTCTCGAAATCATGATACATACTGCCAGTCCTTTGTCTTGTGTGATGAAAAACCTTATCACAATTCTCTCTCCTAAAATTTTTCATTGCCTTAGTGAAGATTTCGCTAATACCGTTTTAGAATTTGTTGATGGTCCTTAACTGATGCCAGGGTGTAGCATTAGCGCTGCCTGTGAGAGTGTGTCCATGATCAGTGAACCCTAATGGGGACGCGGAAGAGGATGCCGCTGACAATACCGGAGACAATATCCAGCTATTTTCTCCACGGTGTTTGGAGGAGGCGCCAGCACAGTGGGAAACCTGCATGTGTTGATGTGAACCAAGGCAGACGACCGCATCAGAGAACCTATGAGGACCACTCCATCTAATAAAATAAACACAGATCCAGAGACTCAGAGTCGACCAGTGTCATTATCAAAGGTTCCTATATATATCCAGTATTAAAGTTTAAAACTGCGATCATGAACCAAAGTCCACCACACTCTCCACAACTGTCACACGGCAGTGTCGGCTGTCAAACGCCGCGGAGCTGGTCATGTATACACGTCCAAAGCAGCGAGTGATCCGTGTGTTTATCGAATTTATCGTTGGATGCAGAATTGTCATTGTGGAGATTGTGTTTGGTGGTGTACGATAAGTTATCTCCCATCCCTACTCTGAAACGTAATGAGATTTCTATTTAATAGTAAACAATCTACTGTATGTGCAGACATTTAAGAGTCAAATGGAGCAAACTCTGGGGTTTCTCTGGGGTGTCATTCCAGGACCCCCCTGCAATGGATGGAAACCAGTTGATTAGAAGTCTTATTTTTATTTTTTAAATTGTAAATATTGAGAGCTTTTAAAAACCCTCAAACTTTCCCATGTTCTTTAAAAACTTTCCCACAGTCTCCTTGGCACGTGGAGGAGCTTCACTGTCTGTTTAGTCTTCCTCCAGTGCTTCAGCGCCTGAACCTTAAGTGAAAAAAAAAAAGAAAAAAAATCACAAGTTTACCCGAACTCCACAGAAACACTCCAGTGGAAGGGAATCACATGTTGAGTTGATCTGAACGACAAAGTGGGACACTGAATGTGCAGATTAGCTGCTCTGTGGTGCCACTTATCATCGTCCGGCATGGTGAGCTCTTGAGAAGAACGGTGTGAGAAAGTTGTCTTAAAACTTTTTGTGTTCTTCCACCTCACTTTGTGCATAGTGTTGGACAGTTTAATCTGTCAATTTATGACTCAACCTGTCTGGAGGAAATCCATCCAAGCAGGGATCACATGCTAATGGAAACCGATGTTGCCTCAAGCTGGATTCAAACCGGTTTAACCAGTGATCTAATTCATCTACTTGAGTGCAGGAACAGTATGAAATATGGAACGTAACTCACCTCAAGCACTCAATGAAACGTGGTGATGGATTTTCTGTGGCTTTAATTCGTTGAGGGATCCCGTATCACAGAAACATTATCGGATTTGTGTTTCATGAATCGTTGTTCTCTGCTTGGGATTTTGCTATGTCTACGTCTCACAGTTTTGTCGATCTTTCGACTGTCTTTGACAGAAGTCCGGTTGATGAGGAGGGTGTTCATGACTCGTTTCACCAACTGATAAATGAGCAGACACAGAGAGGAGCGAGGTCTGATGCCTTCGAGCTGCAGCCGCTACAAGAAGACCTGGAGCAGGAGAATGAAGGTACGCATTCACACATTTGCATCTAAGTCCCAAGGCTTCTCTGTGAGATGTAGCAAAATGATGGAGTCACTCACAGAATGCAAAATGTCACACCCCTTATGCAGACAAACGAAAAAGATCAAATTATATTGGACAAAATAAGTTTTTCAGTTTTTAAGGGTCTTTATTCTCTGTAATGTCAATGTGAGAGAATCTGCAGGTCGACCATGTGTGTCTCCCAGACATGCTCAATAAGCAGTGTGACCATGTCGTGACCACTCCTTAGACTGGGTTACAATGAAAAGCTGTTGTGAAGACATGCATCTGTCCTGTCAACAAGATGCCACAGATACCCAGTTGTTTTTAAACCTGATGTGCGTCTGACTTGACCACAAGCCTTCACGGCTAACTCAATTCAAAACCTAATTACTTTTATTACTTTTACACTACAAACTAAATGCAGAACCAAATAAATGCACTGCAAGATGTGAAAAGATAAAGAAACATTATGAAGTTGAGGCAAAAAAAAATTCTGGGAATTCCCCAAATAAAGATCATCTAATCTAAACCGGAATAAAATCATGCAATTGCATGAGACTGTGGGAAAAAATCTAAACTGTTATTTTAAGTAAACGAATAAATAAATTATATATGTTTTTTGCCATATTTCCCCCCCCTTTCTTGAGATGTAACCACATTTTCTGCTATTTCTGTAAATAGCATGCCAAAACAGCCAAGTGTCAGAAGCTACAATTGTTCACAAATTACAAGGGATTTTCTACAGAACTTTCGACCGAGGTGCCATTGGTGGTGTGCCTTGGGAATTTTTTCAATGAAAGAAGGATGCCGTGGTTTAAAAAGGTGGAGAAACACTACATTAGTGCATACAGTTATGCAGGTTGAACCTCGCATATAGCACACAAAAACAAAGATTTTGATTCATTATCATTTTACAGAAAGAATCTTAAGACTTCCAATGGTTATGTTAGTCGTTGGTGAGAGTCGTGCTGCGCATCTATCCAAAGAAAAGTCCAACACTGATGAACACATGATCCGAAGTTTAATCTTGTGTGTGTTTTTCAGATTTTACGCAAAAGGTTGTTCTGTATTTTGTGTGTTATATTCATTACTGCCAGGAAAACATTTATCTCACTGCAGCAAAATCATGCCTCAGAACATACACAACCACGCATTTCTGGCACGCTCTCAAATATTAGTCAAGTGTCTATTACAGTAATTGGTCTATTATTATTATGTTGTGAGTCATTTGTAACGCAAAACTCTGCTGTTGCCAACTCAGCACTGGTTTTCACTCACTGGTTTCTTCACTGAACTGACATGATTTAAACTAACCATCTCTGTGTCTGCACTGTTTACTTGTGATGTTTTTAGTTTAGTAGTTATCAGGCTTTTACCTAGCAGGGTGTTGGTACTGAAAATTACTACTACTACTACTTTGTTTTTCACTTTACATGATTGTTGGTGCGCTACAACTATAAAACCAGCTGTGTGGGAATAGCATGTTAATTATTGAATGCCCTCTGGATGTGTTGTGTTCATATGGTTGTGTGAGAGGTGTGACGAAGTTGAGTGTGACGATAACAGTCTGAACCATGATTCACTTTATTTGCAGCAACACAAAGTGCCTCATTCATCACAAAATTTCCCAGCAAAATGTAGGAAATGGTGTTTTCTACAGCAAAAAGGGGACGCTCACTAGGAAAAACTTACTTTTAACTTGTTCAAGTCTCTGTTATTGACATTACACAACATAAGTGAATTAAACAGAAAGATGTCTCTTTAGAATAGGTGATTAACTAGCTGATTCACATTGTGAAGTCTGGCTTATTGCTTCCTTTTTTAGAGGAGGTTGCCTTATCCAAATCGTTGGCTAATGTTATGTGTGTACTCATTTGTATTTTGTATGAGTAATGGCTTTAGACCCGGCCGCCGTGCAAGTGTGGACCTGATATTTCGACACGCACTCAGCTGAGTTACTTACACCATCGCAATCTCTGCCCTAAATCATTGCTACGTTGTACCACCGTGTTTCACATGTAAACAACGGATCTAAATCTAACCTGAAAGGTTCAGCTGCTTTTGAGCAAATCTCATGTCTGCATTGCTGTTCAAGCACTGCTGTGAATTGCTACAAACAAGCGTCTTTTCATACAATACACGTTAAGGACTTTGTCAAACAAAACTTTCGTATTGAAAATCCACCTTAACAAGCGCCGCTCTCTTCAAATGGCAACATTTTCCCGGGAAAACAAAGGCAGGTTAGCTTAGCCTTACATGACTCTACAAATATCTCGGGGCTCGCAGGCGCGTCCTCCAGTTGTCAGTCACTGTGACACACCGATTGTTCAGCATGATGAAAGTCTTGTATTCTTTATTTGTTTTTCCAAGATGAAATCTTGTACATGCCTGACTCCAGAGGGGACCTCAGGGATCAGAGGCGTCATGGGAGAGGAGAGGACCTCGTTGAGGATGAAAGCCAGACGGACCCCCTTATAGCAGATCGGTGGTCCTCAGCCACCCTGAAGATCCTGTCGTCCATGCCCAGTCGCACCATTGGTAGGTTCAAGCATATATTGTTGCAACTCATCTGTAAATCATTCCTGCTAAACTCTTAGATCGAGAGTTGTTGTTGGAGTTGTACAAAGAGAGACTGCTGGGAAGCTTCATTGATTAAATATTTGTCTGTGTAGCGATGATATTTGCATTGTCATGACCTTCTATTGTATTAACGCTCGGGCTGCAGCACCACAAGTGCACCTGTCTGTCCTTCATTTAAAGACCATGTACCTTCAAGGTTGAGCCCAGTGTGACTTACAAGCGTCCCGAAATACAAGGCGATCTTTTATTTGTGTCACATTGATGACTGCAGGCCGCAGCAGAGGAGCCATTATCTCTCAGTACTACAACAGAACCATGAAGCTGCGGAGACGCAAACAGAGCCGGCCCACCATCCACGAGTTCTCTCGCTCAGCCAGGCCCAGCATCCTCGGCTACGGCATGGAGACGGACGGCACTGAGGAAGAAAGTGAGAAATTCGTTGCGTGAAGTTCGCAGATCAGAGTGAAACCATGATTTGTGCCACAGCAAAGAAACGAGAACGGCTGGTGAACAACCTGCAGAATCTGTCTGTGAGTGACCGGGTCAGGATGCTGCGAGGGATGCCTCTGAGTGTCCCTGAAAAAAGGGAACTTAGGTGAATCTTTTGTGCTTTTATGACTTGACTCATCATATGTCATATGCAGAGTAGAGACTTGATATTCCAGCTTCAAATTTTATCCCATCACTGACTGTATCACATTTCCCACAGGAGGTTAGCATTACAGAAGGAGCGCCGCACGCTCTCAGGCAGCCAGATTCCCTGCTACAGTCGACTCAAATATTACATCATCATTGTGAGTAACCACATCGCCTTTGTTATTCTTGTTATTTTCCCTCAAGAGGCAGCTTGTGACAATGTGAGTTTGAGGATGTACTATATATTATTATTAAATTAGATGCTTATGGTGCATCCCATTTGCGTTGGGTGTGGTGCCGCCCAGAGTATTGTTTATTAAGAATAGAATGATTCTGTTATTCCTCGTAAATTTACAAAAATGTGTCCAAAACAAATTCAAACTCAGTTTTTTTTCTTGTATTGTTGCATAGTTTTGGCTGTTAGTGATATAGTGATATAGTAATATTCAATTTCTCGATATAATATAACTTTTACTAATCTTAACTTAACATTTTTGAAAATCGATATGCCAGTTGTAATACATATGGTATGAAATTACAGCCACTCTTTAGTATTATGTAGTACTATGGGACATTTAACCTAAATAAACTTCTTATTCATATGTGTATTCGCAGCCTGTTACCCTGTAATTATTAATTATGTAGTAGTGTTTATTGTCTTATTAAGACATAAACAAAAGTTCACTCTACACAACGTGGTAATTACAAAGTACTAACCATAAATAAGCAAGTCATTATTTTATAATTGGTTAAAGTGTGACCAGAATTACAGTATGTATGTACAGATGTAAAAGTCTGAAGGTAGCAATCTGTCTGGAAATGGGAAATGCATTTTCAAAGCGCAGATATAAGATTTATTTTCCTCTCTGCTTTATTTTCGTCTCTCCTTTTCAATCCCTGAGGAGTTGCTGTTGTATGGATGCTTTTGAGTGGGATTAATATAAACCTCTTCTAAAACTATGAACAAATTCCCATTCTGTCATTTATCTACATCACTAAATAAAGTGCAAGATGATCTATCCGTTGAACATTTAAGTAGTTTTTTTTTTTTTTTTAAATGAAACATGGAGGGGCTGCTGGGAGATGATGCCACTACTGTTGTTGTTGAAAAAAAATGTGTGCGTTAAAGTGAGAAGAACTGCTGACTGAGGGGCTACGTGGAGGAGGTTGGGAGTGTGGAAGAAACTCAATTTAATTAACTTATTAGAAATAGTCTTGGCATGCAAAGTTGGCCCTTTTTCCTCCATTACCCGGAATGTTTTTTTTATAAAGGTTATGACTATATTAATGCTTACGCTTGTGGTACTGAGTTCTCTTTTGTTCCTCAGGCTGTGAGACATGGCTGGTACAGCTTGCTCTCCTTCCTTCACTCCCTCCAGTTGTGGCAGGTGGCCCTGAAGCGAGTGAGCGGACGTTTCGGCACTGGAGTCCTCTCTTACTTCCTCTTCCTCAAGACCCTCCTCTTCTTCAACCTCTTCCTCTTCCTGGTGACCGGTGTGTTCTTGGTGCTTCCACAAGCGGTGCATCCTCCGAAACTGTTGCAGGAGAGACCAAAGTTCGCAGGATTGGAGCTGCTCACTGGAGCGGTACGCCACCAGACCCTGCATTTAGTTGTGATACCATCCATCCAGATGCTTAATCTTGGTGTAGTTTCGAATATCAACTTGTGAAAGTCGTGTGAATGCTGTCGCGATTTAGTCACAACACTCTTCAGTGATACGAAGTATAAAGCAACAGACTGTTACTTTCTAAATGCTAAAAACAATCAACATCTGGCATAAAGAACGTAAAGTTGATAGTAAGTCCTCATCATGGGATTGGTAAAGAGTAAATAAATATCTTTCACAAGCCATTAAAAAGTCCATTAACACACATCATGTCTAATGACTTCTCAATGATAAGAATCAATAGTCTTACACTTTCAGAGAAAAAAAAACATGTCAGTGGTGAGAGTCTGACTGGATGGTGAGGCATGATAGTGCATAACTTCTTTCTGCCAGTAAACATCTTGCAAATGGTCCTCAAAATGAGGAAGGTGCTAAAACGTGTCATTTTCACCCTCACCACCAGTCACGTGTCACCAGCTATGGAGAGGATGGAAAGAAATGTGTTTTTGTTTCAGATTTTTTTTTATCATTCAAATTCAGTCACACAGCATGTTGGTATTTGGCCTTGCTCTTACACTTCCTGTCAACCAGTTCGAGTTCTGTCATGTTATTACAAGCTTGGGTGCCTGAATTAAAATGTTGAGTCTCTTTCTGTCGCAGGGTTATTTCACAGACACAGTGATGTACTATGGGTACTACTCAAATTACACGCTATTGAGAGGTTGCGACCACGGGGGGAAGAATGAGTCCGACCAGACCAGTCCGGAGTGTGAGCCCGGACGCCTCTCTTACAAAATGCCTCTTGCCTACTTCTTCACCATCAGCATGTCTTTCTTCATCACGTGTATTATACTTGTTTACAGGTAGGTTGTGGTGTTGGGATTTATGAGTCACAAAATTCCCCTGCATCTTTTGACATCCGTTTTTGTTGTCTGTCACGGCAGTATGTCCAAAACATTTGGGCAGAGTTTCCGAATCGACAAATCTCACAGTATCCTGGCCATGAAGGTGTTCTGCTCCTGGGACTTCAAGGTCATCAAGGGCTCTTCAGTGCAACTCATGTCTGAGAATATCTGCACTCAGATCAAGGTGCAAGTCCACACGCACACACACACACACACACACGCACGTACCTCCATTCTTGTGGGGACCATTCATTGCCATAATGCTTATCCCAGCCTCTCATCCTTAACCATCCAAAACAAACAGCTAACCTTAACCAGGACTTATACTCAATTATAATAGCCCAGTTATTTTGAAGTGTTCATCCTCAAATTGAGGCTTTACCTTGTGGGGACTGGCAAAAATGTCCCCACAAAAGTAGGTGTTTAGTCGAAAAACTGGTCACCACAAGGACAGATGACTAAGTACATGCACACAGGAAGTTTCCCACCTCTCTCTGCCATGTGACCGCCAGCTTTCTTCTCTGTTAATCCTCTCCAAGTCTCAGCTTCACAATACCCATCTGTACCTGGTTGGTGCGTCCCACCGTTTCTTGGCTGACAGCTGTTTGTCCATGCAGGAACTGCTTGCTGAAGTCAATCATAAGAAGGTCACCATCACCATGTGCCAGAGACTGCGGAAGCTGATGATTCACACTCTGGCCTGGTTGATTTGCATCACCTGCAGCACAGCCTGCTTGCTTGGCATTTACTACTTATCAGAACACATGCACCAGGTGAGAGTTCATCTGAAAAGTGACGACCACTTAAAAAGCCCGAGCACAGATTATGTCTTCTCCTCACAGAACCTCCAGCATAGCGTCCGCTTCATTCAGGACCCGCTGGTGAATGAGGCCAGTCTTCTGGCACTTCCTGTGGTTGTGTCCCTCATAAACATGCTGTTGCCAGGCCTGTTCTACTTGGCAGCCTGGATGGAAGACTACGAGTCACCGTCCGTACGCACATATGTGGCCATCTGCAGGTGCACAGCGGACTGAGAGAGAGTCAGTGGTGATAAACTGCTGCTTGAAATTCTCGACGTCTTTTTCAGGAACCTGATGTTAAAAGTGAGCATTCTCGGGGTGCTCTGCTACCACTGGCTGTATCGAGTGGCTTCCAACCCGTCGAGTATTGGCCTGCCGGTAACACACATGAGGTCCTCAAAGCCTGCAGTATAAAGAGACTCAGGTTTGTTTTAATGTTTCCCGCAGTGTTGGGAGACGTTTGTAGGGCAGGAGCTTTACAGATTCCTGCTGATGGACTTCATCTTCACTCTGCTGGACACTCTGTGTGGGGAACTGCTTTGGAGGTGAGCGGGTTGTTTTTTTCACTGCATCTGTTGGCTTCTCTCATTGACTTTGTTGCTGTGCAGGGTGTTTTCTGAGAAGGTGCTTCAGAGACGGAGGAAGCCTGTGTTTGATATCGTCAGGAACGTATTGGAGCTCATCTATGGACAGTCATTGGCCTGGTAATTGACGCTGCTCCCTTGGTTCACACAAGTCTGTTAACGCCCCTTTGTTGAGATTCAGATCCCTTCTTTCAGGTTGGGAGTTCTTTTCACTCCGCTTCTGCCTGCTGTGCAGATACTGAAGCTGCTGCTGCTCTTCTACATCAAGAAGGTCAGCCTCTGCTGCACATCTGGCATGTTCTGCTCTGTGGCTGCATTTACAAATATATATTTGTGTTGCTGCAGGTCAACTATTTATTATGACTCCTTAAGCTATGATATTTCAGCGACCTTTGACCCTGTCTTTTCCATCTCAGAGCAGCGTGATGATGAACTGTCAGGCCCCCAGGAAGCCCTACAGAGTCAGCCAGATGACTACGATCTTCATCACGCTTCTCTGCTTCCCATCTTTTCTCGGCGCCTCTGTGTGCGTCACATACACTATGTGGAGGTAACACACACTTTATTTAATAGTCCATGATAACCAAATACTGAGCAACAGCCATCCGTTTTTCTCCGTCCGCAGCATCACCCCGTCGTCGTCCTGCGGCCCGTTCCGTGAGCTCAAAACAATGTTTCAGGCTGGCAAAATCTGGGTGCAAGAACTGGAAAAAGACAACCCCAAACTTTCAGTGCTAGCCAGTGTCCACACATATCTAGTGGAAAACCCATTTTTCCTGTTTGTGGGAGCTGGGATCTTTCTGTGAGTGAAGTGGTCCAACTGTTAGCCTGTACTGTTTTAAACACATCTGCTGGTTTCTTTCCTGCAGCATCGTCATTTACTTCCATATCCAAGTTGTGGATGGCCAGAGAAAGATCATCAGCTTGTTGCAGGAGCAAATACAAAATGTAAGTCATTTATGAAGCCACAATTGAGGCTTAAAGTATACACTTGTTTATTAAATCTGTGTTCCCTGAAGACCTTCAAGTCTAATAGCACACATTCTTAACTGAGCCTTTTCATGTGCTTAAGCGGTGGCAAAAACATTGTACAAAAAATGCGTCTGAAGAGACCGCCACAGTCTCCGTCTTTATTGTGGCTGCGTGTTCATATTTAATTTAGGTGCAATTCACTGTGATTTTATTTTTTGACTCAAGTAGCTGCATTATGAAAGAGAAAATGTTTTTCTTAACTTTTCTTTATCAGTTGGATCATCATCATCTACTTGTGACTGTGGTTTTCCTGCTTGTCAATCTAGTGACTGTGGGACCCCTGGTGGTGACTATGGATGCTGCTGATACAAAGAAACCAGATTATTTCAAGCACTTGATCTCTGTTCGTATCATTCATTTGCCACAGTGACTCCTGTTACAGTGAGAATGGTTGACGTTTGTTTTATTGTCAGGCAATAAGGTGACTTTGCACCCCAAATTTGAGGTTTTTGGCACACATCCTTACTGTCCAGTTGCTCACTGCCGTTCATGATGGCCAATTAAAAATGTTCTTACGTACTTCATAAAACTTCAGAAAATATTATTTGTCGGAAAATAATGGGTGAATTTGCAACACAATGACTTCTTAAAAGTGGATACTAAGCAGAGCTCAGCTCAGTGTTTGTGCTCAAGGTGTATCAAGTTGTACTCTATATCTCCTTCTAGCGAATTCTTTGCTCTTTATATACATGAATAGTAGCACAGTGGTAAACACATGGGAAAACCAATTCATGGAAAGTCATCAACACACTCATCGCTGTGGGTAATTGGACTGCGACAAGTCAGTTGCATGTAAATGTTGTTGAATTTCAAAGTAAAAAATGTGTCTGCGGAACTGCTGGCGCCACCTCAGCCATTTTTCAGCGCCACACAACTTCTCAAATTGTTTACACTTGCACAGTAGGGCATAAACATAAAGCCACTTTGACGCTCAATGTCTGTTTTTCTTCAAATAAAGTCTTAATTCTTTTATCAGTATAGTTTGGGAAATAAAAAATGAAATTATTGGATACTAAATTACTAGTGGAATTGGAGTCGTGACTAATGTCTCAGAAAAATGACACGGCTTCCTTTTTCTAAAGAATTAAAAAAACTGTGAAACCACAGTTTGGCCACACAGCAAAAGTGTGTGAGTCAGAATGTCTGCACTTAATGTTGAAATTCCCCTTTGAGGTTAATCACCTAATACTTCGACGTTTGTCAAACGTATTTAATGACTGTGGTTTTATATACAATAACAGTCTCTGCCTCTTCAAACCGTCTTCAGCTGCAATAATAATCATCTTATAATTGATGCAGTAACTTGGATTAGGGTTAATCGAGTGTGCGAGTCTCATCTCAAAACCCATTTTCTGTTTTGTTTTTTTTTCTCCTCAGGAGGGAGAAGACAAAAAATTCCTCATCACTCGTCTGCAGTCCGTCCATGAGAAGAAAAAGAGTCCAGCTCGACGACTCACCAGTCAAGTGAGTGATCGTTTCAGACCGTCGCAAATGCTTTTCATTTTCAAAGCTCATTTTCAGAGTGTCTTTTCCAGGACTCTTCCTGTTGAAACCAAACCTCTGTGGTCCTGGTCTGAAGACGTCTCTCCCCCTCCCCGGCCTGGCAGCACTGGAACATGGAGAACTATCATCAACCTTCAGTGTGGGCACAATTTTAAGGGGCGAAAACAGGGCATCAGTCCACTTTTTATTACTCACTAAGTTTTAATGACATGATATACATTATGACCACCCTGCCATCATCGTTTCACCATTCAACTGGCAGCTTTTGTTCTGTGTTTGTGGTCAGCGCGGTTTATGAGTGGTTGCTAGCTGGGGTTATGGATCAAAACAGGATGTTAAAAGCCCTTTTTGATAAAACTTTTACATAAAGAAGTTGATCAAGACTTCCTCCTACTGAGCTGTGTAGCCGTAGGTCAGTCCAGAAACTCAAAAACTGCTGTGGCTCACAGCATGGCGACACTTTTCTGTCTGGAGCTTTTAGCACAATGAGAACAATAGTAGTTTATTTGTTGGATAGCAGCTAATGAGAGACATCAATGAGCTGTGTCCTTCCTCAGATCCCCACACTTCCTTCCTTAAACTGCATTTGAATGCACTCACGAGGCAGCAAAAAGGGAAAACGAATTAGGTGGTCATAATGTTTTGACTCATAGTGTTTTGACAGTAAAAGGATCTATATTTGCATATATTTTCATCTCTTGAAGTAGCACTTTGATTGAAACTGTGACAATATTTTAACCTCATTTGCTCAAATAATTGTATTTTAAATGTTTTTGTATGTGTTTTTATGTTGATTTAGTAAAGGAGAATGATTGTACAGGGCCTTACTTTAGTGGAAGTTGACTGTTGTTTTGTTCGGAAGACAAGTTTGTAATCGTTTATTAAATTATCTTTTATCATGTCTGTGTGTAGCCTCTGAAGAATTATGAAATGTTGGGTTTGTTTACCTTAGATTTTGGAACTTGATTTGATGTCTTTGATCTATCTTTTTCAAATGTTATTATCATATTCCAAATAGTTAATTTCACAAATTACAAATGTGTTATTGTATATGGGTAAAATTATGTATTCGTATATAATATAATTCCAAATGTCTTCTAAATATTTAAGATTACATGATATCAGAAATGAATAATAAAGACAAATGAATAATTGATACACAAGATATTTGCGCTCAACAAAAGCCATTTTGGGAAATTGAAATTTATTTAGTAATGAAAATAAAAGTAAAAATCACTTCTTTTCATGAGTTTTTGATTATTCTCCTACAAAAAATTATAATGCCAAATGTTTCATAGCAATATTTCAAGTTTTGTTTTTATGTAAAAAGAAAAAAACATGTTTTTCTAAATAATCATTTTATTTTGTATTATTTACGTATTTAAACAGTCTCATTGCTGATTCAATAAAACATATCCTGCTTTGCATTATATGTCTAAAAGCAGATGGACTGCTGTCTAAAGAAGACATTGTAAGACATTGGATTGTGAACACTTTAATCATCAAGGTACATGTTTGGCAGAACTCATTCCATCATCACAGTAGCTATACAGTATATAAATATTTGTCATAGAAAAATAAATATGTATTTGAATACAACACATGATTTTTCCGTTGTGGCACCATTTACTTTTTTTTTTTTTTTTTTTTTTTGCCGAAACAACAAAACACCTAATCTCTTGAGTTTGTCACATGGATTAACTGCTGTTATTGAGCATGCCCAGTAGCTTCCCGGGGTCCATCCCTTGCTGCTGAGCGATGCGCTGCACGTCAAACCCCATGTGCTTCAAAAACTGGATCACACCCATCTCCTGTCCAGTCAGGTGGTCTCGTATCGTTGGGCACGAGGGGTTGCAATGTGGCCAGGGGCAGCTGTCAATCAAACGTGTCGGACATCCGTTTGTAGGTGGGTTCTTGCGGCTGCCGTTGCCACTTTTCTCCTGGAGACTGCGGTCCCAGCAGTGCAGGGCTCTGGGGAGGCTGGTTCCTTTCACCTGGATGTCCATCCAGGAGCTGCGGAAAAGACAAATATGGAGGGAATTGGTCATTGGACTTTTGGTTTTTGCATATGGTGCATTTCTGAGTATACCTGAAGAATCAAGACCCTATCTGCAAACAAGACAGTCAACATTCTCAAACAGAACATGGGGGTCCCACAAGGTTCTGTACTGGGTCCCCTACTGTTCTTTCAGTTCTTGAAATTGTGAAATTTGCTAGCATAAATTAGCCGTAACAGTTGTTTGAATGGCCGTGTGTGTCCAGTATCTGTTTTGATGGGATGAGAAGCTCAATCAGGAGGAGATGGAGCGACTCAAAGTAGAACTACTGCGCCTCTGCATCAAGAGCGAGTTGAGGGAGCCTCTTCTTCAGAGGCTTTCTGGACTCCTCAGCAGTGAGGTGTTCTGTGCACCTGGGTGATGGACTGACCAAAGATTGTGGGAAGGGGTCAGGCAATAGGGAAGTCTAGGTAAGGCTTCTGCTGCTGCCCACGATGACCCAGCCTCACGTGATAGAAGGCAAGTACTTACGTTCTAGTCATGAGCTCATGAGATAAGCACGCCGGAGCAAACATGGCTCTGCGGGAACACAACAGATGTTAAGTGCCAATGTATCTTCAGTGGAGTTTTATCATTCGTGTGCGGTCTTACGGAACATTCCGGAGAGTGCTCCTCAGCTCTTGTCCCAGGTTCTGTATGTACCTCCACTGACCCTCGTGCATTGGCTGTCCCATCAGGTGGACATTGTCGATGGTCAGCTGAGCCTCGTCGAACAGCCACTGCACCACAAACACCGGACCTGGAGGGAGAAGACGTCACTTACTCATCGGCTCCAAGATATAAGGCAGCGGTGCGTGAGGTCACCTACTTCTTAACAAGGGATAAACTTTATAGCCAAAGAAGCACTTCCACTCTTCACCCACATGAGCCTGTCTGCAGGTTTCTGGCACCATTCCACCCCAGTACCTGCACAGGAATGCAGGATTCAGACTCTGAATAAAGACAAAACCATCTCCCCCTCATGTCTCACCTGACGCCTCTCTTGATGGCCTCTGTCGGGGCACAGCTGATAGGGTCCAGGCAGTCGCTGTACTTGTACTGCTTGTTGTCCAGGAACCATCCAGAGTCCACCAAACCTCGCACCTGAACCCCCGTGTGACCTTGTACCTCCAGCTGCTTGGCCACCTGGTCCACATTCAGCAGGACGCCAGTCCCGCCCGCACTGGTGACAGCAACGGTGCGATCAGAGGAGGGAAGGGACGCTCACACACATGCTGGATTCACCTGCTTCCCGCCAGAAGGAGCACCTTAGCATGGTCCAGCCCTTTAGACAGCAGCTCCTTCACTACCTCCTTGATGATCAGAGAGCCCATGAACGCGTAGTGGCCTGGAAACAACAATGTTTTAAGCAGTTTAAAACAAGTCACGCTTGTGTTAGGGACACTTACCATCCACGCTTTTAGGAGTGGCTCCACTCCACACGTCACTAGAGCAGTAGGGGATGAATCTGCAACAGAGAGTTGAGGCATGTGTTTCACAGGAGTGGGCAACCTTCAGTGGACTACTTTGTAGCTCACACTACTGTGGGCCATGCACAAAGCTGACAACCTAACACACTGAATCGTCACACTAACTTTCCAGTATTTAAAAAAACACACAAAGTTCCCTTACACCATGTTGGCGTTCCACCAGTGCGGGTTTTCCTCTGGCTGAGGAGATAAGATTCCTGTGCCTGTGAAAAGTAGAAAAACACAAAAAGGATAACATCACTTTCCGATCTGTAGCTCTGACAACGACCAAAATAAGATGAGAGATGCGTAAACATTAGTCAGCGGAAGCTTGCTGGTGGTGAAGGGCCAAACAGGGGGGCACCCTGTGGTCAAACAGAGTGCGTCATCTAGGGGGCACTGAAGTAAAAACACTGCTTTATAATAAGTGAAGTAGGCTTTATGGTGACTTAAGTTATCTGTTTGCTTCATTTAGTTATGCAAAAATCGGAGACCTGCTTCCCTGTTTCCTTTGAAAAAGCGCTTTTGGTCCGTCTCCTGGTGGAAATGCTTCATGTTTTCCTCTCAAATGCAGCTGTATAGCAGACATCCAAAAGAATCTCAGTAGCCACCTCACTTGGCCACCCACTGGGTACAGACTCAGGGGCTCTACTCGAGTCACTCAGGGATGACGCCATCACTACACATTTTAATTTAAATGAAAGAAACTTTTGATTCAAAACAGATTCAATATACGTCTAGTGATGAAGCTGGGTGCCTCCCTCCTCAGGCTCTAGGTCCCTGTTTTCCTCTACGTTTCATTTACTTACTTTCAAACAATATTTGTGGAAAATACATTCTTTAGATGTCACAACTGGCAAAACGCCCTCATGCGAGTCTGTGTACAAAGAACAGGCAAAAACTTCTCTTAAATCTAGTAGAGTTTTATAACTTCTACCAGTGAAACCTGCGCACGGAGCAGTGAGAAGCCCAAACAAAGAATTCCCCTGATGCTGAGCCAGAGCTTGACATGAAAGATTGATGCAAGCTCAGCCGAGGAGCAAACATTTCTATGAATCTACTTCATTCAGAAAGCCTTTTTCACCGTGAGGGAAGTGAAAGCTACGGGTGCAAAAACACATATCATAATTGTGTGTTGCTGTGCTGAAGGTTCGTCATTTAACGTCAAACTTTTTTGCGTACCGGTAGTCCCTTTCAATATTTTTGTGTCTCGAGTTTCCTCCCTCAGACACAGTTTTCCTTTTACCTGCAGTTCCTAAATTTCCCAGCTAGATGTCACACTCCAGAAACATTGACCTTTTCTGGGTTGTGGCTATTTCTCGCTCAGTTGATCCCCTCCTTATAAATAAAAACACATAACATAAGATGAAGACTGCAAAATATTACATGCATCACATGCCTTTAATCCGTACTTTATATGACAACACCTATTAAATCACTCCATTCTGGCCTGGACCCTCCATCAAGTAATTCACTAAAGACTCAGAATAGAGACACTGCTTCTCCAGGCAGAAAGGAGTCAGTTGAAATAGGTTTATGCAGCACTAAAGAAAGTTATCAGAGGTGAGTGTTTGAGCTAGGAGGACATCACTGAGCTCAGAACTGAACTGAGATCCAGGACAGGATGAGCAAGGCCTCTTGAACAAGGCTCTGACTTGAACATATGGAACCTCCTATCCATATATGACCTCAGAGGAGGCTGGAAATATATATTAAAGCAAACGTTGCACTGACAAAGAAGAAGAGCAAAAATGTCTGGTGTCAAACCTTTTTTGGAACGTGGCCACTTGGCGGAGCTCATCAGTCTCCTCATGGTCTCATACCTGCTGTCACATGTCGGTCTGTTAAAGCAGTACCAGCCACCTGGGCAACACAGAACCATGTTTAGCAAGGGCATCAAGAGTACTGATCGATCAGCTAGATTCCTCCGCACCTTCCAAAAACAGCAGCCATCTCTTGCTGCCTTTTGACTCCCTGATGTAGTACCTGCATGGCACACAAGCCAAACACACCTATTCAGAACGTTACACACACAACACAGCACATTCTTTGATCCTGACTCCGATCCCGTTATTACACTGTGGTCTCATGTACTCCAAGTCTTGTGACTATTTTTATGACTCGATTCTACATTTATTCATTGTTTCTTCTTCTACAGCCATGGACCATTGAAACTTCATGTTTCAATTTCTTGCAAGAAGTGATGCCAATATTGATGCACCTATGCTTTTAATTGTCCATATATGTTATGTGACATTTTCTGTACTTTTTAATGCAAAATTATTGACCTTAAAATGCAGCCACTCTGAGGTAAATAGACATTAAGACTATTTCTTCTTATGATATAATGTGGAGTTGGATGAATTCACTGGGTAGTCTGACTGACCTGCTGCAGAGAGCAGATGAGAAATGCCAGTACTTGTTTTTACTTTTGTGTTATGGTAAACAGTGGCCCTCAAATGTGTGTAATTGAGCCATTTCCGGCCCCTAAAACGACACACACTGAATTAGTAGTTGTTCTCGAATATATTTTACGTTCAAAACTGAATCTTTTTAACGAAACTGAAGTGGGAATTTGGTGTTATTCATCCTTCTTACCCTGCTGGTGAGCCATCGTTACAGGTAACAGACGCGTTCCTCAAAAGATTCAGCTTCATATCCTGGTCCAGCTTCTGCGCGGAACATGGGTACAGCGACTGCGCCAGATTCTTTATTTGCACCATGAAATTGTCCACGTTTCCCGCTACGGCAGTGAAGTCCAAGGAGAAACTCTCAGCTCCGTCCACTCGCTCTCTCAAAGTTGGACTCTCCTGCGGCTGCGGTCTGCGAGTGGATGCTCGTCCGCCGCGCGCCTTCCGCGCCTCCGCCAGCGAACTCGCATGAAAGAGGAGCAGGAGCAGGCAGGAGCGCGCCGCGCACATGCCGCCTCTCATCTGCATCACTGGCTCTCACTGCAGGCGACTCCTCAAAGATAAGCCAGGCTTCGCACACAGCATCTCCGAGAGGTATTTAGAAAAAGTTCTCTCTGCACGTGTGAAATGAACTCACATTTCCTCTCGCCATTGCCACAGAACGAGGAACGCATCCAGTCAATTTGCTCAGGCGAGGTTCCGTCTGCTCAGTTAGTTCCGATCCAGTTCACCCGTAAAAGACGAGTGGTTTTATTCAAACCTTTCCTCCCCCTCCTGCTTCTTCACACGCCCGCCAGCCAATCGCGATTATCGCTGGATGATGTTCCTGCGCAAGGGCGTCATTTTGACACCAGGGGAGCGCATAAGCTGGAAGCGGCCCCTAAGCGGCCCCTCAACCCCCCATACCAGACTTGTCTTTGATGTGACCACCCTTTGAAGTGAGGAGTCAACATGCAGAGGTCTATTGCTGTCTGCTGGATGTTGTTTTGGAAATTCAAACTATCCTAAAGAGAATATCAGATTCCATGTTTAAAGTAATGTGATTATGTTACATAATCTTAGGGTTTGAAGAGAATGTTTGAGTAAATAAATAAAAAATAGATTTAAATACATTTAAGTATTTTTTCTATGTATTCAAGAAAAAACTATCAATGTCGCACATCACAAAGCTAGCAACACAGTGTTCTTTTAATTATTTTATTATTTCTAGAATGTCATGAGGAAGGAACACCCTGTTTTTAAGGAGCCTTTATTTCAGGACATGCAAAAGTCCACATAACTGTGTATTTGTGTAAGAGTTAGGAAAATGTATGCAATGCCACTGTCAAAAAATAAATATGTATTTACTCTAACGCCATTCCATGTATTTCTGTGAATGTTTTTTCACTCATTTCTGTGTTGTGTGGAATGGTGGTGTTTTTATTAATTAAATGTATTTTTTTTACTTCTTAATGTATGAGATTTATTGAAATATATGCCATCTTTATTTGAATATCCCAACATCCAGAGTGTGACGGGAAGCGTGACTTATTTGTTCAGCCGGTAGCAATTTCCTCCCAGAACTGTGAGCTGTTTTTAACTCAGATGGACTTTAGGCTGTCATCAGGCAGTTGTACATCCTGTAACACCTCTCCATCTGCTAGCACCATGTGTTGTCATATCTCGTATGATTTGATTCCCACCTGGATAGAGTGTCACATGAAGCTCAGATGTAATGCTTTGTTGATAACAATCAGCAGATTACACATTCAGGGGCCTCATTGTTTGAAAATTAAAATATTCTAGTGATAATTAATTATTTTTTATTGCCATTTCCCAGGTTGACATTTTTAATGCAGCCGTTTGTGATGAACCCTAGACAGACAGAGAACCTTTATTGTTCACACAATGGGGGAAATTAAGCAATATTAATGGTAACAGCAAAGACACATTATACACAATAAAGACAATATAAACAGCAAAGTCAAACAATAGAAAGATTCTCACCATAAACAATATGTGTTATATATAAAAGAGCTTGTCTCTCTGTATGAAAATCAGAGTACTAGCTACAGTTGGTGCCAGTAGACAAAGACAATTTAAAAGTAATTGTCAGTCCATGAAATGAAACATGTTGGTGCATGTTGACAGACCATTAGTAAAATATTTGGGGTTTTTTTTCTTTATAAAGCCAGAATGTGACCATAGTAGTATGTCAAACCTGATGACTCCAAAATAAAACTGTATAGTACTTCACAATGGTAACACCAATGGATATGTATTTCATCATTATATGTATTTTATTATTACAGTACGACTTAATCATTGGAACCGTAGAACCTTAAGTGATCACATTTTGGATGATAGAAATGAATTGATGTTCGCTTTTTGTCCTGTCGAGTTCATGTGGTACTAATAAAGTTGGTTCAAATAAACACAGTGACGTCACACGACATTATGGCTGCCAGCGGTACATCAGTGACGGTTCTGGTTCCAAATGGAAGAAGGCAAACAGTTAAAGTGTCTGCTAACACACCCTTATTGCAGGTAATACTTGTCTGTAGAGGCGGTTTTGTGTCACGGTTTGGTTGTTTGTTGCAATGCTTTTGTTTGGTCAAAGCGCGAGTGAATACCTTTGGAGCTAGGCTAGTTTGGCTAACAGTTGGTAGCCAGTGACTGATCACTTTTTGCCTCCACGGTTTATGTAATAGCGTAAGCTGTTGATTTTATGTTGCTTAACATTCTATTTATCTGCTGGCCACCAGGTGCTGGAAGACGTTTGCAAGAAACACGGATTTAATCCAGATGATCACGGTTTGAAGTGAGCAGTTCTTTTGAATGATGCATCACAGTCCTTCGCTATTTGTTGTATCAACTGGATAAAATGCGTGGACACTTCACATAACCCACACATTAAGACTCTGTTGTTTTGGTTTTTGGTCTTCTGTTCGATTCCTACCACGCCCACCTGTCTTATAAATCCAATTGCCAATGTTTACATGACCACAACAGTTTCGTTTTTCATTATTTTATTCTGTCCACCATGTTTGTAGTTTTATAGTAGTAATAGTTGCAAATGTAATTATTCTGTTGACTTTTTTCCTCATAATGTCATCTTTTCCACTGTTGTTTAAATGTCATTTGTGTCAAATGTAAAATAACTTTCAAAAAGATAAGTCCATTCATCTGCATCCACAGGTCTAAATAGGCTACAGATATTTTGCTCTGCTGCTTTGCTCAAACGTCTTCTTGTGGATTTGTAAAGTTCTAAAACCTGTTTTATTCAACTATTTTAGTCTAAAGAAAGCAACTGTTTGTATTCTCTGGGCAGGTTCCAGAGGACTGTTGTTGACCTATCCCTCCAATGGAGGTTTGCCAACCTTCCTAACAATGCCAAACTGGAGGTGGTGCCAAGTACAAGAAAACAGGTTACATCCGATGGCCAGGTTTGTTGAGTTAAAAACACGCCAGATGTTTGAGCACTGGGTTGTAGCTGAAAATATATAACCTGACAAAGTTGAAAAGAATGTGCGGGAGTGATCAAGGATATGGTTTTGATGTTGTTTTTACTGAAATAAAGTAGCTATTTATTTTAGAATGTGACTATGCAGTCATCATTTAATTGGTATTTGACTTTTAAATTCCAACATTCAGTCATTTAATGTTGTTGGAGCTAGGTTTGTAACAATGTTGGTAGATTTGTTTGGATGGAAAAGAGGTTTTCTGGCATCTCTCGTTTATATGGCGACTATAACCCATGAAAAATTCTCTCAGGTGCGTATTGCGCTCCAGATGGAGGATGGTTCTCGTCTCCAAGGCTCTTTTTCTTCTGGACAAAGTCTCTGGGAGTTGCTGACACATTTTCCACAGATCAGGTTTGCACAGTTGAGAAATTGTTTTGTTCCAGTTTTTTTTATGGTCTCAAATATACCATTTGACTGGGCTTGCTTCAGAAGTATAACAGCATTGGACGCATCTCTTTTAAGTTTTAAAGTTCTCTCTCTCTCTCTCTCTTGTTCTCTCTTTCTCTCACTCTCCCTCTCTCCCTCCTTTTCTCTCTCTCTCTCTCTCTCTCTCTTGTTCTGTCTTTCTCTCACTCTCCCTCTATCCCTCCCTTTTTTGTCTCTCTCTCTCTCCTTTGCAGCTGTTACTCTGTAGTTTCTAACATGTGTTACCAGGTGCTTATGGCTCTATGAAGCGCTCATCGTTTTTAGATGACATCATTCCATTTTCTGATCCCTTTCCATGGAAGTAAAGCTTCCATGAAATAAATATTAGCCCATCACCATGGTCAAAGCTTAGCGTTGTGAAGAATGGTTGCTTTGATTTTCAGCCTTAGGAAAACAATAGTAAAACGTCCATGGTCCAATTAGCTTCATTTCACCCACATGGTTTACACATGTCATGTACTGCGTCATTTAATAAGACTTGATAGTTAAACCTCAACCGTACTCCACATTGTTCTCATTTGATTAAATGTCTGTTTTGTTTTCTTTGGATTGAAGGCAACTGTTCAAACAAAATGCTCATTTTGCCCTTGTATTCCCTGTTTTCCTCCAGTTTGTCGCAAGCTGGATCCACACCTGTGTGCGTTTACATGAGAGATGAGGTAATGGATATTCGTATTGAGTTTAGGGAGTGAATAGTGCAAATGAGAATTAACTTATGTGTGCAGGTGTGTGGGGAGGAAGCTTTGAAGAAGGCCACCCTGAAATCTCTCGGTCTCACAGGAGGGAATGCAATAGTCAGGTACCAATTAAAAATGATCCATTTAAATTGTGCTTTTCTAATGTATACTTTGTTATTTGAGGAGTCATATTCTATTCCTTCTCTCAGGTTTATAATTAAAAAAGAAAAACCATCAGGAGAAAACGGGGATGGAAATGCAAACGTAGCTGTGCCAATTCAACCTTGCACCAACAAAATATCACCTCTGTCAGCATCTCAGCCAGATCCTTCACCCATAGTCATTGAAACCGTGGAGCCGGTTAAAAATGCAACTCCCATTTGTCCAATGGAAACCCTTCCAGATCCAGAACCTGTTGCTGATCAGGTCTGTGTCCCTCGAGAAGAGGTTCAAAAACAAGAGGAGGTAGTTCGGCAAAAAGTCTCTTCAGCTGATAAAGAAGAGGATGGAGAAAAGGCAGGGCCATCAAGAGTTACATCACATCTGACCTCTTGCTCTGTTCCTGCTGCTGCGTTTGTTCCATTTTCTGGAGGTGGTCAGCGCCTTGGGGGTTCTGCTGCAGAAGGACATGTTTCCTCATCGATTTCATCTCTCTCTTCTGTGGCGGAATCTCCAAAACCCAAGAAAGCCAAACCAAACTACAGCACTGAAACCACGGTGAGATGCAATTTTATTTCTGAACCGTCCTGGAACTAGTGTTTCAAAGGTGAGGTTGGTCACCAGGTTTCTGTTCTAAATCGGCCCTATCTGACATGGTTGGATAGAAAACAACAGCCAAGTCATTATCATAGTTATTGTCTTTTTGTTTGAGCTCCCAAATTTTTGACATGGAGTTGATCTTGGTTTTAATGAAGTGCGTCTTTTCAGAATCAAGCCACAACCATGAATTCAGATGAAGACATGAATAAGGAGGATGGGTTTTTGGAGGTAAATTCATTTGATTTTATCAGTTGTCTGCACTGTGTTCAGCTTACATGCATTTGTGTTCTTATCTATTTAACTTAGAAAAAAAATGCAATTTTTGGTGGCATAGAAACAGTTCGACTTGGGCCCCACAAACAACCATGTTTCCCTCTGCATTTGAACAAAGTCAATCAGTCATTTTGCTCCCAATGTTTGTCTTCGTCTGTGTCACATTTCCCTCTCTCACGTTCTCACTTCAGCCGGTGGAGAGGGAACCACTGATATACCACCTTGAATCTGTGACCCACCGCTCTGAAGGCCAGACTGATCTGCCTGACGAGTTTTTTGAAGTGACCATGGATGACGTTCGCAAGCGCTTTGCTCAGCTGAAGAGTGAGAGGTGAGATGAAGAAGTGCGATTTAGGAAACATGATCAAAAGAACTTTAAAATATATACTTTGGCGTGACAAGTCTCCACTCTATCTTTGTTGCATTCTATTCACATGTTTACTCTGCTTTTTTAATGTGGTAAAAAGTTTGCTAGTAATTATATACTGCAGATGCTTATCACACAGTCAAAAATGGAACCCACAGACGACATAAAGGCTTCACATATTTTACCTTGCAGCCTCGTGATTGCTCTACTGCCATGTCAATGACTGCAATTACTGGGTTTAAAATTACACAAACCACAACTATTTGTCTTTCAGACGCTAGTGTGCGTCACAGAAACTCAAGGCTGGCTCATCTCACGTTGCCTTTTTTGTTTTGATCACCAGTTTATTCCAATACCTGTTGGTATGATTTTGCCTGACTGCATTTCTCCTCTGTCTACAGGAAGTTACTAGAGGAGGCCCCACTCATGACCAAAAGTCTTAGGGAAGCCCAGATGAAAGAAAAGATGGAGCGGTATCCTAAAGTAAGTGGAGGTGTCGGCTGCTTTTTTAAAAACAGTTAAATATATTTAATAGTTTCAGATAAGTTGAGGGAGAGTCTTTGATGGGATGAACAGCTTGTACCAAACCCTCTGCCCTGTTGAGTCTGAAGCAAGCCAATAGTTGTAGATCACAGATTGTAAGGGCACATGCTTGGATGGATTTTTGTGTGCTAACATACTCAAAATGTGCAACACAACACATGCATGTTTTATCATTAAATCACAGTTGAAGCTGATTTGGTTTTATTGGAAATATAGGTAAAATAAACTATTTAATACCAAACAACAAATTGCATTAGTCTTTATGCACACTCTTCACCCAACGTTTATTTATGACTGTAAACCCTTCAGTCACATTTATGCTACATTCATGGTAAATCTTGAGATTTTCCTGCAGGTGAGGAATTTGCACCTCAACATGTAATCTGTACACACTCTCTCCCTAGGTGGTCCTCAGGGTCCAGTTTCCAGACAGACATGTTCTCCAGGGCTTCTTCAGGCCGATGGAGACAGGTGGGTGTGTTTGGGTGTTCATTTCAGCCGACGAGCCAGAGGTATGACTGCAATGTTAAAGGCACTCGCGGCTTCCTCGCCGCATTTATGACTGAAGCCACACCAGAGAAGATGTCAAGATCAAGACGGCTCTGTAATGCGCAGATTAAATCTCTGTGGCTCTCGTGCCAGCATGACAACCAAGGGAAGGGAAATTCCAGCTTTGTTTACTCACAGTAACTGATGCAACTGTATATGCTTTTGTCACAGTCGGTGCGCTGAGGCATTTTGTGAAGAGCCACCTGGAGGATCCGCGGCTCAACTTCTACTTGTGTAAGTGTCAACTTAATAGTCATAAAAATTTGTCTTCAGTGAATCATCGGTTCATTTATTTTTAGCGTCATCCCGCTCTTGTTACCACTTTCCTGTTATCAGCGGTGAAGCAGTGACGCATCAGAGTGACACTGATTCATTTGCAAACATCAGGTTTATGTGATTTTATTGTTTATGTTTGAATTGTACTCTTTGGACACTGACAGATGGATTAATGCTGTTCATGTTTCTGTGAGATAGTGGTTTTTCACCAGTGCATCCAATATATGCCTTCATTATTAATGCCACTCATGTTATCTGTTTTACTTAACATCATAATAAATCAATATGGACATGGACCTTAAAAAGGGTTTTGACACTGTCAACCATAAAGTCCCGTTGACCAAGTTACAACATTTCAATATATCTACAGATATTCAAATCATATCTGAAGTGCAGGCAACAATGTGTCAAGGTACATGGGGACAAATCTCAGCTTCTAACAGGAGTACCAAAGGGATCCATACTTGTACCACTGTTGTTCAGTCATGCCCTGCCCTAGGTTGTCCAGGTGCCAGTTCAATACCGATGATACTGTCATCTATTTTTCTGCTAAAACTGCAAGCAGCTAACCGTCTCACACATACCCTGATGAAAGTCACTCAATGTGTATTTCCATCTGCATGAAGCCCTTAGAATGATCTGTTTGAGATCAACATTTAAAATGAAGCAACTGATGATGTAAACAAAGTCTAATATTATAGGGTTATACTTGACAGACAGTTGAAATATGATGAATGAGTGTATCTGCTGTTATGCCGCATCACAACATGGTCCCAGGTGTCTCAAGTCACTCTGAAACTTGTAACAGCATAAAAATGATGGGCCAGAGGGAACAAAACCTTCTTTAAAATGACTCTTTATATTATATTTGCCATTAAATTTCTATTTAAGTGTCTGTATGACAAAGTCACTCCTGTTTTCTGCAGTAATTACAAGAGGTTAAAGCTCCACTCTAATGAACATTCTGATTTTTCTGTGAGAGCGGCTCATGTGTGGATCAGCCGACTCACCCACCTGAAGCTGGAGACTGACACCAACACTTTTACCAGATGATTAAAAGAATGGTGACAAGATGTGTCAAAATGGACCATTTAACTGTGACCAATGCTGACAATATCTCTCACCTGCTGTACATGAGTCACTTAGCTATTAAAATCCATGTGTGTCATTCCATGGTGTTTGTGTTTTCATTAAGGAGGTAGTTATTTTGTCACTGGCCCTTTTTCAATTGAATCATTTCTTTTTTACATGCAGTTATCACGCCTCCAAAGACGGTTCTGAACGAATCATCAGTGACTCTTTTTCAGGTAAGATCTCACACGTACACACACACACACACACACACACACACACGCACACACACACACACTTGTGTCTCTATCTTTGTGGGGACCGCTCCTTGCCATGATGCTTTCCCCAGCCTCTCACCCGAAACCTAACCATCCAAAACAAATGGCAAACCTTAACCAGGACTGTGAACCAAACTTGGACTTAAATATAATGACACAGTTATTTAGACGTCTTCATCCTCAAATTTAGGCCTGATTTGTGGGGACTGGCACAAACGGCATGTGGTCCCCACAAGTATCGATTAAACCAGATACACACTCACACAATGCTTGGGAAATGTATCAGCTGGGCCCTCTCTTCAAAGAGCAAGTCTCTCCCTCTGTTCTTTGGCTCCTCCATGCTCTCACACTTGTTCGCCTTCTCCACTGTCCTTGACCACAGCTGGGCTTGATTCTTCCCAGACTGGCACATGGGGTTCATACAGGCTGCGCTTTGATCATCGCACATACACACGTGCACGTATGGAGCGCCGCGCTGCCTTCCACATCAGAGCGCGGCTCATGCTGAGATAGATGAGACGTGAAACGTGTGAGAAACTCTTCTACGGTTGGTTTGGTAGTTCATCATTCCCTACTGTGATGCAGTCATAGTGAAAATATTAGTCACCTGTTTCAGTATTTCAATCCTCTTTTCCCGTACATACAGCAACTTACCAAAAAACAAATCAGTTTTTATATAGATTTAATATAAACACGCCACCTGGCGTCACTGGAGACAGGGAATTAACCTGTGCATTGATGCATCTGCTCGTACAGCTGTTTGAGAAGATAGCACCTGTTTTACATGTCCCTTAATGAACTCTGCTCGATTTCCTGTGTGACCTTCTCTCTTCTCCGACTTAAGCTTTTCTCTCTTTTGATCTTCTTCCCTTCTCCAGTTCCATCAGCGTTACAGATCTTTTGTCGGACCCTCCTGTGCCTTAGTTCACCACTAAATCCTCTCCCAGCCACATGCCTTCCTTCATTGGGAACTTAAAAGCATAAAACTGCACAAAAACAAAGTCTCTAATCCCCTCAGTGTCACAGCGCACACTAATCAGTCTATATTGTCCCACCGACACGTTTTTTTCCCTTCATTTCTTTTGTCAAGTAAATCCTTGTATTACTTCTTTTCCTAGAATGCTTTTATCACTTGTCAGGGAAGGAATGCTCCTCCAACCTGGCGGCTCTTCAGGCGCTCCCTCCCTCGTCTGTCTGCTCCTGTCTTCCATCAGAGAACACTTCACCTCTGACTGTCTCCATCATTATCCTTCCACCTCTGTTTTAACAACAGTACGTCACTCCAGAGAGACGCTAGCCCTCTTTACAAATGTGTTTTCTCAAACCCAGCGCTCGTGTTTCTCCCTCCTGCCTAGGACTTAACAGCTGAGCTGATCAAAGCGTTCGTCATGCTTTTGAGAGTGAAGCGACACGCAGTGCTTCTTTGTTTCGTCCAAGCTTGTACTGTTTGTCTGCGGCAGATCAGGACCGGGCCAGAGTTGGCACACCTGAGGTTCCGATGGTTTCGGCCGACAAGTTAAACTGAATTTGGACGCAGCGTGATCATTTGTGCCTGCGTCAGAACCGGGAGGTGCCGGTGAGAAATCCCTTCCTGCCCAGTGGCAGCCGTGACTGAAGGCATTACACACCATACGTCTTCATCGCCAGTTCTCATGAGGGCAGCCGCTCAGGAACGCTTTGGTGCTGGCTTCAAACGTGCACCTGCTACCATCCAGACCATTCAGAGATTGCATTTCAGGGGTCAAAGGTTCTGATAATACACATGATTGTTGAGGATATTTGTTACGTCCTTTCTCTTTTAAAGTGAATTGTTTCTTCAATATTTGATGTTCAGCTGTAATAGTGCTTTAATTTGTTAAAGTGCTCGTGCAGGATCTGTTCACATCCCGAGCTGCGCTCTGTCTATCTGATGCTAATTACAAGTTTGATGGAAGGAGAAACTTCTCCCTCAAGTGTTTGGTTGAGGCTCGTTTTGTGGTCGACTTCAAAGCTCTGCTCTAAGTGCTTCAGGTCCCTGAGCAGTGCAGAGTCTTCTTAAAAGAACTTTGGTCTCTTGAGTTTATGGCGCTTTGCACAAATTGAATAACATGAATTGTAAGCTTCTGCTGGTTCACTGGCAGGCGGACCTGTTCCCCGGCGCTCTGGTCTACTTCGGCTCAAACGCTAAGACAGGTAGTCGCCATTATTCCCTTTCTTCTCTTGATCAGTCCATCACTTGGGAATGTCAACAAGCCCAAAAGATCTTCCTGTGTTCTTGCAGAATGTTACCTGAAGAGGGAGCTCCTGGGTTCGTCCGTCTCTCTTTCGCAAGCTAATGACTCCATAACCAGGTAAGCATTGCTAGCGTGCTGCTCAGTAAGGGATCCATGCTCTTGTATCCCACGGCAACCAGTCTATTTTCCTGTCACAAAGCTGTCATCGCTGGAATCCCTTTGAGGTTGTGCACACAGCAGGTGCCCCCATTGTGCTTCCATTTTCTGCCACACACGGGTCAATGCTGCCCCCACAGTCCTGACAAAAGATCCTTCTCATGTTGCAGTCACTTCCTGTTACTCACCCCATTATACTTCTCTCATTCCTCTAATCATTTGTGTTCCTTTTTATCCTTTCAAATCAGCTGCCTTCTTCACAGCGAGTCGCCTCTGTCCAGCGCTGCGGCACCACTGGAGTTAATGGACGACAGCGTTGGGTCCATGCAGGAGGAGCAGAGCTCACCCGCACACACGCTGCCTCCTCGACCGTCTCGGTCTGACCCGGGCAAAGTTCCCAAGTGGCTGAAACTTCCTGGTGAGGCCACTCTGTTAGTCTCCATCAGACTCTCACTGCTTGTCGATGCAGTTTATTATTTCTTCTCCTGTGATATTTCTGCCAAGTGCAATCTGTTGAACGTCATCTTCTGTTACTAACACAACAATAATACTGCTAGTAAGATGACAAGACAAAGAGCCCTGTCTTCTTCTCCATGGTACCTTCGTCTGTCCTCTCCACTGTCTGTTCTCTCCATGTGTCTCCAAACAACTCCTGATGTGCGGCCTTTCTAGTCACTTCCAATGAAAACCTTTGTATCTTTTATCGCACTTTTAACTCAGTTTTCTGCCGTTACACTTTGTATCTCTGATTGATCCCAACCAATTGAGCTCCTTCATGTTCCCTGCTGTTACTCCCTGCATCTTCACCTGCCTCTCTCATTTACACTCATGCATCCTGTCGTGGTTCTACCAGCCTTCATTCCTCTTCTCTCCATCTTCTCCTCCAACTCATCTTTTCTCTCACCCCAAATCACTGCATCATCATCAAACATCACGGTCCAGGGAGACTCCTCTCTTGACTGGCTGGATCCCCCTGATATTCTCATAAAACACACCTCACCACTGTCCTCATACATGTTCTGCACATCCCTCGCTGATGCTTCTAACTTCCTTCTCTGCTAACTCTGTCTCTCTACTTTTCTCTCAGCATGAATCTAAAGAACTTCTTTGGTTACTTTCTATCTGCTTGATGAATCTAGGTTGTACTGACTCTTATTTGTCTCCTTCTCAGGTAAGAAGTAGAGCCTATGCGACAGCACTTCAACCGAGGAAAGGAACTCCTCTCACATGTTCCTCTAGCCATGAGTGTCGGCCAAATATTAGCTTTTAATTGCCATTGCCAGTGACCAGAGTGGGGTGTGTACGCAGCACTTAGTTCCTCATGATGTTAATAAAAATGATACCGTTTGGAAGGACTGTCGACGTTGTCTTTCTAATGATTTGCTGTGGCGCCACCGTGTGGGCAAGATTGGAAATGCTGTTTTAAATCGGGTTTCAAATCGAATGAAAAATAAATGATTGAGATTTTTAAAACGACGCGTGGTTTGTATGCGACTATTGATGGGTCTCTTCATTGATTTTACATAGGATGGACATGAGAAAGATGTTTGACACAAAATGTCACAAATATGGACAGTATATACACTTAATCCTCTTGGATGTAGTCTCCTAGAAGTGAAAACAGGGAATATTTTGTACATTTGTATTATTTATTAAATCAATTGAAGAATGAACAGGTGGCAGTGACCAAATGTACACAAACAAGACAGTACAAGATGACCTGACCAGCAAAGTACAAAGGTCATTCCTGCTTCTTAACCCTTTTCTGACAGCCTTTTAGCACCATAATCTTCAACCACTTGGACCCGCCATGCCTATTTAAACTGAACTGTAATAGTACACAAGTAGTAAAGTACTCAGTGAGTGCGCTCCTCTGCCAAGCCACTGGTTTGCATCCACACTGATTTCTTCTCACCCAACTGATCTCAAGGGACAGCAGATGGCAGAGTTTCACAGTTCTGAGAAGACACACAGAGAGACGTGAAGAAGAAGCTGCTGTCTTTGGAATAAAGGAGACATGCTAAATATGAAGACCTCTCCTTCACCTCACCTCAGAGGTGAGGTGAAGGAGAGGTCACCTCAGCTCAGAGCTGATTGAGTGTACCCACTTTTTGGGGAGGGTTATTTACAAGAGCTCCCTCTAGTGATTTTATTTGTCCACTGAGGACTTCATGTCTGGTATGGGCAAGCAGTAAAACCTGAAGGGATATTCCTGAGGTCATGAAATCTATTTTGTAGCTCTTGTTCACAATAAACTCCATGTTCCAGCAAAAAGGCGGTATCTCATTGATGATCACTTTTGTTGTCATCTCTGGTATTTGTTGCCATGTGGGGAAAGAGGCAGAAGTCATGTGACGGCAGAGGCGCTCAGACAAACATTGTGATGGTCCCTGGTCAGGAAGATCAACAGCTGGGAGGTCCTCAACTCCGACATGAGAGAATGCTGGGCTATATTAATGTGTCCATAAGCCGAAATAGATCCTCTCATTGTGGGAATTAAACCTGTCTGCTTCGCCAGGAGGTCCATCTGGGGTGTCTGCTCAAGTAGAATTCAGAAGGAGCTGTGTTTTTGCCCAACAAGGGGACCTGCCCTGGCACAGTTGAACCCCTCCACCCTTAAAGCCAGTTTGAACAACCTGTCTACATGAGTTAAACTCTATGTTAAAGCATCAACCACTTCAAGGTTACAGTTGAAAACACACAGATGAACTTGGGAATGTCATTATTGCGTATGTTGCTTTCCAGAGTTTCCTATTTTCCTCCCGCATGAAACTCTACTGAAGGCCACAAAAGAGCAGTGTGTTTGACAGAGTCACCTAATGTCCGAGGGATTTGGCTTCAGCCTCTATGCGTCTGCATACCACGACCCCGGCAGACCACATGTTCAGACCCCCAGCGCTCATTCAGCGATGACCCAACCCTGAATAGCTTCCATACCAGTCTGACTGCCGGCCGTATTCTCATGTAGAGCAGAGGAGGCGACAGAGAGACACACAGTTGGGTCGCTGGTACCAGAGGACTGTTAGGGGCCAGGAAAGAGTTCGGAACCACGCCGGACTAACTCGGCTTCACTTCTTCATGGACCTCCGAACATGACAGCGTCACGCCACAGAGAAGAGGGAAACTAGTTATTGTCACTTCAGACTCTTCGTCCCCCGCTTTTGATATATTTGTGAATGATGAGTCAGCAGTATTCCTCAGCTGAAAAGGTGAGTCAGCGCCTGCTCGAACTTTGTGACTGACTTTGATACGGAAATAGAGAGGAGCCTGCTGAGGCTGTGCACGCACAGAAATAGATTTCACAACAATGAATCGCACATGTGCAGCACAACTTTCGCTCACAAGAAGTATCCACTGAATGAGCCAGTTCCTTTTCAACACAACACAAGTGAAATGAAATAACGTTAATTATTCATCCCAATATGGAGTTCTAAAGCAGGTTTTCTTCTGCTACTCAATGAGACAATAGTATAGCCATGAATATGAAAGCTGATTCAGTTCATAAATAAAATGAATTGTTATATTCTTTTCAGGGTTTTACAACTACAACTGGTTGGGTTGGTCATGACTAGTCTCTTAGGGACAACTTTGATGTAAATAAAGGGCCACATAGTAAACCTTACCTTACAATTCACTAAAAAATATTTGCACAAAGAAAGTTTTTGTAACTATGAATATTTCATTAGGGTGTCAAGATGAAAAGACAGAACAAAAATAGAAATAAAACTTGGAATGTAAACAAACTAAACTGACCTCATTATTTATTCTTTCACTTCCACTTAAATCAGCGCAGACGGAAGAATTATGAGACATTCCCCAACCAGAGCAAATATACTATCTTGCCTTCAGGTTCTGAGTTTAACTACAGGTCTGGTGGTAGTGACTCGAAAATGGCCACCAAAGACATCGCAGCTCTTCTCAGAGTCACTGGGAGACAACCGAGCTCTTCAAACTTTCTTTATCAGGAGCACTAGAAACCCACAAAATTATAGTCTCAACTGGTAGAAAATGTGGGTCTTTGTCTTCTTGATAAAATAAACACACTCTCGGTAAATGTAATCACTATTTGCATTTATATATTCACCACTGTATCACAGAAACAACAAATCTAGACAACAAAGCTGTTGTATTTAAGCTAGATTTTTCTTGCTTGCAGGAACAGTCAAGAGCCACAGGGATCAAAGAAGAACCATAGGCCCGCTGCCTGTGATCCCCAGTACCTTTTTTCAATTGGCATTAAGACCCTGAAAGACAAGGATATGAATTCTCAGGAGGGTCCATACCTCAACAAGAAGGCTCTGCTCTCACCACTGGGAGCTGCCCGTCTCTGCCAGTTAGCCATGGGCTGCGCGGTTATCGCCCTGGTGGTCCACACGGCAGGTTACAGCGGGTCACATGGCATCTTCTGTATGGCGGCCTGGTGCTTCTGCTTTGCGATGACCGTCTTGGTCTTCTTCCTGGACGCCACTCGCCTCTACAGCTGCCTCCCCGTGTCCTGGGACAATCTCACGGTCACGTGCGCCGCCTTTGCCACCCTCATGTGAGTTTAATTATTTGGGGTAACAAAAGATTTTTTGACTGTGATGATGGTAGTGATGCTAATTGTTAGCAGGTCCCTTCATTGACAACCGTCTCGGTCCACAGGTATGTGACCGCTTCCGTCGTCTATCCACTATTTTTCGTCAGATCCGAGTGCCCTTACGCCGGATGCCACGTGCGAGATTTTCGCATTGCGGTCACCGTGTGCTCCATCCTGGGAACCATCGCCTACGGAGCTGAGGTGGCTTTGTGCCGAGCCAGGCCAGGCCAGTCTGTGGTGGGATACATGTCCACCGCCTCTGGACTCCTCAAAGTTGTTCAGGGATTTGTGGCGTGCGTGATATTTGGGGCTCTGGCCAATGGAAGCGAGTACTCCCGTTACCCTGCAACCATCTACTGCGTGGCAGTCTATTCGTTCTGCTTCGCTCTGACTTCGGTGGTGGTGATGATGACGGTATGCGGCAGGACAAAGGCTGTGCGCTGTATGCCCTTTGACCGCTTTGTGGTGGTCTGCACCCTGCTGGAGGTTCTACTGTACCTGAGTGCATCTGTGGTGTGGCCTGTGTTTTGCTTCGATGTAAAGTATGGATCACTGTGGCGCCCGTCATCTTGCCCTCAAGGGAAGTGTCCGTGGGACAGCAAGCTGGTGGTTTCTGTCTTCTCCTTTGCCAACTTTGGACTGTATGTGGCGGACCTTGTCTATTCCCAGAGGATAAAACACGTCTCTTCACATTTGCCCACTGCATCGCGATTCAGAACAGCGTAACCTCTCACCAGCATGTCAACAGTCACAATATCAGAAGGATGGAGAAGAGGTTCCCAGGCCTCCCCAATATCAGCCGGAATTCAAAGAATGACGCCTCTAGTTACCATCCTTGCCGCACCCCAATGAGGGACCCTCCAGCTGACCGCCTGTGCCCTCTGGGGGTTTCGGGTTTAAAGCGCTCGATCCCTACCAGACACTGACACCCCAGCTTCCTCGGGAAGACACTTAGTTCAGAGTGTCAGCTGAACCGAGACGTGCAAAGATATAAATAGTAACTTTTCTCCCTGGCATTCATGCCATTTGTAAACTCTCCAGCAACTTTGCATGACATTTCCTAGATGGACAAAAATACATGCACATGTCCTGCAATGATGAGGCTTCCTTCCACAGCACCCAGACAGAATCAAATAGAGGGACACAGGATCAGCTTTAGGAGCTCATGGAATACACAATAAAGGAAGGAAGACTCGTCCAAAAAGACTCACTTAGGATGGGGACTTTGCTGTGGTTGGAGCGGATCTGACCATTTCAGAAACTGCTGAACTACTGGGTTTAGTTTTGGGATTGAAGAATGACCGGACTGGTTCCTAAAACGGGTTTGTAGAAAATAAGCTCTTAACACACAGTACCTTCAGGCAGACGAGGACCACTCAGGTCTAAGCTTTTTTTAAAGGACAACCCATAAACTCCATCAGGGTGGATCCATCCTGCCTTGCCTGAGCACTCTCTAAATGCTGCAAAATGTTCTCTTTTTTTACTTTACTTTCCCCCACTGCAAACCTCAAAGTTGCGTCTGATCTTCATCTTTTGTTGCCTTTTCTATCTCCCCATCATCTGTCTCTTGTTCCTTCAATGCTACAAATGGCCCCTATGTCATAAGACATCAGCCCTTCATCACCTCAAAGTTCTGTCTTATGTCACCCAAGATACATAACCATTAAAACTGTAACAATGAGCCCAATGTGTGCCAGGTGTAAAAGACCACTTTTCCAAATGTCTATTCCCTTCATTTCTCTTGCTCCATTGTTCCCTCAACAACATTTCATCTGTCGCTCCGCCTCACTTCAGCCACTTCAGTGAGTTTTCCTTCTGTAATCCAGATCAATGTTTTCCTCTGACTACTCTGTGAGCGACTGCGGAGTGATTATAGTAAGTCCTCCAGTCTCCACTTTACCTCGACACGTCCATCACTATTCTTACTGCTTAGCAGAAAAGCCAGAAACACTTGGCTGCACAAATAAGTCGCCTGCTGAAAGTAAAGTATTGAGGAGTCTCCAGATGTCACAAGGATCTCTTGTTAAAGCAGCAGGAGTCATATATGATTTTCTTTTACTCATATAGCCTATATTTCTAGCAATATTCTTAAGATGCTTGGAGACGACCTCATGTTCTGCTCACCTTTCGGACCAGTAAAGAAGTTGCTTGGAGGCTGCTAGAGTCTGCATACAATAAGATGACTTGTACTTATGGTAATTCTCATATTCAGATATTTTCAGAACTCTCCAGACAGTTTGTTTGACTTTGTCACTGATGTAAAGTTTAGGAACTGTTGCTGACAAATGGTCGAAAACAACATCCACTTTATTCTGCATTTTAATTTATAACTTCACTCCACAACACAGTCGTGAGTACAGCAGCCAGTTCATTGAAATCTATTGGCTCAGGAGGATGCTCTCGACGGTCACCTAACCCATGAACCAGGAAGGAGAATGGAATCCCAAAAATGAATTTGGTGAGAGTCTTCTACTGACATCATTCGAAGCCCTGCTTTAGAGGTCATCCTTGGAAGCTCAGGTGGACCTGTGAAGTGATGCAGTATAATTCTTGGGCGACCAAGTTTTGTCATCGTCTGGTGAGAAAAGACTATTTATAATTTAACAGCAGAAAACGCAACTTTCTTGGCACCAAGAGTCGAGTCCCTATATTTGTCTGAAGAAGAGTAAAATACTGTATAGTCTTCAGCAGAGTTGGGGAGTTAAAGTAAAGATGAAATGACAGCTGAACTTTGTTGTGTCTGTCTTTACTTCAGCTTCTTCATGATGCAATTTTAAGACTTAAGAATTAAGACTCGTAAGTAAAGTTACAAAAGGACTTCTCTCTTTGAGCAGGACGAATTATTGATGGTGTAAGATTTAAATACTTCTGCTCCTCTGTGCCTCTTTATTGGGCAGCTGCAGAGTGTCCTACTCTAGTTTGAACTCTTTCTCCCTGCGGGCCTTAAACACACCACACACACTCTCAAGCTGTCTGTCAAGGTGTCTATCAAAAGTGCTGGTGTTTCGGGGTAATGCTTCAAAACCACCAAACAGTTCACTGCATGTTTAAAATTGGTAGGAAGTTAGAAAAGGAAGCACATGAAAATGTCAACAGAATCAGCTGTCTAAGACTGACAATAAATAACATTATAAAAAAACTTTACTTTCAACACAGTGAAGACGGGAAAGCATTGTGACATATGTCAACACATGTATTAGGTTGTCTGTTACAGTGATCTCATAACAGATGATGAAGAACTGGAGTGAACTTCCTGGTTCCTCTGTTTTCTGTGGTCAGACCTGAAAGTCCAAAAAGGCTTCTATTGTTCGTTGGTAATCCCTTTATTAGTTTTGAGAAAAGGATTTAAAGCTGCTCAAGTTCTTCACGGTCGCTTCTTTTGTATGCAGTGCTTCTTGTTCCGCCCTGCAGGAGGGAGACGTAGACGAGCAGCGGGAAGCTCTCTGTCTGCCTGTGATATTAAAAATGCACATCTTCACTGTAAAAGAAAAAAAAAGCCTCTTCCATCCCACTTTTGTTGCCACGCACGGACTTACTTTGCCGCACTAATCAGCTGCAGCAACAAATAGCTGGTAACCCTCCATGGAGATGTGCACACGAGCGGGTGGGAAGATTGGCACCGGGGTCGTGTTTTATAATAAATCTCTTAGGTTTTTGTCAAAGGAAGACCAAATGAGTTTGCTGTGCTCCAGCACACATGCCACCTGACGGATAACACCAAAGGCAGGGGCAGCTATGTGGACTGTGTCTGTCAAAGCTTTTGAAGTAGTGTGGCCAAAAGTAAACAGGCTTTTTGCCAGTGTCAAAACTGTCAGATGTCACTGTGAGATAATCTGCGTCCAACACTTGGTGCAGGGCTTATCTGAAGGTCCAGTCCCAACTAACTGGAGATCAGCAACAGCTAGCATTGCCTGATGTTCAACAGTTTGCTCATGGCTACATTGCAGAAATATGCCATCATTTGTTATGAGAGAATGTACTAAAACAATGCTGTCACAAGTTGCTTTGCTGGTTCAACTGTGTTCAGCTTTTCCGTAGTGTTTTTGTGCGTGCAGTGATGTGTAGTGACGTCAAAATGGCTGTCCACATCCAGATGTGTCTATATGTAAAATCACATCTTGTCATCACGCCAAATTAAATGCCACAAAAAAGGGTCATATTTGGGGCTGGAGAAAGAAAATGTCACTCAAATATATTCCGATTTTTTTTATATATGTTATGTAATATTATAATCTTATATATAACGTTAAATATCAGTATTTCTGCCCAGAATCTATTTTTTCCCCACATTATGACGGCAGCAAACACAACATCCATTTCCTGGTGTAACCAAGCTCATGAGCATCTCCTGCTCATCTGATCAAATACGCAAGTTTAATACTACAAGTTAACAATGTATTTTCAAACACCAGCTGTCAAATGTAGACCAACCAATAGTTCATGCTGGCAACAGTCTCTCCACGGTGCCAAATCACGAGAGCACCATGAACTGTATTCATACTATAATTCCGTATGATGTCACTTGGCTAGAAAGGCAGGACAAATGGGAAGTGTGGCCTGACAAAAGTCTCTTTTGTGAGAGTTTTATGCAGGTTAGGAGAGAATTGGCAGCCCTGTGCTAACATGTTACCGCTGCTCAGTATAGCTGTGGATGATTGTCAATACTGGAATAACACTATCTATGCGATGGATGGTCATCCTGGGCTCTAAAACTGCGGGGAAAGTAGTTGGGTATTTGTCATTTAATCCAGCTCCCACAGTGTCTAACCTGCAGCATCTGCACATTGATCTGTGGTAATGCAGGCTCTAAATCACTGAAACAATTTATCTCCCAAAATATTACTGTCAGAACCTGTTCCGTCATCTTTTTATTGCACATTTTTATATATCTATAAAGACTGGATAATACTATTTCTCATAGGAAGCAGGATGGGAAACAGACAAGTGAGATAATGGAGGACGTGAGCACAGGTGAGACCTGGGAGGATGGTAGAGACAGTGTGAGGTGGAGGAGGCTGACGTACCTTTATAAAGACTGTGCTTAAATCGTCAAACAGTAACAGAAGAGGATGTCTCCTGACAGCTGACCCTGAGCTGTACATTCTGCCTTATATATAGACAGGCGCATATGTAATCCATGAGTCTGCATTCCAGCAGCGTGTTCATGGAGTCCTGCTGGTGAACCTGAACAACAGCTTGTGGAGTTGCAGGATCATTTATTGAATTAGAAGTGAGGGAGTTGACCTTCAATGCCTGATTCTTTACAGTGCATTAGCCAGTGCTAATTTTTAATATATATATCTCTCACCTCAAATTCTGACTCGGTGTATGTTGCCCACGTGAGGGCATTAGAGTCAGCACCCTTATTGAAAAGGAAGGAAAAGAAGAGATATCAGCGTCATGTGCTCAGTGATGACGGACGGTCACATCTCAGCGTGGAGAACAGCGTGGTGACCTTTGAAACAATCTACATACGTGTACTGTCTCCAACATCACTTGTACTTTCCTTCATGAGCTGTAATGCCAACTGAATTTTCCGAGTGTCAGAAGAAGATAAGTGTTGGCTGTCACTCACTTTTGTTGGAGTTTCAGCCAGTGGACTGTAAAAAAAATATGAAGCGTTGAGGATTCCAATCCCTTTCTGTAAGGACCAGCATGATTTCTATCATCCTCCGTCTTCTACACAAGTGGGTGGACCGGTGCAATGTAATGTCATCTGTAATCATCATATTTTTTCACAACATCTAGTTCCATATATGTGGACCATCGTCCTGGTTTGCTTTGTTCTGAGACTCACCAAAAAAGTGCAAGGCAATGATTAACTCCATTAATGACACAACTGTTTACTTGGTGACAATGTGGCCCAAATAGTTAATGTTGACCCAGGTGTGAGTCACGGGTCGCCCCTGCCTGGTGGTGCCTCTTGTCTTTTCCCTTCAGTAGCAGCCAATATGAGAGAGGGGGGCCAGCGTAAGAGCTTTAGCCAGTGTCCTTGAAGTTGAATGCACACCAAGTGCTTGTGGGGTCGTTCTGTAAACACTCCAGTTTCCTCCCACAGTCACAGGGATGTGTCTATACAGTGATGGGTGAGTGACAACTACCGTGGATTTAGCCAACATATTCACAAGAGTTCTCTTTTACAGAGAAAAGGTGTCACGTCTGAACATCACGTCTGATCTGCCCAGTACAGTATATAGTATTTGACCTACTTCCTCCGTGAACGCCTCACCATTCTTTCCTCCCTCGCCAGACTGATGCAACGGTCTTAGAGTCCCGCCTTGTTTTAAAGCGCGTGTTACAATTGGCCAGAAGATTGTGAATCCTCGCTCTGATTGGTCAGTGAAGGTTTACTCTTGTCCGTGATTCTCCTCAGTGGGTTGAGTAAAAAAGGAAGCCACGTTGACTTCACAAACTCGTCTTTTTCCCCCCCGTTTTCCTTCCAAGGAAAGTTCCAAGCCACGTCGGCAACCTGGTGGAGTCTTACCTGGACTTCTGCGGCTTCATTTAAACACAGGTAAATATGTGGTCATAGCGTCTAATGGTCGTCTTTGTCATCAGGTACCGGCTTGCTAACGCAGGCAGCTAACTGCTCCGCGGCTAACGGAGATTTGAAGCGCTGATACATCTTTTGTCTGCCACTAATCTTCAGTTGTCAGCTGACACCATCGCCATGCTTTCCATTTCTTTTGAGTTGTCAGTGTTATATTGATTTTTTAAAGCTATACATAGCTTTTTGAAATGCACATTCGTAGAGTTAATACGCGTTTATTATGGACATTATTCATGTTTAACGCCCGGCTCTTTAGTTCGATGAGTCTTTAAACCCGGTTTAGAATCTTTGCAGCGTTTCCGTATGTTTGTAATTCAACATGTGAAAGTGGCATGGAAGTTGCGTGCCTTCTCAGACTGCGTTTATTTTGGCAGACCTGACAGGATGAGTGTGGGCTTCATTGGCGCGGGTCAGTTGGCTCATGCCCTGGTCAAAGGGTTCACAGCTGCAGGTAAGACTGGTTTCCTGATCAAACATTAGCTACGGATATATTTAAAGGTGATAAAAACTATTAAACAATGCCCGAAGCGAGTGATTAATTAACATCAGCCCTTCAAAAAGGAAGGAATAAATGAATAGCTTATGTAAAATGCTTGAGAACTGCTACTGTTTTCTGCCACGTACAAAGTGGTTGTCGTTGCCAAACTTGTCATTTACCCAAACACATTTTCACACTCTGCAGTGGTCAGTATCGTGTAATATAGTCCAAGGGAGGAAAGGTGTTGTGGGATCACCACAGCTTTGATTCACTCATGCAGCATGTTTGTCATCATTTATTGACTTCTCTTGTGGTCTGCAGGTGTGATCGCGACACACAGAATCACAGCCAGTTCTCCAGACACAGACCTGCCCACCGTATCAGGACTGAGGGTCAGAACTCAAATGCAGTGCCGATATTGTGCATATTAAAACAAATATCCTATCCTTGTCTCCAGAAAATGGGAGTAAATCTGACGACGAGTAACAAGGAAACAGTCAACAAGAGTGATGTGCTCTTTTTGGCTGTGAAGCCTCATATCATCCCCTTTGTCCTGGATGAGATTGGACCAGACATTGAGGACCGTCATCTTATAGTTTCCTGTGCTGCAGGTGTTACGATCAGCTCTATAGAGAAGGTTTGTCTTGTAAAATCCTGAGGTGTTATCCTTACATGAATTGGATTTTCAAACTATTTTGACTTCCTTTCCAGAAATTAAATCAGTATCGTTCAGCTCCAAAGGTGATGAGATGTATGACCAATACTCCTGTGGTGGTGAGAGAAGGAGCAACCGTCTACGCTACAGGAACTCATGCAGAGGTAAAGACGAAATGGATGTAATAATCATTAGATATAACACCATTCAATAGAATATCACTTTAGTTAAACTAAGTCAGCATTACAACACTAATAGCTGTGTGTCTTCACTGTTCACTGTGTAAGTGTATCTGTGATTTCTTTTCTGCTTCCGTTACTATACAGCTGCAAGCGATCAGTGTTTTTGGTAACTGTGACAAAATGTTGTCATATCTGAAGCACACTCAAATGTCTTCCCTCTTCCAGTAATTGTTTCGTTGTTATTGAAAACTGAAGAATTGTTTTTCTTTGGCCTTTTTTCAGGTGGAGGATGGGAAGTTACTGGAGCAGCTGATGGCTAGTGTGGGCTTCTGTACAGAGGTAGAGGAGGACCTCATCGACGCCGTCACTGGACTGAGTGGCAGTGGACCGGCCTACGTAAGTAACAGAGCTAGGCTCAGTTGCAAATCTGTGCAAAGTCTTTCCAAGTGTTCACACAGCTGTGGCACAGGTGCGGCAGCAAAAGTCCCAACCCTCAACCCTGTTTTCAGAACTTGTCGAACTAGGTCGGAACAGATTGTGCATGCGACAGAAAACAGTGATGATGGTGTTTCTGGTCCTGTGTAAATGGTACCTGAACTACTGTGAGCCCAGTTCTCAACCAGTCAATGGATGAAGTTTTATGGGTGCATTTAGCTAAATTTTACAAGTCACAGTTGTGTTTTTACAGGTGCGACAACTAGACCAGCAAGTAGTTGCACAACTGGAACAAACACCAGGCTGATTTACTGTTAGGGGCTTTTTTTTTAGGGCAGAAAAACTTTCCTTCCTAATTCTTATGATTCCTTGTTTGTAAAGTGTCTGGAAGCATTAGCAAATGAGTGGCTCACTCTGACAAAAGCATGACATAGCCTGTTCGGGAAATTAAATCAGAAAGATACAGAGGCCTGTGTTTTCACATTTCATCTATTGACGTCCTGTCCAGACCACTTGTAACAATCTTCCTAGTCACGGCTTTCTAGAGTTCCAGAAGTATTTTTTTTAAACTTAACTAAAACTAAATAATTATTTATTTAAAGCACCATATAAATATTGCATTATTATAATCCTGATGTGTCAGTGTTAATTACAGTCTTGTGGATGTTGCTCTTTTTCTGCTCAGATTCAAGAATGTCAATTCTTGATTCCTTTCCTCTCCTGGTTTTTGTTCGCCATACACTTGTTCTTCACATTTCATTTTTTGAATTTTGATTTCAGTGGGTGTGTCTTTGATTCACATGAAGCATTTCTCAACAGGCTTTCACAGCCCTTGATGCTCTTGCGGACGGTGGAGTGAAGATGGGCCTGCCGAGGAGGCTGGCCGTCAGGCTTGGAGCTCAGGCTCTGCTGGTGAGTTTTGGCTAGATCTCCACCTGTGAAGTTTATCGTGTGTGTGGCTGATATGAGTTTTTATATTGCTCAGTAATGATCTTTGGCATTACACACATCATTTGGGGACCTTTAATGTTGAATTAATGAGGATGCCCATGTACAGAAGACTAAAGTCAGTGGCCTGTGATGGAGTCAGTGTTTTGCTGTGAGCTGTGATCTGGATTTTGACACAATATTTCAAGGTTTCTATTGCTTATGCCGCTGATACCATGCCAACCGTTGCTGTGTCTGGTTAGTAAACAGACTATACTATAACATTGTGCGCATGAGTGACAGTATGAAAACATTTCTTTTACTGAAGCTACTGTGTCTGTACTGTGCTGATGTTAATTACTGCAACTGCTACCTGATTTTCCATTCCAGGGCGCAGCTAAAATGTTGCTGGAGTCGGAGCAGCACCCTGGACAGCTGAAGGACAACGTTTGCTCACCAGGGGGCGCCACCATCCACGCCCTGCACGTCATGGAGAGCGGTGGCTTCCGCAGCCTCCTGATCAATGCGGTGGAGGCTTCTTGCATCAGAACACGGTTAGACTGGACTCATGTTCTTGTATTAAATTCATTCCATTTAGTTTCCCATGGAAATGCTCATGGTCTGTGGAGAGGGTTATCCTGACTGGTGAAGGTCTGAGGCAACTTCAACTTAAGATCTGTCAGTGCAGTCACACACACACATGCAGAGGAGGATCACTGATGCTAATTCTGATCGGTACACGAAGAGGGAGTTTTGACTTACCTGCACGTCTCAGAATATTTGTACATCCGTGATCTGCCTATGTCTAAGCTTTGACTTTTTAGTTAAAGCAGTTGTAGGCAGGAATTAATTTCTTGTATATAGTATTTATATAATATTCTAAGGTAAATGTCGGGTAAATAAGTGTTATTGCAGGCTGTCGTAGAGCGAGAGCAGCTACAGATAGAACATGAGACATAACATGTTACACTTAACATGGAACATAAACACTGCAAATGACGGTGAATCGACTATTTTTCTGTCTGATAAATGCTAGCGGACGTTAGCCGCTGGTGGCTGATGTCGGAGCTAAAACATTTTGCTGGATATATCTACACTATACAGCGATACGCAATAAAATGACAATATGTAGCGGTGCAATATGACAGACAGCAGACAAACTGTTAGAACGTGAGCAACTCATTTTCACTGGCAGTTAATTCATTGAAAAACTATTTTCACCATACACAAAGTATATCCATCCCGTTTTTGCACCGCAGTTCATCTATTTCACTGCAAATATATACAGTATATGCTACACTTATATACAAACAACAAGCATATAGACATTTGTTTCATGATTTGGCAACACAACAGAGACAGCAGTAAACACAAAATTGACTTGCAAGTCAGGTAGAAACCTTGCCACTTCAGAATCAGAAGAAAAGCCTTTGGTGGCTCTCCGTTCTAGCCAGGCTGTAAATGCACCTCCTATATTTACTGTTGTCCGAGATCTTGCTCTGTCGGTTTCACACTTTCTGTTCTTAGACTCCTCACTACAAACTCTCGCTTCTGCCATGGTGTAAATAGAATTCAGCTCGCTGCTAAGGTAGCCCTGCCCTTTTGCCGTAAAGTGTTGTGGTGGGGGTGCAGTTGGGGCTGTGACGCCACTCACAGAACACGCCTTGGGCGACTGGTCTAGAGAAAGTTACATACTGCAAGGGAGCGTTTAACAGAGAGCTGGAGAGTCTGACTTCGGGACTTTGGACTGTTCAAAATGAAACCTGTCATCTCAGGAAATCTGAAAATAATCTATTTATGTCTAAATATTACACATTGCTGCTTTAACCCTCTTACTACTACAATTATAACCCAGCCACCATAATTTGATGTAAGGGCCTTATAGTTGTGTAAATGATGCTATGAACAAGTGCTTCTGTCATAATGTCTTATCTTTATCTGACTCCTTCCTCTTCCAGCGAGCTCCAATATTTGGCCGACCAGGAACGAATCTCTCCAGCGGCGATTAAGAAAACAACTCTGGACAAGGTGCTGCAGCAGCCAGGAGTGACGGTCAGCGGAGTGGCCAATGGAAACGGCAGATCTGGCCTCAGTCTTTTCAACACGCGCAACACAGGGGTGAAGAAGAAGAACTGAGTTAGCACCCTGTTGTTCATACCCGGCTTCATCAACTCTGCTAAACACATGCAGAGTTTTACCTGACATGTTGCTTGACATTATCAGCCCGATCGTCGACCACTTATTTATTAGTATTTGGAACTCAGAAGGCTTGACGCTGAACTGTTGCTGTCTATGACATGATACTGAGGCAGAATTATTCCGTTAATAAGCATTCTAAAGCCACAAGTCTGACAATAGACTGAGGCCAGTCAATACCAAAGGCTAACTGAAGGTGTTGCTGGAAGACTGGGAAGCTTCTTGTGTTGTGCTATCAGCAAGAACTGGAGCTGAACAACTTGAGTTTGTTTTCACTATCATGTGCCTTTTATCCCATGTTGTGTCGAGATCCAAACTCTATCAGAAGACTTTAGTTTTAAAGGAAACCGCAGGTCTGACTTTCACAGAAACACACAATGTATATTTTCTTAAAGTAAGGGAAAATATCGACATTAAAGCTAGTAATAAGATGTTAAAATGACATCTGTTAATCCGTCCTTGTAATGCGTCCTGTTTTATCTTTGTAATGTTACATACCTTTGTTTTTTCATCATTAAAGAAGCTCAGCCCAATACTTGCTTACTGTGTTCATTCAAGATGATTGTGAAGATCCTTCCATATGATGCGCACGAGCATCAAGCAGCTCAAAATATTTTTAATATGGCTCTCCAGAATTCACTTTCAAAAGTTGATGATGACCAGCTCATTTCCATGTGTGATCGATAAGCTTTGCAAGTGTGATGGAAGAAACTTCAGAGGGTTCTGTGGTGACACACTGGTTATGTCACCACTCTCAAGTCTGCTCTCAGCAAAGATTGACGGAGAAGACGGAGAATCCTCTCCACCCTCTGGATACACAACACAAGATGGTTTCCCAAATGTTGACAAAAAGAAGTTTTGAATCAATGAAATACAGTGATAAAGACAAGAGCTTTCTGCGAATTTGAGTATCCTCTTCTTTGGCGGGTGTTCTAGCATTAAATGTAGCGTGTACTACTGTCAAACTGAATCCTAAATGGAGAGCAGGTTTTTGTCTTTTCTTTGAATCTCACTATCTTGTGTTCTGTTATGTGCTGGACATGAACCGAGCTGTCTTTCCCAGCTCCGACTGAGGTAACTGGAAAGCAGCTTTAGACCCGGAGGGGATGTAGTTCACCAGGGGAGGAAGGATGGTGTCTGAATATGTTTAGTCTATACGACTGAATCAGAACCATGAGGTCAATCTACGTTCCTGTCTTCACTTGTCCAAGAAACAAAGCATGGTCATCCATGAGAGACTCAGAGTAGAGCCACTCTACCGCCACGTCAAGTCCAACCCTCTGCTCAGCATTGAGTATTGAATAAATAACAATTACACGATCCGTATAATATCCTTGATCCAAACTTTTATGATCTTGTGGCAACAACAGCTTAAATCAATTCGGAGCACCTGAAATGTTCTTGTCCTGAAGGAGCCATAAAATCACCTTAAAAGCAAGAGCCGATCTTTTTAATCAGTGATAAAGCAACACTGGTTTAAAATTCCACCAGAAATCCGGCAACACATTTTCATCAGCAGTTCAATTTTGGTAACTCTCCATCAGAAGGACATAAAACCTCGGTAGACGGGTGTTTTTTTTGTCCTCTGGCTTTTCCTCCACGCCCAGAAGAAGCAGTCGTTCTGTTTCGTCTCTTCATACTGGGGAACTTTTTACTACTTTAACAACTTTATGGATATTTTTTGGCGTATTCCTGCGCTCAGGGCTGCCACATTTTGGATTAACAGATGCCACTTTGTGTGAGGATGAGATAGGCCTCCGGGTCCGTTCAGGCAATACACAGGTGCATTATGGCGGAGTGAAAATGATGGAGGGGAAGCGATGGTTTGTGAACAGCCATCTCCTCATTATAATTGAACAATTTGGAGCTGTTGTAGGATTAGTTTATTTTCTTTAAACGAATACACCCCAGTGTCCCTTGATTAAATTGAGGCCCATATGCTCTTAGTGCACTCAGGCTGTTTATTTGTGCGTGCAGTTTTTTTTTCTCCAGCACCGCTGAAGTGTCTGAGTAATCCCTCTTTTATTTCCAAAGGTTATTCTTCGCTTGCTCCTGCCGCTGTCCGTTAAGATTAGCCGTTCCAAGAGAGACTTTCATTTGCCTCTCATTATTGGAACGCTGTTACCTTTCACTGGTCGGCCAGATTTGAGTGAACCAGCCTTCCAGTTTCATTTTCTTGACACCAGCGGTTGAAAATGGCTTGGAAATAGGGGCGTGTTGGTCGGTGTCTCAGACAGGAGGCTGCATTGTTCTGCAATGGCATTGGTTTCTTTACAGAGGCAGGACAGATGCTACCTGTCATCTCCAGTCAGTCAATGTGATCATTGACCTTTCTAAGGAGGCATGATTGTTTGCATATCAAATCCTGGAGATCAGCCAGGTGACTCGATGCGGGGACACTGCAAATGGAAGCCAGCAGTTCTGCTCTATCTCTGACACTTAAGTTGTCAGTCGAATTTTTGTACTTGTGCATGACAGATCTGCGGGTTGATACAGTATCAGCTCATGGCAGATTTCAAGTGAAAGAGGAAGTTTCAACACGTTCGTGAATCGGCACATGAGCTTCCCCCTCAGCCGTAGGGTCATCGGAGTGTCACCTTCCTGACTGTCTCACTTCAGATCTGCATGTCTGACGTGGACCCTGCCGTGGCCATTGGAGGGACTCTCACCTTCCTGGATGAGAAGCACGTATTGTTGGGAAACAAAAACTGCTTTAGAGCTTTGAATTTCCGATAACTATACTCCATTTCGACTATCTTGGAAATTTCTTTTTGAGGGCTCGCTCGAATCAACAGCCAGTAAGGTGGAGCAGTGGGTAGTGCTGCAACCTCATTGAAAGAGTCTATGCCAGAGTCCTCTCTGTAAGGTTATCTTCCATGCTTCCTTTGCACTCAGATTTCCTCCCACAGTCTGTGAACATTGGCTAACGGATAACTGAAGTGGCCCCTGACTCTCACCTCAGGGCTCCAGCCCCTTGTAATATGGGGGTGAACCGGATCACATGACAAACTCCTCAGTGATACGTCACGTTGGTACCAAGGGTTCAGTGTTAGAATCAAACCAAGGATGGATGCGTCCGTGTTCGCTCTAATTGATTCTGACCCAAAATCTAATCGATTAATGTGTAATATGGGCTCTTAATATACTAAATGGCATTAGCCTGAAATAGGCAGCTAATGGTGGACCGGCACTTTCTTGTCCTGCATGAGTCATTAGCTGCTCAGAAATGGGATATGAGATATTGATAAACTACTGTACATCAGTCCTAATAGTTTAGTTATGTTACTAAACTGTAATGGATAGTCGATGACATACGATCGCTCGGTGGATATTTATGGCAGAATTCGTCTCCTCCACTCGTTCAAATAGCCTTTTCTCCTCTTGAATAGACTGAGCCAGAAGGATTTTGCATTCATCATCCCGACATTTAAAACACTGCAGGGATGTCGAATCAACTTTAAGTGTTTTGTTAATTATCACGTTCGATGAAGAACCTCGTTTCAAATGACCCGTTATCAGGAAATCTATTTTAGAGCCGCAGCGTTTAAAGTGTTTCATCATTTACTGTTGAGCAAGTCGTGTCTCAAGGCGATTGCACGCGGCCTTCTTGACTTGCTGATGGGAAAAGTCGGCAGCAGTTTGGGAGAGGATGATGTGCGTAACCTGCAAAAAATGTTAGGATCAAATCCTCTCTGGCTTTAGATTTATATATATATTCATGCTTATTGACAGGTGCTCTGCCATCAGAAGTGGGGTTCACTGCCAACTCCACCTCAACTGCTTCATATATAGAGCATTTACCATAATATTTAATTTAGTTTTGACCCCCAGGAAACAGGGAAAATCCACAAACAATGGATTTGGTAGAGAATAAACCAGTGATCTTATTTCTCCTCCCTTTTTAAAGATATCTTTATTTTCACTCTTGGCAACAGGTTGTGCGATCATGGGCAAAATCATGTAGGCAAAATAACTCAAAACAGATTTTGCACTACTCTTCAGCGTCATGGTGGTGGGAAAGTCTAAGTGGAAGTCTATGTTTTCAAAACATTTAGGCAAGACGACTGTAAATAATAAATAATCTGGAGTGGAATATCCCTTTATCTAAACAAACTGTATTGTGCAAGTCTCTTTAGGGCCACACAAAACAACTGACCGGCCGTATTTGACCCCCAGACCATACGTTTGACACTGCCATGAACCCTCATTGCACTCTAAAAGGTCAAAGGTGATATAAAGAATTGTAAGAGGTAAAGAATGTAAAGTGATTCCCTCCTCTGTTTGCGTTAGATGGATTTACATTTCAATCATTGAAGTGAAATGTTATTTCCGGCATGACTGATTGTTTAGCAGTTTTCTTGTCAATTAAAGTCTCATATAAAAAGGGGGGAGAACAGAGTCCCACTCATCGCTTCCCACAATCTTCCAGAGAAATGTCTTTATGTTGCTGGTTATTAACTAGAAGGTCCGTCGCATGGTAGTATTCTGATGTCTCTTTAAAAGTAGGTTGCGTAGACGCTTCATGAATGAAACCATGTGATCCAAACATCATTTGACGTCTGGCGCCTCCGACCGTGAACTAAAACAAGCGGGGAAGGAGTGGATCTTATCCAGAGACCTGCGAGGAGGCGTGAGCGGAAAACACTCGCATTTCTCCAGCTGTCTCTCTCCATACCGGGTCGAGGAGCCGTCGACGAACCCGAACCAACCGAGAACTTCTGGTGAGTCAGCTGTCAGAACCCGAATTCTTGGCTGAAGTGCTGAACGTGGCGGCGAGGCTTGTTTTTGCTGAGTGTGCAGCGGCCGCTCAGCGAAGACGCTTCGCTGGCGACGTTTCTCCGCCGCTGCGCTCGGCCGAACCCACCTCGGCTCGTGCGCGGACTGAACCCACTTGTGCTGAATCATCACGGTACGGTTCGGAGCCGCACGTGCCCCCCTCCGAGCCCGGCTCGTTCGCGCGAGGGAGCAAGTGTGCGAGACAAAGACAACAGAAGCCGGAATGTGTCGGAATTAGTGGTGTTGACAGTAAATCGGCTTTTTGTGCCTCCGCCAGGACGAGCGAAGCCCTTGTTCCTCCGAGGAAACGCTCTCTAGTTCGGGAAAGCGGGAATAAATGAGAGCTTTGTCCGTGTAGCACCGTCAGCTGTCGGAGGTGCTGAAGCGCTTTGGCTGTTGTTGCTTCGCAGGTAAGGCGCACAACTTGAACATTACTCTTTATTCCGATACTGTTTCTTCTCTAACAAAGAGAGACGCGTGGATCACCGCTAGCTGTCAAACGTCCAGCGGCTCGAGCTAGTGACACCATCCCGCTGGGATAGTGTCAAGATCCACGTTCGCTTTGTCTCGTATCCTTCAACACTCGTGTGTTGCAACGCGGTTTCGTAGCGCCGGGCTCGGAGTGGAGTGGCTGTCGTGGTGGAGCAGCTGTGCTGCTGAATCATCGTTATTGGTGGTGGAGCTGGAGTGGAGGCACGAGGGAGCTATGGCAACATGGCACCGGCGGGCGGACAAAGGTTCATGCTGGGGGGTTGGCTTTGTCAGGAATAGACGCTCGTGCGGCGCCTGTCGTGGATTTAAAAGGATCACCGCTTTTGAGCGAGGGTCCAGTGAAATGAAGATGAAGGACAAGGTGGTCTTTGTGGTTCTAAAGCTGCTTTTTTTTTTGGTCTCGAGTGGCCAGCAGTGTAGAAAACTGAATGGTGACTGAAACACAACGAGAATTTAACGCGGCGTGTTTATGTTTCTGCTGTTTTTTTCTTAAGGTATGTAGTGAAGCCCTCAACATTTAAAGCATCTCTCTCCATCTCAACGTATTTTGGGGAATTCACTTACAATGCAACTTTTTGTTTACGGTAGTCAAGTTCAAGCGCTGTCATACTTAATCCTAACAGTGTTTATGAGCACTTATTCAGCGCTCGTTTCAACTTCAATGTTGGCGTTCATGATCCTTCTCTTTCGACACCTAATAAGCGTTTGATTTTGTGTATTTATTTTTTATTTATTTAGTTTGCCGAGACCATTTGAAACCACCTCCTCCTTTTTTCGATTAGATAACTTTTTTTTGAGTAACTGTGATCATTACTTTACAGCGCTTTTGTCTGATAATCTTTCACAATAGAAGCTATCTGTTGGTGAAATATTTTGAATCTATTGTATAATTTATTTCACTACACTGCATTTAATAGGCTGAAAATTAACACTATTATTATTAGTCGTAGTATTATTATTGTTATTATTATTAGTATTATTATTTTAACACATTTTATTTATGAGCACATTGCAAACCTCTCAAGGACACTTTACAACCAAAACAGCAGAGAATAAAACAGCATACTAAAGTAAACAATATAAAACAATGGAAACAATTTCGATTTAACTAAAATCCTAATAATAGTGTGGATAAAACACATTAAAATTGAATATAATAGTCCTCAAATTATTATTATTTAAAATAATAATAGTAGAATATACAATTAAATAAACACACATTTCACATAAAATAAATAAATAAAACTATAGGTGGTGAAAAAAAAAGTTTAATATGTCTTGCCAATGCAGGTAGAGGACAACAGTCATATCACACTAGTCTACAACCCGAAATGTATTTGTTTCATAAGCAGCTACTCATGCAAGGAGGCGTTGAGTTGTTATTCATATTAACAGCTATATTCATATCGACTGCTGTGACACTGCTGCACTGGAAGACCACTAGAAACTGATTAACAGTGAGGTAGAAGTATTGTGCCAAGAGTACTCTCTAATCTCAGGTCACACCCTCTTGAATGAAGACACTGAACCGGACGTAACTTTGTGTGTGGCTGATGGGGCCATGTTAAACAGTAGAGAGCAACCTGTGAGCATCATCACAACAGCGAAATGCACAAGAGTATTAATAGGGAAGCTCAGTGGGCTTAAGAAAAACAGAAAACTTCGCCCCCTAATGACTCCATATCAGCAGCTTTAGTGAGAGTCAGCACTCTGTGGAGTGTATCAAAAGTATGTAGTAAGCAAGTTGGCAAGTACTGTAATAGAGGGTCATAATGATGAAACAGTTGTATCAGTATTGGAGAGAAGAGCCCCCCCCCTCCACTCCAAACTGTCTTTCTGTTGTACACGCGCACACACACACTCAATTCTCCCTATTTCCTTTGTGCAATCTATGTACACACACTGAAACACACACAACCTAGGGGCTAAGCTTTTTATACTTGGTATCAGTATTTAATCAGTGCTTGAAGTGCATTTCTCTGTCAAGTACTTTTCCCCATCCCTCCCTGGTGTTCACAGTAATTGAACGCTGACCAATGCTTATGTGTGCAACTTTGCTGATGGTGGCGGAGCGGCACGGCGCACAGAGCAAGGGGGATGAAGGAAGAGGGAGGAAGAATGAGAGATGGGATTTGTGGAGAGATTGAGAACAAGGACCTTTTTGTCTTCAAGGCATTCCCCTGAAAATGCTGAGGCGAAGCAAATGCGCTCTCGCTTGACAGATGGCGTTTTCACTTGTTACTTACCACAGCTACTTTCTTTTGCCTTGTCGTGTGCATATGTGTGAATGTGTGTGCGCGTGTGTTTGGGGCGACTGTGAAGCCAGAGAGACAGTTTCAGGATCCGGTGGCTGTAGAGCCGATTCTTGGAGGTGAGGCGACGTGTCTGTCACTCCAGATGAAGACATACTACACACATCTGGGAATAGATTTCCACAATGTCAATTCTCCATTACGATAGATTGCACTTCAGTCAGTTGACCTTTCCATCTTCACCCTGTATCAGCTTTGAGGTCAAGCTCTCTCATTACAGTGGTGTTCCTCCTGTGTGGAGTGGTAAAGGTTGTCGCTGCAGCAGCACTCTCATAAACCTGTTTCATCACCTGCATTTTTTTAGGTCAAATATCTTAGTCTTAACATTTTTCCTCCATGGTATTTGAATGTAAGGAAGCATTATGTTGTGTCCACAGCTAAATGGGTGAAAAGGTCACTGAGTTCATGTTTTTTTGAGGCAATATTTAAGCATAATATGAGCAGGACGTGACTTCACAGGTTTTCTGAAACATGCCCCATTGTTTAGACAGTTTCATCTAATAGATCATGAATAATCTTTTGAGATTTAAGTCAAATGTAGAAATCAATATTCCTGCCATTCATGAGCAATTAAATAACATGTAGCCTACATCTTAATGGCTTGTCAAACTCATGCTCTGCCTCCCCAGTCTGTCTGAGATATTTTCATCTCACTTTTTCTCAGCCAGTGTTATCATATCTAATGTCACACCTCTCTGCATGACCCATATTGCACTGCAACACCAACACTGAAAATGTGGGCAAGGATTAAAAAATAAAAACATTTGTATTTCTGAATAAATGAAAAATTATGCTTACATTAGTCATGTTTATGGTCATAACAATGATATGAAATGGGTGATTAAAACTGAATGAATGACTTGTTTAAATATTGATTTTATGATGCACAGTGATGACGTTTTGAATGGGATTTTTTTTTTCTTCAAAATGACTCAGATTTGGTAGGGTAATATTTTGGTCCCTTGAACAGTGGAGTTTGACTCCCTTGACTCCACCTTTCTTTTCACCACTTCTGTGACTAACACAGTTAGTCAGTTGAATAACAACACAAGACAAGGCAGCAGAAGAATATTGTTTCCACTTCCTCTCTACAAATGTGCGTAAGAATCTGAATTTCTCCGTTGTATTTTTATCCGACGCAAGTCTGCCTCTGCTTGTGAATTAGAGCTGTCTGACAGAAGTAAAAAGAGAAGAATAAAAGGCACAAGGAGCGAGTGGGTGAGAGAGAAAAGGAAGCAGCAGGGCAGATCAATAGTTGAGTGTTTTTTCTCCACGGTAATGATGAAATATGGTGTAAGCAGATCTGGTGCATAATCATTGCTCTGCTCCAGTGTTTTCCACAGTTCCGATGTGAATTCACTGCCGCCCTTTGTGTGTGGGAAATGTCACGTCTCTCTACAGGTGTCTTACTTACATGACCTTGCCTGACGAATGTGTCAAATCTGTATAATCAGAAAGACTCGAAAAAGAAGGCGTCAGCGTGTGCCTGTGAAATAAAAGTAGCTGTTGATGCAATACCATTCATGTTTTTTTACTTTTTAAACTCAGTTTTCCTATGTCCTTAAATCACTCTCTCAGAAAGCGGCGTTAACGTGATTACTTTGCTGGCTGTGTTACGATATTGGAAAAGGCGTGAAGTGTTTCAAAGACTCTCGGCTTCAGCGGCTGAACCCAAGGTTGTCTACCAGTTGCATCATCTCAATGCGCCAACTTGCCGCAGTTTCAAACTGCAGTGTGACGATTCCAGAATCATGGTATTAGCTTCTCAACCTCTTTGAATTAAAAACACAGGCAACATGTAACGGATGGATTCCGGGGAGCGCAGAGGGAGAACAAAGAACAGAGCGTCTGAGGTTTTTACCTCTCTAGATACATCTCAGCTGCCGCCTTCACTTCTGGACACCTTTTCCAAACATATCTATCTGCTTTTGTGCAGACAATCAAATAAGTCATGTCTGAAAATCAGTGGATACGGGCCACAATTCACATTATTTCAAACATTACGATGCTGTGTTCAGCTGCCAGTTCAGCTCTGTTCCTTATTAAAGTGTTCCAAAGAGGGTAACAGCTTCAGAAAATAGTGGAGAAGACACTTGAGTTTTTTCAGCATATTTTGGTGAGTTATATTTTAATTTCTATCAAATGAGTTTTGGACTACATCATGGGTGTCCGAACTACTTATCAGAAAATTTGAACATTTTATTTCATAACCACTGATTCCGATCTGATTCTGATAATCTCTTCCAAAATAACCGTCCGTCGAAGAAAAGGCTGTCTTAAAATCAAACATCTTCATTTTAAGTACAACAACTATGTTATTCAGAAGTTCAAAATATGAAGTGTAGCTATCCAAAAGTGGGTTTGGCCAACACAAAACTCTAGCTACATCTCAGAGAGACAGAAAAATCATCGTTGGAATTAGCGTCTCAACTTCAAAGGTGAGTGACGGGATCTTGTCATAAAGAGCGGATGTGATGTTAAAGAATTTTAGAAATGTAAAGAAGCGTAAAGAAAAGTGGATCAAACAGCCCCGGAGCCAGGATTTGGTCATGTCTGGATGACATTTGAAAAGATATTCCTGAAATATAAAAGGGTTTTCATGTAAAATGTACTTTTAAAGTAGGGTAAAATGAAGACTTTCAGTCAAAACACAACCTTTGATTTTGATTATGGAATTTTTTTACGTTTGCAGATGCCATTGTTATGACAATTTTGCTGTAGATAAATGGCTGGTCTCATTGATGTGCAGCTGGAGTAGCAGGTGTTTGTGTGGTCCATACAGACAAGAAAAAAGTCGTCATTCCAAGAGATAAGTATCATGTGATATGATAAGATAAGACTTCATTGATCCTCTTGTGGGAAAATTCAGTTCATTTCAATTCAGAGCAGCAGCAGCACATGTGGAGAAAGTGATGCGATGGTTGTAACAGCTCACTGCCACGTCACAGATATATATTGTTTCAAACACCCAGAGGTGATGGGGGGCAGCATGTGCGCATAAAAAAATCATCACTTCATATTAATCCATGTGGGCTATTGGTGCCTCTAGCTGGAGGTACCCTGCTGTGTTTGGCAAGGTACAACACTAACTAGATGAAAGGGATGTGGACATTCTGTACATAGTGTTTTATTTTGAAAAATCCATGGCATTTTTCACTGACCGACTTGTGGCCTAAACATTCCACTCTACTCTGAATTGACCAGATTTTTTAATGGAGCCGTATTGCTCAGCTGCCGTAGCACATTTTCAGTGCCACAGTTTCAGCAACGGGTTTGAGTCTGGGGAACGTGAGAAAAAAATGGCTTCTTTTTAGGTTCATACAACTCAACATACAGCAAAACTAAACAAACACACCTGCATCATTATGTTGTCATGTAGTTTGAAAAGTGAAGGATCAAAAGTCCTGATCCAGTCTTCTGTGCCTGCGTTCCACTTTGAAGAATATAGAAGATTTCTCACATTGTAGGACCAAAACTTCTTCTAGAGTTGACAGCACCAAAGCTGTGTGCCTGTCTGCTGCAGATCTTCAGTTTTTAACTCCGTCGCATGTGTGGTGATGGAGGCTGGAGTTGCCCCACTCTGCCTGAAATCAACCACAAAGCATTCAGTCTCACTGGTGTTGTGTAGCACCTAGTGTTCTGTACATTATTGTCATTGCTGATGCAGCCTGCAGAACTTCTGAAGACAACACAGAGTAAAGCCTCAACTGTCCGGTTGAAGAATAGTTGTAGGATTTAAGCTTGATGTAAAAACAAAGGGGGTTTCTCTGGATCAGGATACAATAAAGAGTAGTTTCTTGTATATAGCTATTTCATTTCATATAAATCATTTTGCATTGGGTATAAAATATTTTTTCTTATTCACGTATACACTTTCTCCACTGATAAAAATTACCAAATTTGAAGCATGTTCCACATCTCAAGTACACACTAAAATGTTTACATCCAGATATATTGATATTTATTGCTGTCTTAAACTGAGTGTATATTTTGATGTAGTTTGAATGTGATTTTGTATATTTTTTTAATGAGTCAGATTTGGTAGGGCGATATTTTAGCCCCTTGAATGCTGGAGTTTGACTCCCTTGACTTTGTTTTCACCCCTTCTGTGATTAACTGCAAACCCCATCGGTTATATACATATGTACATGTGTGCGCCATATACACCACTGAAAAGATAAAGAACATCATGCTGACAGTGTTTGAATAATCTTGTAATAGATATCTAGTAGACAACTGTGAAATGAGGCTGTAATAATCCACCTTATGAAAGGTGTGTTAAACGTTGGCCTTGAACAATTATTTAATACAGAACGTTTTTCTGCCTGCAGTTGTCTTCATTTAAGTCACAGCACACACTTCAGTACCTGAAGGAAACATTCAAGATGAAGGTCACCAATCCAAGCAGACGACTCAAGATCCAAGCCAGAGCAAACGTTTCAGCAGCTATATTCATGTCTAAGAACAATATTAGTGTGAGTTCCCGCTGATATTGACAACACTGGTCATTTCTCTTTGTACAGGGATTGTTTTCTATCATCGGGCGCAGATAAACGACTCTGTTAACTTGCTATCTCCCTCCCACACACAGACAGAATCAGCTTAACCTGTGATGTGTTTTTCTCCTTTTAGAAAAAAAACACTTATGTTTAAAAAAAAAAAGAGTCGAGGCTCAATTGCCTGACGGTGCACTTTTTTTGCTTGTGTTGGGAAATTTGTCATTACACTCCAACTTACTACCTGAAATGGGAAAAACGTGTCGACGCCAGGACTTTTTCTCGCTTTTAATAATACACCAGCACAGCACTGTCTCTGACACGCTCACACACACACACACACACACGTACTCAACGCACCGTTAAAGAGGTGTGAAAGTGATGGCTATTCTTTCTCCATTTTGATCATCAGTGCTTTTCTTGGCAGCTTGTGTTTAACTGTCTCTATTATATCATGCTTATTTCACGCTCTGCAAACTTGGTAGCTTTCTGTTGTCTCCACTTTAACATGTGCTTCTCCCACAATTATCATTGGTTATTCATCTAGTCCCACAAAGTTCTTCATTTCAGTCTTTCAGTTTTGTACTGCAGCTTGCCCTTCGCCAGGTTGCTGGGCATAGATGTTATTAGTAACTTCACTTGACTTCTAGCTGCTCTATCTCGTGTTTCTGATGCAGACAGAAGCCTGTCTGAAGTCGGGATCTCTCCATCTGGTCTGACATTGGTTACCAAGTCTCCTACGAGCTGAACATATCTGAAGTAACTGCAGGTCAGGGGTGTCAAACTCATCAAAGTTACAGGTGAAACAGGTGTGTCCAAACAGAACACTAAAGTCTAACTCTTTGTTATCGAAGGGTGGTTTTAGTATAGATCAGATCTGTTTTTCAATTTCCCTTCCATCTGCTTCAGAGTCCTTCCAGAGTCCAACCTGTGGAAGGTTGAACATTGCAATGCTTGTTGTTCAGAAATCTCGGCTCAGGTTTTGAGGTCGAGGCCATCTAGTGTTGGGCTACAAAATGGGAGCACATCTGGCCACATCTGTGCTCGTGATGGTTTAACCAATCAAAGCCAAGATTTTACAGTGACATGCAACAGGACGGTAGTGGTTGTTGGCATTCACGACTCGCCGAGCTGATGGTGCAGGTTCTGTTGGACCTTGAGAGAATGGACTCTCTTGATTTACTTCCACAGCAGATAAAGGGCTACAATTCTGGCTCTATGAACCACTATGTTGAATTTCTACTGTTGACCTACTTTTTTAACGCGGCTCGAGAGACCAGGCTAACAGTAGCAGGACAAGTGCCATGAACTCGTGTTTGGTTTGACTGTATCTTCAGGCCGTCTATCAGAAAGATGAGATAGCTTAGTGGAGGAGACTCAATGGATCCTTGAGGTACCCCTAACATCAGCGGACAATGTTGTGCCACAGCTTCACCGCCATGTTTTCCTCTGTGGCTTCACCTCCCCCTGCTTACGTTGGTGGGTCTAATGACTCTCAAACTTGTGTCCACTACGCCAAGATACCTGAACTTACTCCTTGTAAATGGCCTGAGAATCGATATCCCTTGGCTGCAGAGGTGGTGATGATTGCTGGATGAAAATAATCGCCCAAAATTCTCCCCCCTCCCTTCTCACCATGACTGCTTCTGGAGCGCTTTAAATTGAATCTGGGAGCAGGAACAACACAACCCCCACAGGGCTCCTTAGAGCTCTGCGTGAATTTACCAACAGTGTGTATTTGACTGATCAGCGTTAAATCTAAACTGGCAATGAAAGTGTCTTGGCACTCCTCAGGTCTCCCTCCAGTCTCCTGGGCACATTTGAATCAGTTGTTATGCTGTGATAATTCAGCACAGACAGGCCTGCCACTGTAAATGACATGTGGCTAGCATGATCTAGTCCTCACCACTCTGAAATGTTGCCTCGATTGTGCTGGTGTTCACCCACTCACTTCAGCCCCCGGTCATCTCTGAAATACCTAATCCGGCTGTTTGTTGTTGTGTTTGTTGGTGGTGTGTGTGTGTGTGCGTGCTGCCAGCTTTCCAAATGGGAAGTTGCTTTCTAAGAATATTTTCTGCGTGCGACAGTGTTGGCTGGAGCCGAGAGCTGACTGAAACGATGTAAAGACAAGCGCACAACACATATGGGGAGTTCATTTTTTAGAAGGAGCAAGGAAAGGAACTTTTAATCACTGCTTTGGTGCGTGACTTTCCAGCAAAACTCAATCTGATGTGTGGGTCCGCCTGCCTGCGTTTGTGATGGTCAGCACTAGTTTCATTGCACTGGATCAGCTTCAGAACTTTTCTAATTGGAGGTTTTAGTCGTGGTCGTTGCTGAGTTCGGGCTTTTTTCCCCGATCTCAATCCCCCCGCCGCCCCCTCCCCCTGCCACCCACCTCCGTACCCAACAGCTAAGCTCTTACAAATGTGTTGAGGATGCATTTTCACCCAAACGCAGCCCCCCTCCCTCGCCAACCCCTCGTCCCCACCTCTGTCCTCACTCTCTTCCCCACTCCTCACTTGCCTCTCTCTTTTTCTTCTCTTCTTTCTCCCTTGTCATTTGCACCTCCCCACCCCATCCTCCCTCCATACTCAGCATTTTTCTCGGCTGTGGGTGTGATGTCTCCGCTGTAACGCTAATCAGCTCCAGAGACGTCAGCATTCTTTAGCTACTTCTTCATCAACAACACTTCTTCCTCTCTCCCGCCAAGTCTGTCTTCATCCCACTATCCCATCAACTCCTCACATCCTTTTTTTCCCCCATCCACTTTGTCTGTATTGAACTCATGTCTGTGTCCTGTCGCCGTCCTGGTGTCCTCTGCGTTGTCTCTTGTAACTGTGAGCAGCTGTACTCCTGAGTTGTCAGCGTTCTTCCTGTTCTTGTTCTGTAAAAATACAGCAAGCCACTGCAAAAAAAAAAGAGCTGTCTGTTGTAGCAACGGCAGCCGTGGCATTGACTACGGTGCAGTGACCACCCTCAGACCGATAGGGGAAGGACATCGCTGCCACTTTGTGTTTGTGTACGTGTGTGTGTCTGTGCGCACCAAAGATGAATTGCTGTGGCTTGCCTCAGCAGATGAACCTTAACCTGAGGAACAGAACCTGAGGCCTGTGCTACGTTACACACTCTCACAAAGTTTTAGGAGATTTTGTGGTATTTTTTGTAATCTTCCGTTCAGTTTCTATTTTAAGATAATCCTTTTGATCCATTGTGATCAAAATAAAGGCAATCTAATCTAATCTAATCTAATCTGATCTGATCTAATCTATGGAGGCATTTCCTAATTTGAGTCTAATAAAAATGTAAAGTGGCCTGTGCTGACTTACGTTTCCTTTTAACTTCAAGTTCTGTGGCGCTGGCCATTATGCCTTTGTTTTCTCAGTCGTTTTTAGCCAGGAACTTTCGACCGGGACCCCAAGAAAACCATGGCTGATGTAAGCAGCTGCAATGATCCCGAGGGATAGAAGCTGCATCCGAGTCATCTGTCAGAAGCCAGTTGTGGATCTGGACGCTGATTTACTCAGATATGTGTTTGCGTCTGCTGAGTAGCAGTTTAAAATGGTGCACAGGAGGCTGAGCGATGATTCACAAGTTAAAAAAAAAAACTCTCAAAAATATGATATAAAGTCTTTACTCCACAGAAGAAGAGATACCAATGAGAGCAGTGAATAAAACGGTCTAAGTGTTATTTTAGAATGGCTGAATAAAATAAAGAGGAGTACTGCATCGTAAACAGATAAAAAAAAGTGAGCCTTTGTGACATAATTCTGTTCCCCTTCAGGCTCATGCTTTAGTGTTATTGAACCTTAGTGCAGTGACAAAACCCCCAACTCAGATCAGTTCAGTTAAGTCGTCCAGTGAAGAGCGACCTCTGCTGCATTAAATGCACGGAACAACAAGTTTTGTGCTTCTGTCCTGAACTTTTTTTAGCCGTGATATTTTCATCCATCAGTGCAATCGCATTGTTTCTCTTTCACCATGTCCATTTTATTATGACATCACACTGAGGTGGCGCCCCTGGAATTGCAGCACTGAATAATGATCCATGCGAAAGAAACCTAACTATAATCTGTGTCATTTGATTCAATGAATAATTTTTTTTCTTTTTAAATAATAAATTTTTTTTTTTTTTTTGAAGTCCAGCCCTTATTATAAGATATAAGCAACTTTCCCACACTACCCACACAGTAGTAGTCATATTTTTGTATTTTTTTTTTTTTTTTTTTAGGTGGGTTGTTAGTTTTTTTTTTGTTTCTTTTTTTCAGTATAACTGTGTTTTCCTTAAGTGAATGTACAAGATGAGTGGTTTCCGCTCTCTCAGAGAATTTAAGAATGAAGCTGACAGTGATTTCCAAAGCCATGTCTGGAGCGCTCAATATTAACAATAATCTGCACGCTAGTGTTCCCAGCCGTTTAGCGTGTTGGTTTTATTGTGCCCCACTGGCATCTCAGCAGGGGAAACGTCGTATGTAGGTGCGTGTTGGCATGTTTTTGTTTGCATGTAGATGTGTTTGCGGGCGGGGTACAGGCTCAGGGGAAATAAACCATTGCCTGGCAGCGAAACAGCTCCCCGGCGCTCATCATCACCCACCCCCACTGATAACAGCAACCTCAGCCTTCATGTCTTTGATCCATCCATTGTGTGACGATGCCCCTCCAGCTGCATCCCACCAAATCACCAGAGAAGGACCACTTCACATCTGTTTGTTTGTACCAATGTCTCAACAAACAAATATATATCAACACAGAAAGACAACAGGTACTTGGTTTATAGGTGCTAGTGTCATAACTCTGAATGGAAAAATAAATATATATATATGTATTTTTATTCTTAAAGCACAGTAGCGCTTGTATCCTCGGTAGGCTGAGCATTTGAATGAAATGCAAGTGTGCTTGTGTGTTCTTTGATCTAAAGCTATTTATAACAGAGCAATTTTAGTATGTTCAAGCTGCCATGAAGCCTCACAGACATTCGGAGGTGTGTTTGTGGGGGAGGTTTGCTGGCACGTAGGTTGCCTTTGACTGGAGAGAAATGGATGAAAGAAGATAGCTGCATCACTAAGATGAAGAAGGAAATGACAACATGATACAAGCTAAAATAAGTGCACCCCTGTGCCGGTGTTTTCCACTCCTGGATGTGAAGACATGAATGAAGATGCACAACATGGGATGGACTGCTGTTTGTTGACCTTGGGCGCACTTATCTGTTGTTAATGTTGGCTCCATAGACCCAGACCCCCCCTACTGGAAGTAACAATAGGGGGAGGTCCAGCTTTTAAATGATTTTAAATGGGGTGTTAAAGTATTATTCTTAAGTGAGACAGTGATGCCATCGGTCTGTGATGAAGCGTGTCGCGACTTCATTAGTCAGTGTTAGAGATGGTGTGAGGAACTTGGTCATCCAGGCCAGACTCCAGGTCGAACATCACGATGGCAGGAAGGGGAAGCAGATGTAATCTGTCGGAAGTGATTTTATAAATGTTTGTTGGCATTTATGAATCAGTGAGCAATACTGCTTTAGTGATGATGACGATAACTTGTTTGTGCAGTGTTTAAGAAGGTGTCATTATTTTGGAGGAGCCCAGCATCCCGCGGGCCTTCTTCACTTCCGAAATAGTCTGAGTAAACTTATTCTAAAAGGCTCATGTAATCCCCCCAATGGTCCGACAGTTATCAACAATAGATAAGCTTAAAAGGACTGAAGGGTGAGGGAGTGACACTTGAGAACAGAAACCTGCACGGGAGAGAGGAGGGGGACGGATTCTGCTGAGTCATCATGACTGGTCTCATGATGATCACTCAGCAGCAGCAATAACAGTCGCCCTTTATCAAACACATAAGCACACAGGTCTGAGAGACGAGGGTCAGACGGAGGCATCTCACAGAGCCTCCCTCTGTAGTGGTGACGCTCATCACTGGAGCGCTGTGTTCTCAGAACTGAGCTCATCTTTTGCATTTTCTTCTGTCCCTCCCTTGTTCTGCGCCTGCATCCTGTTGTCTTTTGTACGCCGCAAATGTTTCTTTCCGATTGTTACTATGCTCATTTACCCTACCACTTATCTGTACGTCTCACGCTACAGTGCGTCGGGGCTCTAACAGTCGGTTTTCCCCTGGAGTCCTTCCCATCGATATTTTACCACCACTTCCTCTTTTTCACGCATGTTTCACTTTTATTGGCCTGGTGCCAACCAATTAAAGTAGAGAACACAAAAGTAGTGGGCACCGTCTGTGTTACCATCAGGAAACAGGAAGCCAGGAAATTCTAAGAAATTATTGTGAATTCACTTTCACTTCAAAAGACATTCTACCGTAACATGCTCACACACACTCACCTGAGAAGTCGGAGAGGAAAGTGTCTCTGCTGGTCTTGGTCGGTGACACGCTGTGAGCTGTCAATCTCGGCAAGTTGCCTATGTTTTGTTCTGAGTTTTTTTTTTTTTATTGAATAAGAGGATCATATTTGTTTGTATCCATTTCTAGGTCTGTTCAGAAGAGCGAGGCTCTTGTGGCATGACGACGACTAACAAAGGGAATAAAGCCTTGAAGGTAAGCAAGTGTAGCTTCAACATTTATTAGGGTTTGTGAGGGGAAAGCAATGTTTCATTTTAGATATGATTGGGAAGTCAACCATAATCAATATGCCAGCGGTGGATATTATCAGAAACTGAAAGAAAAAAATGAGACGACTATTGCTGAATAACAATTATCCAAGCGATCAAGCAACTCCAGGCTAATCATTTGCTCTCAGTCATGAGGCTTTTTGATGTTCTGTGATCCATAAACCCACCGTGTAAAACTGTGCAAAGATGTTTGTGGCTAGCAGTGTAAAATCCAAACTTTAGGATTGTTTGGAATCAACAAAATACGGATTATTCTTGATCGATAATACATCTTAAACAACATTCGCACGGAATGGCAATGGTGCAGGTCAAAACTGGATGAGCAAATGCAGACTTACTTTCAGTTTCCTTGTGGAAAATAACAGCATCAACCAGCATTTTAAACATTTAGAATTGAGAATTTCATTGTCTCAGTAGTGTGGGGTGAGATGCAGTTGGTGCCATGAGGGGTGCACAGCAGCTGGGGAGGGTAGATCAGAGCATATGGAGACCACAACTGAGAATAAGTCTATTAGACGTGTAGACACACACATTTCTTACTGCAAATGAAACTGTAGTCATTTTTTTCTACATAAATGAATTAAATAGTGTCATTGGAACAAACACCTAGTTTATTCTGTATTCAGTTTGGCAATCGCCAAAGTGAGCTGAGCCAGAGGCTTTTCAATGCAAGGGACAAGGTTCAGAGCGCTCACAAATTAAAATTTGATGGGTCAGCAATTCCATTGCTTAAAGCAGTGTTTTTCATCGTTTTTCAGGCCAAGGCACCCTTATTTCATCGAAGATACAAAGGAACCTATCCTTCCTATAGAAAATTCCGATTCATTTGTGGAAAAATGTAGCTACTGACACTCAGTTGTTATTTTGCCAGGCTATTTACAGAAAGAAATTGCAGAAAATGTATTTGTTTCAAATGTGTCCAGAAAGGGGCGGGCAATATGGCAAAATATATCAGGATTTATTTATTTACTTACTTACTTTAAATAACTCTTTGGGTTTTATCACTTGTATTTTGTATGATTTTATTGTAGTTTTGAGTTTCCAGAACTCCTGACCTTGCTTTATAAAAACTGATTCTTTCTCACTTCACATTTTGGAGCACATTTATTTTGATGTGCATTTAGTTCAGCAACATTTAAACCACAAAGCAAACTTTGAAAGTCCATGAGTATCAATAAAGTTTTGAAGTGAGACGTTAGCTCTGTTAGCTCTGCAGTGCAGACAGTCTTTGGCGTTGCGGGTCTAACAGGGATCCCTCCCTCCATTATTGTTGTGAAGGTGTGTGGTCAAGTTAGAGGTACATCAGGTTTAAAAACAGCTGGAAGTTAGGCATGTGAGCGTCTTCTTCGCTGTGAGTGTGTGGGAAGAGGAGCTCTTGACTTACGGCGCATCAACATACTGTAGCTCTACAGTCTAGTGTTTAGAAAGAATGTCAGCGAATCCATGTGATTTCCTTACGCAAACACGTTCTAATTGTCATGAATTAATGTCATCATATTGTTCACCTCTATTTCCTCACAAATGAGGTGTAATTGAATCATTTTCCCACAGCACACCTGACACGCTCTCATCGCACACTAGTGTGCCGCGGGTGAAAAACTAGCTAGCTTAAACACACATTGAATTTGGTACGGAACCACTGGGCTAAACAAGAGACTCGTGTTGTTTGTGGCGAGACAGGACATACACTCATGTCGGGCTTGTCTGTTTATACAGTAGATTCTGCCCTTTACCTGATCAACAGTTGAAGTGCAGCCCTGCCCATGACACAATGAACAAAGTATTGCAAGTTGAAAAACAAATATAGTCAGACGGGATTAACATTTATTGGAGTTTCTTAAACTGACCATGTGTAAACGGGAAAACAAATTTGATTTAGACCTTATAGTCAAGTGTAAACTGTTGCGGTGTATTATGGTGTTTCGTTTCGCCTGAGTTGATATTGACGTCTGCTAACTCTAGGTGAAGCGAGAGCCGGGGGAGAATGGCACCAGCCTGACAGATGAGGAGCTGGTGACCATGTCAGTGCGGGAGCTGAACCAGCACCTAAGAGGGCTCTCCAAAGATGAAATCATACAGCTGAAGCAGCGGCGGCGAACCCTGAAGAATCGAGGCTATGCTGCCAGCTGCAGGGTAAAGCGAGTCACCCAGAAGGAGGAGCTGGAGAAGCAGAAGGCGCTGCTGCAGCAGGAGGTGGACAAGTTGGCCAATGAGAATGCTTCCATGCGCATCGAGCTGGACGCACTGAGGTCCAAGTATGAAGCGCTACAGACCTTTGCGAGGACTGTGGCACGAAGTCCTCAGGTGGGGGTCGGGGTACGGGCCGGCGGCGGCGGGGGAGGCATACCGTCTTCTGTCATCGGTCCACTTATACCAGGGAAGGTGGCCACGGCAACAAGCGTGATCACGATAGTGAAGTCAAAAACGGATGCACGGTCTTGAAGGACGCAGGAGAGAGGTCACCGGTGGAGCTTTGACTGACTTCAAAAAGTGGGCGGTTTTTATCAGAGCGGAAAGGGAAATACTTTGTTGAGGTAATAATGTGGCCGGTGGACACAGGATTCCTACAGTCACTGAAATCAGCTTGAAACGTGTAACTATCCATTCGCTCCAAGGTTCACCGCGCCGTTTTACACCATTTTTCTTATCAGCATTTGTGTTTCCTGTGCTTCTCTGGCTAACCAGAACCAGCATTGGAGCTTCCCTCAGCTCAAAGTGACCGACAGGTTTCCAGTGATGTCCAGTGGTTGTACCTCCTGTCTAGCGCCACCTAGCCACAAGTTACCCTTAGAAAAGTATGACAGACAATGTCTCCTCCACAAAAATGTATTTCTACTGTGATGTGTTGTCATTCACATGAGGTCCACAGTGTATTTTCTGTGTGTGAATAGTTGTATATCAGGAATTCTGTGAAATTCTGTGACAAGTGTTCTATTTGGTATCGATATATTTGATTAGCTGTATTTTTTTCTATGTCTGTGTCCAACCCCCTCTGTGATATTTCTATCTGTGTAAGTGATTTCAATTGGCTTCTATGGTCCGAGGAGCTACAGTGTTGCAAAGTAATTCAGTGAAGGGTCTAAAGTAAATACCTGACTGAACTGAACATTTCTGACCTCAGCTCATTCTGTGAGTATTTTCAGGGAAAGCTTCATTAGGTCGTGGAAGGAAGAGGTGCTGGGGCAGAAAACGGTCATCTTTATGAAGCGTAGCAGAGGTGCGCGCAGCAGTTAGGAATGCTCAAGGGTTAATTTGCAAATACACACATGCTCAGTGAGATGCGTCATGCATTCAAGCCAGAATGTTGTGTACTCACTGTTGGATTACCTATTGACACACATATATGTGTAGCAGTTTTTAAGAAGCATCTGATAAATGAACCTGGAAACTGATTTAGAAAATGGTGTTTTGGATAAATTCAGTCATACAACATGCTCTTCCCCCCCTTTCATGTCATGGCTCCGGTACTGTAAACACTTATTTAGCGACAGTGTAGCGGAGTGAAAACGCAACACGTGTTACTATGTGTTCTTTTAATATATCCCCAATTTTAATAATCAAATCCGCACTAATGGAAAAATGAGCAGCAACTATAGACAGCAATATTGATCAACTGATATTAATATGCATTTCAAATTTTTACTTTCAAACATTTTTCAAAATCTCCAGGCACATTTGTCATAAGCTTTATGATAAATAGAAGTCATGTTGTTACATACACAAAGAGTCTTTATCTACGTAGTCTGGAGTTTTATAAAGATGAATATCTTTGCATTGTTTTTAATGACCTGTAAAAATCCTTATGAATCCGTTTGATATACAGTACGTCTCTATTTTGCAATTGAACCAAAAGTGGCTTAACTACTAAATAGCTTTGTCTTTTCCCTTGTGACTAGGCACATGTGTGTAACTGTGAATTAGCGTGTGGTGGTTGTGTCGACGTGTGATGAGATATCTATCTTTCACTGTTTATTTGCTCTGACTTCCAACCTAGACTCTGTTTTAGTAACCGTATGCCAGTCAGAAATACTTTTACTGCGGCATAATCAGTCCGTCTGCAGCTCTGTTTAAGATTAATGTGTATTTATGATTTTAATAAAACCATCCACGGAAGGCTCATACTTCCTATTAGACCTGTCTGGTGTCAATATGGTCTTTGCAGTGTTGTAAATGGTTCACGTTATATAGTCACAAAAAAATGTTACTGAAAAAAAACTACTGCTTTTCATAAGAATGTGTGATAAAATACCTTTTTTGTTGCTGTATGCATTTTTATTTCTGTATTTAATGTATTTGTTTCATCAATGTGCAGGTGTCAGGAAAGATGATCAGTTGTATTTATGTTTACAAAGATAAAAGTAAGCCTAGTCGTCATGCTTGTCCAAATGTGAAGAAAAAAGTAACTTTTTAAATAAACTGCAATTTAAACGTACTGTTTGTGCAGCAACAGTGGTAATGACATTTTATGTTGCGTGAACGCCAGCCCATTATCAAGAGAAAGATTATGTCCAAAATCAGTTGAACAGTAAATGTGTAGTTTAAAACCAAAAACAATCTATTTATTTTTTGTTATTTTCTTTATATTTTCTTGTGTGTTTGTATCGCGTTGAATTTGAGCTACCATGTTTTGTTCGCCTTATCTATTTATTCTTTACCTTCTGGATATTGTGTAAACCTGATGTTTGCTGCTGTTAGCTATTGATTTCATAAAAGGCAATAGTCATTTGTATAAAGTTGTGCAGGTAGCGTGTTATGTGATTCAGCTGAAGATGGCTTTATGTTATGTTTTATGTATATTGTGATTTGCGTTTTTGTCACCAACATCACCTTGTGTTCTGTTTTCTTTTGTGGACTAGTTTTGTGTGAAGAAATGAGCTGCACTTGGCGTTGAAGAATAAGACTCAAGGGATATTGTTGTAACGTTTGTGTCTTCTTTGTGAAAATCCAGTGTTGTTGGAGTGTCTCTGGTGAGACGCTGACTTTATTTTGCTCTGCTCATACAGAGGTCACCTTTAAATGGAGAAGTTTCATTAGGATTACGGGCAGCAGCGTCTATAAAAAACATTTCATGATAATTTACACAAAGGGAAAGTTGAGGATGCGCATGAGCTGCGACACCATTTTTCACCCACCTTGCCCTTTACAGTCTGCTTGCTCTTGTGGAAGGTGGGAATGATGAACAGCTTATGCTGCATGACCAATGAGTGTGTTATTAACTAAATTTCCCTTCCTCATCCACCTGCCTCTGATCAATAGAAGCAAATGATCCACCTGACTTTTTTTTTTAAACATACCAGTCGATTACTTCCTATCCCAAGCTACCTCCTGTAGTGCTCTTTCATCTATGTTACGTTGACTTCACATTGTAGTATTCGCACTGTCTCAGTTCACAATGGAAAGCATGTGAGGGCTGAAAAAATATCCTCACATCGACACATGATGACGGTCTATAGATTAGTCTGTTTGATTTTAATGTGGGTAATTCCCATGCGGCCCACCAAACTAAAAAGCTGTGTTTTGTAATTCTCAGTTTGGACTGTAATAAATCCTTGTGTGTTTTCGACAGAAAAACACTTATAATGTGACTCTCATTGTAAGTATTTATCTTCTATTAAATTATTGTTTTTCTTTTTCTGCAATTTGTAGATACACAGTTAAGTGATGATGGCAAGCTAATGGGATTCATGGAGTTTTATCACCAGTCTGATGTATCTTTAATTTATTCCTGTATATAATGTATGTTTGTTAATAAACAGCTTATTTTATTTTGTATATGACCAATAAAAATGTTTAAAAAGAACTGTTGGTGATGTGTCAAGATTATTTATTTTCCTTCACTAAACTTGTTTGCAAACTTGAAAGTTTGTGATCACAGGTTTGTTTGAAAAAAAAAAAAAAAACATTTGTCACTGTGTACTAACTTACTATTTTTGTGGTAATAGTAGAAGCAGTAGTAGTGCATGAAGAGACGCGGCTTCGCTGTCTTTGTTTACGCGGATTAGCCAGTATTCGGAACAACCGGACTGGATTTTTTATTTTTATTTTTTGTGTTTGAAGAGGCCATATCTTTTTATCTCTATGGAAAGTAGTGACAATTGTTCTGTTTCGTTTAACTCCGATTAAGTGAAATTGTGGTTGACTTTGTTGTTAAACTGAAAATTACATAAATTGGCGTAGTGTTCGCCTCAGTGAAACGATCCGGTTCTAAATCCGCTCCTTGTTTTACTACTATGTCCAAAGCGGCAACAGCCGGAAAGAGAGGCGGGCGAAACGGCGGTTTGTTTTGGTTAGCTCTCTCGGCTACATTCTGAATCTACTTTGAATATTTCAAAGGTGTCGTTAATGGTGGCGCTAATCCTGGCGTTTCTTTAGATTTCAATTTATTGTTGCACATGGTGGTCAAATACATGACTCTTTACTTAGTTGGGAGCACTGTCGGAAAAGAACATTGTACGTTAGCAACTGTCAAATGTTCGAAGTTACACACCACCGCCTTTTAATGTGACTACATGGAGGATTTCGAGAAGTTTGTACATTCTCGCCTGAACCACCTGAGGATGAGTAAGGAGAACTCCAACCCATCGCCAAGGCCCTCTGTTATCCGCTTCCATGGAAGGGCGATACTACCACCGCTGGTATGAATGTACTCTGTTGCTCAAGTTTTGGTTCAAAGTAACAGAATATTTAAGAGTTAAGATATATTTATCATGACGCATTGATTTCAGAATTAGGGTCCCACACGCACGCAGATGACATTGTGATCTGTGGTGAGAGCAGGGAGCAAGTGGAAGATAAGCTAGAGAGGTGGAGGTTTGCCTTAGAAAGGAGAGGAATGAAGGTTAGCTGCAGTAAGACGGAATACATATGTGTGAATGAGAGGGAGCCAAGTGGACAGGTGAAGTTACAGGATGGAGAGATAAAGAAGGTGGTGGGGGGCTTAGACATAATTAGGCTCAACTGTCCAGGGTGATGGAGAGTGTGAGAAAGAAGCGGGTGCAGGCAGGATTGAATCATTGGAGAAAAGTGTCAGGTGTGATGTGTGACAAAAGGGTGTCAGCAAGGATGTAAGGGAAAAACAAAAACAAAACGGTGGTCAGCCAGCAATGTTGTATGGTTTGGAAACAGTGGCACTGAGGAAAAGTCAGGAGGCAGAGCTGGAGGTAGCAGAGATGAAGATGCTGAGCTTCTCTCTGGGAGTGAGCAGGATGGATAGGATCAGGAAGCAGTAGATCAGAGGGACAGCACATGTCAGGTGTTTAGGAGACAAAGTCAGAGAGGCTCGATGGAGATGGTTTGGACATGGACAGAGGAGAGAAAGCCAGTACATTGGTAGGAAGATGTTGAGGTTGGAACTGCCAGGCAGAAGGTGGAGAGGAAGGTCAAAGAGGAGATTTATGGAGGTGGTGAAGGAGGACATGAAGTTTGTAGGTTTGAGAGAAGAGGAAGCAGAGGACAGGGTGAGATGGAGGAAGATGATCCACTGTGGCTACCCTTGAAGGGAGAAGCCGAAAGGATAAGAAGAAGAAGAAGGTCGCAATAAACCACTTGGTAATATTGTCTGTGTCTTGTGGCAGCTCTCGGATGAGCAGCGGGAGGAGATGAAGCAGCACAGAGACGCTGCACTGAAGACTGGTATCCACAGAACAATTAAAGAGAAGCAAATAAAAGCTTTTGTGCAAAATGTTCTGGACACCGTGCAGGTGAGTGGTACCACCATTTGGCAATGCCATGTCTGTATGTATGAGGGGCTGTTGGCTATGTGTCTCCTGTAATGTAGACAATCTTGTGATGTGTTACTTTATTTCAATTTGAATTTTGTTCTCTTACAGCTAAGAAATTCACCGTCCTTGGACAACTTTCTTCAGGAACTGAACTTGGGCAACAGCGCTTTGTCTCACAACACTACTGATGAATCGTTGATGAACAAGAATCTGCCTTCTACGATTCATGGGAAAGAAGGTGCCTCTCAGTTGTCATCCACATCTAGTGCCTTATTTGCCACAAGTGTGAGTTCTCAAAACGACAATGAAGTCCTTAGAAAGCACCCTGATGGCCAACAAGACAATCAGTCAAGTTTACTCAACGATGCAAGTTGCTTGTCACTATCCGCTGGTGATGCCAGTCAACCCGAAGGTGGAAGTGATTTTTCTGAGATAGGTGATCTTCAGAAGCAGTTCCTGGGATTTGGTTCGTCTGAACAGTCACATGATATGGATGAGTTTTATGGTAGCAGCTCCTTAGACACAATGGCCCAAATACCAAACATTATCAACTATCCACCTCTTGATGCAGAGGAATTGGAGAGGAGTGGTGAAGAATTCTCCTTTGGTAGTGACTACATAGCTGTTAGAGACATTTGCTCGAGCTCATTCAAGAACAACCATTATTTTGAAGAAGCTGCCAAGGACACGGCCTGTGATAATGCATCTACTTCTACAGGGCTTGAATGTGACATCCCGTCCGACACGCCTACTTCAGACCGTCAGCCCTGTGCCATCCCTGCTCAGAATATCACTAAAATCTCAGGAAATTCAGTATCTATGCACAGACAGGAACTACAAGATTTACAACCGCCTGAAAAACCTCAACGTCGGAGCTTACAGGCTTTGCTTCAGAAATCCCAGGAATACAGACGGCAGCAAAGGATGCTCAGGAACCAGGCCAAAAACAGCAAGACCCAGGAGAGATCCAGGGAACTGAGCCACTCGGATAAAGAGAATGACCACATCCTCTATAAGAAGGCTGTTAGTGAATGGCGAAAGACTCTCAAAGAGAAGAGAAAGACCCTTCCTTCCTCAATGACCCTCAAAAATAATAAACTGAACATTACGCCGCTAGGCATAAATGAGGACCAACCCAAAACCTCCCTGATCCAAGAACCATTTAAGATGAAGAGTGAACCAAGCGACCCTCACCCGAAATTCTTTTCCAAAGTTCGGAGGTTTCCTCCTATTTTGGCCCCCACGTTCTCAAAGAGTGTTGGGGGATCGGACATCTTGTGTGAGAAAATAAGTTTTGACCAGCTCCAGGTTGTTGATGAAAGCAGCAGGATGGAACGTGAAAACTCTGAGAACTCTGCAGGTGGAGTGGAAGCCAATGAAACGCAGCAACTGTCTCAAAGTTCACTGCACACAAACCTAGTAGAGTCTGAGCTGTCTGGTCCAGAGGTTATTTCTGATGTAGAATCCACGGCGGTCACAAACGCTGAAGGTCAAACTGATGAGTGGCGCAGACCTGGAACCTGTAGCGACTGCGATGAAGGAATGGACTCTGGCAGCCAAAACTGTGCAGAGTGGGCCGGGGTGCCATCAAAAATTCCAGGAGAACGTCCTTTTAGCATCGATGAGGAATCAAGACAAGAACGAAGGTTTGACAGTGAAGGTGCTTGTGAGTCATTAAATGTATCAGAGCTATTGCTGGTCAAGAACATCGCCAAGGAGAGGAAAAAACAACTGACAAAAGTAGGTGCTGGTCTCCACATCAGCTCCAACCTGCAGCAGCACAAACACAAACTGTCTGCTGCGCAGTGGAAGTGTGTGCCTGATGTTTTTAGAAATCCAGTGGAAGTCACTGCTGGAGCACTTTCTGGTGACGATTACGATTCCTCCTCGATGGCCCTCGACCAGTCATGTGGTGTGAATAAACCATCTGAACGATCGTCCAGATCTGATGTGGGATCCATCACTCAGCACCGTGATGAGATGCACCTGACCCCGGACAGCAGTGCTGGGGTTGAGAGCGGGACGTTGAAGGTGAAACGGAGGCTTCTCATGAACGAGGCAGAGGAGATTCAACACAGACGTGCAGATGCCACTTCTGAGGCTTTTTTGATGGCCACACCTGATTTGAACCGAGGTAAGGATGACGCCAGTGTGTTGAAATTCTCATGTTGAAATTCAATCCTCACGTGAGCTGGGGTGAAGTTAGCTAAAGAACTGGAGTTTAGTTTTGATTGACAACTCTTCCAAGCGTTGATTATTAATATTTACAAGAGGTTGGCTTTATAGTTCCTCTGTTTCTTGTATAGTCCTCTATAAATCATACCATAAAACAATAGAAATATTAACAGAACATTTCAATCTGAGAACAATGACAGCAAGGGTCACTGCTTTTACTCGACTGTAAACTGGAAAATCGGAATCAGGAACATAAAGTGTTGTGATGTGAACTAACATGGTGGTGGAGCTAACTGTAAATTGTCAACAGAAAAATAAGTAGAAACTAGATACATAAAAGAGAACCACACAAAACGCTTGTTGCATCCAGAGCTACAGCTCAGGTGGTGTTGGATGAAACAAAAATATAAATAAAATAATATTGCTCATTAGCAACGTACCAATGTTCTTCCTGGTTTTCCCAGCTTTGGGAGGATGTGAGCGTCAGGGGGACCCAATAGAGCTGCTGAAACAGATCCACGCTGAGCAGATCCGAGCCTTGCAGGATGAGCACAGGAGACAGCAGAGAGACTTACTCCAGGTGAGACCTCTTTCCTGCATGACTGAACGGCTACTAGCCTCTGAACTAGTGATCCTCACACCAACAACGCCATGTTGGTATTTCCTCAGTCTGTGTCTTGCACCAAATTGCATCAGCTACTCGTCGACAGATGAAGCAGTATTTGGTGCAATCGCACTTTACAGCGGCCAAACTTCACTTTTGATTTACAGGCTCATTAAATTGAACTCCAGAGATCTTCGCATCCTTGTAACAAAAGGTGCTCCTGGAGACCTTATTTGTGTGCATCCATAAGATGGACAGCAGACTTCCTCAGGGCAAAATAAACACAGGGGTGCGGACATTAGTGTTTCATTACCTCCCTAAAAGGCGTGCTGGCGTGGTCTCTCTGTCTGAGAGAGCGCGCGCGGGCGCTCTCCAAGGGCGCCTGCTGTTCTTTGGCTTCCAGGTCCTGTATCTACAGCATGGCTCTCTATTTGTTCTTGGTCGGTGTCCTTGCACTATTAATCACAGTCTCAGTTTAATTTGTCTGTCCCTTACCACAGTATAATTACTGTAATCTGTTAAATAAAAAGTTTCTTTTTTTTCTTCCCCTCTCTCCGTCAATTGCGATGAGACGAGAGCGAGCCGTCTGGCCGGACTGTGGTAGAGGAAAGAGAGGAGCGAGGGACTTGACACAGAAGAGAAAAGGATAATTTGTTTAATTCATGAGCGTCTGTGGTTAAGTGCCAGATAGTCCCGCCAAGTGCCACGGCTAATGGCCCCCGCCCTCCTCCCCCCCCTCCCTTTTTTTTTCCCATTTTCTTATTCCTCCCTTTTGTTTTGCCTCATACCGCTTGTGTTTTTTTTTTTGTCTTGTCTCACCGCCACTGTGTCCTCTTGTCGTTTTTATCTTCCAGGTCCCTTCTGTCTCTTTCTCTGTACCCTCAATTAATTTCTTCCTTCTGCCTCATTTGCCATCCTTTCCAATTGGATATTTTCTGACCTTGTCCGTTCCCAAATGTATGCCGGCATTCCTTTACACACACACACACATCTTGACTGTTTTCCTCTAACCGTACGTCTGTCACCTTCCTAGGCTTTGACCATGCGTTGCGGTCTCCCCCGGAGCGTATCCTTGCCGTGCTCACGTCTTGAGGACAAGGTGACCTCTGCTGCCCACTCTCGGGTACTATTATCTTATTTGTTCAGTCATGCTGCTGATATGAAAAGCCGCTTTTTTGTCATCTGTTTCATTTAACTTATTGTTTGGTTGAGCCCCCCGTGAGAGCAACAAATACTCACCCTTGAAGGTTTGAATTTTATCACTGACTGGCACAAACTACAGTCACCTACCTTCTTTTAATGTATAGTTCAGATTCAACAAGTGAGTGACAAAGCATCCAGAGCTGATGCCTTTTATTCTCCATGATATCTACAAGCTGCACGTCCACGCGGGTTGATTTGCTAAACAGATGTCAGCCATAAGACCTTGAGAGTCCATGCAGGAAATTAATTGGTTGTCATTGATAGAATTAGCATTCTCCTCTGTCCTGCCCTCCAGTTCTCATTATTCACCTGCTCATCGCTCTTTCTCCGCTCCAGCCGTCCGTCTGTCTCCCGGAGCACCACCGCCCCCTGCTGTTGGCAGCTGTGAAAGGTTTCCTAACTCGCAGGCTTTTCAAAACGGAGCGGGTGGCACAGCTGGTGCGCACCGTTGGGGTGAGTGAAGACCACATCTGTCGGCGCCGCCATAAAACAAATAAAAATGATTAGCATGCAGAGGCGTTCAGAGATTGGATTGGACGATAACACAGATGTCCCAAGTCCGCACGAGAGCCTTTTTAGTTATATTCCAAATGCATTTGGACAACTTTCTGCTCATTCTTTTATATAAAATCCATTCAGTTCATTTGTTTATGTCTTTCAATGCTCACACATACTACGTACTATGCTACATTTCAGGATATGCAGACCTTTCTTCTGGGATTCCAGCAGCAAAGTTCCTGCAGTGGAGAGGTTTATAGCAAACAGGACTCTATATTACTGGCCAGAGTTGCTCAGCAGGTACTAATACAACATCCCTCTGTTCACCTCCCTCACCCTCATGTCACCCGCTGTGTCATTCTTTTTCAGCTACAAGCTTTACGCTACGAAGTTTACGACATATTCTTTAGCCTGTCGGTCGAGGAGAAGATGCAGCTGATCAGCTTGGACAGAGAGCTGCTGAGAGAGAAGCAGTTCAGGCGTCAGGTTGGTTACAGTCTGGGTTTGTTTAAAAACTGCTGAAGGATGAGGTTAGTGTGCTGTCTGCAGTGAGTGATGCGTCAAAGTCCTGACCTTTTTTGTCCCTTATATGAGCTCCCTGTCAAATAATAAACCATTTTCCAGCCTTATACAGTGCAATGTGTAACGTGTGCTTTTGTGCTCAGGCTGTCCCCACACGTGCTTCTGGAGGGAAGAAGTTTATTTCGGCTGCTACACGGAAGCAACTGGAGAGGAAGAGGTCATGTGAGTTTTACTGCTTTTAAACTGCTTCTAACACTGCTCTATCTTGCTCAAACACACATGCATAACAGTGCTGTTGTATTATGTGCCAAGTGCAGTGATATTAATATTCAATATTGAAAGGATTCCACTTCAAATACCTACCAGAAACGTTGTTCTCTGACTTCTATGTTCTCGCTCAGAAGTCGGCAGCGAGTGTAACCAGGGGAGTGTATCTACCGGACACAAGAACAGCGACTCCAGCGAGCGACTGCTGAAACCCAAAAGAGGGCAGTTCAGAGTAAATTCTCAGAGGGACTCCCAAGAACACCAATTCCTCAAGACTCCGGTGACACTCTGTCTAATTGGTCCCAGTGAGGATTCCTAATAAAGCCGCCGGCAAGGTCATGAATATTGCAGAAGTTAAGATGAGACACTTTCCCAGACCTGTTTGTACTCAAAGTTTTTACCTTTCGCTGACCAACATTTTATTAAACATCTGTTGAGTTTTTGTTTGTCTTGCATAACAAGCCTTTACTACTGCTGTTCCTCAGCAGTGAGCCACAGTCAGTTTGAAATAGAATTATTTGCTTTTGACTGTTCTTTTTGTAGATCTGCACTGTTGTTTTCACAACTGCTTTCCCAAAGGCTGCCTTTAATATTTGCCTGTTATAGACAAGAGTTTTTTTCTTGCTGACTTTTTGTACAATTTGTATTTAATGAGATTTTTCAATAAATATATTTCACTTTAAATTGTGTGAAATGGATGCTGTGAAACCTCCAAATGTACATCTATCATTAACATGTATTGCTTCTCAAAAAAAGCACAGTGTTTGGATATTAATTTCAGTCAAGTAACTGAACATGGTGTGTGATGTTTTCGTTTTTTTATTTTAGTGTTTAGCTCTAGCAACGCTCCAGCTATCACATCCATGGTGGATGCGTTTAGTTTATATATGAAATTTAAATGCGCTCACCATTTCTCGAGCTGATCAAAGACCCGATGAATCCGGTTTTGATCGCCGCTAACCTTCTACACATCTTCCACTAGGAGGCGCTGTCAGGTTTTCTCACGTGCAGTTAACAAATCCCACTTCCGGCTACCTCAGCTTTGTTTTGAAGGATTAGCTTCCTCAGCTGGTGCTATCGTCAGGATGGCTGAGGATCCGGACTCCGCGGTTCTGTCTCGGGCGGAACGAAAGGCAAAAGAGAAGGCGAAAATGCTGCAACGGGAAAGTCAGAGAGAAATATTTCGCCTGGTGAGAACGGGTGTTTTTGACGCTAAGAAGCGGTTAGCAATGCTGTGTGTGGCTCTGTTGACATGACGCCCGGTGTCTGCTGCAGGTTGGACGGGTCCTGAAGAAACCAGAGGCGGAGAGGTCTGAAGAGGAGGCGGCAGCGTTGCTGCTTCACACCGAAGCTGTGGAGGAACTGTGCAGAAGACAGGTCCGGAGAAGTGTCCTCAAGAGGAAACAAGAGGAGGTCAGGTGTCTCGTGGCTGCATACCGCTCTATGTAACGTTGTCCGATCCAATTCAAGCCACCTGCCCTGTGCTGGGTCAACAAATATAGGGAACAGCACATTACTGGACTCCTGGAAAAAGAAATCCCCATGAAATGGCTCTTCTCTTCCAGTTGATGATAATATGAGATTAATTTAAGTGTGTTAATACATCTTAGACCAAGAATGAGATTCTTAATAATATATTGTTATACACTATCGTTAATATTTAGAAGAAGTTGCCTTTATAGTCCCTCAGTTTTTGGTATAGTCCTCTATAAATCATACCACAAAACAATACAAATACTAACAGAACATTTCAATCTGAGAACAGTGACAGCAACTTTGGCGGCAGGGTCATTGCTTTTACTTGACTGCCAATTGCAAAATTGAAATCAGGAATATAAAATGTTGTGATGTCAACTTGTCTGGGTTTCCAAACTAGCATGGTGCTCCACTGTAAACTGTCAACAAAAAAATAAAGAGAAACCAGAAAAATAAGAGAACCACACAAAACAATTGTTGCATCTAGAGCTACAGTTGTTGGATGAAACAAACATATCATACATAACTGATTGTTTTACAGACTTCTTCTTCTTCTTTCGGCTTCTCCCTTCAAGGGTCGCCACAGTGGATCATCTTCCTCCATCTCACCCTGTCCTCTGCTTCCTCTTCTCTCAAACCTACAAACCTCATGTCCTCCGTCACCACCTCCATAAATCTCCTCTTTGGCCTTCCTCTCCACCTTCTGCCTGGCACTTCCAACCTCAACACCTTCCTACCAAAGGACTGGCTCTCTCTTCTCTGTACATGTCCAAACCATCTCCATCTAGCCTCTCTGACTTTGTCTCCTAAACACCTGACCACATGTGCTGTCCCTCTGATCTACTGCTTCCTGATCCTATCCATCCTGCTCACTCCCAGAGAGAAGCTCAGCATCTTCATCTCTGCTACCTCCAGCTCTGCCTCCTGACTTTTCCTCAGTGCCACTGTTTCCAAACCATACAACATTGCTGGCCTCACCACCCTTTTGTACACTTTCCCCTTCATCCTTGCCAACACTCTTTTGTCACACATCACACCTGACATTTTTCTCCAATTATTCCATCCTGCCTGCACCCCCTTCTTTCTCACACTCTCCATCACCCTGGACAGTTGAGCCTAAGTACTTCAAACCCCCCCACCACCTTCTTTATCTTTCCATCCTGTAACTTCACCTGTCCATCTTCCACTTGCTCCCTGCTCTGTTACTGACCAACCCCACTTGACTGAAAAGAGTACTGGAATATAAACTGAGTTAAATTACAATTTTAAATAGACAGAACTGCGACTAATATTCTCCAATTTGGAACTTAATTTACAAGTACTGGGTCATGGTCAATAATGTTCCTCTATTTCTCAGGTATTTGATTCTGCAGAAGAGGTCAAAACAAAAGTCAGACAGTTGGCCGCAGCCGTCAAACAAGCGAAACATTTGGTGGTGTACACTGGAGCCGGCATCAGCACGGTAGGTCTGTCCGCTTTACCTACTTGCACTTGCCAGGTGGCTCATCTCGTCTTCCACCTCAGGCAGCCTCCATCCCAGACTACAGAGGCCCTAACGGTGTGTGGACGCTGCTACAGAAGGGTCAGACAGTAAGGTGAGGAGACTTGTGCAGTCTTTGAAGCAAAACCTGTTTGGTTTAATTCATCTATTGTCTGTGGCCCACAGTTCCTCAGACCTCAGTAAAGCAGATCCCACCTTCACCCACATGTGTATCAGAATGCTTTACAAGGAAATGCTGGTAAGACTTTGGTTGTAATTTCTTGGTCGTGACTTGCATATATATTTTAAATTGTTTGTGCTGATGTTTCTGCCAAGGTGAAGCATGTCGTGTCTCAGAATTGTGATGGGCTTCATCTACGAAGTGGACTCCCTAGAACAGCCCTGTCAGAGCTCCATGGAAACATGTTTATTGAAGTGAGTGTGCATTTTTTATTTCTTTTTAAATGACATGGTGTGTCTTTTCACAGGATTGCTCTTTATTTATTTTCCATTTCTGATGCACAAACCTGCTGAAACTTCAAAAACAATTTAGGCTAAAGTGCAATGGGCAGCTGTGTTGTCCCAGTTTCCCTAACATGCTGGCTTTCTCCCCAGGTTTGCACATCCTGCTCGCCTGTCAGGGAGTACGTGCGATTGTTTGACGTAACAGAGCGAACATCTTTACACCGACACGGGACGGGTCGCGAGTGCACCCACTGTGGAGGCGAACTCAGGGACACTATAGTGCACTTTGGAGAGAGGGGGACGCTGGAGCAGCCTCTCAACTGGAAGGGTGCTGCAGAGGCTGCCCAGAATGCAGATGTCATACTGTGCTTGGGCTCCAGTCTAAAGGTTTTGGTTTAATTTAAATGAAGGATTATGACTCCACACAGAAAATATTATAATCAGATAATGTTTTCATTTTGCTACCATATTTATTTTTGTGTTTCCTGTAGGTGCTTAAGAAATATGCTTGTCTATGGTGCATGAACAGACCAGCGAGCAAGCGACCAAAGCTGTACATTGTTAACCTTCAAGTAAGTCTTTTTTTTTAGGCATTTAATTCTTCATCTTGAAATATGATAATTGAAATTGCATCCTTCAGTGGACCCCAAAGGACGACCTAGCTGTGTTGAAAATCAACGGCAAGTGTGATGACGTCATGAAAACTCTCATGGAGGAGCTCAACATTATGATTCCAGCCTATGACAGGTGAGGGAGTTGTGCTTCCCTTGAAGTGCCATTTATGAAAGTCACCTTCTGCTGTAATGGAGCTTCCTATTGTTGGCCTCTTTGGCAGGGGACAGGGGGTCGACGTGGACATCGAAGCACAGTTCTCATTCTCTTCTCTCCCTTCTCCGCTCAGGTCAGAAGACCCCATCTTCACCTTGGCCACACCCCTACAGCCAAGCGATGCAGCCAGCCACACACGTGAAGTCATCACCCGCCACCGTCGGGATCAAGATCCCTCCGCTGATGCCACAGACCTCACAGAAGCCGCTGCAGTGCATGGGGGGTGGTTCGGACGAGGCTATGGTAAAGGCAGGAGGAAGAAAAAGGCAGCGTAGTCCATGGACGATCCAGCAGTGGCTATTGTAGTTGCCACGATCAACACATCAGTGAAGGTGTTTCAGTTATATCTTTTATTATGACCATGGTGGGAGCAACTTTGATTTTTTTTTTATATTATATTTTTATACATGTGTGGCAGCTAAATATTTACCACTCCAGATGACACTTTCTAAATGAACTATTTTCTGAGGAAGCTGTCACATTTCTTTACACTCAATGTCTTTATTTTCTGTACATTTTTGTTGATTCCAGGAAGAAATTCTGACAACGGTGCTTCAGTTGTTTGAGATAATAATAGCATATCGTCTATTGACACATTGTTTACAGAGTCGACATCCACAGCGATCGTTTGAATTCCAACTTTCTTTACCTTGTACGGGTCATTTGAAACTTCATTTATGGTGCATTTATTGAGATCTTTTTGTTTACTGAAGTATTTACTGGAACTACTTTTTCTTGTACAGTGCAGGACACCAAACAACGACAGGAGTTTACTATTACTTTTGGGATTAAACTTTGGTTCTGATGCTATTTTGTGGTTCCATTATCACTGTACCATGTCTCAGGAATGCCCATTGGTATTATTTATTACTTTATGACTGAGACATACCTCTTTTCTGGAGAGAAAAAAACGAGTATTGGCATGTTTTCCTGTGGATGCAGTTTGTGAAACTAAGAATAGTATTATTACTCATGAATCTCTTACGATTGTTTACTTCATGTTTTTCCTGATTTCTGCTGACCTGTTGATACATTTTTATAAATCAGCAGTCTGATTGCACAAACGACTTGTCTTTTTTCTTTGTATTTTTTCGAAAGCTCTGCAAAGGCAGTGTACTGTCTAAGGCCATGTAGTGTCAAGAAATTCGGGAAAAATCTTCAAAATACTTTCACTAACTGGTTCCACTGCCTTGCGTTTCTTAATAAATATATTATAAATAATAGTCCGGCGTGATGCAGTTGACCGCAGTTTTGCGTTGAATTTAGTGACGAAACTGTAGTCGTTTCGAAGCCGAAGCGAGTGACGCGTCAATCGTTTTCTGTCCTCGTCGCTGATTGGTCAATAAAGATGACGCGAGGTGGTTACGCAATGCTACCTACAGGGGCGGAGGTCGACGAACCACTGTCCTGGAACCGTGGAGGGCGAGCTTGTAAATAATCCTCTTAGAAACGGCTCTCACCACTTATTTTGACACTTTTATACTGTGAACCTCTTCTTTTATCCTCCGCGGTGTCTGTTTTGAAATGATCAAGAACGGGAGCCACGCGGCGGTGGAGCCGCAGGGAGAAGCCGGGTGTCGCGCGCCGGCCGGGTCCGGCTGCAGTCCGGAGAAAAGAAAGCGCCTCGTTCGGTTATGGTGCGACGGCTGGTGAGTGAAGCCACTTCGGGATCAACGCAACAGTCCACATTTGTTCACCTCCACGCTTAATAGAAAGTCATTACATAGAATGCGCTTATCGTGTTGATAGCATGCTAAGCTAGTTAGCTAGATCTACTCAATAATTCGTGTCGTATGTTGTTTCTGTAGTGAAGCCTCCCCCTGTTTAAAGAATTCTGCGTTGTTAAAGCCGCCTGCTTGACATTCGATCGTCCCATCTTACGTTATTAGCGTGTCATTATTATAGTCTTGTGCTATATTACCACAAATATCTTCTCCTTATCCTCGTCCTTCTCTCACTACTTTCGTTTTCGTCATTCGATATTTGTAAACAGTGAACTATTTGAGAATCAACACTCAATATATTACCTTTAGTAAACGTCACATTACGTGTCTGATCTTTTTGTAGTAACGTGTGTGTAGTTATCATGTAGCTCTAGTTTAAGTAAGTTCCCTCAGCATCTCCGCGCAGAGCATCACTAAACACAGAGCAGTCCGTTGTGTGAGGCTCTGGATCTGATTCTCAGGAGCCGGAATATTGTAGACTTCTGATGAAACTTGATGTCCAGTTTCCAGTTAGTGTGTTTTGGAGTGTTGCTGAAGTTGCTTCGTGTTTGTCTTGGCAGTTATGACATGGTGCATTATGGTCACTCCAACCAGCTGCGCCAGGCCAAAGCCATGGGAGATTACCTCATCGCTGGAGTTCACACGGATGGTAAACACTGCAATGCTTGGGTTTCGGACAGCTGCCATTCATCTTTGAAAAAAAACCCAGAAATGTTATTACTCAGTCTGAAGCACAGGAAATATTTAACATTAAAATAGCTTCCTCTCTGTCCGTTTTGGTTGTATTTCTGGTAACATAATGTTCTGATCCCATCATTCTTCATCACCTTCCACAATAAATCTTCAATGATCTCCTTTTATACTAAAGTGTTTGACTTTGGCCTTGGGTTCTGATTTAGGATAGAAAGGAAATGATTTAGATGAGCGACAAGTTTTTTCTTCTCATTGCAGAGGAGATTTCCAAGCATAAGGGCCCTCCTGTCTTCACTCAAGAAGAACGCTACAAGATGGTTCGTGCCATCAAGTGGGTGGATGAGATTGTGGAGGGAGCCCCGTACGTCACCACACTGGAGACTCTGGACAAGTACAACTGTGACTCTTGTGTGCATGGTGGTGAGTCAGCTGCTACTTCAGTTCCTCTGAGGTTCCTCTGTTCGTCTTATTTGGAACAATGAACAGCCTTTGTAATGGATCAATATAGCGCTCTACAATTTTACTGAGAAAAAAAGTAAAGTAGTTTATCCAGCAAGAATGTGGCGGATCAATATTGGCTGTGCTTCATGTCGCACCACTGTGCATGATCGACTGGTTTTATTTTCATTAGACTTTGTTAAACCAGTTTTGTCATTTGTTTTTTTAAAAGATGACATCACACTGACTGTTGATGGCAAAGACACGTATGAGGAAGTGAAGCGTGCCGGGCGGTACAGGGAATGCAAACGTACTCAGGGGGTCTCCACCACTGACTTGGTGGGACGTATGCTTCTAATGACCAAAGCTCATCACAGCAACATGGTGTGTTGACCTCATGATAAGCATTGAATCAGACACTAAGATCAGACACTAATATTCTTCTTTTTCTTATCACTGATGTAGAACAATCCAGAATACCAGCAACACGCTGACAATTTTGGGAAGGTGAGTACAGTAGCTCCATGAAGTATTATCCTGTCACTTAGAGTCCAGTGGAGTCTCACCTCGAAGGTCTGTATCTGTCACAGGGCCCTAAAGGAACCAGCCCCTGGACTGGAGTGTCCCAGTTCCTGCAGACGTCACAGAAGATCATCCAGTTTGCTTCAGGAAAGGAGCCGCAGCCTGGAGACACCATCATCTACGTGGCTGGCGCGTTCGACCTCTTCCGTATCCTTTGCAAAGCGAGTGAGGTCAACAGGTTGCAGCTTCATCTCACACCATGTCTGGTTTATACCACACGATGTAAGAGTGAGGGCTTTCAAAGGCTGGTGAATAGTTCCCACAGTTTTTTGTGATTTACATTTTAAAGCATGAAGACAGTTACGACGTCTACAGTCTTGGTTGTTGTCTTAACTCCTGGATGCTGACAGACATCGGCCATGTCGACTTCCTGGAGATGGTTTACAAACAAGCAGAGAGGCCGTACGTCATCGTTGGACTCCACTTCGACCAGGTGGGTCACTCTGGCTTGTTAATCATTCACCTGTCCTGAGAGCTGGACGCCGCAGTTACAGGGTCAGTTAAACTTGCGTTTCTTTGCAGGAAGTGAATCGGTACAAGGGAAAGAACTACCCAATCATGAACATCCATGAGAGAACGTTGAGCGTCCTGGCCTGTCGGGTGAGTTTCAACTGGAGTTCAGGACCACTTCGGCTCTCATTCGATTCAAAATGTCTTCGAATCGGATTGTTTGTTCGTGTCTTTGTTTGTTTAAGAATGAGGTGTCCTGTAGAATGATTGAAAATGTGGTGATATAGGTCTAGAATATTGATATAAGCTGAATTAACTTTGCAGTACGTGTCTGAAGTGGTGATCGGTGCTCCGTACGCAGTGAGCAAAGACCTGCTGGACCACTTCAAGGTGAAACTCATGGGTCAAACAAACGTTGTATGTCTCCCTCTAGTGGACTAAATTCCATTCCAATTCAATTGCGCTCATCTGTAGGTGGACCTCGTTTGTCACGGCAAGACGGAGGTGTTTCCCGACAAGGACGACTCAGATCCTTACGCAGTAAGCTCTTTGTTTCAATTTGATCAATGAGTGGCTCTGAATCCATGAACCACCTGTGGAAATTCTCAGGTAGATCCTAATCCTGATGCAGGTCAGACTGGGGTTAAGACTGAGACAAGCCACATTGACTGGACAGGTGCCACAAGTGGCAAACACGTTGCAATATTTCTAAACAAAAGACATATTTGGTTTAAATGTAGCCTGAGAATTTCCCACACTGTGCGTTTTAAAAAATGAGCTGTGGTCCCGACTGGTCTTATTTTTTTTCAACCTTTTTTTATTTGATTTTCTTCAACATATAATAATACAAGAGCAATATAAAAATGGGAAAAAATGTTACATTTTTCTCCACCCCTTAAATAAAAAAAAAACAATAACAAAATGAACAATAACAAGAACTACAATGATAATTCATGATGGATACAATGTACTAAGATTATGACACCAAAAAAAAAGCAAATAAATCCCAGCAACAAAGAAAATTACTCTCGACTCTTAACCAAAAATTCCAGCCCATCATGTCCACGTCATAGACTTTAAGAATGGGGTCTCAGTAAATACTATAGACAAAGGACATTCATTTGAAGGAGCATTCTGAATGTTTTTATGAATCTCGTCTGTTGGTCTGCAGAATGGTTTTGGTCAAGTCGGTCAGTATTGTTGACGCACCTGTTGTTTCTCTCCAGGAGCCAAAGAAGAGAGGGATCTTTCGGACCATCGACAGTGGGAACAACCTCACCACCGACGACATTGTCCAGAGAATCATAAAGAACAGGTCACATGATCTCCTCCTTTCTCTTGGATGCATGGATTCCAAGTGTCTCCATCTTGTAACGCTCCACCTCTTCCCCAGGCTGCAGTACGAAGCCAGGAACCAGAAGAAAGAAGCCAAAGAGGTGGCCGTGATCGAAGCCATGAAGAGGAGGCAGCAGCAGAGTCAGGCTGCAGACCAGGAGGCCCAGTAGGGAAAAAGCAGAGCTGAATGTTGGTACCATTTCTCCTCGAAAGAACTCAGCCCGAGCGAGCCAGTCTGCCCCGGCAGACCCAATCTGGCCTTCACGCTGCTGTTAGCTTCTGTGGGCTCCACTTGTGTGGAAGGAGTCCGGGACACTCTTGAACGCCTCACATCATCTTAATCTTTTGTCAGCTTTTATTGAACCCTCACCCCTCAGTAACTTATTAACACCATGCTCACGTGAGTCTAGCCCACCCTACTGTGCATTTTAACTTTGTGAATGAAAGAGGAAGCGAGGGAGCGATTGTTTGCTCTGTAAATAACGGTAATGCCTGGTTAAGCTTATGCAATAGCTGAAGCGGGTTTGTTTGCTTTTAGAGTCACTGAGGGGCTGAAAAAGCTCTTCTTTTATTTGTGTCAGACAATCACACACACATGGGACAGAAAGGATCTGCTAACAATGATAGTCATGTTCTTCCAATGTGTTGTTTCAACACTGAAGTTCAATGTTTAATGCAGGAAGTGATTTATACCACTGGACTCTGTTGACAAGTTTGAATGTATTAAACGGTTTGTCTGTTGAAGTGTCTCATGGCGTCAGTATGTGAACACACTGAGAGCATCTTGGTCGGATCATCTCCTCAGCGTAGAAGCTCAGATCCAGGACAAAGCGTCGGAATCGCTTGAGTGGTGTCGGCAATGCTGTGAAGTGTTTGCTGCTGAAGGAGATCTGAGCTCCAGCTGCAACCTTGAGAATCGACTGAGCCCTGATAGCAGGAACATCAGGAAGCCTGTACACACGGAACGACTGAAATGTTTCATGTTGTCTTTTGTTTGGAATCGGCTCAGCACTGACCCCTGATGTAATCCTACTCTCACCTCGAGTGACTGAGACAAAGGGCAACTCCTTCTGCACGTCTCTCACCACGTAAACAACAGACATGTATGGCTCTTCCTCACTGTTCACTGAATTCCTCCTCAGGGTGCGACTCCTGAATTTGATCCTTCTATAGCTGCAATCCTCTGTTGATGAAAAGCTAACCCACTCTACCAGTTGGGTCTTGGCCCGCCATGGCCCGGGTGTCTTTTGTTACCTGTGTATTACAGACTCAAGGGGCCAGAAATAACCAACCCAGAGTGTTTTTTTGGTGCACCTCAGCTGGGCTGCCAAAGTGACCCAGTCTGAGTTGAGTTGAGACGGCAACCGTTGACGTTGCACAGGTGAAATGACAGCAAATAAGACAATGGGAAAGAGGAGACTTATAATAGAAATTTTGCGAGTCATCAGTCTCACTCAGGGGGGATGTTGAGGGCAATTATCATAGAATGCCAGAGCTATGGGAAGAGATATTACGCAGTAGTTACAACCTCATCACCAGCTCTTTTATTCAAGTCAAAATGAATGAATTATAATAGATATTCAATAATTTCATTTTAAGTTATTAAATACTTTTTTCAATGCTGTGTTTGCTGTGTCAAATTGATACACACTAGAGCAAAGCAAAAAGCAACTGACGAAATTCTACAAAATTTATTTTAAAAAAACCATTAATGGACAGTGAACAGGAAAAATGGAAAAGAAGAGGAGATCATTCACATCACCTTACAATACAATTGAATGTAAATGTTATAGTCCAGTTCCAGACTAACTGTACACTGACAGACACAAGAGCTGCCTCAAGCTTGAATGAACCTTCCAGTCTGTGAGGTTGATGCAGGGACCACTAATCCGCACTCTGCCTCTTTTAGAACACAATTATTCATTTGAATTTATGACATGAAACCAGCAGAAGATTAGCAATCAAACCATCTGATATCAGGTTTAATATGATACTATATTTGTGGAGAATGAGAACAAGTCAGGATGACTTGATAAATGATGATGATAAAAGGTCAACGTCCCGCTTGCCACTCACTTGGACGGTTTGTTGACTAAAGACAAGGAAAGTGAGATTAGAACATGACTGTGCATGTGGTGCAGTAGAGTCGTGTTTGTACTCACAAACGATGGGACCAACAGTGAGGGACTTCAATGGAGCAGAGTCGGACACAGATCGAGATCTTCTTCTTGAGCAGGACTATGGTGATGGAGCCAGAAGAAAATGGTAAGAATCAGCAGGAACTAAGCACATGGCATGTGACTGCACTATCTAAGTGCGACTCACTGGAACACAAGAGGTTCTCCTGCGGTCACAGAGGCTGAGGTTGCAGTGAAGGTAAACGTCTCTGTATTCACCCTGCAGCAGGAAGAACAGTGCAGAGAAGCGAGCCCGTAGGGACGAGCCATTCTCAATGACGGCAACCTGCCGGCGGTCAGCTGAGCACCTGCCAGGGACCATGTGGAGAAGTGATGGTTTCACATCACAAAGCTGTGAAGGCATTTCCAGGTTACGCTCACTCACTTGTTATTGATGAGAGGGTAACGGCCGAAGCTGCTGGGTCTGGGTGAGTGAGAGGCGTAACAGTCGTCCAGGACCACAGCAAAGCTCTGGTCTCTTCTATCCACAGTGACGCCCACGTAGAGAGGTGAGCCCAGCTCCATGGTTACCCGACCTCCGGGATAAGTTGAAGTGAAGCCTGAGTCGCGGTACAAGCGCATCTGGGCAACAGTGTTGGGTCCAGAGCCGGACACTCCTCCGTCAATCCTGTGGACGCCACAACAAACATCTTCTTTGGTTGGCTCCATGGTGAAAGACTTGGCTTAGTTTGTGTGTTGTGTTTTTCAAGGTTTGGCATTGAGCTGTGATCAGCTAGAGACGGTACATCTCCACCCTACGATGCTATATTGGGGAACAGAAGTGCAGTTACAGCTCACTTAAGGAAGGACTGGAAACTGTGATGCGGATGAAGAGGTCAAGAGATGAAATATTGGGCGAGGAGAGCGCTGTCGTCAGGTGTGTCATACTTACGGCAGTGGTCCCACGGCCACATTCAAAGTGGAATCTGTATCCAGGGAATAGACACAGGAGAAAGGAATTCTCTTTGGAATGGCAAAAGAGTTGTTGTTGGCAGGATAGACGAACAAGGTGTTGGAGTAGATGCCATGCGTGATGTTGGTCTGAAAGAAGTGGTGGAATAATAAAAAGACAATCAACATCTTGTAGCTTGTGCAGCAGAAGTGAGGATGACCAGTGATCAGAATAACACCAGTGTGACTGTGGTGATAGGTCGTCTTTCTTTACCGTCAGTTTGTTTCCACAGGCGCCAGCTTGGTTCACAACCTCATACCACACGACGCCATTCGACACTCTTGTGTATGTGCAGTTTCGCATCGCAAGATTGCCGGATCGAGCATCCAAACCAAGGTTGAGGAAGCTGACCACATTGAGGCCAACCTGGATCTTGCTACTGCTGCAAACCAGCTGAGAAGGTCTGAGTGAATCGTCTGTATCTGAAATTTGTCATGAGAATTGATGAATAACTCCGGTAGTTAAACATGAACACAGTGGCTTTACGTGATACTCAGTAGAGGAAGGAAGCTCACCTTCACAGACAACACTGGCGTCCTCCCTGTGTGCACAGTTGTGGATCCCAAATCCTCGATGGCGACAGTCGGTGATGGAATTTTCTCTCCCAGAACAGTTGACGTCGTCCAGCCAGATGGGGCCACTTCCTTGGCCGTAGGCTGCATTTTGAGGGGCGCTTCTAGCGCGGCCACAGTCCAGCTGTCTGCACACCACGTTGGCATCGTTGAGGTCCCAGAAGTCGTCACACACCGTCCCCCACTGGTTGTTGTGGAAGATCTCCACTCTGCCCGTACAGCGGCTGCCTGAGTTGACCAACCTGACTGGGGCAGCCGCTTCAGAGGTGGAGATGAGATAAACGCAGCAGATCATGATGGTGGAAAACACTGGCTAAATGGTGGAACTGTCAATGAATTTACCTTCACAAACCACCCCAGCATCCTCTCTGTGGCTGCAGTCGTGAGATCCGATCCCTCGGTGACGGCACTCGCTGAGACTGGACTCTTGTCCATTGCAACGGACGTCGTCCAGCCAAATGGGCCCACTGCCTTGTCCAAAGCGGGCACTACCTGGAGCTGACAGGACCCTGCCACAGCCCAACTGTCTGCACACCACCTGAGCGTCGGTCACGTCCCAGAGGTCGTCGCACACTGTCCCCCACCGTCCAGAAAAATTGATCTCCACTCTTCCAGAGCATGAACTGTTCCCTCCGATCAGGCGGATCTGCCCTTCAGCCAGGGAGACGTTCGCAGTCGTTGCAGGAGCAGAAGTCTGATTCTGCATTATATGAGTGGTTGATTCAGCAGGGGGTGTAGTTGGGCGTGGGATAGTGGTTGTGCTGGGCCCAAGGTGAGCTGAACAGAAAAAGACATGAGCAATTTGAACCTTGAGTAACCGCTTGGAAGGACGTAAAAATAATTTAATTCAAGTACAAGGACTTAACTTTCCAAAAGGGAAACCAAGACGCAACTGAATAACAATCCGAAGCAGAAAGAAAATGGACAGATTTGACAGTTTTGTTTTGTTACACAAACATTAAATGAAAAATTAACAATTATTAATACTTTTCCTAAAATGTTGTGACTGCAATTACCTTCACAAATGACCCCAGCATCTTCCAAATGTACGCAGTTGTTGACACCAAATCCTGAATGTTCACATTCCGTGATAGAGCATTCATGACCATGACATTGGACATCATCCAACCAGATGGGTCCAGCTCCCTCTCCAAAGCGAGCGTTGTGAGGAGCAGCCACTGCTCTGCCGCAGTTGAGCTGTCTGCACACCACATTGGCATCACGCAGGTCCCAGAAGTCATCGCACACCGTTCCCCAACGACCATCAACAAGGACCTCGACTCTGCCAGCGCAGCGGCTGCTGCCGTTGACCAGTCGCACAGGAACAGGAGCTTAGATGTCGGCAGTGGAGAAGATTGAAAACATGATCATTATTTACCAGACATTTACAGACGAGAAACTGAATTACAACACAATGTCTATCAAGAAAAGACAACAAACAAACCGTTACAATCCATGGTGGTACGAGAGGTTTCTGAAGGTGTTATGACTGAAGATGTGGTTCCTGGAGTTGTGGAATCTGTAGTTGTTGATTCTGAAGTTGTAGCTCCTGGAGTCGAGGTTCCTGCAGTTGAGCGTTCTGAAGTCGTGGTTCCTTCAGTTGTGGGTTCTGAAGTCGTGGTTCCTGTAGTTATGAGTTTTGATGTTGTGAGGTCTAAAATTGTGGTTTCTTCAATTATGGGTTCCGAAGTTTTGGTTCCCGTGGTTGTGAATTCTGAAGTTGTTGTTTCTGTGCTTGTGGGTTCTGAGGTTTTGGATCCTGCAGTTGTGAGTTCTAAAGTTGTGGTTTCTGCAGTCGTGGGCTCTGCAGTTATGGTTTCTGCAGTCGTAGGTTCTGATGTTGTGGTTCTTGCGTTTGTGAATTCTGATGATGTGGTTTCTGCAGGTGTGGGTTCTGAAGCTGTGGTTCCTGTAGTCTTGAGTTCTGATGTTGTGGGTTCTGAAGTTGTGGGTCCTGCAGTTGTGGCTTCAGAAGTTAGGGGTTCTGAAGTTGTAGGTTCTGAAGTCGTAGTTCCTGCAGTCTTGAGTTCTGAAGTTGTGGTTTCTACTATTGTAGGTTCTGAAGTTTTGGTTCCTGTAGTCGTGAGTTCAGCCGTTGTGGTTTCTGCAATTGTAGTTTCTGGCATTGTAGGTCCTGAAGTTGCGGTTTCTGCAGCTATGGGCTCTGAAGTCGTGGGTTCCAAAGTTGTTGGTTCTGTAGATACTGCAGTTGTGATGTCTGGAGTTGTTGGTTCAGAAGTTGATGTTTCGGTAGATGTGAGATCGAACATTGTGGTTTCTACTGTGGTGGTTTCTGATGTTGTGTGTACAGAAGTTGTGGTTTCTGCATTTGTGGGTTCCGAAGTTGTTGGTTCTGCAGTTGAGGGTTTTGAGATTGTGGTGTCTGGAGTTGTGAGTTCCAAAGTAGTGGTTTCCACAGTTGTGGTTTGTGAAAATGCGGTTTCTTCAGTTGTGAGTTCTGAAGTTGTGGTTTCTGCAGTTGTGGGACCTGAAGTTGTGGGTTCTGAAGTTGTGGTTTCTGCAGTTGTGGGACCTGAAGTTGTGGTTTCTGACGTGGTGTGTTCCAAAGTTGTGGTTTCCACAGTTGTGGATTCTAAGGTTGTGGTTTCTTCAGTTGTTTGTCCAAAGGTTGTGGTTTCTTTAGTTGTGGTTTCTAACGTTGTGGTTTCTGCAGTTGTGGATTCTAAGGTTGTGGTTTCTTCAGTTGTGGTTTCTGCATTTGTGGGTTCCCAAGTTGTGGTTTCTGCATTTGTGGGTTCTGCCGTTGTGTGTTCCAAAATTGTGGTTTCCACAGTTGTGGGTTGTGAAGATGTGGTTTCTGCCGTTGTGGGTTTTGCCGTTGTGTGTTCCAAAATTGTGGTTTCCACAGTTGTGGGTTGTGAAGATGTGGTTTCTGCAGTTGTGGATTCTAAGGTTGTGGTTTCTTCAGTTGTGGTTTCTGCATTTGTGGGTTCTGAAGTTGTGGGTTCCCAAGTTGTGGTTTCTGCTGTTGTGGGTTCTGAAGTTATGGGACCAGAAGTTGTGGGTTCCGAATTTGTGGTTTCTGCAGTTGTGGGTTCTGATGTTGTGTGTTCCAAAATTGTGGTTTCCACAGTTGTGGGTTGTGAAGATGTGGTTTCTTCAGTTGTGGATTCTAAGGTTGTGATTTCTTCCGTTGTTTGTCCAAAGGTTGTGGTTTCTTCAGTTGTGGTTTTTTCAGTTGTGGTTTCTGCAGTTGTGGGTTCTGAAGTAGTGGTTTCTGCTGTTGTGGGTTCTGAAGTTGTGGTTTCCACAGTTGTGGATTCTAAGGTTGTGGTTTCTTCAGTTGTTTGTCCAAAGGTTGTGGTTTCTTTAGTTGTGGTTTCTAACGTTGTGGTTTCTGCAGTTGTGGATTCTAAGGTTGTGGTTTCTTCAGTTGTGGTTTCTGCATTTGTGGGTTCTGAAGTTGTGGGTTCCCAAGTTGTGGTTTCTGCATTTGTGGGTTCTGCCGTTGTGTGTTCCAAAATTGTGGTTTCCACAGTTGTGGGTTGTGAAGATGTGGTTTCTGCCGTTGTGGGTTCTGCCGTTGTGTGTTCCAAAATTGTGGTTTCCACAGTTGTGGATTGTGAAGATGTGGTTTCTTCAGTTGTTTGTCCAAAGGTTGTGGTTTCTTCAGTTGTGGTTTTTTCAGTTGTGGTTTCTGCAGTTGTGGGTTCTGAAGTAGTGGGTTCCCAAGTTGTGGTTTCTGCTGTTGTGGGTTCTGAAGTTGTGGTTTCTGCAGTTATGGGACCAGAAGTTGTGGGTTCCGAATTTGTGGTTTCTGCCGTTGTGGGTTCTGTCGTTGTGTCTTCCAAAATTGTGGTTTCTACAGTTGTGGGCTGTGAAGATGTGGTTTCTTTAGTTGTGGATTCGAAGGTTGTGGTTTCTGCAGTTGTTTGTCCAAAGGTTGTGGTTTCTTCACTTGTGGTTTCTTCAGTTGTGGTTTCTAACGTTGTGGTTTCTGCAGTTGTGGATTCTAAGGTTGTGGTTTCTTCAGTTGTGGTTTCTAACGTTGTGGTTTCTGCAGTTGTGGATTCTAAGGTTGTGGTTTCTTCAGTTGTTTGTCCAAAGGTTGTGGTTTCTTCACTTGTGGTTTCTTCAGTTGTGGTTTCTGCAGTTGTGGGTTCTGAAGTTGTGGGTTCCCAAGTTGTGGTTTCTGCTGTTGTGGGTTCTGAAGTTGTGGTTTCTGCAGTTATGGGACCAGAAGTTGTGGGTTCTGAATTTGTGGTTTCTGCCGTTGTGGGTTCTGCCGTTGTGTCTTCCAAAATTGTGGTTTCCACAGTTGTGGGTTGTGAAGATGTGGTTTCTTCAGTTGTGGATTCTAAGGTTGTGGTTTCTTCAGTTGTTTGTCCAAAGGTTGTGGTTTCTTCAGTTGTGGTTTCTAACGTTGTGGTTTCTGCAGTTGTGGATTCTAAGGTTGTGGTTTCTAATGTTGTGGTTTCTGCATTTGTGGGTTCTGAAGTTGTGGGTTCCCAAGTTGTGGTTTCTGCTGTTGTGGGTTCCAAAATTGTGGTTTCCACAGTTGTGGGTTGTGAAGATGTGGTTTCTTCAGTTGTGGGTTCTAAGGTTGTGGTTTCTTCAGTTGTTTGTCCAAAGGTTGTGGTTTCTTCAGTTGTGGTTTCTAACGTTGCGGTTTCCACAGTTGTGGGTTGTGAAGATGTGGTTTCTTCAGTTGTGAGTTCTGAAGTTGTGGTTTCTTCAGTTGTGGATTCTAATGTTGTGCTTTCTTTAGTTGTTGGCTCTAAGGTTGTGCTTGCTTCCGTTGTGGGTTCTGAAGTTGTTGGTTCTGCAGTTGAAGGTTTTGAGATTGTGGTTTCTGGAGTTGCGAGTACAGAAGTTGTGGTTTCTTCAGTTGTAGGTTCTAGAGTCATGGTTTCTTCAGTTGTGTGTTGTAAGGTTGTTGTTTCTTCAGGTGTAATTTCAGCAGTTTTGGTTTCTTCTGTAGTGGTTTCTATCGTTGTGATTACTTCAGTTGTGGATTCTGAAGTTGTCCTTTTTGAAGTTCTGTGTTCTAAGGTTGTGGTTTCTTCAGGTGTGGTTTCTGACGTGGTTTCTTCAGTTGTGGTTTCGAAGGTTGTTGTTTCTTCAGTTGTGGGTTCTAAGGTTGTTGTTTCCTCAGGCGTGGTTTCTTCAGTTGTGGGTTCTAAGGTTGTGGTTTCTTCAGTTGTGGGTTCTAAGGTTGTTGTTTCATCAGTTGTGGGTTCTAAGGTTGTTGTTTCCTCAGGCGTGGTTTCTAAGGTTGTGGGTTCTAAGGTTGTTGTTTCTTCAGTTGTGGGTTCTAAGGTTGTTGTTTCCTCAGGCGTGGTTTCTAAGATTGTGGGTTCTAATGTTGTTGTTTCTTCAGTTGTGGGTTCTAAGGTTGTTGTTTCTTCAGTTGTGGGTTCTAAGGTTGTTGTTTCTTCAGGCGTGGTTTCTAAGATTGTGGGTTCTAATGTTGTTGTTTCTTCAGTTGTGGGTTCTAAGGTTGTTGTTTCTTCAGTTGTGGGTTCTAAGGTTGTGGGTTCTAAGGTTGTTGTTTCTTCAGTTGTGGGTTCTAAGGTTGTTGTTTCCTCAGGCGTGGTTTCTAAGATTGTGGGTTCTAAGGTTGTTGTTTCCTCAGGTTTAATTTCAGCCGTTGTGGTTTCCAAGGTTGTGATTCCTTCAGTTGTGGATTCTAACCATGTTGTTTCTTCAGGTGTGGTTTCTAAGGTTGTGGATTCTTCAGTTGTGGGTTCTAAGCTTGTTGTTTCTTCAGGTGTGGTTTCTAATGTTGTGGGTTCTTCACTTGTGGGTTCGAAGATTGATGTTTCTTCAGGTGTCATTTCTAAGGTTGTTGTTACTTCACATGTGGTTTCTTCAGTTGTGGGTTCTAAAGTTGTCATTTCTGAAGTTGTGTGTTCTAAGGTTGGTGTTTCTTCTGTTGTGGGTTCTAAGGTTGTTGTTTCTTCAAGTGTATTTCCAGCAGGTGCTTTCAAAAAGCTCAAATCGAACAATCTGCTTCTCACAGATGGCTCTGTCAGCCGCTCCTTACCTGAAGGCATCATGTCAGTGAAGACATTTTTTATGACATCCTTTTCTCCATTCATCAGTTCTGCTCAAGAGAAATGAAGTCAGTGTAGATAGTAGAATATAAAGCTCAACAGCTTCAACATACAATGAAGAAAATGTGCACCTGAAGAACTTCCTGCTCCAGTCTGTAAGATGAGGAGCAACGCCAGGATCTTAAACAACCCCATAGTGGACCAGACCTGTGGCACCAACCTGTGGAGGAACAAAGAAACGTCTATGGACATTTACAGTCGTGAGATGTCTCCCCATCAGTCTTTACCTGTGAGAAAGCTGTGAGATCCAGGAGTCAGGGAGGAAGAGGGATTGTCACGGTGCATGAGGGAAGCGGAATATATATAGGCCCAAGAAAAACACTCAAAGTTGAAGAACACAAATGGACCACTGATCAAAGAAATCACACCCTACTAGAGCAGTTACTTATTAATCAAATATAATACAAAAAGCATCTCTTTCAACAGAAACAAATCCCCAGTAAACGCAGGTTGCAACACCTTGATCAATCTCGTGTGGACAAACAGAGCTCTTGAGCTCCATGTTTGCCCATTTTATCGACACCTTGCAGATACACAGCACATGTTTGATTTCAACACAGAAGTGCACAGTGCCCTCGTCCCTGCTGCAGCAGCTTCATCCTGGGTCCTGGGGTTGAGAGCCACATGTGACTTAACTTAGATACGGACCAGGGCCGGCAATGTTTTGAAGCTCCATTTTATTTGAACTAGTTTTGTCTGTGTATTGATCTATGTGCTTGTGGCTATATTGTCATCATTGCTAACTTCCACTCTGTCTTTTACACAATATTACAATGTGTTTGTTTATCTTTCTAAATTCACTTTAACTTTCCTTTTGTTTTAATAAAATCAATCAGAGGGACAAAAGTGTTAAGGATGTATTTCAACAAAAGTATCAGGGTGGTCAGGTGGTGACAGTTGGACAACTGTTATGTAATTTCACCCCTTTTGATATTCAACAGGCCAGCTGGAGCAGCAGGTCACGTGGCTCTTAAAAAAATAAAAACAACTTATAAACGCAACATACAGTTGAATCTGTGAGGATTTTTCTCCAGGTCTGAAGGGATTTGTTTAAGTATAAGGTATGCAATAGATGACATGGACACTGTGGAAACTGAGAAGTAAAAAGCATTTTAAAGTTTGTCCACCAAAGTTGTGTCACCTTAAACAAGTTTGTAACTGTGGTTTGCAGCCATTTCATATGACACAACCATGTTTTTGAGAACAGGCAACATCAAAACTAAAATAACTGGACTGACGACCAGTCACCACCTTATTACCGCTGCCATGGAGGCAATATGTTTAATTTTTGACACCATCGGTTTGTCTGTCTGTGTTCAAAGGAATTGATCTGACTGGATCCAGGAATTTTTAAAAAAGGTTTCCGAAGCATTGGGAGATTGTGTCGGGAGGGACGCTAGACTCTGGATCTCCCTTGGCCAGAGACATGTGCCATGAGCACGTGAGTTCGATTCATGAAAAGTCTCCATCAAACAGAAAGAAAGTACTTCAGGATTAGTTTAAGTATTTACTCTGCCCAGCGTGACTTTGAAATGTTAAAACAGAACTGTATCAGTAATCGTTTAAACATTGACACACAATGGACTTGAGAATTGTGTAAGAGAGACCCTCAAAGATAGTTAAAATTAACGCAGCCATTTCGTCTCAGAGAGCAAATGCCTGATAAGCAAAATCATTTGAAGGCTGTGGTATGAGGGAACCCTACATTACTAGCATGTGATTCTTGACTCAGCAGGAAACTCCAGACAGGGGCTACATCTCACAAAACCTTGTTTGAGTGGGGTTACCCCACAGAGATAACAGCCTCTCCTCTGCTCCCTCACAGTCTCTATTACTTCTGTAGGGTCGACTAAGGACAAGGCAGGCTTTGGGAAAAGGGAGCTGTTAACACAGCATTACGCTGGTGTTTTCAAATGCCTGATTCTACCCTGTATATCGCCGATGTACTGTACAGCGAGGCACCAGTAACCTGGGTTTGGCTTGGTTTGCTGTGTTGTTCTACAAACAATACCCAAGTGGATGTGAATGAGTGGGTTCATGGTTTAGGAGATCCACTCCATAACATGCCTCCTGCCCTTGAGTTGGTGATGTCATCGATGGTCTAGGGATTGGCAGAAAGAAGTTCTCGTCGTCTAGTTCGTCCTCCATAAAACGGCAGATATATAATCTAATCTAATCTAATAGAATAAGTGCAGGTGCTGCATCATTCGCGACTGAACCATTACTACCAGCAATAGGCTCAAAAAGAACTCATGGTAGAACTTATCAGTAGTGGCATGCATGAGTGTTGTGCTGGTGGTGTTCTCCCTCTTTGGCTCCTCCTTCAGTACATGTTTGGCCAGCGCCGGGGTCATCAGATGGAACCAGTCAGAGACTGGAACCCTGCCGCCTCCTGCAGCTGTGCTCACACTGTTGAACTCCAAACATCATCCTTTCCTTAACTGTCTTTCTCTGCCTCCCTTCCTGGGGAACAAAAGCATAGAACATGAGCGCTCTGCATAAGCACTGAATAACTGGACTGGATGGTAGAAAGTGGTGTGAACAGAAGGACAAGACACTTTCCTTCACGGATAACAGACTTCTAATTTGTTTCAGCTTCCACCTATGCAAGAAAACAAAATAACTCACTCAGTAACGTGACATGAAATATACACAAAATATACAAAATATACCATATAAACGCAACCTTAGCCAAGAGGTCACATTTTTAAAAGGTTCGCATATGGAAAAAAAATAAATCAAACAAAAGGGACATGATTCATAACAGGCGACTTAAACCAAGAAACTGAACGGAGAACAATGACGCATCCATTGCGCCCCCATGTGGCGGAAATAGATCATTATCCTAAATAAACTTGAACTGTCTCTTCTCTCGGAAATTGAGATAAACCTCATCCAATATTCCTTGAAGAGCATCATGGCTAAGCCAGTGAGAAATGTTCAAGCATTTGAGAAGAATATTTCAGTTGGTACAGAGGTGCAGAGCAGAACAGAAGAATAGAAGGAGAACAGAAGAGTCCTTTGCTCTACATTATTTGATGGGGATCCAGGATCAACCACCTCACGGCTGCATGTATGGTGCTAAAAACTAGACTTAGTAACATGTACTTTTTTAGTTGGTTAATGGATGTGAAATTGTTTCATCAAATTTATATGAAATGAATGTTCAAATAATCATACAGTGACTGCCTTTCATGAGACAACACAGCATACATTCATGCACACACAGTCTGCAGTCACGATGTACTACTATTTAGAATTGTACAAAATTCCTTTGGGATTAATGCAGTTTTTCTGATTCTGATCTAGATTTAAACGTGATAATAAAATCTTGATGAAACATTTGGTTGTGTTTAGTAAATTAAAAATGCGGTATGCATATCTATGAATAGCTTTTTTAGCTTCACCACCACAGAGTCACAGGACAGGCTTTGCTCTCAGGGGTGCAATGACAGACAGAGTTGGGGTACCTTCCTGAGAGGTCACCAAAGTGGCTTTGCACTGGTATGCAGTCAGATTGTTCTTCTCTCAGATGCTTCTCAGTACTTTGTTTCTTTTTAAATGTTCCATATCAATGCACAGGAATTGATTTACATGGCTGAACTCTGTTGACAAGTATGAATGCATCAGATTCTGCGTATGTCCAAGCGTCACATGATGTCTGTATCTGAACACACAGCCGGGGTCTTTGTTGGATCAGCAGACAAGCACGGTTCACTGAGTGGATGAAATGAGGCCGCAGCGGTGCAGAAGCTGCACTTCCCATTCATGACTGGAACAAAAAACTGCTAGCTGTCAATACAGACAAAAAGGAGGATTTGATCTGGTCACTCAGCTGAGCACCACAGAGATGTGCGAGCTTGTGGAGCTCAGGAGCCCTGTGAAGCACGGAATAAGGACTCTTCAGCTGCAGCTTGCTTGTCACCCTGCTACTGCTAAAGTCAACGTCAACTCAAATGTCTTTCCAATATTCATGCCAACCTCACGACAAAGCTCTTTTTCCTCACTACACTGCCAGCGATGCTAATTTTATAAGTATAAATAAGTTCTACCCAAAAACAAACTTCACCGCTCATGCTTCACTACAGAATTGTCCATCAACATGCGTGTAAATTTCATCAAAATGTGTAGCAGAAAGCCAACACCTGATCAGCAAAACAATGTTCACTCACTTTAACTTAAAATCTAGCAGTTTAAAATTCCAAAAATTTATTTCTAAATATTATGTTGGAGAATATTATTTGGAACTGACACCTATTGCACTCTAAAAAAAAAGATTACTGAGCACATTTATTTTGTATCGATATTAAGGTCAAACCAATTTTAAAAGTCTTGATATTGTGACTTGTGAGTCTTCAAACCTTTGTTCTGCATAGTTGATTGAAGACTTTAATGTCTAAATTCCCTTCATTTCCAGTCAAACCGAATGTCATTTTCCTGGTTTTTCTACTTCTTTTTAATAGAATATTTCTTTTGAATACATTTCCCGGATAACAAAGCGGGCCCGTCCCCCGCAGCACGGGAGCCACTCCTGCCCCTCGGTCCCAGGTAGAGGAGGTGAAAGCGCGCTGTCAGCAGTTTCACCTCCACGTCACTTCCCTGGGAAGTCGAAAAGTTTTCCATCTGTGCTGGAGGCTTCCGCGGTAGGAGGAACCTCAAGTTTGGGTTCCTTGCCAAGGCGGTTGAAGTGGAGTTCGAACTTCGAAGTTTGGTGCGTTCACGGCTCATAACCGATGAAGGAAATTACAAACTCGGACCTGCCGTGTGGCGACAGTTTCCTCCCGTGGAGGAATGGCACCTTTCCGGAGCGCTTTTAGCCTGTTGGATCACTGGGCTTGACCGCAGTCTGGACCCCCGGTGGTGGCGGGGGGGATGCGTGATCGGCATGGGTCTGTGCCTCGGTACCGAAGTCACAGAGGAGGAGAAGAGGGCCCGGATCCACAGCACCAGGATAGACCGAGAACTGTACGAGTCCGCCAAACGGGAGATGAACACGGTGAAAATACTTCTGCTCGGTGAGGCGCACTGTCGATCATCACAGACTCGTGGGGTTTAAATTCGGAACGTCACGTGGGAGTGATTTGAAGTGCGGGGAGCCGAATTCACATGTAAACAAACACTACACTAGTTTAATTCAACGTGTGGAAACTGTTAAAGCGCCACTTACTTAGTTTAATTCAACGTGTGGAAACTGTTAAAGTGCCACTTACTTCCAACGAGCATCAAACATTTTAGCCCACATTTTACTCTTTCAATATCCACAATTTTAATTTCACATTTCCTCACGTTTCATTCGTATATTTCCTAATTCATTTACGTGTTACTTTCTTGCTTTATTTCCCGCCCCACAGCATTCTGTTGCAATAGTACTTTTCTCACTCAGATTTATTCACATGTTCAATATTATTATTAGGCTTTTTAACGCACAATAGAGTCGGAATTCTGGATGAAGTATCCACTTTGTCCACTATTAAGTGTCATTTAATGAAAAGCGTTTTACTCATACAACAAATAAATAATCAACAAAACGTGAAATATGAAAACAAAGTGAGCCACAATGTGGCTGTGTATAATGTGTGATCGCTTTCAAGGACAGGGAGCACAAAGTGACCTAAGATTCATTTCCAGGAGCAATGATGATAAGTCAAATAAAAATAGAGGCCGGTTTTAAAACGCGGTGCGCCTCTGAGCAAATATAAGGCCGAACATGAAAGTAGGCCACTTTGTATTTAATTACAGCTTAAGTCTATTTTAGTGCAAAACCCCAAGTTTGCTGTGTAAATCTGTCTGTAGGAAATAGCAGGATGTGAATCAGGTTTTGGCTCTGTGTTTCTAGATGGCCACAATAATAGGTGGAAACTGAATAAAAGATTCTTGTGATGTCACTAATAGCCACTTGACTTGTTGGTAGTAGAGAGAAGATGGCGGTGCCCTTTGTCCAAATTGAAAGAATGGCAGCCGGTTATTTGTTTAAAATATACAATAAAGCAGAAAACATTTACGAAGTAAAGCTGCGTGCGGTTACTCCAAAGAAGTGCAGTCTTGTCTCCTGACCACAAGGCAGCTCTGATAATTGCTCTTTGGGTTGCACTTGTCCCTCAAGTTTCCTCCTACACCCAAACATAGAAGCATGGAGCCTTTCCAGGGGGTCTGTCAAGTTATTTGGAAAAATGTAGTGTCATAAAGTTTCTTTTTTTTTTTTGCATGTATGTATTTGTTCTCTTGTTATTTAATAATAATGTATATTTTAAATATGGTTTGTTAGTAAACATACAAATACAATACAAAATGCAGTAAATAAAAAAGAACACTAAACACACAAAAATGTAACTAATAAAAAATATGTAGTAATCTCATAAAAAAAACGTCAAATGTAATAATATAAACTGGCAAATATGGTGGAATAGTTTCTAATTGTTGGGAAAAAATGGAATGCAAGTGAATATCACAATAATGAAATAGACTTTTCGTCTTTTATGCTTAGATGTCACAACAGTCACTACCTGGTCAGATTAAAGGCACATTTATGCTCAACGTTACGTACAGATCTGGAAACCGATGGAGCCTTCTGTCTGTGCTCTGCCTTCACTTCGTCCATAAATAAAGAAAATGTGGGGGCAGTGTTGCTGTTACTACCCGATACATATAACAGTTGTGGAAGTAACAATGACAGAAATTCTCCATCCCCCAGCAATACCAACGTAAAGAGCATGTGATCAGTGACAGTAATATTGTTTGAAATGGATAGGTACAATTTCATAGGTAAAGGGAGCATAAATGGGTGTTTAAAGTGACCTCATGATGAATACAGGAAGAGGCCTGTGCCACGCCCACCACAGCTCGACACCATACAGTGCTGCAATGTTCAATTTCACACTTCGCTCCAATGAAACAATCTCAGTATCTTCAAAGATGAAAGTCTTTTTTGTATGAATTTGTTGAACAGAGTGACTCCAACAATAGATGATATACAAGTGATCAATAATAACATACGATTGCGCTGCAGGAGATTGAATCTGCCTCTGCAGTTAAACTTATGGTGACTCCCTGAAATCCTGTGACCCAATTGATTCTTTTAGATGTAAATCTGTGCGCTTCATCGTGACGTAACCTTGAGGTCGTCTTCAGGGGCAGCTGAGAGCGGCAAGAGCACGTTGGTGAAGCAGATGAAGATCATCCACAGTAATGGATTCACCAGGCAGGAGCTCAGCAGCTTCAAGGTAGGAAACCAATACAAGATCAGATGGAGCCTTGTCACGACGTCAGAATGTTTGTGGTGCATGAGTCTGAGGAAATCCTGAGGGAGGTTTGGGAATTAAAGTGCAGCTGAGTAAAGAAGAATGTGGCGTGGGGAGTGAGTGAGTGAGTTTAGTCATATCATAGACATAGACATATCTAGGAAATCTGTCTCCCACACTTATGAAACCTTTTTCTCACACGTCCATATAAAGGCAAGCATATCTCTCGCACACACTTTTAAAACTTCTCACACCAACAAATTAAGTGCTAAGGGCAAAATGTTGCTGCAATTCCTGGTACGCACGAATTTAAAAGTCCCACACGTACATGGAGAACCTGTTGGTCACCCGCATGAAACTCCTCGTATCTCCCTCTTATAATTTAAGGCACCCACATTCAAACACTAACCCGCACATGTACAAAACCACCAGCACTTGAATGTGAAAGTTCCAGCTCCCGTGTCACACACTTTTTACATCCTCAAATGTGACTTCCTCAATAGATACTTTACTTTCCCTGCACAGTTCAGGTGAAGGAACTTCATATGAAACATCTGGAACACACATTTGAAACGTCTTTTGCGTACATGTTTGAAACCTCTCCAGTGCCCTCGAAACCTCACGTAAAGATGAAATTTCACAAGCGCACATCCGTGCCTCTGACAGACACTCGAAGGCTCCCTTCTCACATGCACAAATATGCGACCACTGACTCACACACTCATGACTTTTCTTTGTGGGAAATTTGAAATCTCATGGGCCAGACTCTCAACACACCTGTCCTGAAGGAGTCTCAGTCCTCATCCTCCTTTTCCTCCCACATGTGTGTGGACAATTCAAAGGTGATGACTGAAGCAGACTTGTCATGGTTCAGCAGGCTGCTCTGTCGTCCCACCCTCACACTTTTCTCTGCCTCTCTGGGCCTTTGATACTTCTGTTTATTGGACAGCTTGTTGATCTTTAGATACGCAGGTTATACTTTAAAGTGAAGTGGCTCATGATCATCAGACAAGAAGTAAACTGAAATGACCGAATCTAAACCATCTGCTGGACAATAACAGATATTTTACGTGTGTCATGCTGAGTTACGAGTTCGCCCGACATAAATATAGCTTTTAAAACACCGTTTTCAACAAAGCAAGTGGTGATTTTTCGATTGGATGGACATCTGTTTTTTAAGCAGCAGTATTTTTAGATGCTCTGTGGTCTGTGTGCTGCGGCTGCAAACCTCCCACTCTCTTTAATTCAGATGCAGAGGAACTGACATGAGACCATCAGGGTTTATTACTAACTGTTATCTGACTGGGCAGCTCTGCCGTTTTCACTCGTAAATGTGTACGTGACAGATTCTTCATCTCAACGTCTGCTGCAACTTCTGTTTCCTCGATGACCAGGATCCAGAACATTTTTTTGTGTGTGGTGACTACATTTTAACTTAACTCCTCCAAGTTTGTAAGCTGTCACACATAAAGTGCCATTTGACACCTTTGAGACAAGTAGTATAGTCTCAAAACAAAGCACAGTAATCCCTAAATTATCACGGGAGGTATCCACCGGAACCCCCAGTTTTAGGACTCCAAAATTCTTTCCCACGCTCTTATAAGCCTCTCCCACGCTCTCCCTTCCCTTAACATGTGGAGGAGTTCCACCGTCTCGATGATGGTGAGCACCTTCTCCGGCACCACCCTTGGAAGGCCAGTGCTGCTTTACTAGAGTAGGTAAACTGAGCTACATGCTGTTCTGCCTGGCAGCAGTTCAAGCAAATGTGAAAGTACAGCTAAAAATAGTAGCTTTAGCTACTCCTTGTTCTCATAATCATTTCATTCACCATTAAATAAACATAGCCAGTGCCTCTGTTGCACAAATATATTTCATAGATGTGTGAGACTCTTGTGTCCTCCTGAGGCTACCGTAGTTGCGAGAACCAGTACTGGCGGCGCTCCGAGAGCGCAGTTTACTACATACTAGAGTAGAGCGTGTTTAACTTGTGCAATTGGCAACTTCATTTAAGGAACATATTTTACAATCTGTGACCTCATATTGTGACAGTCGGTCTTTTTATTTCCGTTAAAAATAAAGTTGTATTATTGGCCCAAATAGCTGTTCTTGGCTTGAATAGCTTAAAAAAGACTCAAATTGTAGTGTCTTAGTGTATAGTTTTTCTACAGCAAGGTATGACAAATTAAGTTTTGTACTTGAATTGGAGGCGCTGTGATTTGTTATGTTTCATCCAATAGCCACTAGTACGAAAAACCGCAGGCTGACAATGTACTTGCATGAAAAAGTCAAGTCAAAGTGAAGTATTGCACTTGAATATTGTGTAGTTCAGTTCCATTTCAGTCCAGGAGCTATAATGGCAGTGTAAACATAACATGGCTGACGACAGCCATTCTCATGTCGGGTGGAGGTCCTACTGGAAGTTTAACAAGTGTTTGACATTGTTTGTGTCATGATCAGAGTTGGGAGGAAGAGCTCTCCTTCCTGAACCTCATAGGAAGTGCCATCTTTTTCCGAGGCCCAATCTTCACTGGAAGTTCTGGCCTTTTTGTTTCTATCCATGCTCCTCTTGACACCCGCAGATGTCACACACATGCACATCATCCCCACAAACCCACATCAAACAGACTCACAACCACACTGTGAATTGTGTCATCAGCCGATTCTATTCATGTCAGTTATCCATTTAGTTCTGTTGCCACTGATGGTCATCCCAGCAACGGAGGCCTCCTGAGTCATGTGTGATGTTGGTGAACATTGTGTTGACATCTAAGCCTGTTGTTATTATTATAATCAGGTGGAATATTCTCCAAGTATGCAGTCAGATTTAACATGTTCACTACTGTTTACATTTGGTTCCATTTATGGCTCAAAATCTTAAATATTTTTAGAAATTATTGAAGTGTTAGTGTTCACATCATAACCACAGTTTGTGTGACATGACTAGTGACAGTTTTTCATGTGTCAGCAGGTCTGATGGTGTTTTTCACTGTCATACTTAGCTTCTTTTGTTCTAGCGCCACGCCTCTTCTTACGATGGAATATTAACACTAACCTGCCCTTCCTGAGCCGAGCCAGCTCCCACGGCCACTCCCCTCTCTCTCTCTCTCTCTCTCTCTCTCTCTCTCTCTCTCTCTCACACACACACACATACACCAGCTATTTTTTCACAGGTGTGTGTGTTGGATATTGTGGTCGAATAACTGTCCAACGTTTCTGACCCAGACTTGAACTGAACAAGTGATCCCACTGCTTTCTCCGACTCCTCCTGAAGGCACCACCAGAATACCTTTGAGGCTGTGCCAGCTTTTGTTTCGAACCATGACAGAGTAGCCTGCAGGGAGAAACATGGGATGCAGAGAAAGGGGGTCTTCTTTGTCTCATCCCTTCTTTATTTGTGGCCCGAGGCCGCCGTGTTGTTTTTCAGCCAACAGGATGATGAGCTTTTTCCCCACCGGTGTCTTAAAAAAAAGTAGGCAGCATTCATACTTTCTCGCACGGTTTTTGAAATCATAATTTTCTTGTCGGCGTGCCCGTGTTTATGCAGGTGTTTGACTGTGACTCTTATTTGTTATGCAATGAATCGGCTCAACGCACAAACACACAACTCAACGTCACAAGAGACATCAGTTTCCATCCAGTTGTGTCTCATTTTCATGCACAGTATTTTTTTATGGCAGGTTCAGTGCTGGCTCAGGTGAGGAATAGTTATTCCAGGTCTCAACACACACATAGCTCAAGGCCTCAGGTGTGTCATCTCTCTGTAACCTGAGTCGACATGTCACTGCTGAAGATTAGATGTGAGTAATGACGCATGTTTTCATACTCGTCTAGTGTAATGATTTTTGTAGCAGATATTTAACATATTTTGCTCACCTCCAATCTGACAGGCTGCTGTGCACAATCTGTGTCCCCCCTCCATCCTCTAGACCTCATTCTGGAGAGAAAACAACTCAGTTTTTCTGTTAGTTTTCAGTAACTCGCTCACAAAAATGTAAATATTGTCAGAGCACTGGATAGTGAGTTGTGGAATGTGATTTCTGAAGCTGGAATGAGACTCGCTCAGCTACATTTCTGTGAATACGATCATGGAAGAATGACTCCCACACTTGTGTGATAGTGTTTTGTGTTCATCAAGATTGAGAAATTCACTCGCATCTTCTGGCTGGTTTTGTAGTTGGTGCTGCTTCTTTTTTATCTCCAGGTGTAGAAAGGCAGATCTTAAGATGGATGAGCCGATTAGCTGATGCGCTAATCGATGCGCCGCTGTCAGCGGCTGCTCGACCAGCGTCACGCTTGTCTCCAATCGCACGTCAGGAGAGACACACTATCTGTGTGCAAAGATGACAAGAGGGCGACCAGACTGTGATGGAATCTGGATGGAATGTGATCTGTTTTTGTCTGCTGGCGAAGGAAAGAACTCACTGCGCCTTTCTAACACAATAAGAACTGAACGTGTTTTTGAGTAATGCTCAAGTGTAAGCTAGTTGTCAGGTGTCTGAAGATCCATTTTCTTACGTAATAGGTGATGGAAAAAATGGGCGTTTATTGACTTGAGTGACCTGTCCAAGGTGACCCCCGCCTTTCGCCCTTGGAACCTTTCACCCAATTCAGGGAATCAACAGACCATCAATGTATAACTGAAATTCACTCACTATGTCGCATGACACGATATGAGTACTGGTGCAAAAGCGGATTTTTAAAAACAAGTCGTCTTTCTGTTTCGGCAGCCGGCAGTGCTGGATAACCTGCTGACCTCCATGAAGTTCGTCCTCCACGGTATGGGCGTCCTGCGCATCAACCTGGCGAACAGCAGAAACAAGGTAGACCGTTTATTTTACTGCAATTCACCCAGTTGACCACTGAGGAGCAGCAGTTCCTCAGTGTTCCACACACGGCAGCGTTCATGCGCATCAAATCTTATTTTAATAATAAAAATATTTTTTTTTAAATGTGTATACGTTTTCAAAAACAAAGTTGAGTAATTAAAAATTATAATTTCTAATGTTTTTTTTCCTTCTCTTATCTCACTCTAGCAACTTGTGCTTCATTTGTTTATTTCAACAAATATTGGAAATAATCTTTACTCAAATATGTTGACATATTTTCCTCAGTGAGGCCAGGCATGTTCGTCAAAAGAAGGTTTCTCGGGCTATGGCTGTTCATTTTCATTTGAGCCCTGAGTTCATGATTTGATGCCATCATTTCTGTGGTCATCTCTCCACGTGTGTGTCCCTCGCAGGTCCACGCCCACTCTGTGCTGTCCTGTGGCCGAAGTTTTGACGAAGACCAGGTTCTCTTTCCCTTCCTGAGCCACGCTCTGTCGTGTTTGTGGGCCGACCAGGGTGTGAGAGCCGCGGTGGCTCGGGGTTACGAATACGAGCTCAATGACTCGGCGCTGTAGTAAGTCGTCCTCCAGTCCTCCCTCACGCTGCGCTGCAGACACACACAGACGCAGGGGTCTAATGAGGCCAAATTAATAGCCGATGTTCAGCCGTCTGCGCGCTGTCACTGGGGATCAGGGTCACAGATGGAGCAGGAGCCAAAACGTCTGCGCTCAAGCAAACTAATCTATTCATTCTCCGTCCTTTTCCAGTTCCTCAGTGCCTTCACTCAGCTGCATTGCATAAGTATAAACCTGGAATTTACATCACATGTTCACACAATCTTTTATTCCTTGTCTTCTAAATTTAGTTTAACTAAAGGTTGCACAGCCACCAAAGAAACATGTTGAGAGGAGATGACGTGAGGAAAGCGAGAGCAGCGACTCACCAGGAGGCCGTCTGCTCTCATCCTCAGGCCCGACCACAGGCCTCTGCGCAGGGTGATCTACACCGACAGCCGCGCTGCTTGAGACCCCCAGCTCATGTCTGCACACTCACACACAACAAATGAAATGTAACTTTAACTGACTGGTCATGTAAAGCATTGTCGTTTTAAACGAAACAAACCAAGCTGTGTATTATTGCGTCCAGAAACTGGGAGGAAATCAGAGTGTTTGGAGGGACCATTCAGGGAGAACAAACACATACTGTATAGATTAATTGATCACCAAAGCAGAAGTGTCCACTGACTTGAGCTGTCGACTTGAGAATGTCACCCGCGCACACTCAGCACTTATCAGTGGGAGGAAATGTGTGCCTCAGTGCGTAAATATGATGGAACCACCAAAATATGATGCGCTACCCTTCGGCTCCAGTCTTATCACTGCACACCTGTTTGCACGCGTCTCACAGGCAGCCGTTTGTTTGCTTTTGATCTTCTGTCTCTCTCCCATGCAAATATGGCTCTTTTGTCTTTCCCTTGCTGCTCTTCTCCTCCGCCTGCGTGACCTTGCGGTTCTCCAGTTTCTTCGAGAACATGTCCCGCATCACGTCACTGGACTACATTCCATCGGAGATGGATGTTCTGCGTGTACGCCTGAGGACCACCGGCGTGATCGAGACCCAGTTCAAAGTCAATCACCTCATCTTCAGGTAATGGAAAGCCCCACTCCCGCTACTGCCACCTAGTGTTCTTAGGGCGTACACGCTGACTAGTCCGCAGTGACGTCTAGTTTTGACGCTCTTATCTCTTTCTACAGCCTCGTGACTGTCTGAGACGTAGAATTTAGATGGGAGGGATCATTCGATACGTCAATATGGCAACTTCTACTGTCACACACATATACACACGCACGGATTCATGCCTTATCAGTGGAGCAGCAGGGTTCATATTTGATCAATAAGCCACTGAACCAGCCCACCTTTCCCTCTATGTCGTAACAAGTTGTCAGTACGTTTCTGAGTTTCTGAGGTCTGAAAAAAGTTCCAGTAATTAAAAGGTAATGTGAAAAGAGTACTGTGTGTGTGGAACCTTTAGAAGACATGTACCTGTCATTGCAGAGCTCAAAACAGATTCACCTGCACGAGAACACTGGAGACTTTCTGAGATCTCCAAGGTCTGAATGTGAAGAGAGGATGCTGAGATAAGTGCTCCTTGATGTTCCTTCACTGAGCCAGTCAGCATCCTGGATACTGTACAGTTAAAAATGGACCACAGAGTACCATGATGTAAAAAGATGTTGCCATATAACAGCACATATATCGATGACTACAACAACTTATTTATACAGTGGAGTGTTCTACCTCACTACACGAAAGCATGAAACAAAAAATGTTCAGTGAAGTAATTAAAATGAAACGCAGTATTACAATAACAAAATGAAAACACTACTACTAATGAAATGCAATTTAATTGAAAGGCATTTAAGAGAAAGCGCATGTTTCCCTCAAGATTCTTGAAATAACCCTCACTTTATTTAGATGGATATATGCAGAAAACACTTCTGATTCATGCTGATATACAATAGTCGCAGTCTGTCAGCCAGGTTGTACATCATCACCAGTAGATACCCTTTATTAATGGTCCTGTCACTGCCATATTTTTTATGCACATTTCAGCTCCATTCAGAAGCCGAGAAGTTCTCAGTACATTCAGCCACTGAACAGTCTGCGCTATTTAAAAGATCCATGCGGTTTCTCAGTCCAGAAAATTACATTTATGGAAATTGTAATATATATATTTAAAAAATATTTTTTTGAAGGTCATTTGGGCATTGCTGTGTCACATTTTTGAGCACCGGTTACAGTGAGGTTAGTCCCACCACACCAGTTAAAAAAACATGGATAATACACCCAGAAAAGCATATAATATAAGGTTGGCAGGCATAGGTTGTTATTGTAAAAATGTTAAATAGTTCAAAGGTCAAATAACTTATTTCTTTGTGTAATCTTGTCATATTAGAGTCCTAATAATGAAATCATTTCGGGGGGGTTTTCCCATTTAAACTGTTACTCAGCTGACTGAAAAACTGACTGATGTTGGACTCACTTTGCATGGCACATTTTTTAACTATTGCACTTCCATTATATCAGCATAAACCCTGTCATGAAAGGGTTAAACATGTTGGTTTAAATCTCAAGCAAAGTTACAGCAGCTGTTCTTATTGATGAGTGGAAGAAGAAATTATTCATCTCCGGGTGTTAAAATGTGCGCTCTCTCTCTCTCTCTCTCTTCCTGAGGTCGACCTGTGACAGCGGCAAGATTGATCATCTCTTTCCCAGTGTTTGGTTTTATTAGATTAAAAATGAGCCTCAGAAGGTTAAACAGGATGTATTTGACTTGAAATGTTGTGTGTGTGCCACTGATCTATCACTTCTGAGGAGCACGTCCTCTCTCTTCCCTCTGTAGTTTGACATTTAAATCACCTGTGCATTGCGGCGTCGGCGTGAAACAGAATAAAATCTCTCCTTCAGACAAATTTGATTCATCCATTGCCGACGCGTTCTCAGGTGCGTCGTCCCGGCCGCCTCGTATTGATGCTTGAGAGTCGTACGTCGAGAAAAGTTTGAGTTGTGAGAGGAGACTTTGTTAAGAATGGATGGATGCTCCTTGAAGTGGTTGCGTTTGCGCCACCATTTATTTATCTATGTCATTTTCCTTTTGCTGTTTGTGTCAATATGAAAGGGAGCAGGGAGGCCCCGGGATGGGGGCCCGACTCCTCTCCCCTCTCAGTCTTATCAGCCAGTGTTTGTGAGGAGATAAATAACTGGGCTCAGTTCAGTGTGGTGTGCGTCTGTGTGTGAGGTCCCTGGGGCCGACGAAGAGCTTAGCATAAATGAATACAATTATTTTAAACTTGGCATCAAAAGGGTCATTAAAGGGTTTTTGGCAGAAACATTTTTGTTTGTAAGCTGGCTGGAAAATATGTCAAGAAAAAGACAAATGGGTGAAGATGGTCTTCTACTGAGCCTGCACCCTTCAGGTTTAGATCTTGGTCCATGACCTCCAGTGGCTGGAGCATGCCTGCGTGATGAAGGCTCCTCACTGCAGTCCTGCTCCTCTGGAACATCGCAACTCCTCGTGCAACATGTTGTGTTGTGACAGTCTGGACCTGACTACGCATGAGGTGTGATGCCTTCATGTATCTCTGTAACTCTCTGCTCCTGTAGTTTCTGGCATTGCTTCCTGGTCCCAATTCAGGTGATTTCAACTGAAATTGATGCGAAAGCCAGGCCAAGCGAAAGTGGCCTTTAAGCCAAAAGGAGAAGGAAAAAGTCTTAAATTGAACTTAGTTTGTGACTGTAATGTGATGAAACAAGAAGAAGAAGAAGAAGAAAAAAAAGAAATAGTGTAATTATGCTCATACAATGGTTTAGTGCTACATTTTCAGTAATGATTCTCAATATACAGTAAATCACAAATATATTTCATAGTGATGAAATTCAATTTGCAATACATGGTTGGGAAAAAAAGCTGTACTTTGCCCAGGTCTGGGTCAAGTGGCCTCTCTACAGAACAACGCTAGCTTTCACTTACTCGAGTGGTGCCTTGTTTGGGTGGGAAACAAAGAGCGCCACCTACTGTCTCTTTGTTTTCATCATCTCTCATTTACATGGAAAATAATTTGGAGAAAGTGTCGCCTTCTAAATCAGTGTAAATGGTGTTTGTGTGCAAAGTTTTGGCTGGGATTGAGCCGTAGAGACGGAGGAAGGCACCAGAACAATAAAGACCTTGAGTTTTCCAACGCTCCTTTGAGGCCGGTACTTCAACAACATACACTTCAATTTTTTACCGCTTCTGAGATTGAGCCTGAGAAAAACATATACGAAATGCCTCCGCTGCTCTGTGATTGGGTGATTAGATTTTTCTCCTGACGAGAAATAAACCCTAATGAAGCAGCAGGACAGACGGCAGAATAACATTAGAGCGGCACAGGAAGTTTAAATGGACAGACTCGCTCTAGTCCTCACAGAAGAATTCACTTACTGCTGCTCTGTGGTCTTTGAACCAGCGCTGCCGCAGCAAAATAAGAGCTAAGACTGAATTCAAGATACTTTAAGAAGGTGGAAGATGAAGACACTCTGGTTGCGTAGGATCAGAAGTCACATGGTGTGGTTGTGTGGTCAGGAGCAACAATGTTGGACGACAAGATGGAGGCAAATGGAGACAACTACTGAGCTGAATGAAGATGTGAACATTTAGCTGAGAACTAGGGTGTCCTGGTCCTCAAAGGGCCACAGTGAGTGGAGGCTTTTGTTCCAACTGATCCTGAGTAATGGGGCCTTTTTGAAAAGGACAAAATAAGAAGTACATAAACAGCTGTGATATTTAAATACTTAAAAGTCAAAAGTATTGCTTCATGATCGGTTTTGTATTTGCACTCTGACTTCAAAGGACAGAAACTGGGCCTGTAGGTGAGGCCAGACCATAATAATCAAATTCAAATGTGTGAAATAAGAATGGTCTGAATCCACCTTACATTAAAGTTGAATATTACAGAGGAATAGCCATAACAGTGAGAACGAATGACTCATTGATAATCGTGTTATTTAAAGATTAAGGAAAATTGTGTTAGCTTGGTTTGTGTGTGGTCCTTGTGCAGTCCTTCTCCCCCTCTTTAATGACCTGTGTCGTGATTCCACCAGTCCCAGCTTCCTCTCTGTAACTGGATGAATGGTGACAGAGAAGATGCGTGATGCCACATCAGAGTCGATGCTCAGATTCCTGTTGTGTTTCTCTCTGGATCTGCCTGACCTTTGCATTTTTGGCCGCCCCATGTTGTCAGTGGATCGCATCAGTATTGAGGCTTAGATCTAGTCAGTGAATTGCTGTGAGATTTCAGTCCGTTAATCTACCATAACATTATGACCACCTGTTCCTGTTGTGCAACCCCTGACCCGTCCCCCTGCTTATCTGCTCACAGAATAACACAAACATATTGTTAACATTACACCATATCATCAGCAAACATCATAGATCATGGAGACTCATTTTTTGAATGGGTGGTGTGATAAATGAGGATTTAAGAGTCACAAATATTTTAAAGAACGGCTCTGTTCTTCTCTGTTTTAAGGATGTACGACGTCGGAGGCCAGCGGACCGAGCGGAGAAAGTGGATCGGCTGTTTTGAGGACGTCAGGGCGGTTCTTTTTGTGGTGTCGCTCAGCGGTTATGACATGACTCTAGTGGAAGACCCTTCCATGGTAAAAAAATGTCGCCTAGACCCCTGAGCTCACTCTCCACTCTCACTAAAACTTTTGGGTGTGATCCCCGCAGAATCGTTTACAGGAGAGCATGAAGCTCTTCTCCTCCATCTGCAACAACGTCTTCTTCCGCAGCACATCCATGGTGAGGAACTGCCGCCGATGATAGTCAGCCGTATCACATTTCAAGCTCCGACACGAACACACTGCCACGGCTCGACCTGCAGCCTCTGCGTCGCCTGTCACTTGTAATTACGGCAGGGGCTGTAATGAAAAGTTCCGTGACACTTTCCCTCCCTGAGTGTTTTTCCATTAAGGTTTCCGCTAAATAACGGAATTAAAACAATCATCAACTCTTTCAATTCGTCCCACTTAACTCGCATTAAAAGCCGAGTTGGATGGCAGGACAGTGCCAGTTGACACGAATGTCAGATGTGTTTTCTGAACTTTCCAAAGGCCTGTCACGGTGAATATTGTGGCTCCGCTCTGGTAATTATATTCATAATGTGCGGGGAGGGTTGAGTGAGGCTTTAGCTTTGTTTTAATTGTCGGTGTGTCCGTGATGTCAAGGCAAGGAAAATAACAGACGTATTTTGCCATCAGTGAGTTGATCAACAACACGCCCTCAGCACAAATGAACCCTGTGTATTCACTAAAAGATAGTGTTTAACATTGTTCAGTAGTTATCCACAAAGGCAGCAGCCCAATCGCGACAGTCTAGATGTCGCTCTGAAACATATTGAAAAGACTAGTTTGCGGAGGACTTGAACAGGTCTTCAGCTGAGAAATGAAAGTTGTTTCCAGGGACGGCGCTAAATCTGCCATAACACTTGAGTTCAGAGGTGGGAAAAGTGTGGCCCGGGGGCCACATGTGGACCTTTGCCTGTGGCTGTGCGGCCCCCACGAGCAAAACAACAACATACACCTAACATCTGACTTACAACCGGGATTGGTTCTGACCAACCGGTACTAAGTCAGATTCGAATGCCATTCAAAATAGCTGACGCGAGGGTTATAGGTATTACTGTAGTGGTAGATCGCTGTGTGAGAGTGAGATGCTGGGATCCTGTGCTGCTGTAACTGTCGTACGCGATGCCAGACGTTGAATAAAAAAATTTTTTTTTAAAGCATCTGCTGGCATCTGCTGGCCGTGGTCGTAAGTACGGGTGGACGCAAGTCGAGCAGGTCCTACGTCGAATGTTACGTGTATTGTATTTTTTTCATTGTTCACTTTTCAAAAATTCTAAATTGAAAAATCTTTATTTTTTTAAGGTTTATCCCATTTCCCCCTTTTAAATTGGATTCTTCACATTTGTGATGCGCTTTTTAAAAAGTAGTTTTACCTTTTTAAAAATAAATAAATACACTGACAAAAAGTGTCTTTATAGCTTATTGTTTTACCCACAGTTACCAAAACATTCACCTGGTAAAAAGATCGTCCAATGTTTATGATTTATATATTATATTGAATCTCAAAATAAAACGTGTTTATATGTATGTAAAGCCAAAAATGTATATCATATAATGTCAAGGCATCACCACACATTTCTATGTCATACTAGTAAAATGGAAAATTAAGGTTACATTGAATATTCTTTATCTACTGTCTTTTGGTTTGCTCCCTTTTTTTGAAAAAAAAAAACAAACAAACAAAACACTAGCTTCATGAGACCAACCTCATGGCAATGCTGGTTTCCAACTTAGGGGTTCAGAACCAGCTGGAGTAAGGATGATATCATTCCCCGAAGCTGCTCACAGATTGAATAATGCTCGCTAATTCGAGAGCGATGTCCATTGATCCACCACCATCATCTCCCTGTGACCGACACAATAAACCGCGTTATGACGACGGTTGATGTATTAGCTTCATCTGGCTCCAAAATTGCGACGGAATCGATGATCTTTGACATGGATCTGATTGTTTCTCTGGAGAAGTCACATGTCACCGCTTCATGTTCTTTCTTGCAGATATTGTTTATGAACAAAATTGACTTATTTCAAGACAAGATACTGCACTCTGGTCGACACCTGCGCTTGTACCTGCCGCAGTTTAAAGGTACGACGCTGTGTCATCTTATGTCTTCAGGTCTTGCTTGATCAGCAGAGTTTTGGTGTGGAGCTATTGAAAATGATGAAGGCCTCACCGGCTTCTGTTCAGAATACAGATGTGTCACTGTGAAGTCTCTCCCTCAGGTGCAGACTGTGACGTGGATTCGGCCGCCAGATTCATCGCCGCGACCTTCATCTCCCTAAATAACACTCCCAGCAAACTGGTGTATCACCACTTCACCACGGCCACCGACACCTCCAACATCCAGGTGGTCTTCCAGGTGGTCATGGACACCATCATTAAGGAGAACTTGGAAGCGGTGTCGCTTCTGTAGCGATGAACTGGACTTTTTTTTTTTTTCCCTTTTTTACAATGATGCTTCTGAAGGAACGTTGCTGCACTTATAACCCCAAAACAAGCTGATGCTATGCGGCCCCCTCTTTGTTTGTGTGTGTGGGCAGAGCGCTGATTTACTATAAGTCTGTCAGGTGGTCCACGCCACAGTGCTCGTCTGTCTTCTGTTGTGTGTCCATCGTAACTCAAGCAGCATCGACGTCTGAGGAGTGAGGAAGTTTTGACTTGACTGAAACTTACCATTTCATTTCGGAGGCTGTCTTCGATATGTGATATGCACCAACACTGACTGCTGAAACTACGCAATGTCTTTGTCATTTGTGTGGCATTTGCTCTGTGGGGGCCGTCAGTGTGGAGGGAGCCGACCTATTCCAGGAGCAAACCAGTGAAACGCCGCAGATCTCCTCTGCTTCATAACAAAACAAACGTGGAGCCCCACATCATTTTATGTCTTTGTTCCTTTTAATAGATAAAATAAACCATAGCCATTTACAGGAAATCTGCATCAGAGAGGGCCAGGGGGAGGAGGGGGGGTCAAACAGGAAAATTGTGATGTCATCTTTTTATATCGTTTTTCACAATCCGTAATCTTTATACTGAGTGAAAGCAAGTGGAGTACAGCAGATTAAAAGAGGAGTCTGACAACGGGCCACAGATCTCTTCCTCAACTTCATCCCACATATTTCTCCGGAGTCGTCGGGGCGGTTCATGAGCAGAGGAGCAGAGCCGTCCTCATGCAGACAGGCAGTCCAGCGAGTCCAGGGTGAGGAAGACATCCGCCTTGCACTGGAAGGTTCCCGTGCCGTCCTGCATCAGCTCACAGGTCTTAAGGTTTGGAGAGATGTCCTTCACACAGATGGCCTGTAAATGACACAAGTCTCGCTCGAATATTGCACGCTGGACTTCTCTTTATAAGCAAATATGAGAAAAGTAATTGTGCAGAATTGGATTTAAAATACACTAATTTAGAGTTGAATTGAGGCTATATTTACAATAAAAAAAATTTATTGCTGAAAGACTATTTCAATTATCTTTCTGTCTTTACTGGTATTTCTCTCCGTAGCCGCGCATTTACGCACGGTTTTCTCCATTTTAATTCGCATAGTTTTACAGTCTTAATGAAGCATTAACGAACGTCAAACCACGCGGGGGTGCTCACCATGCTTTTGAGGATGGAGATCTGCCTGCTGGCGTCTTGCAGCACGCTGTTACTCGCCGACTCTCCCACGTCCATCACTGTCTCCGCGGACTCGGACCTGCGGACGTACGGTGACCTCCTGATGCCGGAGAGCAGCCCGGACGCTCGGCCCACGGAGTAGTAGCTGGGTCCGGTGGACTGTTTGTACCAGGCGTCGGCGTGTTGGACCGAGATGAGCAGAGACAGTCCGACACAGAGCGCGGCGATGAGCGACCTCTCCATCTCTGGTTTTACGCAGCGCTTCTGGGCTGTTCGGCTGCTTATGGAACTTGTAGCTGCTTATATAGTCTGGCTAAGGAACATTATCGTGACCCAGGATGCTCGTCAAATCACATGTGAGGTGGGCGGGTGATGAAGCTGCGTCGAAACGTGGGTTAGAGGGGGAGAAAGCCCAAACTGAATTGATGGTTTTCTTTATTAGATGGAGGGAGGAGCGCGTGTGGAATAAAGATGCACAGACACGTCAGTGGTCTGTGACGCCGGTGCGCAGATTAACATCGGTGATGTCACTAATAATGGCCTCCGGTATTTCAAAGTTTTTGACAGCAGCTGTCTGATGTCTAATCCATGTCCAGAATAGCATTAACGACTCAAGAGGTTGACTTTGCTGGGTTAGCGTCATCTTTAAAGGGCACATTTATCTCCAACTAGCAGGCTTAGTTGTAGCCCTGAGACCTGTTTTCCACACACACAAAGCCATGACAACACTCGCCTCATCCAGAAGGCCACAAACCACTAGCCTCACTTTGGACATGCTTGCAACGAATTCTCCAAAATCTCACTGTACTGACTCAAAATACTACAATCACAGCCAAGTGACTACCGTACTTCTTGGAAGACAGTAGTTTATTACTGCTCAGCTCATTCTCACATCAATATAAAAGAAGTCATTTGGATGGCAGAGAAAAGATCATCATTTTTATTAGGAAATCTTACAGCTCCCTGAGTTACCTCTATTTTCTCACGACAATGGCCCCGAGGCGACGCAACACAACAGTTGTCACTCATTAAAGTGTGACAACAGCAAGCAGCTTATGTCGATGTCATGCTGCCAGATCTCCAGTTAAGGGAGTTGTCGTCAAGAGAACGTGAAGAGAGGGAGAGGGTGAAACAGCTCAAACGTGGAGGAGGCCCAGAGAGTTAGTGATGTTGGCAGGTGACCGCGCCGAACCCATGGAATCCACGTTGGGCCTTTTATGTTCCACATAAAGAACACAGCCGAATCAAAGGAGGATCAATTGAAAGGATTTAGTGGTCTGACTGATGTGTGTGAAACTTTGAGCAGATTTCACTCCAGCAGAGGGGGAAAACTGCCCTCATCAATAATCCCTTCCCCAGATTGATTTACCGACCTTAGCTGCCACGCTTCATCAGCTCTCCTCATGAAGAGCTCGGTGATTTCCCTTCATGCGAGCGGTGTAATTCTATAAAAGCAGGTCACAGAAGGGTCTGGACGTACCTTTAAATGCATCAAACCTATTACAGATCTGGATCACTTGAATTACATAAATACAAACTAAAAACACTGCCATTTATTTAGAGTTCATTCAGTGTATTAGACAGTAAAAACACTCAGAGTCAATTATTCTAGGTAAACCAGGGACACCAGCGCAGAGATTACATCAGCCAGGAAGCACAAGAGCATCTTTAGAGTCCGTTAAAGAGCGGCCTGCAGCGCGGCTCCAGCTTGTCCTCCAGGACGTAGTCTGGTCCACAAACCCAGGGGTCCCCCGTCTCCCACTGCCACTTCTGCAGACTTTGCCTCAGGCTATCCAGCACGCCACTGTAGGACGGGTCTGCCACAAGGTTCTGGGTCTCAAGAGGATCTGACCTGTTTGGCAGAGCGGAAATCAAAACAGGTATCATAATGTCATGACATTACTGAGTCAAATTCCCCCATGCACCTTGTTTTATTGCAACCTTTTCTTTTTCTATCGGCTGTCAGTTTTTTAATTTCCGATTGGCAGAAACCAATACACAAATGAGGATCGATGAAAATGAAGGATGAAAGCCTCTTGTGTGCTGCAGTGCTGACATCACACCCACGTTCACTTCACAAGCCTCACACACGTCATCTGCTGAAAAAGACGACTTATTTACATGAAGTGGAAACAAATGTGACCCAAAAATGGGGGTCACTAACAGTGGCTCACCTCCACTTTTGAGATCTATGGAAGGTCTGACCAGAACAAATAATAAAACACAGTTGAACATCTCACATTAAATTCAAGCCAATGTCAATTTTGCTTATTTCATGTGATAAATGCGGTATATCTTGTATATGTTCATAAATGCCTTAAAAAACAAAACAAATATATATATATATATATTTGCCACAAGAATCCCCATTTTTCAATTTAGATGAATTTGGTATATTACTGAATCAAATGTTGGACCCATACATACATTTAAACAACAAAATATTGTTTATTTTGCATCAGTTTGACAATAGCACAATAAATCACGATGGTGGCTACATTAGAGTACATTCAGAGTAGTGGAAACCCTGGCCATTGTGTAGCGAAAAACATCCCTGAACAAAAGCAAACAGATGCTTTTGTTTGCTTTTGTTCAGGGATTCCTCCATGTTTGTTGTTGTTGTTAGCTGCCACGTGTCTTGTGCATCAGTGGACCAGGAACTCCTGCACTGACAAAGATTCCCTGTGATCTGGAGAACAAACTGTTCAATTAAATACAATTTAATTTAATGTAATTAAACGTATAAACGATCATGAACCAGGTGTATAGCCATATATTTATCGGGCAGAATTCATTCTCAAGGTTCATCTTTTTGTGGTGATAAATATTTCATGTGTAGTAAAAATTAAAACATTAATTCGAATTCGAATTCGTTATTTGATAATGAAAATGTGTGGGAACAAAAGAGAAGAAAAAGCTCTCTGCGCATAGCATAACGACACAAGAAGGTGGCAGCACAGACACTTATCGTAATCAATGTCAAGCTACACGCAATTTATCACACGTGCGAATAAATGTTTTAACACCACAAACTAAAACAATGAAACAATGAAAGTCAATTGAAGATATGAAATAGAGGTGTCAGTGCTAGAGAGTACACAAAAAGACATCGCAGGACGATCCTGACAAATGGCAAAGGTCATCCCTGCCTCATTCCTCTCAGGGTAATCCTGGAAATACTGCCTTCCCTACTTAATTCTTCTATTGATCCCTGTTGTTTTAATACTTGTGCACACGTCAATTTCTCAACACCAACATCAACTGTGGGCTCACCCACACAAGCAAGAGTTCACCACCGACATGAATCACCTGCTCCGCTGTGGGTTTTGGTGACGGCTATGTGCCACTACACACTCACATCACAGTGGTCGTAATGTTGTGAAGTATTGTGTAGACAAATGAAAATACGAATACGTGATCTCAGGCAGTTCGACACTACTGACAGCTTGGAAACATATTACATAAATCTTTCTTTTTTTCATCAGTTAAAATGAAAAGTGTGATTCAAAGTTTACGTAAAATCTTCACCGTGGACGCATCGTGATCATGTTTCAACAGACCTGGTGTCGTACAGCTCCCAGCGCTCTCTGTAGTAATACTGCTGCAGGCTTTTGAACCAGTGAGTCGGCTGGTGCTGCCGGGTCCGATTCAGCAGGTCTTGGAAGGAAGGTGACACATACAGGTCCTGGTCGATGGGGAAGGGCATGCGGTACTGGTGGTTGTGAAGGAGGTGGAACGCCCCCTGCTGGATGGAGCGCATGGGATAGAACATTGTCACCTGAAAGAAGAAAGGATCAGTCACGTGTCCATGTTTCACACAGTGAGACGCTGCCTTGCTCACTAACCTCGTGCAGCGACTGGCTGGCGAAGACGGTGCTCCAGGTGCTCGGTTCAGTGACCAGTGCAGGCAACAGGGAGCGACCTGTGAGGTGGACTTGGGCGGCAGAGCTGCCGGGAAGATAGTAGGTAGGGTATGGAATGGAAAACCAGTCCAGGATGGTGGGAGTGATGTCTGCAGAGACGAAGAGGAGGAAATATAAGTTCCAAGCTCCTTACATGATACCAAAAGTAGTGCAAATAAAGGAGAAGCTCTCATCATGTCCCACCCAGCAAGCTGACGTAAGCTTCGCTGGCGTCTCCCCAGCGCTGCCTATGCTCAGGAGAGGAGACCAGCATAGGCTCCGCAATCCCAGAATGATACAAGTTGGTTCTGCCGTTAGGGAAGGGGATGCCATTATCCGAGCTGTAAATGACCAGAGTGTCGTTCTCGTAACCCGCATCACGTAGCTCTCGAAGAACTAATCCGATTCCTGCCGGGGAAATTCAGACATTTAAAGTCCATCTGTACTCAGGATTGCTCCCAATACTCTGTGTGTAACAGCCCCACATACCCTGATCCAACCTGCTGACGGTGGTGTACTGTGCAGCCAGATCAGCTCGTGCAGCAGGGGTGTCCGGAACAAAGGGTGGAACCTGAGTTCAGGAAATACAGGCGAGATACATTGAGATTCTGTGCATGCATTTCTGAATATCAGGCATTTGGAGAATTTCAGAAACAAAACAAAAGAAAGCAAGAAATGTGAAAAACCAGGACATCAAATTGAAAAAAGCAAAGGAAAAATTCAATAGTGTTTCAGAAATATATAAAAAAGTATGTGGTTAAATTTATACAAAAAATTAAGAATTAAAACTGCTTTCATAGTGAATTCACTTTCATGTGAGTACATGAAGGTAAAGTGAACCATATTGTGATGAGAATATACATAAAAAGAATGAATAGTAGAACTCTTTGAATATCACAGCACACACTTCAGAGTCCAAGAAAAAGTAAAATTTCTGCATCCCTAATTTTCCACGCTCAACACATTAGGACTGAATAAATACAGGGAAACATGTGGCCCCCTCATCTGGTGTAGTCTGGTCTGGAGAGAATTCTGCAATATTTCGGGTCAATAAGTGAAATAAAAGCTCTGATATCTGACCTTCACTTGCTCTGGTGTGTAATACTCCGGTGTCCAGTCAGGAATCCTTCCCATCCCCGTCTCACCATTCCCAAACTTCTCACAGAACGCTCCATACTGAGGTTGTGAGTGTCCACATCTGTGGGTGTCATGAAATGCAACATAAAGGAAAAAAGGCCTCTCTTCTTCATTTGAAGCATCTCCTCCTTTGTCCCCATTTCTCTTTGAGACTTCTTCTTTATGGGTTTGGAAGAATTTGCGGACCAGCAGTTTGATCCTGGTTATGTTTCTCCCAACTTGCAAGACGGAGTTGTTTTCTTCGGTGTAGGAAAAGTCGAAGGGGTACACTGACCCGGGACCGACATGCTTCTTTCCAATGATGCCTTCAGGAAAAAGACAGCCGATATATAAAACCTTGTCATCCAACATTTAAAGTCTTTATCCGAGCCTTACCGGTGTGCACATTGGCCTTGCTCAGGAGCAGCGGCAAACTTTGTACGCCATCAAAGGAGTTGAAATGATGGACACCCTGGTGGAGGCCGTACATGCCATTCTGGTGCTAAAACAAATCATCACATGGCTTCACATAAGATATTATACCTATACACTAACCTGAAATGTACCAAACCACAAATAAAGAGGTTAAGTGGTGCAACCGATCGAAAATGAATTATGACTATTCCAGTGCACAGTGGCTCTGGTGGGGAAGTTCTGTATAGCGTTCCTCAAGAGATCACCAATAGCACATTGCATTTCAACAAATCTTTAGTTATTATTCCACTAGTGTGCTTTACTCATGTGCTCTCATCTCTACCTGTGGTAGACCGGTCAGGATGGTCGAGCGACTGGGAGAACAACTGCTGACAGACGTGAAGGCATTTTTAAACAGCAGGCTGCGCTGCGCCAGAGAGCGAAGGTTTGGGGTTTTGACCACCGTGTTGTTGTAGACCTCTGTCTCAAAACCTGCATCATCAGCTGTGAAACAGAAAAAAATGTGGTCAGATGTACATGTACTGTACGTTTGTCAACTTTAAAGTTCTTCATTCATCGTCGTAATATTTCTATACAAAATATAAAAAAGATATATACATTTGATAAGTTAAGTTTAGTTTAGTTTGATATTTTGTATAAGGATACTTAATGTGTTGATGAAATATCTATATCCTTTTTTTGGCACAGTACTTTCAGAGACTTGAAACCAATATTAGTTTGACACATAATTAAATTAAAAGCTACTTGAGCTACAGCAAGGATAATAGAATGAATGTAAGTTAAAGCATCAGCTACCACAATAGTTTTAAGTAAATTAATTCGAAAAAGACAAAAAAAACTTTCAAAATTGCATTATAATGTGGGAGCGAGACAATAAGACTGATGTCAATTGTGTTTAAAACAACGTTTGAAACAATCCACTCTGTAAATGATGAAACAAAAACGTAAGATTTATCTGAAAATAAAATCGCTCACCGATTATAAGAAGCACATTTCTATGCTTTGACGCTCCGATGCGACAAGAGGACAAAACGAGATAAATCAGCAGATGTATCATAATAGCTTTGATTAAAAACTTTTTAGGAACTAACAGCATCCGTTAGCTCGAGTAACCCATCGCTACTTCCGTAAACACCAATTGTCCCGCCCAATCAGCGTCACATGACACGCGTCACATGACCGCAGGGCAGCGAGACACGGAATCATATCCAGCCAAGACGAGAAGCCTGAATTTAGGAAGTACCTCGGTGAATCTCACTTATCTATCGTGAATCACGTCTGAGCGGGCGCAATATACCAAAATGTGGAACTTGGATTTAGGTAATGTTTTTTATTTGCTTTATTGGTTCTGTTCTTTAAGTATCGCGTCCAGCTCTTGCGCTGCTAAACAGCATAATAACCCATTTCATTTGTTGCAAATTTACATTTTTTGTCTATCATTCATTTACCTTTACACCTTTAAAAAATGCTAAATTGTCCAATTATTATTACACTCAGGCGCATGTGATTTCTCTATTTCTGTTTTTGAAATAAGAGTTAAATAACTGCTCCTCTTGCTCTCATAAAACCTGAGTTGAGTGAGGTCAAGCTAGCTGCAGCAAAGGTTGTAAAACTTTGCCTTGTCATATGATGGTCATGTGATAAGTCGCACTAGTGAATGGGATAATGCTTTGAAACTGGTGCTTTGACTTTACAGGTGACCTGTGCGCTTCTTTCTGTCTAACTACTGCAAACTGACCGGCAGCTGTAGAGCGGATGAGTTTCCTTTAACTGAAAAAGGAGCTTGAGTAGGTGAGTTATTTGAAATGTGTTGTGCTATACAGAGATGAACTAGAGTTTGTGCGGGTTATACTTTTGTTCCCGACTTTTTACTACTTGAATGAGAACACTGCTGAATTTTCCAAGCCAATGAGGGAGCTACTCAGGAAAAGACAGCTGTCTGTTTCTTCCCAGGTCCAATGGAGGAACCTCTGCTCGGGGGATACGTGAGTCGGCGCGACCGCTGTGGCAGGATTTTGAGGTCCTGGCTGCCCATCCTTTCCTGGTTGCCACGCTACAAGTTGAAATGGCTGCAGATGGATCTGCTTGCTGGTCTGACCGTGGGGTTGACTGTAGTACCGCAGGCCCTGGCCTACGCTGAAGTAGCCGGTCTACCGATACAGGTGTGTTGGATATTTCTGCATATTGTGATGCCTTGTTGTATTCTCCAGTGAATTAGTCCAAAATATTCATGACACCTTCCCTTCCCAGTATGGCCTGTACTCTGCCTTCATGGGTGGCTTCATCTACACCCTACTGGGGACGTCCAAAGACGTGACTCTGGGTCCGACAGCCATCATGTCCCTCTTGTGTTCCTCTCTGGTGGCTGGAGAACCCAGGCGAGCCGTTCTGCTCAGCCTCCTGTGCGGCCTCATCCAGGCGGGGATGGCTTTGCTCCGATTAGGTGAGTAAACATGGAATAAACTCACAATATGCCGCTCCCTTTCATAACACAAAGTGGAAAAAGCGAAATCATCCTCTGCCTTGGTACTGGACTCTCACTCCGTGAATTGTGTTTTTTCTGCAGGCTTCCTCCTGGACTTCATCTCCTTCCCTGTCATCAAAGGCTTCACTTGTGCCGCTGCAGTGACTATTGGCTTCGGTCAGGTTAAGGTAACAGAGAGTTACAGGACCATGCATCGTCTTGTAATATTGGGGTCCAAAATATTACTGTCATGTTAGGGATCATCTCGAATTTACCTTTAAACTTGAGTGTGGACGCATCTGTATTTGTGTTTGTGCATCTGTCTTTAGTCACAGTAGGTACATGCATTTGTTTTCCTGCTGGTCAGTTATGGGCCCAAGTGGCTTGAAAGTCCCTTGGTGTCGACTTGAAGAAATGCATGGTGGCGGAAAACAATGTCTTATACATATTACAGAACATTTGAAATCCTATATGGGCCGATCAGAATAAACATTACAGTTCAAGGCACAGAAAAAGATGAATTTCACTCTGAATGCTTTACAAAACTTGGAAAGAGAAAATAATAGACAAATATAACAATAACAACAATAATAACATTATTATTATTATTGTTATTATTATTATTGTTATTATTATTATTATTATTATTATAGACAAAATACAAAATAAATCTTATCAAGTGATAATTCGGTGGTCTGTCTGACCATCCACCCGTTGGTAACCATCTATTTGCAACTCCTTCTAGAACATTTTGGGGCTGAAGAACATCCCTCAAGAGTTCTACCTGCAGGTCTACTACACCTTCTGCAGGATCACTGAGGCCAGAGTCGGGGACGTGGTCCTCGGCCTCCTTTGTCTCCTCCTGCTGGTCATGCTGGTGCTGATGAAGGCCAGTCTGAGATCTGGCGAAGCTCCGGCGTACTCCAGAGCTGCCAGGAAACTGGTTTGGACTGTCTCCACAAGTGAGTTCAAACATGGTGTTCTCTGTTTGGAAAATCTACTATTGATGCAATTCATTAAACAAAGATGTTTTAAGAACAGTGAGTCACAACTGTGAACTCAGTAAATCAATATTTGCAGTTGTCAAGCGATTGTTATTGATCGTCCTCCATTAATGGGAGTGTCTTCAGTCGCTCTGATGTTTTTGCATGTGCTTGCCGCGCCGTTGCTCCCGGCAGTGCGCAACGCTCTGGTGGTTGTAGGTGCGACTCTAGTGGCCTTCGCCTGGGATGTGACTGGCCATCATGTGTTCAGCATCACCGGGAACACTACTGCCGGGCTGCCGCCATTTCGCCCGCCGCCCACCTCTGATGTCACAGCCAACGGCACGGTCATTCCATTCGTGCAGATTGTGGAGGTAAGGGTCTATGATTTCAGTTTCGGAAATCCAGTTGTTTTTTTTAACCTCTGTTGTTTTGTAGGACTTCGGAGCCGGACTGGCTGTGATTCCTCTGATGGGGCTGCTGGAGAGCATTGCTATAGCGAAAGCATTTGGTGAGTGATTGACAGTAAACCCGTCACAGAAACACGGAACTGAGAACGTTGACCCTACTTTTTTTATTGGAACACTTATAAAGCACTCGAAAGAATGGAGTGGATTCTTAAGAAATATCATGTGCCGGCATTTCCTGCTGAAGAAGAAGTAGGATGCAGTTACAACATCTATGGTTTTTCAGCGTTCTCCACCACAAATGGCGTCAGAAGTGGGAGGTCAATAAAAGGTTTTTGCACTGAACTCAAGTATTAGAATAATGCAGTGGCTTCACTTCTTCAAAGTTATGTTTTCATTAACAGTTCTCCTCAAAGAACTAACCACACCCAGTTACAGTAAAACACTTAAGTAACTTTATTGCAGAAGAAAGAATGGCTGAAACTTCCAGTTCCTGCCATGTGATGCTTCATGAAGCAGCTCGTTTATTGTCTCAAATTTGTCTCAGGATTATTAAACCAAGGGTGGCGTCTAGTGGACTCCTTTGTTGACATGTTCTCCATCATTATTCCCACAGCACACCTCATCATAACATTAGGCTACATTACTTGACAATAAAAGAAAAATTAACCACCACATTTCTTTCTGTCTCCAGCCAGTCAGAATAACTACCGCATTGATGCCAACCAGGAACTTTTGGCAATTGGCATGACTAACATCATGGGCTCCTTTGTCTCGGCCTACCCTGTCACCGGCAGTTTTGGGAGGTTTGTGCGTGTTTGTCTCTCTTTTGTCCATTCACACATGCATTCTCTTTGTTTCCCTTGCAACATGTCCCCTGTTCATCCAGGACGGCAGTGAATTCTCAGACCGGGGTTTGTACTCCAGCTGGAGGGATTGTCACAAGTGAGTCACTGCTTCAGATTGAGATGTTGAGAGCTAAAAACCTCAAGTATAGATCGTCTGAACACTTTATTTAGTGGAGTAATTGTCGCATCTTATGATCCGTTGTTAAAGGATAAGGATGAATGAAGGAAACAAGTGAAACCAGTAGACAATTCCCATGAAATCATTACAACAAGAAAGCTTGAACTGTTATTGACTTTATGCATGGATTGCATTGACTGTTAAATTCAAGTGTCGGAGACCTTCACTGTACTTCTGTAATCTGAATATGAGGGTGCTGACAGAGCAGAAATGGAAATGTAGTAGTGGCAGTTGCTTGTCAGTCTGTTTCTTAGAGGGGATAACAGAGTTGACTGTTGTTCTTGAATGCAGATTAAGTTGAATGTGTTAAACTTGTCATGACTTAACATGTGTAACGTGGTGCACCTAGAACTGGAGTTAATCAGTGTTATTTTTTTAACCTGTAATTTATTATTAAAATGTACTGATAACTTGCAACAATGGACCCTAAAGCACATTCTGAAATTGACGTTGTTTGAAATTGTGTTTGTAAACTGGATTTAAAGGCAGAAGCTGACGCGATTCAGTAGGTCAAGTTGGGCCTAAAACTGAACCTTGTAGTAGACTGCAGGAGACTTGCTTTGGTGGAAGTGTTAGGGTTAACCCAAGCACGGGTTTGTTGATAGGTCTAAAATGACAGAGATGATGAGTCTACTTGGGAAAAAAGTAGCCCACATTAATATATTGATTATCGATTTATATATATTTCCATGCATGCTGTTTGCCACACAGCAGGTATGGAGGAAGTGAAACAATCACATTTATTCTGCCTCTAGAAAACCAAACAAAATAATGGAAAACAGAAGCCAATGAAGAGAAGTTGGCACTAAAGTGTACGTTATGTTAGCAGGTAGTCAAATGACGTCAGAGCCTTATAGTGAGTGATTTTTAAAAAAGGCCTCATTATTAAATAAACGGAGAGCTGGGCTGGAGAAATAAGACACTGGTGTGTGTCCTGACAGGCTTGACTGTGTTGCTCTCGCTGGCGTTCCTCATGCCGGCCTTCTACTACATCCCAAAAGCCTCCCTGGCGGCTGTTGTCATCTGCGCGGTGGCTCCCATGCTGGATTACAGCGCTGTGGCTAAGATGTGGAAGATACGCAGTGAGTGACAGATCAGCAATTTACTGAGTTTCGAGAACTAACATTTAGCTTTCATTTCATTTTTCATTTCATTTTCATCTTCAGAGCTGGACCTGCTGCCCTTCCTCGTGACCTTCGTGATGAGCCTGTGGCAGGTGCAGTACGGCATCATGGGAGGCGTCGCCGTGTCTGGAGTGCTGCTGCTGTACCACACCGCCAGACCGCAGATCACCGTGCGGATCTTTTTTTTGACTCAGTATTTTATGAAATTCTGCTGAACCCTGTGGCATGTGTGCAGGTGTCGGATCAAGGAGTGCTGTTAATGGAACTGAGCAGCGGGCTCAGCTTTCCCGCCACAGAATACCTAAGCCACGTCATGCACACACAAGCCCTGCAGGGTGAGGACCTCTGAGCGTTTGGATGCGTGTAGCTGAAGACTGTAACCGTCCCTGTGATCCACAGTGTCTCCCCCACGGTCGGTGGTCCTGGACTTCCGCCACGTCAGCGTCATTGACTACACAGTGGTCAGTGAGCTCAGGGATCTGCTGCAACAGTTCCAACTACAAAATGTGCATCTGATCTTTTACAGAGTGCAGGTATCTCCCCTCACACCGCAGCAGTTTTGAACTCTGAGTTTCATTTGCTGTCTTCTTGTCTTAGCCATCCGTGCTGCAGGTGCTACTCAAGGCCGACCTTCAAGGGTTCAAACACACGGACAGCGTGGAGGAAGCACTTCATGTTTCATGAAGAAAGTCCTGGTGATGAAGGATCACCGGCTGCTATCCAGGTCATATGGTGATGCACTACTTCTGCCTCAGTGACACCCGAATAACTCTGAATTCAAGTATATGTCCCGCCCCGCCACATGACGTTGGTGAACTCCATCTTGGAATTTATGACCTCCAAAACAAACTATTGAAGTTTTAAACTATTGTGAGCAACAAACAAAGCAAACCCATCAGCTCCACTGCACATCTTGGTGCACAAAATAACCTCTCAGAATCAGAAGAAAAGTGTATTTCATTACATGTTAAACTGATTTAAAGTGGTTTTTATTCACTTAAAAATAATTCTGAATATCACTGAAGCATTTGGGTAAATATTCTGCAGTATGAAACACACATTACAGTTTTGTTTGTACAAATGACAGCACACTAGCATATAGGTCAAAGAACAGAAAGACGTATCTTCAGTTCTCATCATCTACAGGAGTGATACAGAAACAGCACAGCGCAGAATGATACAGAGTCAGTCAGCAGGTTGAGACTTGTAAAAGTGAAGATGTAAAATCTGCAGTGCAAGAAGTCACAAGAAGCATTTCCAAAGTAATGTGTTGCTAAAAACCTGCCGAACACTGTGAGAAAGTCGAGTGAAACAGTGCAATCCAGTGTTGCTGTTCCTCTAAGTCAACTGTTGCCGAGTATATTATTCAATTGTACACAGATATTTTGAGATGTCGTGTCAAATTACAGGTAGTAAGTGTAGCATTGAAGCTGTAAAGAGGTGAACTATGAACTAATTCAATGACACTTCTGAATGAAGCAGCTCTGTTGGTTGTATCCAAGTCAGTAATGGCTGTTATTATGTATTTGTCGACAGCACCAGCGTAAGTTTGAACCAATCAGAGGTACATATGTGTGTGTGGTTTGTTGATGCAGGGATTTTTTGTTGATCATGATCTGATCAAAATCCTGATATGAGAACTTCTGTCTTCTTATCTGACCATCGGTACTTCAGTCATTCAAAAGCTTCAGTACTGACTCTCTCTCTGAAATCTCTCCCCACAAGCAGCAAGAAAGTTTCCTTTAACACAACAAAGTTACCGTCGTGTGGAGACTTTCACTCATGAATGTGGCCTCTCTCAGTTCACTGCAGTCATGAACACTTGGTCAGTATCGGTCAGTATCGCTCGGCTTTTAGTGTAACATCTGTGTTCAGTTTTTATTCCTGGCCAGTTTGTAATGATCCTGAATCAAAAGAGATGTATGATTTTGTGAACTACCTCGAATGTTGACGGCTTACTTTCATTTCTGTCAGGTGATCAGCTGGATGACATTATTGCACAGTGACACTAAACATGGATTTTAGTTTTTTTTAATAATTCTTTGTATTGCTTTTATATATATTTGAAATCTTTTACAGTTGTGGGTAATAAAATACTCCTGAAGTCATCATTGTGCTTTTGCTTTTATATGTTAAAACTACAATATTGCTCAGATTGTTTTTCGCACCTTGATTGTAATAATTTAGTTGTGTTTACTGACACAAATATAACTTACTTTTACTCGTGTGGGGAACCAACTATCCAATCTATTAACCAGCCTGTCATCAGAACCATTTTTTCAGAAAATCAAGAGTTTGGACTCAACGGAAGCCATGAAATGCAAAAGTTGACTTTTTCCAGAACTCAAATGACTTAAAAGAAACAAAAACTTGTCTGGCATCTTTGGACCCAGTAAACATCAAGGAAAGTGAAGAAATTCATTAAAATATAAAAGTTGAATTTTGGTTTAAACGCGACGACGACAGGACTCAAAATGCCAAAAATGACAAGTTTTCAATACTCTGTTCAGCTCCTTCTGCACGTAGTGTATATTCTCTGTCTGTAATGCAGGAAACACAGTTTTGTGAAGCCGCATTGTTATTGTTTTCTAGATCCATTGTCCAGAATATTTACTCATGGAACTTGGTTCTCTTGACCCTTTGCGTTTTACACCTCACCTTCAAATAAACCTCAGGAGTGACGCAGTTCTGTGAGTGACATATGAATGCATGCATTCACGGCTCTACTTGTTTTGTCAATCGCAACCCCCATGTTATTGCTGGCTATTAAATCCAAAATAAGTACAAACCTTGTGCATGTCTGCTTCCTTGAACTTGTCCAGGTGTCGCATGCATTCACACACTCACACACTGAGAGAAAGGTGGGCGGGTAGGAGTTTGATCAACTGCCTCACAGCAAGAAGATGCTTCCAGCTTGGGGCAACCTCAGTCCTTTCACTGTGTGTGTGCTTGTGTGGGTTTACTCCGGGCACTCCGGTATCCTCCTACAGCCCAAAGCTGTGCAGTTCGGTGAGTCTGTGTCAATGGGCTCAGGATTACATTTCAGTCTCGTGTTTTAAAAACACCATGCAAAAGAAATTGCTTTGGCAAACGTGGAAACAAAAATTGAATTTGCCACAATGATGATCAGTTACAGAATGTCCACATGTCTTATGTTGCTATCCACAGCATTGAAGTCACTGACTGAGTTGTTCTGCTCCACAGGGAAAGTTGCATCACAAAAACACAGTTTCCACCTCATAGTTTAGTCACTGTTATGGGGCTCCTCCTTGTTTTTCTCTTATCTGCTTCGCTCGTCCTTTCTCATTGTGCAGCCAAGCGGTTTCACTTTTGACATTGAGTTCTTCCTTTTTCTTTATGGACCAAGACATTCTTTGTTTTGCACTGAATTTTAATGTATCTCATTATTTTCTCCTAAAATAATCAGAAAGACCAGACTTCTGTTTCTGCCTGCATGCATCTGTGTCAGGACCCCTGCCCTCCACAAGAGGGACACTTTGTCTAACACTTTCATGAAATTGACATTAAAAATGAGGTTTTCGTCATTTTCTGTACCAATCAACGCAAACAATAAACTGCAGTGTAACAAAATTAATTTGTCTACTCTCGGTCACACTTGACAATATGAAGTAGATACATTTTTCTGCTATTCATGTGTTTCCATTTGACATGCAGTTGGCAGTTTCATGTGTTGACAGTTCAATACTTGGCTGTATAAAATGTCAATTAAAAAACAAAATGATGGTGTATCAACACTTGAACACAGTAAATAAAAAGGTAAATAAAAGCGACAATAAAGAAGAACATTGAGCCGCCAGCAAATATAATACATACATAATACATTTTCACTGTCAAACACTTGTTGATCAAATCATCAGGGAAACAGCACATACAAAAATCCCCGTGACGACCACACCTTTAGCAGGCTCTATGAGTTCCCGGCACCACAGAGAATGTGGTTCAACTGGAACACTTCAGATCAAAACTCACTGAATTATGAGCAGCTTCCAGAGTTCCTGCAGGAACGACATTTGTTTGTTTGTTCTCCTAAACTGTGACCAGCATCATCTTCAATTCGACAACAACGCCAAAGAATCCACGGTTGGGGTGAGATCCCAGCGTTGAAGAAGCTCCAACATGGACAAGAGAATGCTGAGAGGAGACTTGCTCACAGGTCAGTGACTAAGTCTTGGTGCTGAGGTCGAAGTGTAAACTCCAAATAATCCATATGACAGAAATAAGAGGAAGTGACGTGAATTTCGGATGAATAAGAAAAGAGGTTTTTCGTGCAGAACAGATGAATCACACTCTTCCTCATGCTGGTGAAGGGCTGACGAGACTGACCCCGTGAGGTGGGGGTGCTCACAATTGGTGCTGCCAGTCAGAGAGGTGCTTGTGAGAAAGCTACTAAGGGGTGGGACGTCTGTGTTTCTTGCTCTATACGACTCTATACGACCTCACAAACACTGTAGAATCACGTCAACCAGGGAGGGAGGGAGCTTATATTTCAGAATCTCATGAGACCTGTTGTGTTTGTGTCAAGGTGAAGGTGAAAGTGAAGTCTCTGCTGAGACTCGGGGCAAAGAGCAGGGAGAACCCACCTCTGTACGTCCTCAGTGTGAGAACCATGATGACCAGACCAGTCCTCAGAGGTGAGATGAGGACCACCAAGACTGTGCTCCACGTCACAGCACCAATCTGTCCTGCAGTCAATTCTGTCAATGCAGTGACTCACTACACCAACAGTCTGAGGACATGAAGTTGAGAAGAACATGATGGAGAAAGACATGACAGTTGTGTTTTCATCAGGATCAATCAGGAGGGAACAGAGGAGTCTGGACTCGGCTGTGTGTCTCTGAAAAGTGACCAGTCCATGTACATTGGCATTGACTTCAAAGGTGAATTAAAGGCTTTAGAGGACAGGTGAGATAAACCGTCTCCAGGTTCATGTTCTTCTTGCAGTGTCTGGACATCTGGATGGAACCTTCTCCTCACTGATGTTCAGGACCTTTAACACGATAAGAACTCAGTGACTTTCAAAACTATGTACTTCTTCCCAGAGTGGATCAACATATCTCAGAGCATCAGCATATGTCACATCTAGACTCCATACGGCAGGTATGAAATGAAGTGAAGTGAAGGCACCATCTCCTCAGGCACTCTTGAACTGAATCACAGAACAGAAACAATGTTTCTGGTCTTTGAGTTTCTGGAGATGATCCACGATCACTCTGACTTCCTCCTCTATGAATCCTCCAGCGGTTGGAGAAGAAGTTCCTCAGGTACGTGGGGAGAGTCTGGATGACTCTCAGCGCAGATGAGCCAGAACCCCCAGAGACTATGGAGTCTGAGGAACAATGGAGGAGCATCAGTGAGGAGTTCTTGAAGATAACAGTTCTCCTCCTGATGGACATGGGGGAAGAGGATCTGGCTGAGCGACTCCGATGCAGTAAGAAGACTAAAACACCTCTAACATGGTGAAGATGAAGGGCATGTGTGCATGATGTGTCCATTTAAAGTAGAAGAACCAGAAACTGAAGCAGAAGATCGTCCTCCAGAATCTTCTGACTGATGTGACTTCTCTCTTCACTCAGGAAGTCGTGCTGCTGAGTCTGGACGTCAGCTGAAGAAGAGACTGCAGAAGAAATTCCAAAATGTGTCTGAGGGGGTCCCTAAAGCAGGAAACTCTGTCCCTCTGAATCAGATCTACACAGAGCTCTACATCACTGAGGGGGGCACAGACCAGGTCAACCAGGAGCATGAGGTCCGACAGATCGAAGCAACAACCAAGAACCAGACCAGAGCAGAAACAACCATCAGACCAGAAGACCTCTTCAGAAGGTCACCTGACAGAGAGTCACCAATCAGGAGCCTGCTGACGAAGGGCGTCGCAGGCATTGGGAAGACCCTCCTGACCCAGAAGCTGACTCTGGACTGGGCTGAAGACAAAGCCCACCAGAACTTCCTGTTCATGTTTCCATTCACCTTCAGAGAGCTTAACCTGCTGAAAGAAAAGAAGTTGAGTTTGGTGGAACTTGTTCACCTCCTCTTCCCAGAAACCAAAGAATCAGGACTCAGCAGCTTTGATGGAGTCCAGGTCCTGTTCATCCTGGATGGTCTGGACGAGTGTCGACTCCCTCTGGATTTCAACAGTGGGGTCCTAACACAAGCTAGAGAGTCCACCTCAGTGGACGTCCTGTTGACCAACCTCATCAAGGGGAACCTGCTTCCCTCAGCTCGCCTCTGGATCACCTCACGACCTGCAGCAGCCAATCAGATCCCTCCTGAGTGTGTGGACATGGTCACAGAGGTCAGAGGGTTCACCGACCTTCAGAAGGAGGAGTACTTCAGGAAGAGGTTCAGAGATGAAGAGCAGACCACCATCATCTCTCACATCAGGAGATCACAAAGCCTCTACATCATGTGTCACATCCCCATCTTCTGCTGGATCACTGCCACAGTTCTGGAGGACATGTTGAAGAGCAGAGAGACCAGAGAGCTGCCCAAGACCCTGACGGAGATGTACATCCACTTCCTGGTGGTTCAGGCCAAAGTCAAGAAGCTCAAGTACCATGGAGGAGCTGGGACAGACGAGGTTTGGACTCCTGAGACCAGGGAGATGATTAAGTCTCTGGGAAAACTGGCTTTTGAACAGTTGCAGAGAGGAAACTTGATCTTCTATGAATCAGACCTCACAGAGTGTGACATCAACGTCAGAGCTGCTTCAGTTTACTCTGGAGTGTTCACACAGATCTTCAGGGAGGAGACAGGACTTTACCAGGATAAGGTCTTCTGCTTTGTCCACCTGAGCCTTCAGGAGTTTCTAGCTGCTCTGCATGTCCACCTGACCTTCACCATTTCTGGAATCAACCTGCTGGACCCTCAAGCTCCTCCACAGTCTGAGGTCAAACTTGATCTCCAACACTTCTACCAGACAGCTGTGGTCCAGACCCTGGAGAGTCCAAATGGACACCTGGACTTGCTCCTGCGCTTCCTCCTGGGTCTTTCACTGAAGACCAACCAGAAACTCCTGCAAGGATTTTTGGGGATGACAAGAAGAAGATCCTGGTCTAATAAGAACACATCAAAGATCATCAAGGAGACATTATGTGAGAATGTGTCTCCAGAAGGAGCCATTAACCTGTTCCACTGTCTTAGTGAGCTGAGGGTCACTTCCCTAGTGGAGAAGATCCAACAGCAGCTGAAATCAGGAGGTCTTTCTAGACGTCTGTCTCCCGCTCACTGGTCTGCTGTGGCCTTCATCCTCCTGTCCTCTGAAGAACATCTGGATGTGTTTGACCTGAGCAAATACTCTGCTTCGGAGGATGTTTTTCTGAGACTGCAGCCTGTGGTCAGAGCTTCAAACAAAGTCTTGTAGGTGGATCAAACCTGAAACATCTCAACTGAGCTGAATTACACATCAACATACCACATTTGTTTGATTCCTGTCTCCATTTATCAGGCTGAGAAGCGGTGGACTGTCAGAGAGAAGTTGTCCACCTCTGTCCTCAGTCCTCAGCTCCCCGTCCTCCAGTCTGACACACCTGGACCTGAGTGACAACCAGCTGCAGGATTCAGGAGTGAAGCTCCTGTGTGCTGGACTGGAGAGTCCACACTGTCACCTGGAGACTCTGAGGTCAGAACACAAGTTGTTAAAAATGTCTGACAGTCTCTTGCAGGCCCCCAAAGTCATCCAAATATCTCCACAACTTGCTGTGGTGCTCTTGCTTTCTATCATTACTTCAGACTGAAGATATTCTCTACAAGTTTTTCCATCGTTGCTTTCATGTTGTGTTGTTCATAATGTAAATTTTCTAATAAGACACAAGTGTTCCCAGTTCCTTCAACGTTGACAAATAAATGTCTTGCTGCGGAGAAGTCATGATGTTTATCGCAATGTTCTCTGCCAGTGAGTCACAAACAGATGTGATTGTTTATTGTTGGAGTTTGACCGGACCAAAGAAGAAAGAACCAGACGTGTGTTTTTATCTGAGTGAAGAGAAGATGGACTTCTTGATGACACTGCTCTCTTTCTCAGGTTGAGACTCTGTGGACTGTCAGAGAGCAGTTGTTCACCTCTGGCCTCAGTCCTCAGCTCTCCGTCCTCCAGGCTGACACACCTGGACCTGAGGGACAACCAGCTGCAGGATTCAGGAGCAAAGCTCCTGTGTGCTGGACTGGAGAGTCCACACTGTCACCTGGAGACTCTCAGGTCAGTCCTGCTCCACATGTGGACTGCATCCATGATGTTCTAAAACACTGAGTGAAGGATGTTTCCTTGATGACAGTCTGTCAGGGTGTCTGATCTCAGAGGAAGGCTGTGCTTCTCTGGCCTCAGCTCTGAGATCCAACCCCTCCCATTTGAGAGAGCTGGACCTCAGCTACAATCATCCAGGAGGACCAGGACTGGAGCAGCTGACTGCTGGAGTGGAGAGACCAGACTGGAGGCTGGAGATTCTCAGGTATGGACAGTTTGATCAAGTAGCCTCTCTGATTAATCATCTGAACAGGGTTGTTTCCATGGCTCCATGGCATGTTCTCTTGCTGGAGACCAGTGGAAGCATGGAGGAGACAAATGGCCTGTCTGTGTGTCCCACTGACACTTGGTTGTGTGTTTCTTCCCCCAGGGTGAACCACGGTGGACAGAAGAGGTTAAGACCTGGTCTGCTCAAGTGTAAGTCTGATGTCATTGGCAAGATGAGAACTTTACACCATGTCCAGATGGACACTAGTCAAGTGCTGTGGAGCCCTCACACTCAGGAGAGAAGGAGTTAACTCAGTCAAACGTGTTTTGAAACTCTGTTCATGAAACATTTGACCAAACTAGCAGAGTCATCTCACTTGTTATTCATCTTGAACTTGAAGAGGAGGTCACTTCCTTGACAAGCCTCAGCATGTGTCTTCTCTCCATCAGATGTCTGTCAGCTCACACTGGACCCAGACACTGCTCACCAACGCCTCCTACTGTCTAACAACGACAGGACAGTGGGACAAGGAAGCCAAGACCAAAACTATCCAGAACATCCCGACAGGTTTCACAAATATCATCAGCTGCTTTGTAGAGATGCTCTGCGTGGTCGCTGTTACTGGGAGGTGGAGTGGAGAGGAGGAATTTATATCTCAGTGACTTACAGAAGAAACAGTGGAGATGCCGAGTATCTGTTTGGAGACAACGATCAGTCCTGGAGTCTGAACTGCTGTGATGGAGGATATTTTGCTTCTCACAATGGTGACTTCACAGCGATCGAGTCCAGCTCTGTCTCTAAGAGAGTCGGAGTGTTTGTGGATTGTACAGCAGGAACCTTGTCCTTCTACAGAGTCTCCACTGATGCTTGGATCCACCTCCACACCTTCTTCACCTCCTTCTCTCGACCACTCTACCCAGGATTTACTCTCTATCAGTCTGATTCTTCTGTGACTCTATGCGACCTGAATGAGTCAGCAGCTGTGTAGAGTGGACATGTGCTTGTTCGACATACCATGTGGGTGGCGTTGTCTTGCTATCACAACAGACCACTGAAGCGCAGACACACTGAAACGACTTGGAGACGCTGGGGTGGACGAGGAGGCCAACTAATAACTGCACTTCACTCACAGCTACATAACTGTCATTTTTTGTGAAATTCAAAGTTTGCTTAAACGTATTAAACTTGTTTTTGTGATCGGCTTCTCCATTGAGTGTGTTCTTATCGACGGCACAAGTTAAAAAACCTGCAGCCACTATGTCATGTCACAGCAATGACATCACAAAGATGTTGAATCTTCATCTTTGTTTGAAGGAAAGACCTGACCACAGCAGTCTGTGTCTTCTGATGCAGTTTGTGTCTCAGGCTGCGTTTACACGCCAGAGGCCGGTTTCAAAGGTAGTACATTTCTGAACATGGATAGAATGAAATAAAGATCCAACTCCGCGCACACTGTCAGACTGAGTGGGGAGATGCGCCTGGATATAGACAAGTGAACACTGCATGTGCAGGGTGTGAAGAGATTGAAAATGGACGACAAACCTTTTGCAAAGCTTATGGATCCTGGAACACAGCACCACCTATGTGTCTGAGTCTGCGGGTGAGACTCCTGTGGTCGTGAATTTTCTGAGTTGGTTCTAGCAAATGCACTGTCACTTCACAGAACCCCAGAGAGATCCATGCCATGAGTTACAGCAGATATGGAGAACAAAATTATTGCCAGCATTATATATGTATTAGTCAGCAGTGTGATGGTGTGTGAGGTGTGGTAATAACTTGTAATGTTACAGCTAAATGAAGGAGCCCTGGGGATTTTGGAGTCGTAACGCTGAAGAAGAACAACATGTCGGTGACTCATGGGTCAAAGACCAATTTGCTTTCGAATCAAAGAACATCTGAAGGTGAAAATGTCCTGCAGTTTTCATTGCAGCCACAAGAGGGCGATTTAGATAGCTATTTCATAAATTACTCGCGTTTGTCTCACTTTTTATACGAGTGTTTCATGTAGGCTAAAATATTGGTACGTTTAGATTACATGGATGACAAGCACAGACGAGGATGGAAATACACCCGATGAACATGGACGATGAAGACGGCTGAAACAGTCGACTAAAGGTAGATCTTTCCACCATCAGTGTTTTCAGAAGCTCAAGTGTGGTGTGGACCAAACATCTTGATCACTTGAGATCGTTTGAGAAGCACAACAGAAGAGCCGATCACAAACAAGCTTTAATAGCTGTTGGAAACTTTGAATTTCTCAAAAAAAAGACAATATTAAGTTCATCAAAGCAGCAAATATAATGACAAAGCAGCTCAGCACAAAGAAAATGAAGCTAAGCGTTGAGACAACACTTGCTGAGGTCATCATGTGTTTCCAATCACAAGTGACGTATGAGCAGCTCAGCACTGCCGTCCTCCACACCAGCGTCTTTCACTTTGCTCCCTGTGATATTGTTGATCTTAGGTGGTTTATTTGGAGGCTATCACTGCGCCATCGACAGCCCTGTCATGTGCAATACATTGTTTACAGTGGTGTCTCATGGACAGCAGAACAAACATATTCTAACATGGAAAACAGCATGCACACACTACACAGCAGCTGCCCAGGTCAAGTCACACAGAGTCACGGAAGACTCAGGGCAATGTGAGAAGCCTGGGTACAGTCGCTGAGTGAAGGAGGTGAAGAAGGTGTGGAGGTGGTCCCGCGCGTCGAAGGAGACCCTGTAGAAGGACACAGATCCAGCTGCACAGTCCACAAACACTCCAACTCTCTTAGAGACAGAGCTGGACCGGATCACCGTTTCCTTTCCATTGTGAGAGACGAAATAACCACCATGAGAGCAGTCCAGACTCCAGGACTGATCGTTGTCTCCAAACAGACACTCGGCATCTCTTCTGTTTCTCCTGTAAGTCACTGAGATCCGGACTCTTCCTCTCCACTCCACCTCCCAGTAACATCGACCAATGAGAACCTCTCGACACATCAGCTGCTCACACTCGATAAACCTGTCGGGATGTTCTGGATACTCCTGGTCTTCTCTGACGTGTCTCACTCTCTTGTGGTTGTCGGACAGTAGGAGGCGCTGGTGGGCAGTGTCTGGGTCCAGTGTGAGAGGAGAGACATCTGGTGGAGAGTAGACACGTGATGAAGCTTCTCTTCAAGTAGAAATGGAGCAGTAGCGTCCCCTATAGTCTCAAAGTGGCAGTTGAACTTCAAGAAGATAAATGAGTTTGTTTTTTTCACACACACACACACACACACACACACACACACACACACACACACATATATATATATATATATATATATATATATGCGAACATAAAACTGTTTTGTTTTGTTTTGAATGCATAGTATTGTTGATGTTGCTGTCGATGAAAATTTTACAGTTCTCATCAAGCCAATGACATCCAACTTACACTTGAGCAGACTGCGTCTTAACCTCTGTTTTCCACTGTGGTCCACCCTGGAGGAAGAAAGACAGACAATGATTTGTGGTCAGTGGGACAAAATAAATAGGCGTCTCCTTCCTGCTTCCACTGGTGTCCAGAGTGAGAACATCTCATGAAGAAACAACGAGAGTTTGGTAAATTGTGCTCTATTCAGATGGTGAGCCTAAGCAGCTCAAATGTTTGTTCTGAACGTCTCAGTGGAGCTCAGTCAGTCTGAGCTCTGCTGCTCTGTCCATACCTGAGAGTCTCCAGCCTCCAGTCTGGTCTCTCCACTCCAGCAGACAGCTGCTCCAGTCCTGGTCCTCCTGGATTATTGTAGCTGAGGTCCAGCTCTCTCAGATGGGAGGGGTTGGATCTCAGAGCTGAGGCCAGAGAAGCACAGCCTTCCTCTGAGATCAGACACCCTGACAGACTGTCATCAAGGAAACATCCTTCACTCAGTGTTTCAGAACATCATGGATGCAGTAGAACAGTCCACATGCGGAGCAGGACTGACCTGAGAGTCTCCAGGTGACAGTGTGGACTCTCCAGTCCAGCACACAGGAGCTTCACTCCTGAATCCTGCAGCTGGTTGTCCCTCAGGTCCAGGTGTGTCAGACTGGAGGACGGAGAGCTGAGGACTGAGGACAGAGACGGGCAACTGCTCTCTGACAGGCCACAGAGTCTCAACCTGAGAAAGAGAGCAATGTCATCAATGTGTTTATGAATACGTGTTATAGATTAATGAATATACAATGATGGAGACACTATGTGACATGGTCTTCAGTCTGATGTCACCATAGAAACCGGGATAGTCATAGGTTTTATACAACTTGTGCTCTGACCTCAGAGTTTCCAGGTGACAGTGTGGACTCTCCAGTCCAGCACACAGGAGCTTCGCTCCTGAATCCTGCAGCTGGTTGTCACTCAGGTCCAGGTGTGTCAGCCTGGAGGACGGGGAGCTGAGGACTGAGGACAGAAGTGGACAACTTCTCTCTGACAGTCCACAGCTTCTCAGCCTGATAAATGGAGACAGGTTTGTAATTCAGTATTAGATGAGATGTTTCAGGTTTGATCCACTTACAGAACATTGTTTGAAGCTCTGACCACAGGCTGCAGTCTCAGAAAAACATCCTCTGACGCAGAGTATTGGCTCAGGTCAAACACGTCCCTCTGTTCCTCAGAGGACAGGAGGATGAAGGCCAGAGCAGACCACTGAGCGGGAGACAGACGTCTGGAGAGACGTCCTGATTTCAGCTGCTGTTGGATCTTCTCCACCAGAGACGTGACATTTAACTCGTTCAGACAGTGGAACAGGTTGATGGTTCTCTCTGGAGACACATCCTCACTTATCTTCTTCTTGATGAGCTCTGATATGTTCTTGTTTGTCCAGGAGCTACTTCCTGTCTGTGTCAACAAACCTCTCAGAAGATTCTGATTGGTCTTCAGTGAAAGACCCAGGAGGAAGCGCAGGAACAAGTCCAGGTGTCCATTAGGACTCTCCAGGGCCTGGACCACAGCTGACTGGTAGAACTGTTTCAGACCAGGTTTTACCTCAGTCTCTGAGGGATTTTGAAGGTCCAGCAGGTTGACCCCAGATTTGCTGAAGGTCAGGTGGACGTGAAGGGCAGCCAGGAACTCTTGAAGACTTATGTGGGCAAAGCAGAAGACCTTGTTCTGGTACAGTCCTGTCTCCTCCCTGAAGATCTGTGTGAACACTCCTGAGTAAACTGAAGCAGCTGTGCTATCAATGCCACACTCTGTGAGGTCTGATTCATTGAAGATCAAGTTTCCTCTCTGCAGCTGCTCAAAAGCCAGTTTTCCCAGAGACTTAATCATCTCCCCGGTCTCAGGAGTCCAGACCTCGTCTGTCCCAGCTCCTCCATGGTACTTGAGCTTCTTGACTTTGGCCTGAACCACCAGGAAGTGGATGTACATCTCCGTCAGGGTCTTGGGCAGCTCTCTGGTCTCTCTGCTCTTCAACATGTCCTCCAGAACTGTGGCAGTGATCCAGCAGAAGATGGGGATGTGACACATGATGTAGAGGCTTCGTGATCTCCTGATGTGAGAGATGATGGTGGTCTGCTCTTCATCTCTGAACCTCTTCCTGAAGTACTCCTCCTTCTGAAGGTCGGTGAACCCTCTGATCTCTGTGACCATGTCCACACACTCAGGAGGGATCTGATTGGCTGCTGCAGGTCGTGAGGTGATCCAGAGGCGAGCTGAGGGAAGCAGGTTCCCCCTGATGAGGTTGGTCAACAGGATGTCCACTGAGGTGGACTCTGTAGCGTCTGTCAGGACCCGACTGTTGAAGTCCAGAAGGAGTCGACACTCATCCAGACCGTCCAGGATGAACAGAACCTGGACTCCTTCAAAGCTGCTGAGTCCTGATTCTTTGGCCTCAGGAAAGAAGAGATGAACAAGTTCAACCAAACTCAACTTCTTCTCTTTCAGTCGGTTCAGCTCTCTGAAGGTGAATGGAAACATGAGCTGGAAGTTGTGGTGGGCTTTGTCTTCAGCCCAGTCCAGAGTCAGCTTCTGGATCAGGAGGGTCATCCCACTGCCTGCGACGCCCTTCGTCAGCAGGCTCCTGATTGGTCGTTCTGTTTCATCTGCACATCTGAAGAAGTCTTCTTGTTTGATGGTTGTTTCTGCTCTGGTCTGGTTCTTGGTTGTTGCTTCGATCTGTCGGACCTCATGCTCCTGGTTGACCTGGTCTGTGCCCCCCTCAGTGATGTAGAGCTCTGTGTAGATCTGATTCAGGGGGACAGAGTTTCCTGCTTTAGGGACCCCCTCAGACACACTGTGGAACTTCTTTTGCAGCCTCTTCTTCAGTCGACGTCCACAATCAGCAGCATGACTTCCTGAATGAAGAGAGAAGTCACATCAATCAGAAGATTCGAGTGTGATGCTGCTTCAGTTTCTGGTTCTTCTACTGTAGATGGACACACAGAGCTGATGCACAACTGTTCTTCATCTTCATCATTTTGGAAGCGATTTTTTTTTCTTACTGCTCCACAGACGTTCGGCCAGGTCCTCCTCCTCCATGTCCTTCAGGAAATGAACAGCAATCCTCAGAATTTCCTCCATGATGCTATTCCCTTTCCCTTCTTTCTCAGCCTCTGGAGGTTCTGGGTCACCTGGCCTCAGAAGCCTCCAGACTCTGTCTACATAGCCAAGGAACTTCTCCTCCAGCCGCTGGAGCAGAATCATAAGAGAAGACAGTCAGATAGTGGGTCGTAACCAGAAACACAAAGACCACAAACTTTGGAAAGTTGGATTTAAAGTAAATGTGAGTGAATAGAAGGAACTTCTCTGCTGAGAACATTGACGTGTTCATGTTCATACCGTCCGGGTGGACTCCAGATGTGAGAGATGTTGTTGACTGAGATGCTCTGAGACGTGGTGATCCACTCTGAGAAGAAGTGATTAGGCCTGTTAGTCACAACTGTGAACGTTTGAGGTTCAGAATTGAGGCTTCATCGCTCCCTGCTGGTGAGGTGAATCACTGCATTGTGTAGAGAGCAGAAGTCAGATGTCCTGGTGAAGAGGAATTTGATCTCTGATTCTATTATATGAGTCTATTTGGACCTGAGAATCTCCCACTTGGACACACTCACCTCAGACCTGAAGACTCCGCTCCTCCTCTGAAGTCAATCGGTCTACTCATCGAGTGATCGCTCTTCAAAGACACACAGCTTTGCCCAGGTCCAGGTGGCTCTGGCTGCAGCTTGGGTCTTCAAAACATAAGTTGCAGTGAGAATGATGATGGAGGAGGGATTGGAGCTCTGACATGGTTTACACTCTTGATGGTCTTCATCTCACCTCCAAGGACTGGTCTGGTCATCATAGTCCCCACACCAAGGTTGTTTAGATGGGGGATCTCCCTCTTCTCTGCCCCTAGTCTCAGCAGAGTCTTCACCTTCACACAAACAAAACAAGTGTCACAAGATCTTCAATCATCAAAGAATCGTCTTCTATTGTCCAGTGCTCAGCTGAGGTTGGATCGCGGGGGCAGCACCCACACAGCAAAGTAGCCCACACGTTCCTCTCTCCAAAAACCTCCCTTATGTTGCAAAATTTTCTTAACAAATTGCTTAAAAAGAGAAAGTGACCAACCGAAGTCACAGCTTTCTCTTTGGACGCTTTTGGTCGAGGGTTTGAAAATCCCCGAGATAAAATGTTTCAGTCTCAAAAAAAGGGACGTGTCATCCTGCCACATTGGTAATGGAGCTGAGTGATGTACCATCACATGCTGGAAAGGGTGACGTTAATCCATAAACCTGCGTTTATGAACATTCAGTTGTTCATTCCTCTTCCGTGACATTCACTGTAATGAGCACAGGGTTGAATTAACCAGTGAGCTTGTTTGCCGGCCATGCAGAGCTGCCATGTTAGGGCAGGGGTTAGATGAGGGGGTGCTGAAAAGAGGGGCTCTTTTCCTCCTCAGACAGGGGTTCATTTCTTGACTTTGCTCGTCTGGGTATTGATTTTTTTGATTTAAGTGCCATCCATATTTCTGACATCCCTCTCATCTTCTTTTTGCAAGTTTATGTGGGTACGCTGCGAAAACTACACGTCTGGACTCGACACCGTCCTGCCAGAATTTAACTAATTTAATTTGTCCATAAGTCTGAATAAATTACAATGGTGTGATCAACTCTTTTCATTTGGCATCTATGTCTAAAATGTGCTACTGGCACTGAGAATCTAGTTGTATTATAAGTCACTGACCTGTGAGCAAGTCTCCTCTCTTCAGTCTCTGGTCCATATTGAAGTTAAGCTCAGTTCTTCTGGACCCAATATGTTGCAGATCAACTCTGAAGTTAGTCTCAATCCTGAGTGTTTCATTCCAGTTGGTGACTGAGGAGATTTGACAATCTGACTGTGCCTTTTATGACAGTGTGTTGACAGACCACAAAGTGACACGTAGCAGATGCACAATAAAACAGTTTAATGATGAACCAAACACTGCATCAAAACGAAAGTCATGAAGTCACCAGGAAATGCAGAAAATGTTCTTTGTTTCGTGACGTTTCACTCTGGCTTTAGAGAATCCATAAGCCCTTAATGACCAACCATGACCCAAGTCAGGAAACATAAAATAACCTTGTTCATTTTAATATATATTCAAAGATAAATTGGACTCTGAACTTTGATGAGTTTATAATAGTTTAATGATTCACCAACATCAAAGCAAGAAGCAACTCATCAGCAGGTCGATTCACTGAGACACTGAAGAACATTTTGTAGAAAATTGAACTGCATTTGCTGTGATATCTATGTTTTAATATACAGTGAAACCCCTGCTAGATGACCTCTGGATGTCTCTGAAACAGTGTTGGGTTAAGTTGACTTGATGTGTGAGTGAGTGTGACAGACACTGCAGGTCAACGTCTTGTCGTTCAAACACCACAGTTTGCATTTGAACCTAAGAACCTAGTCAAGAACCACTTGACACATAGAAATTGGCGCATAAAAACATGGGTAATGTTGAGTGATATAATATTTATTCCATATCATAAAATCACAGATCAGACATGTAACATTTCAGCAATAACGCGTGAAAACTGGTGGGTTGTTTAAATTGTTGGCGACTTGCCTGAACACAGAGAGCTCAAATCTCCAACCCCCACACACAAGACTGATGAGTCCATTCATCTGGCTGTGGGAGAGAAGGCCGCGCACGGCAGCAGAAAAAGCAAGCTCACTCACGCGAATCAAAATGACCATAAACAAATAAGAAGGACAACACTCTGATCTGAAACTTACTTTTGACTCCCCCAGTGAAAATGTACTGCAGATAGAGCTATTTTGTTCATTAGAATGACCTGCCTGTCTCACTGCTCTTCTGCTCGGTCCTCAGCCATCATTCTCTCCAACTCCTCCTGGTTAAACTTTGCTCGCATTTCTTCCTCAATCCTCTGCTTTTCTCTGCGATCCTTCACAGCCTTCTCTGCAAGCACCCGTTGTTTTTCCTTCTCCAAGTTTCTCTCTGCTTCTTGGAACATTCCATTAGTATAGTGGCTTCCTCCATTCTTTTCCACAATTCTGTGGATCTTCAGAAGCAGCTGAGTGACCTGGGAGTGACCCGGGAGAGGACAGTGATACGCACCGGCTAATATCTATGCTGGTCTGGCCAGAGTCTGACCTGGTGTCGAAGAGACCCGGGGTGTCGATGACGGCCACCTTCTGTCCATCCACAATGGCTTCTGCCTTGGAGCAGTTGATGGTGAGAGATTGGGCACTGAACTTTGTTTCAAAGTGGTTTCCCCCTAGAATAACGTTGCCAGTTGAACTTTTCCCATTCCCAGTCTTTCCCACCAGAACGATCCTCATCGCTCCATCGCTGGTCACACAAGATCCTGTGAAACAAACAATCCTCCTTGGACTTTCACTGAAATATGATGCATGTCGAGTGAATGTCTTCAAATGTGTGCACATTTAGACACGTGTCAAATGGTAAAAACATTCTGTGAAGCCCACACCGCCTCCGCCACTTACTGTGACGCTCATCCAGCTGCATGGTTCTCAGCTGCTCCACTGTGACGCCTGAAAGACCCAAAACAAGCTGCTCATGTTTCTGTTTGATTCAATAAGTTCTTTAAAGCTGCAAGTCCATAGTGGCACGAGATCACAGACCCACACCTGTGCCGACACACACAGGCAAAGGTTCATGCACACAAACATGCACTCTCACCGTGAATCTATAATAACAGAAGAGTTTTAAAAACACTGCACTTCCTCCTCAGACACTCACCCAGCCACCAAGCGACTTCCTCTCGCCCTCGCTCCAGGTCCATGTTTCAGTGGCAGGTTCAGTGGAAGGACTCGACGGTCAACAGGTGGGTCACTGTCATTCTGCTCTTAATATTTTTTATGCTCACTGGTCATCATTTACAGCTTATGACTGTGTTAATGATTGCACATTGTTGTCCTGTAACCAGCGTTATCCTCCACCTCAACTCCAGCAGTGCTGGTGTGTTGCTGGTCAACCACAAGTGTGAAAAATATTTCTCCTGCTTTGTTTAAACATAATGGACGTAGGACCATTGGGATGTCGACGCACGTACCTTTAAGGTGCGTGATGATGTAACGACTGCGCCATTACAGCCTGCCAGAGGTGAGTGGGGCGAAGTTGCCGCTCTGAATCAAAATGGCCCAAAATATGGTTTGGATCACTCACAGTCATGTCGGGGCAGTGTAGTGGATGGTATTAGAAGTTTAAATAATTGGTGTGTGCTTAAGCTGTCTTTACTAGTAAAGCAGGTGTTTCATTTAAATATGGCCGCTCGTGTTATTTTCCTCTTTTATTTTTGGTTGCTGGAGTGAACGCATGTTCATGCGACCACCAGAGGTCGCTGTATTGCAGTCCCCGAGGCCAGTGATTCCATGCGGATTGACCAATAGCGAAGGCCGTTGGGGGGCTCCGCACATATTCATAGAACTGCAGTTACATTAGGTAACCAGGGTTTATAGTAATGGATGACCCATCAGCTGAAATAATCCAGGAGGAGTTTAAAAATGAAAATGAAGAGCCAGGAATAGTGGTCACAGAAATATATGGGTCGAGTATAGAAGAGCAAATTAGATGAGGTAAAGGAGTATTATTAACAGATAAAAAGTCCATACAGAGTGAGAGTAGATCACAACACAAGTGTTTAAATAGTGCCAATGTTGAAGGAGGGTTTCCACCCCCTAACCTTGGACCAGATGGAGTATAGGGAACTAGGTTATATCCCAATTTAACACAATTAGAAGAAACTAAGGTAGAATCTGATCATGAAGAAGCTCACACTGGAAGTCACATAGTAGTGGGACCAAATCAGGGACCAACACCAGGACCACTTATATTGACTACAGATCGTGCAGTATCAACACAGAAAAATCACGCCAAGCAAGTACACATAGCAGAAGGAACGGAATTTGCCCAGTGGAGGGCATCTCAACATAGTGTCAAAATAGAGGAAGCGTCCAAGGCTCAGCACAAACAGCTGTTAAACAAGGCTTAGCAGAATCTAAAAGGAGAAAGTTGCCTAAGTCACATGTGATCACAGATTCAGCATATGTCCACAGAGGCTTAGAAGAAGATCTAGATAGGGGAGTTAAGAGATTTCCAGGATCATAAAGGAAAGGAATTAAAGCATGTAGAATTATGGAGAATAATGTCAGCCTTGAGCTTAAAGTAACACACATCGCAGCTCACACAGGAAACACTGATGAGCACAGTAAAGGTCAACTGAACTAAAAATGAAGAACAAAACTTTATAAAGCATATACATGAAGAGTTCGGACATATAGGAGTAGAAAGGATAAAAAGAAAATTACTTGAGCTACAAATTAAACAACCTAAACCATTGGCAGAAATAGTCAAGGAGATAAAGGAACACTGAAATGTTTGCACTAAAAAGAGGAAGTAAACCAGAATCATATGATAAAAGATTCATAAAGACAGATGAGAAACTTAAACACTTTTTCTGCTGATTATGCAGAAATGCCAGAAAAAGGGAAGGGAAAGAATAAATATTTTATGGTAATAGTAGATAATGCAGGAGGGTACTATATTTCCTGCCAAAAACCTTACAGGAAAAACTACTGCACAAAATTTAGCCAGATTTTTTAGTAACATAAAAGCACAAAGTTTAAGAATGTATAATGGAAAAGCATTCAAAAGCCAAAAAGTGTTAGACACCCTAGAAACATTGGGATACAGTAAAAGGAGTAACAGAAGTTTCTAGGAGACACAGTGTGGGCCTATCAGCAACCAAGGATGTGTCTGATCTCAGAGGAAGGCTGTGCTTCTCTGGCCTCAGCTCTGAGATCCAACCCCTCCCATCTGAGAGAGCTGGACCTCAGCTACAATCATCCAGGAGGACCAGGACTGAAGCAGCTGACTGCTGGAGTGGAGAGACCAGATTGGAGGCTGGAGATTCTCAGGTATGGACAGTTTGATCAAGTAGCCTCTCTGATTAATCATCTGAACAGGGTTGTTTCCATGGCTCCATGGCATGTTCTCTTGCTGGAGACCAGTGGAAGCATGGAGGAGACAAATGGCCTGTCTGTGTGTCCCACTGACACTTGGTTGTGTGTTTCTTCCCCCAGGGTGAACCACGGTGGACAGAAGAGGTTAAGACCTGGTCTGCTCAAGTGTAAGTCTGATGTCATTGGCAAGATGAGAACTTTACACCATGTCCAGATGGACACTAGTCAAGTGCTGTGGAGCCCTCACACTCAGGAGAGAAGGAGTTAACTCAGTCAAACGTGTTTTGAAACTCTGTTCATGAAACATTTGACCAAACTAGCAGAGTCATCTCACTTGTTATTCATCTTGAACTTGAAGAGGAGGTCACTTCCTTGACAAGCCTCAGCATGTGTCTTCTCTCCATCAGATGTCTGTCAGCTCACACTGGACCCAGACACTGCTCACCAACGCCTCCTACTGTCTAACAACGACAGGACAGTGGGACAAGGAAGCCAAGACCAGAACTATCCAGAACATCCCGACAGGTTTCACAAATATCATCAGCTGCTTTGTAGAGATGCTCTGCGTGGTCGCTGTTACTGGGAGGTGGAGTGGGGAGGAGGAACTTCTTATCTTATCGACGGCACAAGTTAAAAAACCTGCAGCCACTATGTCATGTCACAGCAATGACATCACAAAGATGTTGAATCTTCATCTTTGTTTGAAGGAAAGACCTGACCACAGCAGTCTGTGTCTTCTGATGCAGTTTGTGTCTCAGGCTGCGTTTACACGCCAGAGGCTGGTTTCAAAAGTAGTACATTTCTGAACATGGATAGAATGAAATAAAGATCCAACTCCGCGCACACTGTCAGACTGAGTGGATATAGACAAATGAACACTGCATGTGCAGGGTGTGAAGAGATTGAAAATGGACGACAAACCTTTTGCAAAGCTTATGGATCCTGGAACACAGCACCACCGATGTGTCTGAGTCTGAGGGTGAGACTCCTGTGGTCGTGAATTTTCTGAGTCGGTTCTAGCAAATGCACTGTCACTTCACAGAACCCCAGAGAGATCCATGCCATGAGTTACAGCAGATATCGAGAACAAAATTATTGCCAGCATTATATATGTATTAGTCAGCAGTGTGATGGTGTGTGAGGTGTGGTAATAACTTGTAATGTTACAGCTAAATGAAGGAGCCCTGGGGATTTTGGAGTCGTAACGCTGAAGAAGAACAACATGTCGGTGACTCATGGGTCAAAGTCCAATTTGCTTTCGAATCACAGAACATCTGAAGGTGAAAATGTCCTGCAGTTTTCATTGCAGCCACAAGAGGGCAATTTAGATTGCTATTTCATAACTTACTCGCGTTTGTCTCACTTTTTATAGGAGTGTTTCATGTAGGCTAAAATATTGGTAGATTACATGGATGACAAGCACAGACAAGGATGGAAAAAGACCCGATGAACATGGACGATGATGACGGCTGAAACAGTCGACTGAAGGTAGATCTTTCCTCCATCAGTGTTTTCAGAAGCTCAAGTGTGGTGTGGACCAAACATCTTGGTGATGTCGTCATGTTTCAAACTTGATCACTTGAGAAGCACAACAGAAGAGCTGATCACAAACAAGCTTTAATAGCTGTTGGAAACTTTGAATTTCTCAAAAAAAAAGACAATATTAAGTTCATCAAAGCAGCAAATATAATTACAAAGCAGCTCAGCACAAAGAAAATGAAGCTAAGCGTTGAGACAACACTTGCTGAGGTCATCATGTGTTTCCAATCACAAGTGACGTATGAGCAGCTCAGCACTGCCGTCCTCCACACCTGCGTCTTTCACTTTGCTCCCTGTGATATTGTTGATCTTAGGTGGTTTATTTGGAGGCTATCACTGCGCCATCAACAGCCCTGGCATGTGCAATACATTGTTTACAGTGGTGCCTCATGGACAGCAGAACAAACATATTCTAACATGGAAAACAGCATCCACACACTACACAGCAGCTGCCCAGGTCAAGTCACACAGAGTCACGGAAGACTCAGAGCAATGTGAGAAGCCTGGGTACAGTCGCTGAGTGAAGGAGGTGAAGAAGGTGTGGAGGTGGTCCCGCGCGTCGAAGGAGACCCTGTAGAAGGACACAGATCCAGCTGCACAGTCCACAAACACTCCAACTCTCTTAGAGACAGAGCTGGACCGGATCACCGTTTCCTTTCCATTGTGAGAGACAAAATAACCACCATGAGAGCAGTCCAGACTCCAGGACTGATCGTTGTCTCCAAACAGACACTCGGCATCTCTTCTGTTTCTCCTGTAAGTCACTGAGATCCGGACTCTTCCTCTCCACTCCACCTCCCAGTAACATCGACCAATGAGAACCTCTCGACACATCAGCTGCTCACACTCGATAAACCTGTCGGGATGTTCTGGATACTCCTGGTCTTCTCTGACGTGTCTCACTCTCTTGTGGTTGTCGGACAGTAGGAGGCGCTGGTGTGCAGTGTCTGGGTCCAGTGTGAGAGGAGAGACATCTGATGGAGAGAAGACACGTGATGAAGCTTCTCTTCAAGTAGAAATGGAGCAGCAGCGTCCCCTATAGTCTCAAAGTGGCAGTTGAACTTCAAGAAGAGAAATGAGTTTGTTTTTTTCACACACACACACACGCACACACACACACACACACACATATATATATATACATATATATATATATATATATACGAACATAAAACTGTTTTGTTTTGTTTTGAATGTATAGTATTGTTGATGTTGCTGTCGATGAAAATTTTACAGTTCTCATCAAGCCAATGGCATCCGACTTACACTTGAGCAGACTGCGTCTTAACCTCTGTTTTCCACTGTGGTCCACCCTGGAGGAAGAAAGACAGACAATGATTTGTGGTCAGTGGGACAAAATAAATAGGCGTCTCCTTCCTGCTTCCACTGGTGTCCAGAGTGAGAACATCTCATGAAGAAACAACGAGAGTTTGGTAAATTGTGCTCTGTTCAGATGGTGAGTCTAAGCAGCTCAAATGTTTGTTCTGAACGTCTCAGTGGAGCTCAGTCAGTCTGAGCTCTGCTGCTCTGTCCATACCTGAGAGTCTCCAGCCTCCAGTCTGGTCTCTCCACTCCAGCAGACAGCTGCTCCAGTCCTGGTCCTCCTGGATGATTGTAGCTGAGGTCCAGCTCTCTCAAATGGGAGGGGTTGGATCTCAGAGCTGAGGCCAGAGAAGCACAGCCTTCCTCTGAGATCAGACACCCTGACAGACTGTCATCAAGGAAACATCCTTCACTCAGTGTTTTAGAACATCATGGATGCAGTAGAACAGTCCACATGCGGAGCAGGACTGACCTGAGAGTCTCCAGGTGACAGTGTGGACTCTCCAGTCCAGCACACAGGAGCTTCACTCCTGAATCCAGCAGCTGATTGTCCGTCAGGTCCAGGTGTGTCAGACTGGAGGACGGAGAGCTGAGGACTGAGGCCAGAGGTGAACAACTTCTCTCTGACAGTCCACAGAGTCTCAGCCTGAGAAAGAGAGCAATGTCATCAAGAAGTCCATCTTCTCTTCACTCAGATATGAACACACGTCTGGTTCTTTCTTTTTTGGTCCAGTCAAACTCCAACAACACAAATCAATGTCCAACATGACTCACCTACACATCTGGACACGCATCAAGAGTTCTCCTGAGTTACACAATAAACCGTCAACACTGAAGAAACACTTGTGTCTGAGAAACAAGTTCACTTCAAAGGTCACAGTAGATCTGTGTGTGTATGTGCATGTATGTGTTTATGAATACGTGTTATAGATTAATGAACATACATGGATGGAACATAGTGGATGGAGACTATGTGAGATTGTCTTCAGTCTGATGTCACCATAGAAACCGGGATAGTCATAGGTTTTATACAACTTGTGCTCTGACCTCAGAGTCTCCAGGTGACAGTGTGGACTCTCCAGTCCAGCACACAGGAGCTTCACTCCTGAATCCTGCAGCTGGTTGTCACTCAGGTCCAGGTGTGTCAGACTGGAGGACGGGGAGCTGAGGACTGAGGACAGAAGTGGACAACTTCTCTCTGACAGTCCACAGCTTCTCAGCCTGATAAATGGAGACAGGTTTGTAATTCAGTATTAGATGAGATGTTTCAGGTTTGATCCACTTACAGAACATTGTTTGAAGCTCTGACCACAGGCTGCAGTCTCAGAAAAACATCCTCTGACGCAGAGTATTGGCTCAGATCAAACACGTCCCTCTGTACCTCAGAGGACAGGAGGATGAAGGCCAGAGCAGACCACTGAGCGGGAGACAGACGTCTGGAGAGACGTCCTGATTTCAGCTGCTGTTGGACCTTCTCCACCAGAGACGTGACATTTAACTCGTTCAGACAGTGGAACAGGTTGATGGTTCTCTCTGGAGACACATCCTCACTTATCTTCTTCTTGATGAGCTCAGTTATGTTCTTGTTTGTCCAGGAGCTACTTCCTGTCTGTGTCAACAAACCTCTCAGAAGATTCTGATTGGTCTTCAGTGAAAGACCCAGGAGGAAGCGCAGGAACAAGTCCAGGTGTCCATTAGGACTCTCCAGGGCCTGGACCACAGCTGACTGGTAGAACTGTTCCAGACCAGGTTTTACCTCAGTCTCTGAGGGATTTTGAAGGTCCAGCAGGTTGACCCCAGATTTGCTGAAGGTCAGATGGACGTGAAGGGCAGCCAGGAACTCTTGAAGACTTATGTGGGCAAAGCAGAAGACCTTGTTCTGGTACAGTCCTGTCTCCTTTCTGAAGATCTGTGTGAAGACTCCTGAGTAAACTGAAGCAGCTGTGCTATCAATGCCACACTCAGTGAGGTCTGATTCATAGAAGATCAAGTTTCCTCTCTGCAGCTGCTCAAAAGCCAGTTTTCCCAGAGACTTAATCATCTCCCTGGTCTCAGGAGTCCAGACCTCGTCTTTCCCAGCTCCTCCATGGTACTTGAGCTTCTTGACTATGGCCTGAACCACCAGGAAGTGTATGTACATCTCAGTCAGGGTCTTGGGCAGCTCTCTGGTCTCTCTGCTCTTCAACATGTCCTCCAGAACTGTGGCAGTGATCCAGCAGAAGATGGGGATGTGACACATGATGTAGAGGCTTCGTGCTCTCCTGATGTGAGAGATGATGGTGGTCTGCTCTTCATCTCTGAACCTCTTCCTGAAGTACTCCTCCTTCTGAAGGTCGGTGAACCCTCTGACCTCTGTGACCATGTCCACACACTCAGGAGGGATCTGATTGGCTGCTGCAGGTCGTGAGGTGATCCAGAGGCGAGCTGAGGGAAGCAGGTTCCCCCTGATGAGGTTGGTCAGCAAGACGGCTACTGAGGTGGACTCTCTAGCTTCTGTCAGGACCCGACTGTTGAAGTCCAGAAGGAGTCGACACTCATCCAGACCGTCCAGGATGAACAGAACCTGGACTCCATCAAAGCTGCTGAGTCCTGATTCTTTGGCCTCAGGAAAGAAGAGATGAACAAGTTCAACCAAACTCAACTTCTTCTCTTTCAGTTGGTTCAGCTCTCTGAAGGTGAATGGAAACATGAGCTGGAAGTTGTGGTGGGCTTTGTCTTCAGCCCAGTCCAGAGTCAACTTCTGGGTCAGGAGGGTCATCCCACTGCCTGCGACGCCCTTCGTCAGCAGGTCCTGATTGGTCGCTCTGTTTCATCTGCACATCTGAAAAAGTCTTCTTGTTTGATGGTGGTTTCCGGTCTGGTCTGGTTCTTGGTTGTTGCTATGATCTGTCGGACCTCATGCTCCTGGTTGACCTGGTCTGTGCCCCCCTCAGTGATGTAGAGCTCTGTGTAGATCTGATTCAGAGGGACAAAGTTTCCTGCTTTAGCGACCCCCTCAGACACACTGTGGAACTTCTTTTGCAGCCTCTTCTTCAGTCGACGTCCACAATCAGCAGCATGACTTCCTGAATGAAGAGAGAAGTCACATCAATCAGAAGATTCAAGTGTGATGCTGCTTCAGTTTCCGGTTCTTCTACTTTAGATGGACACACAGAGCTGATGCACAGCTGTTCTTCATCTTCATCATTTTGGAAGCGATTTTTTTTTCTTACTGCTCCACAGACGTTCGGCCAGGTCCTCCTCCTCCATGTCCTTCAGGAAATGAACAGCAATCCTCAGAATTTCCTCCATGATGCTACTCCCTTTCCCTTCTTTCTCAGCCTCTGGAGGTTCTGGGTCACCTGGCCTCAGAAGCCTCCAGACTCTGTCTACATAGCCAAGAAACTTCTCCTCCAGCCGCTGGAGCAGAATCATAAGAGAAGACAGTCAGATAGTGGGTCGTATCCAGAAACACAAAAACCACAAACTTTGGAAAGTTGGATTTAAAGTAAATGTGAGTGAATAGAAGGAACTTGAGAACATTGACGTGTTCATGTTCATACCGTCCGGGTGGACTCCAGATGTGAGAGATGTTGCTGACTGAGATGCTCTGAGACGTGGTGATCCACTCTGAGAAGAAGTGATCAGGCCTGTTAGTCACAACTGTGAACGTTTGAGGTTCAGAATTGAGGCTTCATCGCTCCCTGCTGGTGAGGTGAATCACTGCATTGTGTAGAGAGCAGAAGTCACATGTCCTGGTGAAGAGGAATTTGATCTCTGATTCTATTATATGAGTCTATTTGGACCTGAGAATCTCCCACTTGGACACACTCACCTCAGACCTGAAGACTCCGCTCCTCCTCTGAAGTCAATCGGTCTACTCATCGAGTGATCGCTCTTCAAAGACACACAGCTTTGCCCAGGTCCAGGTGGCTCTGACTGCAGCTTGGGTCTTCAAAACATAAGTTGCAGTGAGAATGATGATGGAGGAGGGATTGGAGCTCTGACATGGTTTACACTCTTGATGGTCTTCATCTCACCTCCAAGGACTGGTCTGGTCATCATAGTCCCCACACCAAGGTTGTTTAGATGGGGGATCTCCCTCTTCTCTGCCCCTAGTCTCAGCAGAGTCTTCACCTTCACACAAACAAAACAAGTGTCACAAGATCTTCAATCATCAAAGAATCGTCTTCTATTGTCCAGTGCTCAGCTGAGGTTGGATCGCGCGGGCAGCACCCACACAGCAAAGTAGCCCACACGTTCCTCTCTCCAAAAACCTCCCTTATGTTGCAAAATTTTCTTAACAAATTGCTTAAAAAGAGTAAGTGACCAACCGAAGTCACAGCTTTCTCTTTGGACACTTTTGGTCGAGGGTTTGAAAATCCCTGAGATAAAATGTTTCACTCTCAAAAAAAGGGACGTGTCATCCTGCCACATTGGTAATGGAGCTGAGTGATGTACCATCACATGCTGGAAAGGGTGACGTTAATCCATAAACCTGCGTTTATGAACATTCAGTTGTTCATTCCTCTTCCGTGACATTCACTGTAATGAGCACAGGGTTGAATTAACCAGTGAGCTTGTTTGCCGGCCATGCAGAGCTGCCATGTTAGGGCAGGGGTTAGATGAGGGGGTGCTGAAAAGAGGGGCTCTTTTCCTCCTCAGACAGGGGTTCATTTCTTGACTTTGCTCGTCTGGGTATTGATTTTTTTGATTTAAGTGCCATCCATATTTCTGACATCCCTCTCATCTTCTTTTTGCAAGTTTACGTGGGTACGCTGCGAAAACTACACGTCTGGACTCGACACCGTCCTGCCAGAATTTAACTAATTTAATTTGTCCATAAGTCTGAATAAATTACAATGGTGTGATCAACTCTTTTCATTTGGCATCTATGTCTAAAATGTGCTACTGGCACTGAGAATCTAGTTGTATTATAAGTCACTGACCTGTGAGCAAGTCTCCTCTCTTCAGTCTCTGGTCCATATTGAAGTTAAGCTCAGTTCTTCTGGACCCAATATGTTGCAGATCAACTCTGAAGTTAGTCTCAATCCTGAGTGTTTCATTCCAGTTGGTGACTGAGGAGATTTGACACTCTGACTGTGCCTTTTATGACAGTGTGTTGACAGACCACAAAGTGACACGTAGCAAATGCACAATAAAACAGTTTAATGATGAACCAAACACTGCATCAAAACGAAAGTCATGAGGTCACCAGGAAATGCACAAAATGTTCTTTGTTTCGTGACGTTTCACTCTGGCTTTGGAGAATCCATAAGCCCTTAATGACCAACCATGACCCAAGTCAAGAAATATAAAATAACCTTGTTCATTTTAATATATATTCAAAGATAAATTGGACTCTGAACTTTGATGAGTTTATAATAGTTTAATGATTCACCAACATCAAAGCAAGAAGCAACTCATCAGGAGGTCGATTCACTGAAGGACATTTTGTAGAAAACTGAACTGCATTTGCTGTGATATCTATGTTTTAATATACAATGAAGCCACTGCTAGATGACCTCTGGATGTCTCTGAAACAGTGTTGGGTGAAGTTGACTTGATGTGTGAGTGGGTGTGACAGACACTGCAGGTCAACGTTTTGTCGTTCAAACACCACAGTTTGCATTTGAACCTAAGAACCTAGTCAAGAACCACTTGACACATAGAAATTGGCGCATAAAAACATGGGTAATGTTGAGTGATATAATATTTATTCCATATCATAAAATCACAGATCAGACATGGAAACATTTCAGCAATAACAAGTGAAAACTGGTGGGTTGTTTAAATTGTTGGCGACTTGCCTGAACACAGAGAGCTCAAATCTCCAACCCCCACACACAGGACTGATGAGTCCATTCATCTGGCTGTGGGAGAGAAGGCCGCGCACGGCAGCAGAAAAAGCAAGCTCACTCACTCGAATCAAAATGACCATAAACAAATAAGAAGGACAACACTCTGATCTGAAACTTACTTTTGACTCCCACAGTGAAAATGTACTGCAGATAGAGCTATTTTGTTCATAAGAACCACCTGCCTGTCTCACTGCTCTTCTGCTCGGTCCTCAGCCATCATTCTCTCCAACTCCTCCTGGTTAAACTTTGCTCACATTTCTTCCTCAATCCTCTGCTTTTCTCTGCGATCCTTCTCAGCCTTCTCTGCAAGCACCCGTTGTTTTTCCTTCTCCAAGTTTCTCTCTGCTTCTTGGAACATTCCATTAGTATAGTGGCTTCCTCCATTCTTTTCCACAATTCTGCGGATCTTCAGAAGCAGCTGAGTGACCTGGGAGTGACCCGGGAGACGACAGTGATACCCACCGGCTAATATCTATGCTGGTCTGGCCAGAGTCTGACCTGGTGTCGAAGAGACCGGGGGTATCGATGACGGCCACCTTCTGTCCATCCACAATGGCTTCTGCCTTGGAGCAGTTGATGGTGAGAGATTGGGCACTGAACTTTGTTTCAAAGTGGTTTCCCCCTAGAATAACGTTGCCAGTTGAACTTTTCCCATTCCCAGTCTTTCCCACCAGAACGATCCTCATCGCTCCATCGCTGGTCACACAAGATCCTGTGAAACAAACAATCCTCCTTGGACTTTCACTGAAATATGATGCATGTCGAGTGAATGTCTTCAAATGTGTGCACATTTAGACACGTGTCAAATGGTAAAAACATTCTGTGAAGCCCACACCGTCTCCGCCACTTACTGTGACGCTCATCCAGCTGCATGGTTCTCAGCTGCTCCACTGTGACGCCTGAAAGATCCAAAACAAGCTGCTCATGTTTCTGTTTGATTCAATAAGTTCTTTAAAGCTGCAAGTCCACAGTGGTACGAGTTCACAGACCCACACGTGCCGACACACACAGGCAAAAGTTCATGCACACAAACATGCACTCTCACCGTGAATCTATAATAACATATATAATATATAATAATATATAAATATATAATAAGAGTTTTAAAAACACTGCACTTCCTCCTCAGACACTCACCCAGCCACCAAGCGACTTCCTCTCGCCCTCGCTCCAGGTCCATGTTTCAGTGGCAGGTTCAGTGGAAGGACTCGACGGTCAACAGGTGGGTCACTGTCATTCTGCTCTTAATATTTTTTATGCTCACTGGTCATCATTTACAGCTTATGACTGTGTTAATGATGGCACATTGTTGTCCTGTAACCAGCGTTATCCTCCACCTCAACGCCAGCAGTGCTGGTGTGTTGCCGGTCGACCACAAATGTGAAAAATATTTCTCCTGCTTTGTTTAAACATAATGGACGTGGGACCATGGCAATGTCGACGCACGTGCCTTTAAGGTGCGTGATGATGTAACGACTGCGCCATTACAGCCTGCCAGAGGTGAGTGGGGCGAAGTTGCCGCTCTGAATCAAAATGGCCCAAAATATGGTTTGGATCACTCACAGTCATGTCGGGGCAGTGTAGTGGATGGATGGATGTGTTGTGCATGAGTATTAGAAGTTTAAATAAAGTTGGTGTGTGCTTAAGCTGTCTTTACTAGTAAAGCAGGTGTTTCATTTAAATATGGCCGCTCGTGTTATTTTCCTCTTTTATTTTTGGTTGCTGGAGTGAACGCATGTTCATGCGACCACCAGAGGTCGCTGTATTGCAGTCCCCGAGGCCAGTGATTCCATGCGGATTGACCAATAGCGAAGGCCGTTGGGGGGCTCCGCACATATTCATAGAACTGCAGTTACATTAGGTAACCAGGGTTTATAGTAATGGATGACCCATCAGCTGAAATAATCCAGGAGGTGTTTAAAAATGAAAATGAAGAGCCAGGAATAGTGGTCACAGAAATATATGGGTCGAGTATAGAAGAGCAAATTAGATGAGGTAAAGGAGTATTATTAACAGATAAAAAGTCCATACAGAGTTAGAGTAGATCACAACACGAGTATTTAAATAGTGCCAATGTTGAAGGAGGGTTTCCACCCCCTAACCTTGGACCAGATGGAGTACAGGGAACTAGGTTATATCCCAACTTAACACAATTAGAAGAAACTAAGGTAGAATCTGATCATGAAGAAGCTCACACTGGAAGTCACATTAGTACAGTGGGACCAAATCAGGGACCAACACCAGGACCACTTATATTGACTACTGATCATGCAGTATCAACACAGAAAAATCACGCCAAGCAAGTAGACATAGCAGAAGGAATGGAATTTGCCCAGTGGAGGGCATCTCAACATAGTGTCAAAATAGAGGAAGCGTCCAAGGCTCAGCACAAACAGCTGTTAAACAAGGCTTAGCAGAATGTAAAAGGAGAAAGTTGCCCAAGTCACATGTGATCACAGATTCAGCATATGTCCACAGAGGCTTAGAAGAAGATCTAGAGATAGGGGAGTTAAGAGATTTCCAGGATCATAAAGGAAAGGAATTAAAGCATGTAGAATTATGGAGAATAATGTCAGACTTGAGCTAAAAGTAACACACACCGCAGCTCACACAGGAAACGCTGATGAGCACAGTAAAGGTAATGGTGATGCAGACAGGTCAGGTCAACTGAACTAAAAATAAAGAACAAAACTTTATAAAGCATATACATGAAGAGTTAGGACATATAGGAGTAGAAAGGATAAAAAGAAAATTACTTGAGCTACAAATTAAACAACCTAAACCATTGGCAGAAATAGTCAAGGAGATAAAGGAACACTGTGAAATGTTTGCACTAAAAAGAGGAAGTAAACCAGAATCATATGATAAAAGATTCATAAAGACAGATGAGAAACTTAAACACTTTTTCTGCTGATTATGCAGAAATACCAGAAAAAGGGAAGGGAAAGAATAAATATTTTATGGTAATAGTAGATAGTGCAGGAGGGTACTATATTTCCTGCCAAAAACCTTACAGGAAAAACTACTGCACAAAATTTTGCCAGATTTTTTAGTAACATAAAAGCAAAAAGTTTATGAATGTATAATGGAAAAGCATTCAAAAACCAAAAGGTGTTAGACACCCTAGAAACATTGGGATACAGTAAAAGGAGTAACAGAAGTTTCTAGGAGACACAGTGTGGGCCTATCAGCAACCAAGGATGTGTCTGATCTCAGAGGAAGGCTGTGCTTCTCTGGCCTCAGCTCTGAGATCCAACCCCTCCCATCTGAGAGAGCTGGACCTCAGCTACAATCATCCAGGAGGACCAGGACTGGAGCAGCTGTCTGCTGGAGTGGAGAGACCAGACTGGAGGCTGGAGACTCTGAGGTATGGACGGAGCAGCAGAGCTCAGTGGCCAAGCAGCTGACTGAGCTCCACTGAGGTTCAGAATCAGTATTTGATCCAGATTGATGATCTGTTTCTGTGTCTCAATAATTGTGTGTTTCTTCCTCCAGGGTGGACCACTGTGGAGAGCAGAGGTTAAGTCTTGTTAGCTGCAGCATTTCCTAGTTGGCTTGCTTCAGGAACCACAGAATTGGTGTTGGGCCACTCTCAGACACTAGGACACGCTTCTGCTCCATTCTCACTTGTAGGGATGCGACTTCTTTGACAATCCTCATCTCGTGTGTTCTCTCCATCAGATGTCTTTCCTTTCACACTGGACCCAGACACTGCACACCAGCGCCTCCTACTGTCCAACAACAGGATATGGCAGAAGATCAGAACTATCCAGAACATCCAGGCAGGTTCAACAAATATCACCAGCTGATCTGTAGAGAGGTTTTAAGCAGCCGACGTTGCTGGGAGGTGGAGTGGAGAGGACGAGTTACGATCTCAGTGACTTGTAAAAGAAACAGTGGAGAAGATGAGTGGGTGTTTGGAGACAACAGCGACTCCTGGTGTCTGATCTGCTGTGATAATGGATATGCTGTCATTCACAATGGAAAAGCAACCGAGATCCAGTCCAGGTCTGACTCTCAGAGAGTCGGAGTTTGTGGACTGTGCAGCTGATTATGTGTCCTTTTACAGAGTGTCCTCTGACGCTCTGAGCCACCTCCACACCTTCTTTATGTCCTCCACACAACCACTGTACCCAGGGTTTAGACTCTGCTCTGATTCTTCAGTGACTCTGTGTGACCCAAATGAGTCTGCTGCAAAATGCAAGTGAGACATGAGGAGCTCCAGGTTTCTCTCCAATCTTCACTGACATTAGTGTCACATTCAGTGGGATGTGTGCTGTTGGTCAGGGTGGAGGACACAGCGACGCCATCATATTCTGTTTTATAGTGTTAAGACGAGCAGTTCGGAGGATCAAGCACTCCTTCTGGAGGTCTCCAATGAAATCGACAGTAACCTTGAGAACAGACCACATGACAAATTTAACATAGTCTATTCTTATAACAAGCGCTGGCCTGTGGTGCAGTACAAATACAGGGGGAAAACATTGTGCTAAAATGGAGATGAAATAATGCCAGGTATGAAACAAAAATACTGAAAAGGAGTACAAAACAACCAACTTAAAACTGAGACACATCTCAGAAACGCTGAAAAATGAAAGTGACTGAAGAACTAAGTGGGAAAACAAAAACACCTATTATGAACTCAATTTTAATCATAAAAACGTTTGCTTTATCGAAATCAATGTTCTTAAAAATAAGGTGTTTGTCAATTTTATCTGGGGAACCATGAAAACGGGAACTACTTTTTAAAAGTAGGAAAAGTGGAGGCCTCAGCATCATGGCCGTCCAGTTAAAGTTAAACATAACATTCTGCAAAAAATATTGCTTTTGTAATCGAGGGGCACAAAAAGGAGGTGGGAGAAGAAGAAGGGGTGGGCTAGACACAACATCACATATCATATTTAAATCTACTCTGATTTTGCAGCTACACACAGCCACCTGAGGATAAACTGGCTCACAGATCCCAACAAAAAGATTTATAAGGTTTTATCCAACAGGCTGTATGGCAGCTACTTCATGTATAAAGGGATCCAAACAGAGCACATGTGGCTGGTGTCCGTCGGCAGATCGCTGCTTTGTTAAGACCAAGTCTCGTCCTGCAAACAGCTGTCAGCAGGACCAAGGGCCAAGGATCAAAACTAGGGGAATTAATGCCCAAATCATGGCCATGGTCCAGCAGACAATTGAAAAACCAGAGGTCAGAAAAATGTTGTCAGTGGAATGTTATGACTTGGTGATTTTTTTAATCTTGTTTATATTGTGGGTGTTTTAACTGTAGTGGCCTATATGTCTTCCTCTATCTTGTTTTACAAGTGGCAATAATTTTGAATGTTATCTTTTGTACTGAAATTTAAATAGAATAAAGCAATTGAAATGGAAGCTTGATTACTGAGTGGTTCCAGGTGTGTGTGCCAGCTGCTTCAGCGCTTGGGGAACAAAGAACTCACATCTGAAAAGAAAAAAATGAATGTAAAGATTAAAAATAATGTGTGTGTGTGTGTGTGTGTGTGTGTGTGTGTGTGTGTGTGTGTGTGTGTGTGTGTGTGTGTGTGTGTGTGTGTGTGTGTGTACTAAGCCAAACTTTATGAATGGTACATAAGTTAGTATTACGAACCATTCATAAAGTTTATTTCTTAACAAATGTGTCTCATGACTAAACTTACAAATAACACTTACAGATGTTGCTGCCTTGGACGTAGAAAACGCAGAAGTCTTCTCAGGAGCAAACCGACTCGCACACATAACATACAGCATTTCTCCCAATGCACTTTAACCTGGCCCTTGTCTTTTGCGACTGCCACAGCTCAACCGCAGCGCCAACCAGTGGCCACCGCCCAAATCATGGTTTTTAAACGTCATATCATAATATTGAATTTAAAAGACTATGAATTAAAAAATACAGAATGTAGAATTTTTGTTTTTGAATAATTGAAAGTGGAACAATATGCGTGATTCATTTTTAAAGTGCTTCTCCTACTCCTCCTCTTCTCTTTCGGCTTCACCCTTCAGGGGTCGCCACAGTGGATCATCTTCCTCCATCTCTCCCTGTCCTCTGCTTCCTCTTCTCTCAAACCTACAAACTTCATGTCCTCCTTCACCACTTCCATAAATCTCCTCTTTGGCCTTCCTCTCCACCTTCTGGCTCGCAGTTCCAACCTCAACATCTTCCTGCCAATGTCCTTGCTTCATGTTTGCTTCAAATTATTAATAATGTGATACATATTTTTAATAAATGAATGTAATCATTCGAAAATACTCGAATTATTAAAATTCAGTTATAAAAAAAACAAAAAAAATTGAAATTACTGAATTCAGTTATTCAATATACAGATATGCCAAATATACATTTCATTGAATTCTGAGATCTCAGAATACTTTAGAGTAAGAATTCTGCCATTTTTTTTGTTTGTTTGTTTTTTATCACAAAATTCGATGACGTTTTGATCATCTTCACTTTTCCTGATGTTTCCAAGGTCCACGGATGCCAGACAAGTGTCTTTTCCAGTCATTTTTTGAGTCCTTTCGGTCCCTTTCAACTTCTTGCTTATATTTGTGGCCAGGTCACGGAGGCAGTAGCCCATGTAAAGAGGGCCAGACTTTCCTCCACCCGTCCTGTACTGTACCTCTCTAGTCTACTACTACATGAAGTTTCCTCACTCACTCTCCAATCCTCCAGGCCCCAACCGAGTCGACTGATAAATGAACAAAAAGAGCTTTGGCTCAGCTCGTTCTTCACCGTGGCACACCAATGTTTTCCTGACTGCATGGATCCACCTCTCACCTTCCATCCTTCTCTGTGCCTTGTAGTCCAGACCACCTAACCTCAGACCCAGTAGAGACAGAGACCAAGTCAGACCAATATAAAAACAAAGCAAATGACTAGTTTGTTTCAATGACTGCATTTCAGTTTTTGACTTTTGAGTATCATTTCTTTTGTTGCAAGAAATAAACATATGTGTATATATGACTAATGAAGTTATGTGTCAGTATTCCGGTTCTAGTTTGGTCTTGGTCTCGACTGTGTCTCTCATTTCACCCTTTTCTGTCTGAGAAAGATGAACTCTGATTTTGAGGATCTGAGCCCCACCCTGTCCCTTTGCATTCGACTCAACAGTTCCAATGTGAACTGAACATTACAGGTTGATCCTGAGGTCATCAAACCGAAGCAAAAATCTTTCTCAGAATCGAGTCCCTGAGCAAAGCAAGATTGAGAAAAACATGAGAGCCATTGGAATTATAGAGAAGCCCAAAGTAAATGTCATTTCAAGGTGTCACCTGATCAAGCCCCGCCCTGATGTGAGGTTTCTGTCTGTCTTCTGTCTATCAATGAAATAAGATGCGTAACCTGAGAGCAGCAGGCGATGCTGATTGAGTGTTTACTAAACACAGACATCAGGAGGGATGGTGGCAGCCAACATGACAACCTGCCACACTGGTGTTGGCGGAGGCAGGGCTCCACCCAGCAGAAGTGACGTCCTCTGTCTTTCCTCATTCAGTGGCAAAGGTTAAGTCGACAGAACCTCATCTGTGGTGCAGTCGTCACTGGCCGCTCTCCCGCTCCCTCTTCTCACATACCCCCACCCCACCCCTTCTCTCTTCTAAACCTTACCATGCAGTAAGAAGAGGAGACTCCGTGCTGAGTTGACCTTTGATATTTCATGACTCATCAAAGCCGGTTCATCCCAGACACAACAGGTGCAACATGAAGCAATACTGGCTTTTTGGGAACTGCTCCGACCTAGGGACCTTTTCTCTGTTTAGAATATTTAGATATTACCGCTCAGTCAGAGTTCAATGCAGCAGCCCTATTATTAATAGCCATGTCATTGAAATCTTCTTAAACACAATTTAAAAAAAAAAAAAGCAAATGAGTTTCGAAACTTCTTTGAAAAAGTCAAAGGTGTGTTATTGTGTTGTGGTTTCAAATGAACAGAGAACAAACAGCTCAAGCGTTTTGCTCTCTGTGTTTGAGTTCAGCAACTTTTGTTTCAAGCAACACTGAACGCTTTTGTGTTCTAGTGTGACCTAGGCTGTCAATCAAGGGCTGTTGACCCGGACCACACAACCACCTGACACGCCTCTCTGCTATACCCATCGCACACACAGATATGAATCACTTTTGAACAGTTCTGTCTTATTATAGAGAAAGTCTTGGACCTCCAACAGTTGGACAGGAATGCAATATAAAATGTGAAGATAAATATATCTTGAGAAATTGGTTGATGAAGGAGGAGGACCTGTGTATACTTATTTTATGATTTAGTTATATAATTTAATAATACCAAAGTATCTTTTCGTTTAAAAAACGTCAAAAGACTGCTGCCTTGTGAGAAGATATATAATTATTTACAAGGTTTATGCACTCACTCAGGCAGATCTCAGTCTAGAAAGCTGCAAAAACAAGTGAAAATGTCAGAAAGATTATCAATCAACACATCAGGATGTGCTTCACTTCAACAATTTGTTTTTCATTGCACCTTCATGTTAGAGATTCATCTCAGACTTCGTCATTTCAGCAAGTTCACAGGTGACAGTAAATGCCTGCTAACTTCATAAGCGACCAGATAAGAGCGCCACAGCTGCTGATACTGGCTGGACTGGTGTGTTTCTCAAGGCATGGACCCAGGACTTCTGCCAAATCTCGATACAGATATTTGTTATCATGAGAAAACTGTAATGTTAATATGATGAAAAAAATATCTGTCAAGACGAGAACAGTCGGCCAGTTTAAAAAGAAAATCCATCACGGTTCTTTGCTTCAAATGTTCAGACACCTGTTCATGTTATGCCACTTAGACTGTTTAAAAGCAGGTTTTACACCCCAGGCTTGAGGATTCTGCCCACGTACCCATCACCCTCAAGGGTCTGTGTCTTTCTGAGTACACTCCGGTGTTGTCAATAGTTCTATACTAATGTGTGCATACAATGGTGACGAGAAGGAGCTAGAAATAACTAAAATTACATAGACAAAGGCAAAATTGTGTGGGTTAAATGTCAACTGAAATTCAGTGTATGACCTGAATATGTCCCAGAAAGATTGAAGGTGGCTCAGCCACGATCATGTCAGCTACATTTATATAAAAAAATAAATGGGTTTTGGAAATAACAAAAAGAAATTAATAACTTTGTTCGACCGTTTCGAGTGGCTCTCCCACACACTTGTCACGTTGTCCAATCTGTGTCAATGGTTGTTACGCTCCAGATACGATCTGTTTTTTTTTTATTTGTCTTTCAGGATTATAAAGTCAAGCTTATGCGAGCAAATACTTATACACATCCCCAAGTGCTTTCTCTTTGTCCAGCGAAGTCGTCGTCGTTGAATTCTTACAACACTGAACTCAAGTGCTCACTCATGACTGTGCTGAGCATTTTTCCTGACTCTCAGTGACGTCAAGCGCTTCAGTTGTTGTCTGAGTACTTCAAGTCAAAGAATTAATCACAAAAGAATGACGCGCTTTGAGAGAAAATTTACAGGAACAGGTAGGATGGATTCATGCAAGATTGATGTGTAGTGACGACTCCTTGGCAACATATATAGAAAAAGTTATTTTTTAATTTTGTTTTACGAGTCATTTTGACTATTTTAAAATATATTTTTAAGTATTTCATGACACATTTTGTGAGTATACAAACGTAAGTTCTATTTAGTAGCCATTACTGAGAACAGGAATTTTTAATGCATAGGTGGGCCAAGTGCAACCCGGGTGCCACGTGAGGTCCTTGGCCTGGATTTATGCGGCCTTCTTGAGGTCAGAACAAAACTACAAAATTGTCTTTTTCAAATAAAAATACAGCTTATTGCAGTCTTTCTTTTCTTTCCCCAGTTACGCATACCAATTTTTTTCCCAATAGAGTAGTGGACAAGCACTTGCATTTGAGTATTCATTGACACTGAGTACTTACGACATTACACATCAAGTTACTTTGAATCTTTTTATTAGTCATATATATATATATATCAGCATTTGAACAACATTCCTCAGTATGTCTTTCTTGTACATGGGTGGCGGTCACAAGTTTCACAGCAGTACAAAAACAAATTTTGAAAAATTGTCATAAACTCAAAAACTGCGTGCTCCGCTGGTATCGGTTTCATGGTATCGGTGGCCTTTCAAGTACTCAAGCCTAGTATTATTGGTATGTCCCTAAAAATAGATATAAATAAAATGGATTAAATGTATTTTGATAAAATACTCACTGTCACATTTATATGTTTCCCCAGGAGTTCTGTAATGAATATATTCCAGTTTTTATAAGTAACAAAACAATGTCTTGGGGTAACAACACGTTTCCCTGTAATGTTTAAGCAACAGAATTTAAGTTACATTTACATTTTTCTTTTGTCCTGTCTGTTGGCTTAATAAGATAGATAGATAGATAGATAGATAGATAGATAGATAGATAGATAGATAGATAGATAGATAGATAGATAGATAGATAGATAGATAGATAGATAGATAGATAGATAGATGGATAGATAGATGGATAGATAGATAGCTGCTCGAAAGTGCCTATAAAATGCTGGAATGAGCAAATGTAAAACACAAGGGCTCTGTTTGTCTTTGTCCACATGAGATTGATTGAGGTGTTGTAACCTGCGTTTACTTAGGATTTGTCTCAGCCAAAAGAGACTTTTTTTGTATTATATTTGATTAATAAGTAACCGTTCTGATGGGGTGTGAATTAGTTTGCTCAATGGTCCATTTGTGTTCTTCAACTTTGAGTGTTTTTCTTGGGCCTATATATATTCAGCTTCCCTCATGCACCGTGACAATCCCTCTTCCTCCCTGACTCCTGGATCTCACAGCTTTCTCACAGGTAAAGACTGATGGGGAGACATCTCACGACCTTAAATGTCCATAGACGTTTCTTTGTTCTTCCACAGGTTGGTGCCACAGGTCTGGTCCACTATGGGGTTGTTTAAGATCCTGGCGTTGCTCCTCATCTTGCAGACCGGAGCAGGAAGTTCTTCAGGTGCACGTTTTCTTCATTGTTTGTTGAAGCTGTTGAGCTCTATAATCTACTATGTACATTGACTTCACTTCTCTCAAGCAGAACTGATGAATGGAGAAAAGGATGTCTCAAACTATTTCTTCACTGACATGATGCCTTCAGGTAAGGATCGGTTGACAGAGCCATCTGTGAGAAGCAGATCATTCCACTTGAGCGTTTTGGGAAAATGTGATGCTTGCTTTCTCTGCAAAACAAGATGAAACCACACTTCCGGAACCCACAACTACACCTGAAGGAACGACAACCATGCAACCCACAACTGCTGAAACTACATCTGAAGGAACGACAACCATGCAACCCACAACTGCTGAAACTATGACTCCGGAAACCACAACTGCTATTACAACTCCAGAACAATCAACTACAGAACCCACAACTACTGATACTATTACGACTGAACCTACAACTGCAAGAACTACAGATGCCACAGCTTCTAGAGTCACTGTGGACTGTAGCGGTATGTGGAAATTAAATATAACTTTGTAAAACCTGTAAAACTGTAAAAAGACCTGTTTCTCATCTTGCCTTTAATCCTGTAAATGTGTGGTAAATAATGATGTACCCAATCTTCTCCACTACCGTCAAGCTCCTCCTCCCATGCGACTGGTCAACGGCAGCAGCCACTGCGCTGGCAGAGTCGAGGTCCTTCTTGATGGTCGTTGGGGAACGGTGTGCGATGACTTCTGGGACCTGCGTGATGCCAATGTGGTGTGCAGACAGCTCAACTGCGGCAGAGCAGTGGCTGCTCCTCTCAACGCTCGCTTTGGAGAGGGAGCTGGACCCATCTGGTTGGATGATGTCCAATGTCAAGGTCATGAATGCTCTATCACGGCATGCAGACATGCAGGATTTGGCGTCAACAACTGCAGACATATGGAAGATGCTGGGGTCATTTGTGAAGGTAATTACAGTCACAACATTTTAGGAAAAGTATTAATAATTGTTAATTTTTCATTTAATGTTTGTGTAACAAAACAAAACATACAATTCTGTGCATTTTCTTTCTGCTTCGGATTGTTATTCTTTTGTGTCTTGGTTTCCCTTTTGGAAAGTTAAGTCCTTGTACTTGAATTAAATTATTTTTACGTCCTTCCAAGCGGTTACTCAAGGTTCAAATTGCTCATGTCTTTTCTGTTCAGCTCACCTTGGGCCCAACACAACCACTATCCCACGCCCAACTACACCCCCTGCTGAATCAACCACTCATATAATGCAGAATCAGACTTCTGCTCCTGCAACGACTGCGAACGTCTCGCTGGCTGAAGGGCAGATCCGCCTGATCGGAGGGAGCAGTTCATGCTCTGGAAGAGTGGAGATCAATTTTTCTGGACGGTGGGGGACAGTGTGCGACGACCTCTGGGACGTGACCGACGCTCAGGTGGTGTGCAGACAGTTGGGCTGTGGCAGGGTCCTGTCAGCTCCAGGTAGTGCCCGCTTTGGACAAGGCAGTGGGCCCATTTGGCTGGACGACGTCCGTTGCAATGGACAAGAGTCCAGTCTCAGCGAGTGCCGTCACCGAGGGATCGGATCTCACGACTGCAGCCACAGAGAGGATGCTGGGGTGGTTTGTGAAGGTAAATTCATTGACAGTTCCACCATTTAGCCAGTGTTTTCCACCATCATGATCTGCTGCGTTTATCTCATCTCCACCTCTGAAGCGGCTGCCCCAGTCAGGTTGGTCAACTCAGGCAGCCGCTGTACGGGCAGAGTGGAGATCTTCCACAACAACCAGTGGGGGACGGTGTGTGACGACCTCTGGGACCTCAACGATGCCAACGTGGTGTGCAGACAGCTGGACTGTGGCCGCGCTAGAAGCGCCCCTCAAAATGCAGCCTACGGCCAAGGAAGTGGCCCCATCTGGCTGGACGACGTCAACTGTTCTGGGAGAGAAAATTCCATCACCGACTGTCGCCATCGAGGATTTGGGATCCACAACTGTGTACACAGGGAGGACGCCAGTGTTGTCTGTGAAGGTGAGCTTCCTTCCTCTACTGAGTATCACGTAAAGCCACTGTGTTCATGTTTAACTACCGGAGTTATTCATCAATTCTCATGACAAATTTCAGATACAGACGATTCACTCAGACCTTCTCAGCTGGTTTGCAGCAGTAGCAAGATCCAGGTTGGCCTCAATGTGGTCAGCTTCCTCAACCTTGGTTTGGATGCTCGATCCGGCAATCTTGCAATGCGAAACTGCACATACACAAGAGTGTCGAATGGCGTCGTGTGGTATGAGGTTGTGAACCAAGCTGGCGCCTGTGGAAACAAACTGACGGTAAAGAAAGACGACCTATCACCACAGTCACACTGGTGTTATTCTGATCACTGGTCATCCTCACTTCTGCTGCACAAGCTACAAGATGTTGATTGTCTTTTTATCATTCCACCACTTCTTTCAGACCAACATCACGCATGGCATCTACTCCAACACCTTGTTCGTCTATCCCGCCAACAACAACTCTTTTGCCATTCCAAAGAGAATTCCTTTCTCCTGTGTCTATTCCCTGGATACAGATTCCACTTTGAATGTGGCTGTGGGACCACTGCCGTAAGTATGACACACCTGACGACAGCGCTCTCTTCGCCCAATATTTCATCTCTTGACCTCTTCATCTGCATCACAGTTTCCAGTCCTTCCTTAAGTGAGCTGTAACTGCACTTCTGTTCCCGAACATAGCATCGTAGGGTGGAGATGTACCGTCTCTAGCTGATCACAGCTCAATGCCAAACCTTGAAAAACACAACACACAAACTAAGCCAAGTCTGTCACCATGGAGCCAACCAAAGAAGATGTTTGTTGTGGCGTCCACAGGATTGACGGAGGAGTGTCCGGCTCTGGACCCAACACTGTTGCCCAGATGCGCTTGTACCGCGACTCAGGCTTCACTTCAACTTACCCCGGAGGTCGGGTAACCATGGAGCTGGGCTCACCTCTCTACGTGGGCGTCACCGTGGATAGAAGAGACCAGAGCTTTGCTGTGGTCCTGGACGACTGTTACGCCTCTCACTCACCCAGACCCAGCAGCTTCGGCCGTTACCCTCTCATCAATAACAAGTGAGTGAGCGTAACCTGGAAATGCCTTCACAGCTTTGTGATGTGAAACCATCACTTCTCCACATGGTCCCTGGCAGGTGCTCAGCTGACCGCCGGCAGGTTGCCGTCATTGAGAATGGCTCGTCCCTACGGGCTCGCTTCTCTGCACTGTTCTTCCTGCTGCAGGGTGAATACAGAGACGTTTACCTTCACTGCAACCTCAGCCTCTGTGACCGCAGGAGAACCTCTTGTGTTCCAGTGAGTCTCACTTAGATAGTGCAGTCACATGCCATGCGCTTAGTTCCTGCTGATTCTTACCATTTTCTTCTGGCTCCATCACCATAGTCCTGCTCAAGAAGAAGATCTCGATCTGTGTCCGACTCTGCTCCATTGAAGTCCCTCACTGTTGGTCCCATCGTTTGTGAGTACAAACACGACTCTACTGCACCACATGCACAGTCATGTTCTAATCTCACTTTCCTTGTCTTTAGTCAACAAACCGTCCAAGTGAGTGGCAAGCGGGACGTTGACCTTGTCTCCTGAATGTTTCCTTTTCCTTACAAAATGATTTCATCTGATTGACCGGCTTTCACACTGCACTAACGCAGATATTAAACTACATTTCACACATTAATCCTCTGTTTGTTCCACATAATGAATAAACTTTTCTGAGCATACTTTAGAGATGTCCTGTCATTTGTTTCAATCTATAATTAGACTTTCTCAGGGCCAGTGCAGCAGCCTCACTGCAAAAAAATGGAGGTTTCATTCCAGCTTGTGTGACGTCTATGTATATATGGGCCCTGAGATGTTTTCTCAACCTGCCTAGGGTCCCTATGAAGGGCATTATCGCAACTCTTCTTATCAGTCTTGGAAAAGACCAAACATGTCAAACTTATTATTCAACAGCTTCACACCCTGCATACATACAGCACAAGTACCTGTAACACACCCTTATTTCTATGTAGCAATATAGAAAAAAAGCTAAAAAAAAAAACAAAAACATCCATTATGAGGAAACACATGAATGGTACCTTTCACAACACCAAACTCAGTGTTCTTAGAACAGAAGCTTTCTTCTTCCTGCAGTACTTTCCATTCAGGTTCCAAATGGGTAACAGTAACCCTTTCATCCTTCCCAATAAAACTTCACTGAGTCCCGTCTACTGTGACTGAAACACAGTCTGTGAACCCAAGGAAGAGTTGCTCCATTGTAGTCTCAAAAAGAAACATGGTCCATTTGAGCGCTGTGTAGAACTTGATGTCCAACCTTGTTGGCCTTTCCAAACCTGAAGTCATGACCGTGCCGAGCTGGTGTGATCAATCAAAAACAATAAGACTGGCAATAAACCTAGCTGGTCAGAAGCCCTCGTCTTTTAGAGATAGAAAAAAAATACAGTGTATAAAACTGTATTTTTTTTTTTTATACACTGGCTGCATGGGCTTTATACACAGAAAGCCCATGCAGGATGACTAGACTGGACGCTGAGCTTAACAACAAACATTGTGCAGCAGGAGACCATTCACCAGCATAGTTCAGATCCATGTCTTAGACATTAAGAGGCTTCTTCGAGTGAAAAGAATCAGCAGTTACACAATGGAGAGACTCTGGTTGCCACCATTGATATCAAAATACAATTGCGATTCAGTTGTTTCAAGATGACTTTCATTAATTTAACTAAAATATTCAATGCATTGTTTAATATTTCAACTTAACTAAGGGTGACCTTTTATGTCATTTAGGATCAACCATTAGCAAACTGCCGTGTGACTTCTTTACACATCTCCTTTCAGTGGGGCAAAGGGCAAAACTAAGCAACCACCAGGGCATGCAGTTTTCTCCCGAGTGACGGATGAGAAATGTACACAAAGGGGCGTGGCTTTGTGACTGACACGATTACAATCCAGTCTGGAGTCCAAGAACCGGCTGAAGGGGCGGGCTCTGAGTCGTTCGTGTTTTCCTGTCCAGTTGAGGCGTTTGGAGCTTTGAGGCTAGTTTCCGTTCGCTGCGGTCTTTTTTTTTTTTTTAAATATTCTCAACAACACTCGCCATGTCCAACAACAATGCCAACAACAACTTGATCATCGCCCAGAGGGCCGTGAAGCAGCTGCGGCTTGAGGCCAGTATCCGGAGAATAAAGGTAGGAGCCCCTGAACACACGGAACACGGAAGACTCCTGTTGAATGGCGAGGACTGTAGAAGTTGCTCCTTGCTTTGTCCACTTTACAACTAACTACTTTTACTTTCCTGCGGAGCCCTGAGCGGTTTCATGCCACCGCGTTCCCATGATCTCCACAGTACTGTATGTAAAGGACGTGGTTGAAAAGGAAGTAACGTGTCTCGGAACTTCCGCGCAACGTTATTTGACTTTTGCTTGCAAATCCAATGCAAACCTGGTGCAAAACGCTGTTTATGTTTGCCTGAGATCGTCGTCACCACTTGTCTGGCTCTGTAGGTGTCCCAGGCCGCTGCCGAGCTGAGAAACTTCTGTCTGCAAAATGCCAACAAGGACCCCCTCCTGGTGGGAGTCCCCTCCAGCGATAATCCCTTCAGACCCCCTAAGTCCTGTTCTCTATTCTGAGGTGGGTTATTTGTTAATCTAAGCTGTTACGCACGGCCGCGGATAAATCGTCTCTTGATAGAGGAGCTGTTGTCGACAACAGGGAAAACTTGCTGCATTCCATTTATGGCAGCCAGTTGCTACTGTCATGTGGGAATCTCTGACCATCTAAACGATGATTTAAGTGGTGATCATTTGTTCGGTCAGATGAGTTGTTGCTCACAGAAACAAGACAAAACTGAATCAAAGCAAATGATCTGAAGCTGTGATAGAACATTCCACATTTATTGGTACAATATTATATAGAACAGTGCTTACGTTTCAGAGGTTCCTGTGACTGACGAAAATAAACAAAGCAGAGTCCATTTTTTTTTATTACACTGTCATTAACCCTTTCCCACGGTCTCACTTCCTTCAACATGCTGAGCGGTTCTATGATAATTTTCCGCTGGCTCTTTGGTTCTGTGTTGCAACCCATTGAAGCACAGTCATCATTGGGCCCAACATGCACAGTGACATAACACTGCACAGCAGTGTGGATACAATCTGCACAAGACTAGAGAGCGAGAGAGAGAGGCATTCGCTGAGCCAGTCAGCAACCGCAATACTAACTAACATGCTCTGATTGTAGCATGTCTTCCATCTAAATATTTCTATTGACCACATTCATATTATAATGTCATGCAACAACTAGCTTGGAAAGTTACTGTGTGTAAGGCCCCAAGGTGTTTTTGCATTTAACAGAAAACTTGAACAAAAATATTCTCTTGTTGTTTGTTTAAAGAAAATCTGCACCATTATAACTAACTGTTAAGGGAGAGTAAAACTTAAAAATGTAATTTTGCCAGCAAAACTTCACCCAAATCATACAGTTCCCTCTGTCAAGTCAATGGAGTGCTTGTTCATGCAGTACTTCCTACCTTCCTATCCTACCTTGACGTGATCATTCACAACAGAAACATGAATTTAATTTTTGATGTATTTGATGTATTTTTTCATTTTTCATTGTATGATGTATTTCGCTGTTAACGCAGAGAGGCACATCACATATATGTGTCCGTCTCTTTCAAAATAAATGTATTGAAATAAAACATTGATAATGGGACAAGACAAAGATGTTTCCAGTTTGGTGGCGTTTCTGACTTGCATGACTTGCTACACGGAATTTCCTTTTGGCTGTACGCCTTTTTCGGCAGTATTGGAACTTTAAAGACAAACATTATGATTATAGAATTCTTGAATCCAGAATCATGGAAGCTATTTTGATTATTTACTGTTTTTTTCCAGAGGCATATAATGCCTCTGGCCCACATGTTGTTTAAAGCAGGCGGCTCTTATTTAAAATGCTTGTATCTTCAAGTGGTTTATTGGGTTTCCTTGTGTCTTCTATCCCAGGGCATGAAGAGCCGAAGAGGATTTGTACAACAAATGCTGACTTCACCTTGACTTGACCTTGCTGTAGGTGCCTGCAGCTTTTATTTGGGATTACAAGCTTGGAAGAAAAATTGGTCAATTTGTGTCGGAGTCATAATAATTCCCTTCTGTTACATGAAAGCAGGGCCAAACTCTACTAATAATATATTATGATGTAGTTTATAACACTAGCTTGTCTAAAATGGTTCGACTGTACACTATGGACACATTATTTTAATAAGTTATTATTTTAAAGAGTGTTTTTTTTTCAGGGGTCATCAGATATTCAGAGCAGGTGGGCCAATAGTGGGATGATGATTGTTTTGGAAATCATGTTTGTTGATTCTAAATTCAGCTCATATATACGTTTGTGGAAAAGACAACTACAAAATCCCCATACCTTTCTTGAAGCTTGAAGAAACTGTTGCATTACTGGCCACACACAGAATCATCTTTCTGCCTACAGAAGTTTTGTTTTTATGTTAAACCGTGCTACTGTGTGATAATCTGAGAAGTTGAATAAACTTTTTGTGATGCTGTCGATGAGTTTCTGTTTGCTTTAGTCCTTATCAAGCGGTCATGCTGTTTACACGCCATATAAAACAGAATTCTCAGCAAATTTATTTTTTGGCTCAGCAATGTTTCATTGCAGTTTTATTTTTTAAGATTCTACTTAAAGTGTGAATGGAGGATGAGGAGGCTAATGATCAAGATGTGAACATGGTGGAGGCTCATATGCAGACAGAAGAACTATAGTTATATTTTACAGTTTGTTCATAGTGTTTTAAGGTGACTTGTCTGTTGTGTCCAGAATCTTAAAGGTGTTAAATGAATAAAAGCTTAGTATTTTGTTGAGAGGCACCTAATTGAATAAAGAAGAATAAAAAGAGGGAAATTTGCCTTTTTGACTATGTTTTGAATTCTACCAGAGGTGTAAGGAGTAAGAACCGAAAATAGAGTGAGAAGATGTGACAGGCTGATGTTTTCATTTTGCGCCTTGTAATAAAGATCCTGAAGGAAGAAAATGTATCCATGTACCAAAGAAAAATAATGGACCTTTTCCTACATAAATGTTAAATAAAGCTATTTCAAATGAGTAACGTCCAACTTATATTTACCACTGTAATACTGCATTGTTGTTTTTCTTTATTTAAGATATGAAGTTAATAAAATTATTTTGTTACATAGACTTTTCAGCGAGAAGAGTGGCGTAATTACGCACCAGACGCGCCAACAGTTGACGTCAGGTTGAGCGTTGCACTCGGGTTGAACAAAGTTGGTAAAGGAAACTATTACTTAAACGACAATGTCAGTAGTTCTGCTAACATCCGCGGTTATAAGGTACGCCGCGGTAACTTACCGGCGGTCCGTCGACCGTGGTTAGAATTTTCGACAGATTTTACCGAGCATGAAAATGTCAGTATAAGATGGTAGGTGAATTGGTAAGTTTTATAAAGAGCGTGGACTATTATATTTTACCCGCTTATTTAGCTATTTAACGTTGCGAACGGTGGAGTAGTGTATTCGATTAACCGGAAGTAGCATTTCAGAATAAGTTTAACTGGAAGTGAATTGTTAATATCTGACTTGACATAGTTAAATAGAAGAGACATTTACAACCAAATTTGGACCGGTACTGAGCATCCTCGTGGTAAGTTGTGTACTGGCTGACACGTTCTGATGAGTAAATATTTATATATTCATGAATAACTAATCACGGTATAGAGTAATGAAGTGATCACTCAGTCTAGGTGTGTGTGTTCTGTGGGAGGAAACCAGAGTGCTGGAGGACTGCCATATTTAAATCAAAGTAGAAACAACCTCAAGCCATTGCCACTGAAAGTTTTAAAAGGGTTGTCGGACTCTACTTGTCATCTATGGTGGAAGTAACAGCCGGTGCCAGTGGACGTGTGGGTTGGGCCTCTGCACTTCTGCCATTAATCACCAGAATCACCGTCAGCTGAAAGCTTTGACAGCCTGAGGCGTCTGATGTGGCTGATAAAAACACCTTATAAGAACTCTCATTTAGTTATTTGCTGAAACAATAAGTCCAAGATGGATGGCAAGCTTCATCAGAAGAGAGTTAGGAGGCGGCTGAAGTGCTCAGGTAAGTGAGCGAAATGTTACTGCTTACGTGGGGTTCACACAGTTCTTTCTACCGGTTCCACTCATTTCATGGTTTTATCCATTTAGCTGAAGCGGCCCAACATGCACCCTGGGTGGATGAGCGGAATGATGTCCATGATCAGTGTGTCTTGTTAAGAGTGAGTGTGCTTTGTTATTCATCCTGTGATCACTCATGATATTTTTGCTTCATGTGCTTTGACGCTTTTAAAGACTTGATTTGTTGTGCTTCCATGTTGCATTGCATGACAAAACAGGAACTCTTTAAATTGAGTCAACAGAAAAAAAGACAATAAAAAAAAAAAGAAATTGTCATCATGCAGAAGTGAAGATTACACTTAGAAATCATGTCAATCCTTAGTCGGCTCTAGAAAGATCAGCTAAAATGAACCATTTTATCATTGAACTGCTAGAAAAAAATGTTGACTATAAAGAAAAAGAACAGCCATACAGGGTTGAATTATCTCTAATGGCAGACCTTCAAAAGCGCTTGACGAGAAATGGAAACTATAAATCTGTGGACAAACTGATATAGGTCAAGGTTACAGATCAATTTGTTTCTTTCTCTTGTATGTAAAGCCCAAATTCTGTTATTTTCCAGCTTCCAACTAGAGACTGAAGAGAGCCGAGGTTGGCATATTTGGTGTGAGACAAGTCTGTGGCTGATCCTCCTGTCTTGAACCAGCAATTTGCTGTTAAAATAGGCTAATACATCAATGTCTCTGGGTCTTTATCAGCCACTTCAATCGTTGTGCTGTGAGGTCATACTGAAAGAGCAAATTCTGTATTTGAACAGGAGCAGCTCAAAGAGATGGACGACCATGTGGCCCGGCTGCAGGAGATGCTGAGATGTGAAAGGAGCAAAGTAAAATGGACACTGGCAATGAAACCCAACGTTGTTGATCTGAACTCCAGTTCATCTTTGTATTCTGCAGAGCACCACCCTGCAGCTGAGATGTAACCAGCAGGAGGCAGAGTTGAAGCGGCGAGAGCAGCTGACTAACAGACTGAGGGAGCGACTTTCGCAGTGGACAGATGGGCACAAAGAAAAAGGACCCAGTGAGTCCTTTAACTACCCCACCCACCAGCTTCCCTTGCTTTCTCAACCTTGACTCCTCAATATCCATCTCTTGATCTAATCCTCTTCATGTAGATAGCTTCTAACAAGTTGTATCTTTTTCCATCCCAGCCATTGACGTTCTGAATTTGCCCCCCCGAGGTCGAGCAAAAAGAGAACCTGCAGCGTTCCGGTCCATTGCAAAGTGATGACTCAAAAATTCCATGTGGTTTCAAATGTTTCTCATGGATCAAAGCTTACAACTCACCTTCTTGCAGGCGTGAGGACACGGCCGTCCGCCTCATGCTGGAGCGCAGAGAAGCGGAGCTGAGAGAGGCTATGAAGCTGCGTCACAGCGTCACCACCCTGCTGCACTCCCTCAGACGTGACATGGAGCGGGTGAGAAACAGAGCAAAAATCCAGGTTGACTGCACAGTGATGGTCATGGACTCTTATGCCCGAGTTGTTGTGAATTCTTGAAAGAATCACTTAAAACTTGCTTACTGTTGTGAAACCGTCCATGCAGAAACACAGGCCTGTCATCTTTTAAAATGTAGGACATTTTTTATTCAAATATCTGCATCTGGAATATTACTTTATCTTCTCGCTCTTTTCTTTATGTTAAGACCCTGTTGGCGTCGACGGATCTTCCCGTGGAAGCTCAGAAAGACGACAAAGAGTTGAGTCAAGCTGAGGCAGCACTGGGTGACCATGTGACCGGCGGCGTCATCCATGGTTGGAAGCTGGTGCAGAAGAGACTTGCAGACCTGCTGTCCAGTGGTATCTCTCAACGCTCTCACACTGTTGCATTAGCTCCACGTGAAGTGAATTGTCAAATCCAGAAATCATAAAGCAAATATCTCAGGAGGAGTGCAACAATCCGGTCTGCCCTCCAGAGGATTTTCATGGTAACTGGTTCTAGGGGGTTAGAATCTACAAGTTGTACAAAGACTTCCTCTAAAACAGAATATAAACCTTTGTCTCCTGAAGTCCCAGTGTATTTTTTGTGATGCTGGGGTGGAGTCAAATATAGAATGTCAATGTCTGTTCAGGTTGTGTAAAGATCTGAATAAAGTAGTGTAAACACAAAATAATTTTCATTGAAAATTTGACAGAAACATGTCATTAAGCAAAAGCTTTTTCTTTTCAAAGCTTTTCTTAATCCGACAGTGGGAATCCAGTATCTCAAATTCACTTTGTTTGCTCAATCGCAGGCCGCAGTGCTGCAGGCACTGACCAGGACAAGCTCCTGGCTCAGATGGAGATGGAACTCCAGGAGAGTGAGCAAATTGTCAGGATGCAGCAACAGATGCTTCAGGTGAGAAATAAAAGCATTTCCATTGTTGAATGCAGTTGCAGTCATGTCAAGAATGGCTTAGTTGGTACAACGACCCTGTGAAATATTTCAGACTTGACGTCATTTATCCCATTTTCACTGTTTCCTTCAGGAGAGCTTTGTGTCGCCCGTGCCAGTTGAGCTGTCCGACTCGTACTTCCTGGAGGAGTGGGAACGTCTCCAAATGAGATGGGAGGAGTTCAAACACCAGAGGTCATCGTTTGAAATGGAACGGAGGGCCTTCACCGATGCTGCCATAAGATTAGCTAAAGAGGTGTGCGGGTGAAGGAATGCAATTCTTTTATTTTCATTCCTAAGCACCGCGATGGAATCTCGACCAGCACATGTCTTATCTGCCCACAGCGCCGTGAGTTTGAGCAGCAGAAGGGGTTCCTCCTGCAGCAGCAGTATCTGACTGAGCCGCCTGTGTATGTGCAGGCACCGCAGGAAGGCCGTGCCGTGAGCCCGTCTCTCAGTGAGTATGCCGGAGCATCTCATGCGTGAGGTCAGTCGAAGGCATGATGCACCTGATCTGATCAGTCATATGAGCAGCAAGTATTTTAGAAGGTGGACAATAGCTCTGGCCAAATCGTAGTGATGAAACGTAACTTGTAACACATTTCAGTTCAATTTGCCTTGCTAAACTCTCCGTACTAGGCTCTTGCTCACTGCTGTGAATGAGCAATGTTCTCCCACAGTTTTCATTCGGATGATCACACCTCCAGAGCAGAACGTTGTGGATGGTTAGGCATCTTTTTTGATTATTATTGATCACATACTTGAGTAAAACGAGGAGAAATTGTTATCAGACTCAGGGTCATCTGTGGCCTTTGATCAGCTTTTATACAGCCTGAAGCATCTCTAACTGTTTTATTTGTGGCTGTAAAAATGTATAGTTCAGTTGGACTTAATTCATCAGGTCGAGGACATTTGACTTGATAGAACAACGCGGTTGTCAATCCGTGCTGTTGCCCCACTGCTAAGGTCAGATTGAGCTATATTTTCTGCAGCTCACTTTTGTGTAGTCTGGAGGATTTGTAGACTTTAAATCACATTCTAGTCTGGAATCAATAATGCGGCCGGCGGCACTAAGCCATCACATGCAAGATGATCTCTCTTGATGTTTGACATCACAGACTTAAAAAAGCCATCTAGAAGACTTAATTTGATTATGTAGTGCAGTGTGACTTGAATTCATATAAAAGTGAAAATGAAGTGTGAAACAATGCGTCATACTTGCCCATTTAAATGTGTCGGATGGCTTGCTGAGGAGTTCAAGATGGAGGTGGGGCTGCACCAAGGCTCAGCTCTGAGCCCCGTCTTGTTTGCCATGGTGATGGACAGGTTCACAGATGAGGTTAGACAAGAAGCCCCTTGGACGATGATGTTTGCAGATGACATTGTGATCTGTGGTGAGAGCAGGGAGCAAGTGGAAGATAAGAGAGAGGTGGAGGTTTGCCTCAGAAAGGAGAGGAATGAAGGTTAGCTGCAGTAAGATGGAATACAGGTGTGTGAATGAGAGGGAGCCAAGTGGACAGGTGAAGTTACAGGATGCAGAATAGATAGGATAAAGAAGTTGGAGGATTTGAAGTACTGAGGCTCAACTGTCCAGGGTGATGGAGAATGTGAGAAAGAGGTTAAGACGCGGGTGCAGGCAAGATGGAATAATTGGAGAAAAGTGTCAGGTGTGATGTGTGACAAAAGGGTGTTGGCAAGGATGAAAGGGAAAGTGTCCAAAAGGGTGGTGAGGCCAGCAATGTTGTATGGTTTGGAAACGGTGGCACTGAGGAAAAGACAGGAGGCAGAGCTGGAGGTAGCAGAGATGAAGATGCTGAGCTTCTCTCTGGGAGTGAGCAGGATGGATAGGATCAGGAAGCAGTAGATCAGAGGGACAACACATGTCAGGTGTTTAGGAGGCAAAGTCAGAGGAGGCTAGATGGAGATGGTTTGGACATGTACAGAGGAGAGATAGCAGTACATTGGTAGGAAGATGTTGAGGTTTAGATTTATGGAGGTGGTGAAGGAGGATGTGAAGTTTGTAGATTTGAGAGACGAGAAAGCAGAGGACAGGGTGAGATGGAGGAGGATGATCTGCTGTGGCGACCACAGAAGGGAGAAGCCAGAAGAAGATATGTGTCAAAGAGCTTGCGGTTACATTACAGTAAAAGTCTATTAGTAGTGTTGTGGTGCTGAGTTATTGCATAATGCTTGTATAAAACTGCACTAGAAGGGTTGACATTCTATCTTTGTATCCCACAGACTGTCCATTTCTGGCTCCTTGCAACATATCTGGCCTGGCTCCCATCAGTCCATCTTTAAATGTGCCAGAGTCGGTTGCCGGCACAGGTCAGGTTCGAGTCAGGGTGCTGACCCCGAGTACCCCCGAGCTCTACTCGGCCCTGAATCTGTCCTATGACGGCAGGTAGGTGCAGCGCCCACAGTGGGGTTTTCTAAAAGCACCTTGACTGTACATTTGCTTTACAAACACTTTCTTTTTCAGAGCAGAAAAAAGGGAGGAGTCAGTGGAGCGCTTCAGCGAAGACAGCTTGCTGCACCACACCCAGATTCCACACCTGGACTGGTTTTGAAAGTCTTCCAACTTGTATTTTAAGCGATGAAATGTGTTCACAATCTTGACTGAATAAAATAAGTATTTATAGAAAGGCTGAATTCTGTAATGATGCTCCACATTTGACGTTCTTTTCTCACTGACATTTGTTTTGTTCTCTTGTTTGGATTATATCTTAAAATACAAGGCTTTGATCTTGGTCAACTCGGTTTTCATAACATTCAAAGGTTATGAAGTAATTAATATTTATGTTAATATTGGCTCACGTCGTTCAGTAGTTGTCCAATAACAGTGACAGAGTCAGGACTTCTACTAACATATCTTCAGGTCCACAATAACCTATATGTTAAGTCATGGATTTCTGTCAAGCCTCACAAATTTTCAACTGCTTTTAAATATTTATGCTTGGTAAACAGATAAAACCCACGATTGTTTCTGCATTGCATTTACATTGTCTAATTTTAGACTTTTTTTTACGTGTTTTACACGTTAGTTTAAACTGACCAAACGGTTGGGTTCAGAGGCATGAAACGATACTGGTGTCTGATTGGTAGATGAAGGTCCGGCACGTGCCGAGCACGCGCTCGTGTGATTGGTTAACTGTCTCACGTACTCGCGTGTTCCTAATTAACAGTAAAAGTTTGTTGTTGCGCAGACTTGACGGACGACGGCGTCGAAGCGCGGAGATATGGACTTGGCAGCTTTTCCTGAAAAGGCAACACAGGATGGCGTGGGCTCGTCGCTGTTTTCAACGAACGCTTTTAAAACTTTTCAGCCATGGCGGGACTACATGGGATTATCGCACGCCATCCAGGATATTTTGGGTCTGAAACCTGCCGCGGAGCCACCGGGGAGCGTGGACGATGTGTGCGCCGCCTTGGGCAGCTGGCGCATTGACACGTCCGATCCGTCTGGAGGAGTTTCGCCAAGTCCTCCCGCGCGCGTTCCCAACTGCGAGCCACCAATCACTCGTCGAGCAAGGCCAGCCGCCAGTGACGTCAACGGGGTGTCGGTTCCGAGACGCCGGCGAGGATCGAAGAACCGCAGGAGCAGAATTTGTCGCGACGGAGGAGACTCAAAGGCGCCACCCTCCGCGCGCATGATGTGCAGTTTCTGCAAACACAACGGAGAATCTCCGCAGGTCTACAGTTCCCACTGGCTCAAGAACCGAAGCGGGGAGATTGTGTGTCCCTACCTGCGCAAATACGTGTGTCCGCTGTGTGGCGCTTCCGGTGCCAGGGCGCACACCAAGCGCTTCTGCCCCGAAGTGGACCCTGCCTACAGTTCTATCTACGTCAAGGGCGCGTGAAAGTCCTACTCTGGGTCAAGTTTGTTCATACGTTTCAGGGTTTTGTGTGTGTTCGTTTGGAGAGAGACACATGCGTTTATTTTAAAGACTTGGAAAACCATGTCCATACACCGTACCTGTACAAACATGATCAAGGAAAGATTTTACTGACCTCATTTAAACATTTTAGAAGACCGGAAATAATGCCTTTGAAGTGAGCATGTCGTTTGATGTGTTTTTTTTATTTGTTATATTTGCATGATGCTTTAATAACGTCTGTGTGGGATGGAAGTGAATAATACACTCGTTGGTTAAACGTTTTGTGTTTGTTTCTTTTATGTCCCCCGCATGACTAACACACAAGTCGGAGCATATATTATTTACAAAATACCTAAGCGACGCATTGAACGCATAACATGGACATTTGAACAAGATTCCATTCAATAACCAATATCTGAACTTTGAACCTTGAAGAACAAAAGGTCACTTTGGTTTTCTTGAAGCCCGACTGCCACCACGGCGTAGGTTCTCCAGCTCCCGATGGGCAGACATGACTGTCAGACTGAGGGGGAGAAGGGAGGTATTTAACCGAACCTGGAGGTAGTATCATGGCAAGACGCTAGAAAACAAATTTGGCACCCTTAGAAAAACAAGTTGAGTGACAACAGGTGAAGTCGCTCCGAGTTTCAGCTTTCAAATGGAAGTTTTGCTGCTGCATCGACCTGAACATGTATGAGCTGCCTTAGCTAGAGTGGCGTTCTTGTCACATTCCGATCGACATGTTCGACACAACAAAAAAGGTGAGGATGCGATCGCCACCATAAAGCTGCAATGAATACAGCCGACTTGTGAGTCTGAACCGACATTTACTCTAAATCTGAGCTCCCTGCTTCTGATTGGTTGGTTTGACAATGCCAAAGTTCAGAGGGCACATTGTTGTTGAAGGAGTGTAAATGTGGAAAAGTAGAGATGAAAATGATATTGATCATCTTACTAACTTCAGATAGGACAGCTCTTGGATCAACCCACAGACCAGCTCTGTGGCATCTTCAATGTAAGCAGATGGACTTTCATCACATGGCAGCGCTTCCTCCCTGTTTGTGGAAGAAGGTCAGAGAACAGGAGAATTGCCATTATCACACACATACTTACACCCAAGCCTCATTCAGCTGCGAGTCTGACACATAGTGATCAGCTTCAGGCCCAAACTGGTCATTGGTCTCTTTCACAAGATGGTCTGTGTTCATAGCAAGACCAGAGCCAGGTTCATCAACAGTATTCTGCAGGACAAAAAGATGGGTTCATTGATGATGGGGAAAAAAAATCCTTGTACAGTGTAATGATACAGCAGTAGTCATGCTGACCTCAGCATCAGAAGGTTTAAGAATGTTGGGACCCGTATGAGCTCCATCCACCGGCATTCTGCTGGTATGCTCAACTGTGTCAAGTCGCAGCTCTACATAAACAGCTTCACTGTCATCCATCTTCTCCTCAGCAACATCTGATGGCTTATTATACGAAGCAGTACTGCACCCATTCCCCAAACTTTGCTCAGTCACTTCCTCCATCAGCTCTACTGACGCACCAGGATTTGTTTCAACTGGACATGACATGTCCTTGATGTGATCTTCACAGGATTTATTCACATAAGAAACTAAGGCGGTCCCACCAGGAACATCGTCAACACCTCCAGTTTCCACCCTGTGCGCGAATGAATACATCCAAATAAGATATGAGGGCAAACCTGGCTATCAAACGCAAACATCTGACCTCTCAAGTGGTTCTCCCTCACTGGCCTGGGGATCAATCTTAGATCCTGTGGCCTCCAGGTCAGATGATTGATCCGCTTTCAGGTCACATTCTGGAACCATTTCAATGTTCTGCAAACTATGAGTTTGCTCCCTTTTTATCACACTACACATCCCCAGTCTTCTCTTCTTCTTAAGCGGGGGACCAGTTGCCACTTTTTCAACTTCCCTTGAAGGATCTTGATCTTCACTGTGCATTTCATGGTGGATTTCTAATTCTAATTCCTGACATTCCTGTTGAGTTTCAGCATTTCTTTTCACAGTGTTACTGTCAAGCTTGCCAACACAAGTTTCCTGATCAAACTGGTTATGGTTTTCAATTGGACACATAATAGTTTCTTCTCTTTTCTTGTCCTCAACAGCAGGCAACATGGGAGCAGGCTCAATAATAGGAATGAGTTGTGGAATTTCATCCTCAGACTCATCCTGAATAAAAAGAAATATAAAAAGCATTTCATAACATACAAACCAATCAAGTCACTAAAAAGTATTTTAAATACCGTTTTGTTGATCTCATCACTTGAGCAAGCCATTTTCCTGAAACCAGTTCAAATCAGAGCCTGCTTTTGGACAAAGAGTTGAAAAACGTTGATAGATGACTGTAGTTCAGTGACTCAGTTATGTCAGTCATTCAGTAATGTAGAAGACAATAGAATTGATGAGTGATATAGGTGCAGTTGTGAGAGTGAAGGATCTGCAGAGAGTTGAAGAAAGCGAGGTTCTCATGGGAGTAGAAGGGACAAGAGGAGTAAAAATAAATAGCACACGTGGCAATAATTGGAGACAGGGTTGGTTATGCCAGGATGGGAAAAGCCGTGGACTTGTTGGATTTTGTAGATGGAGATACCAGGAAAAATAAGGCGAGAAAGATAATCCTTGAGGTTCTTGGATGTGATATGAAGGAGGACATGAAGAGGATGGGTGTGGTAAGGGAGGACGACCAAGTAAGACAGCAAATGCAAAAAGAAGATTTAGACAGAAAAGTGGATGTTAAAGTCCTAATATTTTAAGTATTAACCTCACATATTTATGGATTAATGAACAAGTACATCAAGTACGTCCTAATATTTTAAGTATTAACCTCATATATTTATGGATTAATGAACAAGTACTTCAACTACATTTTAGTGGTTTAATTTAGATTTAAACGTCTTCTTTTTTTGCACCAGAAATATCCCTCGAATGATATCTTGTAGTTAGCATGATATCGTCAAATAAATTAGCAAGTCATAGCAAACACAAATTAACTTCATGTGAATAGTAAAATGGCGAAGATAATATGTTATACAATGCAATTTATATAAAATATAAGTCATATTTAAATTACTTGAGCGTAAAATGACGGTTAAACTCACTTTTGAAGCGCCACTGGCTGAGCTGATGTGTTTACGTCACTCGAAGGCGTGACTCGACCTGCCGTAAATTGCCGCGGTTGTTGCCATTGGTGACGGAATGTAGGAAGTGGGTTATTCAGATTCTCCTGGTCGACAACATATTAACCATAACAAACCTTCTGTTTCTATGCATTAAACAAAGAAAAACTGAAAGCAGCGGCTTAGCATTTGACAACTTATTTAGACTATCAGACGAGTCGTCGCTCTCGTGGATTGACAAGGTAAACAACCAGTTGTTGACTGTTCATAAACTCAGCGCTATCGTGAAGCTACACACTAATGTGGGTTTGAATTCAGAAAATGAGATCATATGAAAAACAAGTTGACTGTGTTTGTGTCTAGCTGATTTATTCACAACTCGAGCCAAAATGATGTTTCGCAGACGTTTGTATTATTACAATTTTAACAAGAGGGTGTGACTGTCTCTACATTTAACACCCCACATTAGCATGGTAAACTGTTGTAGTCATCAAAGTCGTATTGTATGTTACAATAACACGAGCAACGATGGTGTCGAAGCAGATACCTGCTGCTTGACACAAAACTAGTTTTATGTCAAGTGCTGAGTCATAAGGGACCTGATGCCTTCTTTTTTTTTCATCTAAGCATTATTTATTTATATAATTCACCTCTAGATTATTTAGATTAAACTAATGGAACAAGATTTGGTTCAATAATATTTAAATGTTATATAATAAGTTTGGCACACCTGGTTATGCTCAGTTGAACAAGTGGAATTAACAAACACTTGAACACTCTGAATGTTTATTTATCTTTGTTCAATGAAATATGATTTCAATCCAAATTTGAGTTTTGCTTTATTAGAAGATCTATTGTAATCACTGCATTGTCCAGAGCTAGAATTCTTAGGTTGTTTTGGGCATCAGCAGGGGTAACTTTAATTTTGTAATATTAATCATAAAAAATCTCAATTGTCTTTAAATGGCGAATCAAATGTGACCTTTTGTGACTCCTAAGAGAAATTAGTAGGGCTGTTTGCTGCAGACAAAGCTATTCTGTCTTTCTATTTTGAAATGCAGCGGTCTCAGTTTAATATGAAAAGTCATAATGTTTGAGACTACTGGTTCAGCAGGAAAATGTGTGCGTCAGAATAGACTCTTTCAGGTCACTTAGCCAGAATGAGAGTACATAGTAGCTAAGTCAAAATACTATCCTCCACTCCAACTAAGATACTAAGTAGTTGTTGCACTATTATATATAATGGATAGTTTTCTAGCTTCTCTTTTACTATATACAGTCTTAACATGCTGTTAGGAATATCAGAAATAGGTAACGTTGTTTGGGTGGGCTCATTTTAATATCTAAATTTGAGACTTTATCTGGAGCTTTACAGGAAATGTTAACCAACATAGGTAGTCTATTCCTAACCATGACTTTGACTTTGTCTTTATATCCATCTAGTTACGTCAATGAGTCGCAGTCGGAACCCCCCAAACCGGGGTCAGGGTGCAGCACGGGCCAAACAGGTAACTAGCCATTTCCACTGCTGAACACGTTTGTATCTGCACTACTCAGTTGTTTTCAGGCCAAAAAAATTATAGCTTCAGTATATTACTTCATAAATTGTCTCTAACCTTGATGGCTAGATATAGTATTGATATTAGACATTGTTTCCTTCTTATCATATATTCTCACAGTATTCTTATTCTGCTAATGCTATTTCTCTTTTAACACTGTTTGCTTCAATTACTCTTTCTAAATTTTTTGGAACGCTTGACCGCAATTTTTCCCCTTGTCCATCAGGAAAGTTTATTTGTTCAAAGCTGTTAACATTCCTTTAACAAGGGTGAAAAAAGAAAAAAGTCACATCATTTAGGACACCAGATATGAATTTAAAACAACAATTCTCTGTCACAGAAAACTCCAATCTAAATCATGAAGCCAAATAGTTGAATAAACTTTAGGTGCTCCCCTTTTTTCCTCCTTTATAGATGGGGCTGCTTCTTGACCTGAACCCTGATGGAGGCATGGAGGATGTCGGAAATGATGATGAGCTTGAGGCTGAACTGTTAAAGATTGTTGGGGGAGGAGAAAAACCACGGGGGAAGAAAGAAGGAGCAGGCAGGGGTGAGGAAGTTTGTGGATTCTCATTTTCCTCATCTATGTTTTACTTGTATCACAAATGGTGTGCAGATAACAGACCTTTGAGAAAAAACAAGCTGCTGACCATAATGACATTGTGTGTGTGTGTGTGTAGCTCCGGTTGCCATGGCTGAAATTGAGCGAATGGCAGCTCTTTGCATGAAAGACCTGGACGATGAAGATATGGATGATGAAGACGTGGATGATGATGAAGACCTGCTGGTAAATACTCCAATCAGCAACATTTTCTGGAACCCAAGCTTCACATGACTGCTTTTTACAGATGTCCAACTGAAGTAGCAATAGCTTATCTAGATTGAAAAGAGCAAATATTTCTTAAGAGTTGATGGAGAAAGGGGGAGTCTGCTTCAATGTGGGCTGAATGGATGTTCTGGTTGGTTTGTCAGATGAGAGAGAAAGTCACATGTTTCAGATTTGCAAATGTTCCAGTCTTTGAGCAGCCTCATTCCGTTCCTTGTCCACCATATAAAGAGCTCAGATGAAGTGTGAACTGTTCCTGTTGTTGCGTTCACATGAAGCTGTTGCGTCAGTTCAAACCTTTCGTCTCCCTTAATCACATGTTCAGATCCAACAGCACACTCCTTTAGTACAGTTTTACTGACGTGTGAGCTTTGCTTGTGTATACAGGCAGAGTTGAATGATGTTTTGGAAGATGATGATGATGGAGACGAAACCCCTGCTGCAAGCCCTCCAGCTGTCACTCCAAGTGTCCCTAAAAAGCAAGCAACATCCCAGAGTTCTCCTGCCACTGCCCCAAGTGGTGCAGGGGGGGTGGAGTCGCTGCTGTCAGAGCGCATAGAAATGTACCAGACGGCCATCTCTAATGCAAAGGCTTCGGGGGAGTCCAGTAAAGTTCGTCGATTTGAGCGAGGTCTAAAGGTAAAAAAAAAACCAAACACCTTTTTATTCACCTTTTTATTTTCTTTTTTTATTCAGGGGAGACATTTGTGTTGACTGTCTTTTTGTTAATGGCAGACGCTGCAGTCCATGCTGACGTCTGCCAAGAGAGGAAAACCTGTCAACGAGCAGGAGATCCCGCCTCCTGTTGCTCTTGGTGTAAAGCGCAACACGACATCAGAAGCAGAAATAATCCAAGAACGACAACCTCCAGAGCCCACGCTGGTGCCTTCTCCTCCTGTTAATCAGAAGCCTCTCCGTGAGCCCGCACCAGCTCCTTCTAATATCAAGCCGCTCCATCTGACCCCGCCACAAAAACCCACTGTTGCACTCACACCTGACACTCCTGCCATCTCTCCTCTCACCCCCAATGTGCAAGATGCTGGGGACTCAGGTACATAAGACGACAGCGATGTGTTACGAAGGAACAAGCTCAATTGCATTTTGTCCTCCACTTTTCTTATCTTCTTCTGATTATTATTATTTCTATTATTATTATTTGATGTGTTGATGCACTTTTCAAGTTATTTAAGTTTCCACAATGCTGCTGAGAGTGCCATTGACCCTGTCTTCCTGTAATTCTTCATTCAGAAGTGAAGCAGGCGGTGTTGTCCCGACAGAGAGAGTACAAGCTGGCTGCCATAAACGCCAAACACAGTGGTGATATTGGACAAGCCAAACACTTCTACGTCATCGCCAAGGTCAGAGATACAATGTGAAATATGAGAATGAAGTGTGTGATGAAATATGAACTGAAATAATGCAATTGTATTCGACTGGTTTTACTTTTTGTAGAAGTTCGATTCATACGTGGAAGCGTTAGACAGAGGAGAACCATTCGATCTGGACTCTTTGCCGCCACCTCCTGGTGAGTGTAACTATTGACTGTTGCACACACTGGGCATGCTGCTGAGTCATTTAATGTACGACAAGGGCATCTCATTTTTAATAGAATTATCTGTTACTGTATTGAAGTATTCATCACGGAAAACTGAACTTAAATCCAAATCGAAACCTTGCGCGACATGATACATAGTTGGTAACTAAATTTGGGGAATAACTGCTTTCCTTATTTATTTATAGTCTATTTGTTTCTTCTTCATATATATATATATATATATATATATATATATATATATTATATAGTGAGGAAGCTACTCAGATACTCAGTCTCAGTCTTTGTGTTTTCTTTGGCATTCTCCTCCACTTGGTCTATAATCTAAACAGAAGCTGCTGTCTTTTCATTCTTGAACAGCATATGTATGTCAATTCCTAAAAAGTCACGAGTCATGTGACCTTTAAATAAGCCGTGAGATGTGGTTTTATATCAATATCCGCCTCTTCACTGTAAGGATTCAAACAAACGTCTGTGCTCATATCCTCTCAGGAGATGTTGCACCCGTACAATCCTCACCTTCTCCTACTCAGGCTTCCCCGATGGCTTCCCCTGCTGCCCCTGCGTCTAACCAGACAGATAAATCTGGTATGATCAGACCATTGCAGTGAAGATGTACCGTGTAGAATGTAAAAGTATATATGTGCCTTTAAAGAACTGCCTGCACCAACCAGTGTGGCTGAAGCGTTGCAGCAACGGATGGACATCTACAAGTCGGCTGCAGAGGCTGCGAAAAGCAAAGGAGATGACAGGAAAGCTCGCATGCACCTGCGTATTGTCAAAGTAACTAATCATTTATTTCTGAATAAAAGTCACTAAGTGTTTTACTTTAAAATGCTCTTCGCTACTGTCGCCAGCAATACCAAGACAGCATGAAAGCCCATAAAGCCGGACGGAATGTCAACTTGTCCGATCTTCCAATCCCTCCAGGTACGCAATGTCCTGTGTGTCACTGCGGTGTCTTTATTAAAGTTAGTGCTTTTGGCAGGTTGTCCACCTCTCAAAGGCTCAGAGAGTGAACAGCAGAGTTTCATCGGTGTCCTGGAGAACGCCATGAAACTGGTTAATCAGGATCCAGACGCAGAGGATGAGGACGAACCGAAAGAGGCTGCCAAGGTAGGCATGACGAGAAGCGCTCTGATAAATGGCCAAATCACGCTGAGGATTTGCTTCAAAAAGCTTTTAAAACACGCACACACACACACATGCACACCAAGACCACAGTCGCAAGCCTGAAACCCACAGCTTTAAGTCAGGAAGCTCTGGCACCATTAGTTGTCTGTTACCATGAGGCACAGCATTATTTATTATCAATTGGTCTCTACTCTCACATGTGGCTTGGTCAAGACCAAAATGTATCCTGATTCCGATGAAATTAGCTTCAAAAGAAAGGAATGGAACTCACGATCAGTATAACATAGACTTATGAAAAACCCCTGAAGGGAAGCTGAAGGAAAGCCAAATGAAAGTCTCATCCATGACTGTCTCTGCAGCCTGCACCTCGTCCAGCTGCACCGAAAGCTAAATCTCCAGCTGCTCAAGAAACTGGAGCCACTTCAAACCTAAAACCAGGGTCTAAAGGTGAAGTTATTTTTTTTTACTTAACTATAATATTGATTTTGTGAAAACAACGTGTCTTTCCCAATAGTTAAAAAATTTTCAACCCTGCATGTTTAGTATGAAAAAGATTTCCGTTATTTACAATGTTGATCCGATCTGCTTTTGCAGGTATTTAAGGTTCAACATATTAGTTGTTTTTCCAAGGCAGAATGTAGTGAAAGAAAAATCAAAATCAAATTGCCAACATAAGTTTTCGGACATTGCAGGCATTGTACTGTGTGCTAATAGATCAATAGGAGAATGCCTTGCTTGCACTTGGAGTCGTATCTGTTTACTGTTTACTTTTGTGAAAGAATTTTATCATCATTGTTCTTCCCAATTCATCATTGTCCAAATGATCCCTTTAGCCCAGCAACAAATAGATTTCCTGTTGCTGAAGCGGCAAGTGTTTATGCGAGCTGCGCTTCGTTCAAAGCAGCTGAAGGTGCGTCTGGATTTCACCTCTCACATCACGAAAGTCTTTGATATCCGTTAAGTTGCTTTTGTGCTCTGGTGTCCAGGACATGTCAGCTGCAACACAGCACCTGAGACACGCCAAGGGACTGGACCCCATGATCACTGCTGCCAAGTCAGGATTCCCTGTTGACATTACCAAGGTTGTTAGCCAAGTCACTCATATGTTGCGAGAGCCTTGGTTTTTGGTTTGGTTTGAATAATATGAACGTTTTATCCTCTGCACATGGGGTTACTCGGTTTTACTTTTAATTAAATACAGGAATTAGATATTAATACAGGATTTTGAAAGTTTTCCATCTTTGGATTTTTTAATGACAATCTAATCATCAAGTACTTATGCCATAAAATTACACAGCCTTTTTTTCATATAAAGTGTTATTTGACCAACATTCTTCAGTATGACTTTATTGTTTTTGTTTTTATTGTTTTAAGTTTCAATGCAGTACAAACACAAATTGTCATGACTGACATTCAAAATACCAAATACTCATAATCTTAAGATGTGAAAGGGAAAAAAAGCTCTTTTAAAAAGTTAGAAATAATTTTTCATAACTGGTCCGGGCTGGAATGATGACCAAGCAAAGCTGGTGAAGGCTGTGTACCGTTTGATATGGAAATCAAATGGTGGGAAGCAAACCATCGAGCAATCAGAGAGGATGTAATGAAGGCTCCTTAAACACCGCAGATAATATTGAAACAGGTGGTGGAAGAACTACAGCCGAGGATCCTCGCTGTAGCCCACGACGGCTTGCAAATATAAAGCTACCTGCTGTAGTCAAGGTCCTAAGGAAACAAATACACTATACACTGAAACTTTGGAAAAGTATGGGGAAAAAATTGTTACTTTTTTATTTTGTATCACATGTAACATATGAACACTTTACATTGATGACAATGAAAACATTTTGATATGATCATTAAAACCAAAGTCACATTAGATTGTGAATTCAATTTTATCTCAAATCTTCTAATCTTCCTTTAGACAGCCCCGACAGTTAACTTCACTAAATTAATTTGCCCATTGATCTTAGATTTATGGAGGAAAATGAACAAATAGTCACAGACAAATTACTGGTTGTCTTTGAGAAACTACATTTATGTTTTCTTTATCATGAGAAAAACAATGTGAGTGAACAGAACAAAAGACTCTCATTCACTTTCATGTGGAGGGTGAAACTGAAATACAAATCACAACTTTTTTCTTGGGCTGTCATTAGATTAAAATTGTAATCTCAATTAAGCGCACTAAACCTGAGTTCACTCATTAAATCTTCCTTTGCCATATGTTGCATAGAGAACAAATGCAAAATGTGTTGTTAACTCACCTCTAGTATGATTAATTAATAGTAAAACCTTTACAGCCCTACTCTTCTCCTTCAGAAAAAACACGTTTGATTCAAGCATTTTATTTGTAAATCTTGTTCAGGCTTCATGAGTAAGAAATGATAAGAAAGATGCATATTCATGTTTCCCCTCAATTGCCTTCTCACAGGTTCCTGTAACTCCAGTCAGCGAGAATGAGTATTCACTGGGTCATTCTCGCTCCTCACCTCACTCCGCTCGCGCCAGTGAACAGTTCCACGGCCTCCTGGAGCTGTTGAGGAAGCAGCACGAGGTGTCAAAGTTTCCTCATCTAATTGTTCTAAATGGAAGTCAAACCCCTCCACTAATGCTGCTTTGTTTGGTCTTTGACTCACAGAAATGTCTCAATAACTCCCAGGAGTTTACAAAGCTAGGCGACGTGGGTGAAGCTCTTAAGTAAGTCTTTCTTAAAGTGTGCATTTAAAACATGATTACTCCGTAGTCTTTTTCATGTAGCGCTCCATATCATTTAACTCATCACTGTTTTCCTTCAGCACATATATATTGATGAGTAAATATAACCTCAGGCACCCGCCTTATAGTTTATGGTGCCAGTGTCATTTTTTTCCCCCTCTCTGTAGGTTTGAGAGGCTCATTGAGGAGTGCGGTAAAAACGTGGAGATCTTAAAGAATGCGTACTCTAAAGGCCAACCCGTCCCCAAGTGCCGCACCGAGGAGAGGACCTTTAAGACTGTCAAGTCAGTTGCAACATTGTTTTTTTTTTTTTTTTATTATTACATGGTTACAGCAGTTTTGGATTTGAACTCTAGCTATCTAGCTGGCTGTCTTGCTATTTAGAAAGCTAGACAGATAATGGACATTTGGATTCAATGAAATTCAATGGTTTAATGAAACACAACATAGTATGGAATCGCTGAAACAGATCTATTTCCCTGTGACTGTGGTAACTAAATGCAGATTTATAAATGCTTTAAAGGTTTTCTCAGTTGTTCCCTGCATTTTTCCAATATTTGTTAAAGCTCTGTTGCCCTGCTGCCATTTCGGCAAATTTCACACTGGATGTTGAACACAAAACATGTTTAACATATGTGTAGGACAATGATATTAGAGTCAAAATGGAATGGTCGTGTGACTTGGTGGAGGTCTGTGCTGTCACTGTACCTTTCTAGTTGTTATTATTGACTGGCTTGTTTTTCTAGTGTCAATGTTTAACTGCAATGATAAGGAACTTGTGTACCAAAGCATGAATTTGGCAAAATTAATACTATATTTAGAACATTTAGAGGTTTTGTGGTTCTGTTGCTGACCAGAAATGGGCATATGATATTATTGTTGGCATTTTTAAACCCATTTCTTTAAGCGTTTGGTTTCAATAAGAGTACACCCGGCTCAAAGAGACTCAAAGCAGAACCACTGCTACTCTTGTAAGGATGACCCCTGAACTCATCCCTTGGGTGATGTGGGAGGAAGCCCAAAGGCGGCCCTAGGACAGAGTGGAGAGATTTTCTCTTAGTTGTCCTTGAAATGTCTTTGGAAAAAGAAATCGAGGCCTCTACTCCGGCTGCACCCCCCCCATGATCAAGATATGGATCATCTTATGTAATGACGTGTTTAAGTGTGAATGTAAATGAATAGTTTAACTCTTTTGAACGGCACAAACATTGACTCTGGAAAACTAGATTTTTTTCCCAGATCCCACTCAGAGTTTCTTTCCACTGTATCAGTTATGTTTCAAAAAAGTCATCAGCACATACATCAGCGGGGATTCATTTTGTTACATCCACTCTAAACCACCAGAGAAAGACAAACCAGCTAGTGTTGACCGTCGCACTTCCCCTAAAGGTTCAGCTTAAAATGAGGGATGTCATTAAACATGTTCTTCCAGATACACACCATTAGCAGGGATGTTGCTGTCTTCATTGAAATAATGTATTCTGGAATAGATTGACTCTGTGAGAAGAGTGACTCATCATGACTCCCATCTCGCAGCGCTAATGGCTAAATAACAGTGCTGTGCTGCCGGCTCTGCCTGATGAGGACCATCACGGCGGGTACCATTTTAAAACAAATTTTCCATCCTCTGCAGGACCTACCAAAACCTGGCCCCCAACGACATGATGCTGTACATCATTAGAGGCATAAACCTCCCAGCTCCCTCGGGTAACTTACTGATGCCTTATACAACATGTTTACGCACGCTCACATTACACCTCCGCCCACAGGTGTCTCACCTCATGATCTCGACGCCAGTGTGAAGTTTGAGTTTCCCTTTCCCAGTTCGGTGAGTGTTGAACTCCGATCAAGGTTGATTCATGTTACTGAGCCTGCGTGTGTGTAGGAGGAGGCTCAGAGGGATAAAACCGCAACGATAAAAAACACTACTAACCCGGAGTTCAAGGAGACGTTCAAGCTCAATATCAACCGGTCACACCGAGGATTCAAGCGTGTGATCCAGTCCAAAGGATTGAAGTTTGAAATCACCCACAAAGGGTAATGTCTGGTCCTGATTTTCCTCGTCTATCGGTGAAAAATAAAAACATTCTCACCTTTTTACAGTGGCCTCTTTAAAACTGACAAGCTGGTGGGGACAGCTCAACTCAAACTGGAGCCCCTGGAGAACCACTGTGACCTCAGAGAGATCATCGATGTAGGACTTGGTCTTGAGGTTTTTCACAGGCACACGGTATTTGTGTAACTGCGAAAAGTTTCATTCTCAGGTGATGGATGGGCGTAAGGCAACAGGTGGTAAGCTGGAGGTCCGGGTGAAGATCAGAGAGCCAATATCTGGAGTGGATTTCAACTCTGTGACGGAGAAATGGGTGGTGCTGGAGCCCGTCTCCTCCCTCTCCCCTCCTGAGAGGCAGAAGCAGAGGGTGAGTTGACACACTTTGCAACTCTAGAAGTGGGAAATGGACCGTGATGGACACTAGTTTACTGATGGGAGGATGAGGACCTGTGGATGAAGTTTTTAACCTTCTAATTTTAACCCCTACCAGGCGCCATCCCCCAGGTCCAAACCCAGACATGAATCGAGCAGCAGGAGCAGCCATCAAGACCATTCTCCGCCACGATACAAACTCCATAGTTTCAGTCTTCTGAATTACGACAGGGAGCGGCTGGAGAGGAAGGTGAGATTCCTGCATGTGTTCCTCTCAGCATCTGCTCAGTGCTAACAGCGTTTATGTTCCACAGCTTGCAGAGTACAGGAAGAACCGCCGCGACCCTCCATCCGACCTCATCCATCAACACAAAGAGATCATACACAGACTGCAGTGGCAGAAAGCGCAGCTGGAACGCGGCTCTCCGTCTCTGCTCTCAGGTATCACAACTGACGTGTCATACTGAGGCGAAGGGCTCTTATCTGGTTGCTCCCTCTCACCCGCGTCATCTGCAGAGTATGAGAACGTTCTACGCCGGTTCGTCCAAGGACTCACTGACTCGGTGAAGAAATACTCCAGCCAAGACAACAGGGTGAGCACGAGATCGGGGTCAAGTGGGGCTTGAATGGTTGGTGACTGTGCGTTAATGTTGTTTGAAGGACGCTGCCAAGGATGCACTCGGCCGGCTGAAGATGGTTGAGAATGAGGTGAGTTTCTAATCTGTCTCATAACAGTGGTGTGAATGCTGCCCAGCATTTCTGTTTCTCTCTCCTTCAGTTGGATTCCCTAAAACGGAAGCGCCATGATCGAAGCTGAAACGCCATCATATAGCTGTTTCTCATGAGGACTCTCTTAAACACTACAATCTTTCAAAAAAACCAACCAATCATATACAGCTGCAAATGCTTGTGTTCTAAATGCCCCCCCGTGACTGAGGGACAGATTGATCTGAGGCGTTCACTCTGGGTATCACATTTTTAATGATGAAATATGACCAAATATGTCACTGCATTCTCAAGTGTGTTTAACCAATGGACAAAGGTCTGTTTAACCTCTTTTCCTGCATTATAATGTGTGCATTGATCCTAATCTAATCTGTCTGCTCCAGTGTTCACAGATTACAGTAATCTGCACCATTTGGAGTGGTGTGATATGGGAATAAAAAAAAAAAAAAAAAAAAAGAAAACAGGCTTGGGGGTGCCACAGCCAACATCCCATAATGAGGGATTAGTGTTTGTGTCACCAAGGAGACGCCAAGATCAGACGTAGTCGCCTTTAGGTTTTTTTAAGGGGGGGGTGGTGTTAACAGCGTGCCATGAATACGGCGGCGGCTTAGCTCTGCAAAAGCTGCTTCCTTTTCTTCCTCATCAGCTTTTTCCTCATTGTCGTCTCCCTCTCTTGCACTTTCTCCACTCTAATTCCTTCGTGTCGGGCAGGAGATTATTCCAAATTTTGAGTAATGCGCCGTTCTGTTTGGATTTTCTTTAAACTCTTAGACAGACTTAAGACCAATGTGCCGTCAATTACAAAATAATTAACGGCTGTGATGGACAGACTCTGGTGTCTGAGGTGACAAAGAGCTCCGCAGCAGCAGCCAAACCGTTTGCCCTCAAGAAGAGATGTGTCACTGTGACTGCTTGAGTGTTGGTGTAATTGGATTCTTATGTCATCTTCTCCTGGCTGGAGTGGCTCATCTCACGTACGTTTGTATTAAAGGAGCCTTAACTGTATGTTATTTAACAGCAACGACAGTTTGACTTCAGCTTTCTGATTTTTTTTTTCCTATTGTCACAGGATATATTTGGGTGCTCAGCTATATCTCTATTATCTCATTTTATATCCATTCAAAGCACTCAATATTTTTATGTTACCATAATTTGTATTCACACCGTCTTTTGTGTGAGAAAAGTCAGTGTTTTCTGCCAGCTGAGGGCAGTTTAGGAACACTAACGTCATCTTTGCATGGTCATGTCGCCATGACCCAAAATGTTTATGTATACTGACGTTAGTCAAACTGCAAAGGCCTGAAACAAGGCTCACTCCATGACATCATAGCGTGTCTTGTTCCCCCACTCCATCCAGGTAAAACTGCATTATTTGATTTTAAATCCGCTGGTATGTACTGTTCTGTCGTTGGAAATCAACATACATGTATATATTTGTATTGACAAAGTGATCAGAAACACTATCTCTATTTTTAAGCGGTGGTGAGTTTGCTTTCATTATGTGATGAGTCTGCTGACTTGAATAAAAGGGAGAAATGACCTGGTGTTTGTCTTGATTGAAGGAATGTCCACCACGAGTCTTTCTTTTCTTATTTCTCATGAAGCCTGAGATACAGATTCATTCTTTTTTCCATCTCCCATTTTCCATGAATCAGCTTTATTGCCAAGGTCAGTGAGGATCCCACCAACTAGCAAAGTGCTTTGGAACAATATGCAATACTGAACAAAACATAATATTAATATTTATTATTATTATTGTTATAAATAAACAAATTAAAATAAGAAATACAAATAAACAATCATAGATTCTCATTCTGATGCCACAGCAAGTGGATTTCATCCATCCTTCTCCCACCGATCTCTTTTGTGTCCTCTCTTCACTTTCTCTTATCTTCTGTAGTCATCATCTCCTAAATTCTTCATCCCTTGTCTCTCCTCTTCCTTCTGGCCTCCTTAACTTTGTCTCCAAACCTCTCCACCAGCTGTCACTCTGATGGATGCATTTCTGATCCACTGTATTACTGTCTTTCTATTGAAATCTGTACCCAAATAATATGTCCACAAATGACTGATCTCCAATGGGATTTGAGAATCGGTCGTGTAGATGGGGACAGGGGTCCAAGGTTCTCTTTCATTCAGGTCGTCCTTCTTAGCGCGGCAATATGACAAATGTTTGGATCTTGAAACTGTTCTCTAGAAGCAGCCTTGAGCAGAAATGACATGTTTTAAGATCGAAACCTTGAGCCATCTGGTGAGTCTTTCTTCAAGATGGCTCGATACAACCTGCCATAATTTCACCACCTCCTTCGGGGGTTATATGCTAAGAGGCCTCCTGAATGTTGAGACGACTCCCGACAAATAGGGGTGAAGATGTGAGGAGAGTGTGGGGGGATGTATGTGGGTGAAAGAGGGGGGGGAGAGGGGAGAAGGCACCCGAGAAGGGGGATGGTGCGTAGACATGATCCACTTGGACAGCCAGCAGGTGGGCGGAGCTTCAGACCCGAAGACTTCCTGCTGCTGAACACGTGGTTCCGTGTCCGCCTGCCTGTCAGCGTGTGAAGGTTCGTGGCTCTCCTCCTCCTCCTCCTCTTCCTCTCACTCCTCTTCGGCTCGGCACGTCTCCTCCTCTTTACTTTTCTTTCCTCCTTCGTCTGCACGTTTTCGCCCCACTCTACGTGTCCCCCGCGCGTGGAATCCCACAGCAAGGCCGCGAGAGGAGTGAAAGTGTGCGCGCGCGAGCTCCGCCGGTCTGTGTGTGTGTAGTCCTCGTCTCGGTCATGACGCTGGAGGCGATCCGTTACCGGGCCGGGTCTCTGCAGATCCTCAACCAGCTGCTGCTGCCTCACCAGACGGTGTACGAGGACGTGCGCTCGGTGCAGGACGCCTACGAGGCCATCAAGTCCATGAAGGTAAGACCCTCCGCGGCAGTCTGTCGCCCTGCAGGCCCGCCGCATGTGCGTGTCTCCCCGGCTCCATTGTGCTCCCTCCGCCGCTCTCGGCCCTGTTTTGTTTGGATGCACCTGCAGCAGCTCCATCCTCCCCCAAATTCCAGACCCGGGCTTCTTCTGCAGGAGACTCGCGCTCCTCCACCTCTTTCTTTGAGAGAGATTTGATGAATTATTAATGACCCTCGCCGGGTTTTTGTTCATGATTTGATCTGGTGCCGCACCCCCCACCCCTCCGATTTTGTATCCCGAAAAAATGAAGCCAGGGTTCAGGGGCACGCTGCGCAAGTTCCCATCAGCTTTGGTGACTGAAGGAATGTGGCATGATCGGAGGCGGTGATGTCATGGTGACTGATTAGGAATTGAAATGACCTCACTGATAGATGATCTCACTCAGTCACAACTTGGGCTCAGGTCTTTTCCCCTGAAGAGTGAAAAAGTTTGCTTGCTTTCTGGATCCATTCCCTTGGCTGTTGTGGGACACCTTGGCCGCCCCATCATGGGGAAGACAGACGGAGAGAGACACCCTCACAAGCTTAGCGGTGGATTACTGAGGGTTTTTTTTTTTTTTTAAGAGCAGATAAATTCCTTCCATTTCAATGTGCTCTGCGTAATTGTGCTTTCTGAATACTGATCTAAAATTCCAGAATGGCTGATGAGTGTTCTAGTCGCAAAAACGCTGATGCGACGAAATCTAGATGGAAGTGAAAGTTATGCCCTCTCAGCTTGCCTTCACTTCCTTGGGCGTGGGAGCCTGCCTTGGCTTCATCGTGTTGCCGGTGTGGATGCCTTGGTCAGTCCTCTCTAACTCCCTCCTCCCCCCCCACAGGTAAGGGGCGCCCCAGCCATCGCCATCGTCGGCTGCCTCAGCCTGGCGGTGGAGCTGCGGGCAGGTGCCGGTGGTGATGACCCAGTGACCTTCATCAGGGAGTCCCTGTGCCGCCTGACTTCAGCCAGGCCCACTGCTGTCAACATGGGCCGGGCAGCACGTGAGCTGATGGAGTTTGCAGAGAACGAGAGCATGGAGAAGAACTCGGAGCAGCTGAGAGAAAGGTAGGATTTGGTGGCGTTGAGTTGTGTGCTGTCTTCTGGTGGATATGTGTTAGATGCATTTGTAGGTGGTGAAGTTGGTTAGGGGATCCTTCCCTTTTGGGGCTAGTGATGCTGTGGAAAAATGATCAATAGTACGACACTACTACGATATTACAGTATCAGTCCAGTCAATGACTGTTGTACTGCTCCCCCATTCACATGGCCCATTTTTCTCATTTCTCTCTTCCAAGCACTTCTGCTTGTGTGTATATCAGGAGGCCCGCACAAAATGTAGTCACATTCTTGAGGACACACAGGCATACGCAGGTATCTTGTGATACGATACGTATTCTGATACAGGAGTGGCAATATAATACATTGGGATGTTGTAAATTCAGCAAGATATTGAAATTGAGCCATGATTTTAAGGGGGGAAATTAGACAATGTATGGGGTCCAGTACAAGTTTATTGTTATCGTCAGTCTAGTGAAACTTTCAGTTAAATTTGACACTGCAACAGAGGAATGAGTCACTAATCACCAAAATAGCTCCAGTGTAGAGATAGAAAACGATCGTATTAAACACATGTCACAAATGCTGCAACATGTCCAAGTATCTATGTATTAAATATTGATATCAAGACAATATCACACAATCAAGGATTGTAATTTTCATCAAAAATATTGGAACATGTATCGCAATAATTGAGCATATGTATATTTTCTCACAATATTGCAAAGAAGTCCTTTGGCAGTATAGGTACCATTAGATTGTAAGAAGATTAATGACATGTACTTCAAATTATAAGTGGCGGCAAGACCACCAACTATGAGATTTCTCATGCACAGGTGATGTATATCTCATTCATCAGTGACATTGTTGTATTCAATCTTCTGAAAATGCCACAGTTTTTTCAGTCGACTGGGTATAATCTAAGTACTTTAAAGTCACCAGTAAAGACCAAACTACACCACCGCAGTGGCCTGGTATCTACCAGGCGTCAATCATCTGTGTGACTGGATGCAGCTGCCCATCATAAATCCGTAGCCTTCAACGTGACTTATTGACAGCCAGTCAAGTGTTGTGCCGTCATTCAGAATAGAGAAAGGATGCAGCAAGTGTTGCGGCTTTGTTGCACTTTAGTGAGCTGCAGATCTCTCTTAACAGATCACAAGTTAAAAATGGAGACGACTCTCCACCCAGCACTTCATTAATTTAGTGTGAAAAGAAAGAAACACCTTGAGGGGTGTTTGCCACACGCTATACAATATGTGTGAGCTGCCGCTGAGCCTTGCTGCGAGTGTTGTAAAGTGCAGTTTAACACTCCGGTCCGTCTGAATTCAGTGCTCCTTTAACTTCAGGATTTTAAGAATGGCTTCACCGATAACTGGAGAAGTTAATGAACAAGCAGGTTTGTATCGGGAGAAATAACTCGTAGGTAACGCTTGGTTTCTTTAAGAAGACTGATTGTTGGTTTCATTATTCAAACCTTTCAGATGAACATTTTTCTTTAGCCTTTGAGTCAATGTTTCGCTCTGCAGTGTGATCGCCTGGATCGAAGATATGCTGGAGCGTGACGTTAATGACAACAAGAAGATCGGAAACTATGGCGCCCAGCACATCCTGTCCGGCGTGCCGAGGGACTCGGTGACCATTCTCACACACTGCAACACCGGCTCGCTGGCCACGGCCGGGTACGGCACAGCGCTGGGTGAGTGTGAACATGGCATTCAAGCTGAAACTTCTGAATGCACTCAAAAACACAATAGAAACCTTGGACGTTATGGAGCTTTGAAGAGTATCTTTGCTTTAGATCCAGTTATTGTGTATTATTGTGTTGAAGCTTTGAGTGATGGAATACCAAAACAATGGACTGCCGGCGCTCTAACACTCATGTGTGTGCAGGGGTGGTGCGAAGCCTACACTCACTGGGTCGACTGAAGCGAGTGTACTGCACAGAGACCCGACCTTATAACCAGGGGTCCAGGTTGACGGCGTACGAGGTCGTCGCTGAGGGAATCCCAGCCACACTCATCACAGACAGCATGGCGGCGCTGACAATGAGGGAAATGGGCATCACAGGTGTGTGACCTTCCTCATCCGTTGTCTGCTTCTTCTCCTGATTTCCCTCCTAAACGCGTCGCTCCCTCCTTAGCTGTGGTGGTCGGAGCAGATCGGGTGGTCGCCAACGGTGATACGGCCAACAAGGTGGGCACTTACCAACTGGCCATTGCTGCTAAGCATCATGGGATTCCTTTCTACGTGGCTGCACCGAGCACGTCATGCGACCTGAGCCTGGAGAGCGGCCGCGACATCATTATAGAAGTTCGCCCTCCAGAGGAGCTCACCAGTATAAACGGAGTCCCAGTTGCTGCTCCAGGTAGGAGAAGTGGCTTCTGCTGGGTGTGTGGCATGCTAACATTCGAACGAGGGCTTTACAAATGATTTAACATACTCACAACAGCTCAGAGGAACTTGCTGGTGATAAGAGACGAGTATCATGTTTGGTGCAAGTTAAAATCAAAGCACATTTTGATTGACAGCTTAAGTTTGACTGTGGTCAGGTTTTCTACTCTCAAACAAGTGAAATGTCCCAGTGTTTTGTAGTAACTGAATTTAACGCTCATGAGCATTGTTGTGTTTGTACTTCTTTGTGATGCCTTATGCAGTCCAAACTCTAATAGACAAGTGACAGTAAATGGGCCTTTGACTATTGTGGATATGAACAATATCTGTTTACCTTGCTCATCCTGAATATAAAGCTTCATCAGTGGTAAATGTTGTCCCTTCAATGGGAAGCCAGGACCAACCAACCATGGCCCTTGTTTCTTTTTGCCATTGTCCAATAGCTGTGGCATCATTCCCAGCTCCATCTTCCCACTTCCGAGGTAACAACATTGCTTATGCACTTGAAGGTAACACAAATCTGTTCAGAAACATGATCATCAGAGCAGCTAGTCCAAAACATTTTTCAAACCTTAACCACTCCTTGCAGGATCCATGTCGTAGATGGTAACATGCTAGCGCTGCTAGCTAAGTAGGACCTGCTCAGGATGGCTCCTCTGAGGCTGTAGATGATGGGCCAACACTATCAGTGTGGTCGAGGGTTGTTCTGGGGTGAGGGACTGCAGTGGATAACACACACGTATTTATGTTTTATGGGGACATTTCATTGACTTTCATGCCTAAACCTAACCATCCAAAACAAATGGTTAACCTTAACAAGGACCCAAACCAAACTTAAATTCAATTAAAATGGCCCAGGTATTTTGAAGCAAATAGCATAAGGTCCCCCACAAGGAGGTGTGTTTCTAAGAATTGGTCCCCGCAGGTATAGCTATGCAAGCTCACACACACTAAGGGTGTGTCAAAGTCCAAACAAAAAAAGGTGACAAGGCTGTGAACCAAGATGGAGGTGATGTTGATGCTTTTCCACAGGTATGTGCAGGAAGGAAATGTGCAGAGTGGGTTGTGTGATAGATTTGAGAGTGCAGTGATAATGAAGTGCAGAGGTGACGCCTAGACTCTGTAGCTGGGATGTTGGGGATAGCGTGGAGCTGTTGATTGTGGGAGGGATGGCTGTTAGTTTAGTCTCACACTGAAGAGAATCGTCGCTGATCATTGTTTTCCACAAACACAAGGCATTAGCTTCAGGAAACTTGCCGTCAGTCCGAACCTTGCAAACTCGAGCGACTCCACTAGTTCATCAGGGCCGCTGCTCGCTCACCATCTGTCGTTCCCACTTTGCTTTTTAACCTGCGCCAAAATGAGGGGCTTTGAAATATTTATTTCTGTCCATTTTCCTGCTTATTCATTAATTCTTTCTCTGTCATGTTCCCTCCAAACTCTGTGGCATTCTCCCAGAATGCAGCTAAAGAAGTGGGGTGGTTACACAGACCAGGGCCTTTGGGACTTGAGTGCAGTGGGTGCGAAAGTGGGCAGGGAGGATTTAAATCACACTTTTACCGCATCATATGGTAGAAATGTAGACTGTCCCTGACCAGTCATTTTCTTTATGCCATTCTGCTCATGTGTTTCCTGAACACAAACTTGACCCTCAATCCTACATAGTCCACAAGGGTTTTACAGTGGGCGTGACGTAGGTCCAGTGATGGAGCCGACTCTTTTCCCCGCGACAGTCTGGGGTTGGTACTCTGCACTTTCTGAGACAGGTTTACTGTAATCATGGAGATGGTGTGTGACCATGAAGGAGAGTTGGTCATGGAGATTTCTTTTGTTTTTCCAATCGATCCGTGTATCCATCTTCATGAACGCAGGAGCCTATCAAAGTGCGTCTACCTGTCCATGCTAATATATATTTTCCTCAGGAGCCAGGCCCATGTGATACACATGAAATTACAGACGGGCTCAAACGTGATGGGGAAGCAACAAAAACAGGCGCTAAGAAGAGTGTGGGGGACAAGAGAGGGAGTTATTTTTGCAGTTTATTGAATTGGGCTTTCATGGCTGTTTTGGGTTATTAGACTGGGAGAGTGAGGAGACGAAACAGAGTCTCTGATCAAATTAAGAGGAGGAGCTATTTATATTGGCAGGTCGATCTCACGCTGGACTGTCATGTCGCGGGTCGGGCGGCGTGAGTCTGAGCCTGTGTGTCACCGAGTCAGTGGGTTCCAATTGCGACTCAGACTGGTGACATCAGAGTAATTAAAGTGCACTAATTCAATAAGCGCGTGGATCCCCAGAGACACAGACGGGCACTCGCACGTTTAATTGCTCCTTAAAATTCCGCTTCTCTCCCGAGTCTTTTAATGGCTGACTGAGTTGTCGGTGTAACACTTTAACAGGTTCCATTAAGTTTCATCAAACAGTCCGCCGCTTCTTTTTTGTCTGTTATCTGTGCTGTTTTCACGCCATATTTATTTCCTTCGACAAAAGTGCCTAAGACAAAAAGCCTGGTTTGCTTGTGTTCCCTGTGTGTCACTGTGGAACCTGTCTAAGGTACGAGAATCAAGTAATTGAAATAAATCTACTTTCATATGGCTGAAGTAGCGAAATGTGGATTACTGCCACATAAATGGCGAGTGTGACACTTTGGGACGCAAGTCTGAAGTTTCACACACAGAAGTGATCTTACGTGTGAACAAAATATAGCTCATTATGGCACATGCTGTACAGCTTGTGCACGGCATTGTTTTGTCCTCCTTTAAAAAGCAATATTTCTGCTGAGTGGTCAGGAAAGCGGAGAGAAAGGGTGGTCTCCGGGTATTTATCAGTCAGGGTGGCAGGGGATGATGGTGTTTCCATTAACGGACACAGACAGAGATCGGCGAATCTCCCGTCTGAAAAAATGACCTTTAACTGCAGCAAATTGGCTCTCCTGCATGTGTTGTGTGATCAGTAACGTAGGACCGCTATGGTGCTTTCAGTAGCGTAGGAAAAAAAGAGAATAAATGAATATCAGCCACACAAACATTAAAAAATATATTCTAAGTTTTTAATAATTACGCAGTCGCTGCCGATCACATCAAGTTTAACCTCACCTCTACACAACTTTTGGTCCACTATATTTGAACGCTTGTCACAGACCTACTCCAGGAACATTCAGCCAAAATTCGAACTGGCCATTTTCGGATGTTTTGAGGAGACTTCTGGTCTGCCTCATGCATCTCAAGATGCCCTAAATTTGGGTGCAGTGATGGCAAAGAAACCCATTTTCCTCAAGTGGAAATCAAGTCAGCCTCCTTCTTTTGACCACTGGCACAGCAAGATGGTGTCTTTTATTCAATTGGAAAGACTTGGATGTAGTAAACCCTACAAGATAGATAAATTTGAGAGAACCTGAGCACCATTTCTGAAGCATTGTCAAATAACCACTCTAGTTCCCTGACTTTGACCTTTGAGATTCTGGGTTGAAATTGATTCTGTTTTCAATCCAGATGCCTATTTGTGTATATATCCCATATATATGCAGATTTCAGAATTAATCTAGGGTTTATCTTGTTTATACTACTCTGTTGAGTAGTATCTGGCAGCCAAAGTGGCACTGTATGTGTGTGAGTTTTTTTTTTTAATTTATTTATCCATTATTATTATTCATTTATTCATTCCTCTTTTTTCTTTTTCCGTTTTTCTCATTTGTTGAGCTACTTATCATTGTGATCTAACTGGAATATTGTACATTTTACAAGTATCAGACTGTAAAATCATGAATGAAATGCATGAAAAAAGAAAAGTTAAACTTAACCTCGTGGAAAATCTGAATGTAATCTTGTTGTTGTTGTCTGCAGGTGTGGAAGTTTGGAACCCCGCATTTGATGTGACCCCTCATCAGCTCATCACCGGAGGCATCATCACGGAGCTGGGGGTCTTCCTCCCCTCAGAGCTCCAGGCAGCGCTAACCGGCCGCCTCACGGCCCTCTAGAGCTCCGCACCACCACCTGCTGGTCCTTGTGGATCATGGCACCTTAAGGCCACACATTTTCAAAAGACACTAGCTTCATCCCACACTCATTGTCTGTTTTTTTTTTCTTTTTTTTTTTTTAAGTTGCACGGTCACTGTGACATGCCAGTGATGCACACACAAACACAGTTAAAGGTGCGGAATAATATGTCGGTTTTGTTACTGACCTACTTTTGTAGATGTTTCCTCATCTCACCCCCAGTCTGTCGGACCCTCGTCATTCTCTCGACGCCCCTTTCTCTTTCTCAAAGGCTTCTTTGACAACGAGTCGTGCTCAGCTGGGCTCCAACTCTGAACAAATTTTAGCTCGAGGTGATTTTTCAGGGCATGTAAACTACCAAAAGTATAGAAACAAGTGACATATTCTATAACCAGTCGTGATTTTGGTTTCTAAAATGCTGCTATCCACTTGTAAATATACATGATCCCTGCAGGTAGGATGTACATATGTAGAAAACTAACCCCTGCTAGTATTTTAACCAAATGAGTGGTTGTTAAATTTACAAGAGGACATTGAAATGTTATATTAACATTTATTTTCTTTTTTCAAGTGTAGATACTCTTTTGTACGGGGTTAATCCAAAGTCTTTTCCCCCCCTGTGGCCAAATTTTGAACCAGTGGAATTTGGGCCATCGTTGGTCAGCTGAAGCCTGGAGACAAACGTGGCTGTATTTATACCTCACTTCTTTTTTGTATCTCAATATTTCTGGTTATATTTGATGGAATCATGCTTCTCATGATGTGCTCGTGTATGTTACGTTCTTCATCCACACTGACATTCACTCATCTGCACAGTTGGAATGGATTGTTAAAAAGAAGAAAAAGACATGTCCCTTTTTTTTTTTTGCCAAAACAGCTGTTCTTAAATACAGGTTTGCCCCAAAATAAACTTTTAACATGAGCTCCTGCAGATCCTTTTCTTGTGCAGCTTCTTCTTGAACTCTAATTGTAGTCATCTCTTTCGTATCTGAACTAAGGGGCAACATCATTTCTCTGGAGCTCTTGGTTGCTCTTTAGAAATAAAAATGGTTATTTTTGATTTTTAACTACTATGAATCTCTCGCCTTTTTTTTTTATCCCAAATTATTTCTTGTGAATCCTTCCCCCGGCCATGTGTTTGATGGCAGTTGTAGTCTTAAATCCAAACCTGCACACAAAGCAGTCCCTCTTTATTCTGGGGTGAACTGATGCTGTGAGTCACCTGTGTTGTCTGGTCGTCCCCACATAAATAGAGAATGTAACATTGACCTCAGATAATCCTGTCTGGGCTGAATCCAGGCAACGTACAACATGCCTTCATGTTGAGTTCAGAATGTGCTTATTGGTTCCATTTTGAGATTCCAAGCGAGGTGATATTTTCAGAAACTGATTCTGACGCTGATGCGTTCTGGACATTATGACCATCTGTTGTAACAGAGGCTGCAAACAGTCAAACATGGACCCGGATACTAATCCAACAAATGTGGTCTCAAATTGAAATTCAAATCTGAAATGAAACCTCACTTTCTGATTTAAAAACATAGCCTGCATGTCAAAGCACCTTTACCATGAGTGCAGACTTGCCATACCCATCTGAAACAGCTTCTCACTGTACTGAATGTCTCACAGCTCGCTGCCTTACATGCGCAGTAACTAAACTTCATCAGCCCACGCTCCCCCCTCATCTCACCCTGTCAATCCATTCACTTTTTAAATGTAGACCTCCATGATGAGTAGGTACATTTAACAAAAATTAGTAGCTCTACTAGCAGAATTTGGATCATCTTCAATACAAAAAAAATATTTGTAAATATTTCCTAAATAAAAAGGTCTTGTTCACCACTGACAAACACACAACCTTGCTTTCTAACTTCTTCAAAGTAGCTCTAGGACATCGATTGCAGTATTTAAGATATTTATACATATAAAAAGTCACTGTCATCGTCCGTTTTCCTCTGTGCATGACCCCACCTCCCATATTCCACAGTGATGACGCTCCTTCACACATACACACGACACACTGACACAATAATGTAGTCACTTTTATTCCTCTGTTGTGTACAGTTTTGGGGTTAAATGTTTAAGACATGTAGCAATTTCCATTTTCGTAATGGCAACTGGTCTTTGTAAACCTTTTCTTTGAGAAGACTGTTGTTTGGTTGTGGTTTGTAGTTTTGGTTTCAGAACCTTGTGTTTTGGTTTGACCGTTAGAGCACCACAAAGGGGAGGCCTCCTCGACCATACACACTACCTCTACGTCTGCGTTCATGGACTCTGACACCGAAATGCATGAACAGTTCACATGCAGATTGCAGTTTAACAGATGGGAAAGTGTCTGTGACAACATGTTAACCAAATTTCTTCTTTTTGTTTTTGTATCTTGCACAAACCTGTGGTGGTACTTTTTGAGATTTGCCAAAGTAGTATTACTCCAGCTTGTGTATGGTAATAGATTGGAGCCAAATTCTTCTTTTGTGCAGCAGAGGCAGTTTAGTCTGCTGTGTTTTGTTGTTGTTAAGCACAGTACAACTTTGAGGCATTTGTGCTGGTCTTTCTGGCTCCTTTAAGGTGAAGTTGCTATCGCATTCTTTATGCAAGATGAGAGTGTAAACGCTGACTTGTAATGTTGTGTTCCTCCCCTTTCACATGGATATTTACCCTAGTACCTATAACCCAAAGTACCTTTGTCACAACTGTGTCAAATCCAGCCACATGTTTACTCAACAGTCAGGGTTATGAGTATTTAGCAGGATTTCCACCGGCCTGCAATATTCATGTAAGGAGTGTTTATCATATGGTCTCTATAAGTTGAACTATGTAGTTGAAGAGTCACTTACCTGTTGGGTTCAGTTTGTAACAGCTATGTGTTTTTGTTTTTGTTTTTTACCCCAAAATATATCTATATCAATAAAAAATGATCAGTCATGGATTGAGAGTTTCTTCACCCTGGCTCAAAGAAAATAATAAATTCACATTGAAATACAACAGTCTCTTGTTTGGAATAAGAGCAAGTGTGAATCGGCCTCATTCAAGAGGTATCCTTTTACTTTATTTCATTTTACTTAATGGAAAATACACACATTTAATTTCTAAGAGTTCAGAAGTACCAAAACGTAATGTGTATCGGTACCGGTCCCGACAAACGTGACATCCGTACGTTTCAGCCACTAAGTGTTCCTCGCCAGTTGGTGGCGGAATAGAGTCGCGTCCTTAAATAATATCCTGGCGTAGAAGAAGAAGTCCGAAGCACTTACTTCTGAGCTAGCTACAATGGCTCAAGGTTCGAAGAAGTTTAAAGCTCAGAAACCGGGAGTATCCAAAAAGAATCAACAGAGGAACGTGAAGGGCCCAAAGAAAGGAGGTATGAGGGCTGATAAATGCTATAATATCGTATGGAATGCGCTTATTTGTAACCAGCTGAACATCCAGCATGTGACACAACATGGACACGTTGTTTACAGTAGTTGGAACGTCAGACGATTATGTGGAGGTTTAATTTCCTGTGCCGCTTGACTGTATCATCATTTTTTAATGTCAACCCATCTGCTTTTTGTTTATTGTTTAAGCATCTGCTTTGGAAGAGCAATGGTTGGTTTCGTTGTAACAACACTGTGCTGACTGTCAGATCTGAAACTCTGGTTCTACGTGTTTTCTGTGGTGTGGAAAAAGTCAATATTAATTAACTTATCGTCTTTTGTTTGTTAGGAAGGATCATTGCTCCCAAGAAGGCTCAAGTGGTCCAACAACAAAAGCTCAAACAGGTGAAAAGATTTAAATCGATTTGCCTTTTTTTAAATTCAGTTGTATCCTCAGCATGTGAGGTTTATATATATATATATATATATATATATATATATATATATATATATATATATATATATATATATATATATATATATATATAGTCTACGTCTAGATTGCAAGCATAGCTGTCTTCATAATCTAGAAGAAACTTGTGCTCTCCCCTGGTAACCTGTGTCACATGTGGAAACCTATGGTATGTTCATATGTTGTAATGTTTTGTGGAAACCTTTCAGAGATGTGGAAACTTCTTGTGCTCATGCAACACTCACATGCACTTGGAAATACATATGGTAGCATTGTGAACATGTATTACGTCTCTACGCCAACATGAAACATCGATATCCCTGTAGCTGTCATATGAAACAAACACAGCAATAAATAAAGGATCTAGAATAATTTCAAATAAGTTGCCATTGCCAGCTAGTATATCCATGCCTCAAGACTTGGGTAGTAGTGGTTCCTGTGTTGTTTTTATGTGGTTTGTTGTTCAGTCACTGTATCTGTCTTTGCCAGCACAAGCCTTACAAAAAGTGCTGTCCTATTTTATTTTCATTGAAGGGTCTTGAGGTTGCCATCAGGAACAAAATTGAACAGGAGGTAACGCAGAAGGCGAGTTCATCCCTCCACAAGCCCCTGAGCGTCGTCAAAGGGCCAGAAGGAAAAGCCAAACCAGGGGGAAGCTCCAAATAGACTGCTTGCATAAATGAGTGTTGAAATGAATTGGTCAATCTTGTTTTGCTTTACTTTGTGTGTCAATAGTTATTTCATGATCATTTGAACCAGAATCCTATATGCTGTTTATAACAGTACATGTTTTGTGATGAGGTTTCTGAGTTTCATTGAGTGTTGTAGCCTTTCACTCAAATAGTAAACATGTGATGCTCACCTGTGTACATGTGTCATTAAAATATGTACAGTATCAAGTCTCTTCTAGCTCACCTTTTGTGGCCACCATAGTACCTAGTTCACGTTTCAACAACTACCTAAAGCGTTCGACACAGTGTTTTTTATTTTTACTTCCATTGCTATTATTGTGTGTGTTTCCCTGTAAATATATATTCTTCTATTTCCTACTTGAAAATCGGAAGTGCATCACCAAAATCATAGTTCATTGTGTGGACAGCTGAAGGAAGCATGGCTGTGAACAGTTGGTATAAGTGCTGAACTGTCAAGGTGAGAGTTGCACCACGTGTTTCATTTGTTGTGATACAGACACATGGACAGTCGCTGTGGAAAACGTCCAAATACGGTATTTGTAGTTTAAGAAAAACATGCCTACAAGTATTTTCTTCACAAAAACAAAGAAATATGAAAATGACATATTGCACTCCGTACTGTAGCGCCCAATGGTGACGTCACTCGGACTGTTCCGCGGCAAAATAGCGTTTCTCCTCCCAAACGTCATCATAGCTCGACTTTTATGGCAAACAACGGAGTTCCCAGTGACAGAGTGAGCCGGTCTGTTTGCTGGGTGCTGAGAGCACCTCCACAGCCCTTTCCACCGAACCTCCATCATCAGCGAGGGCGGGACGTCGCTTCCTCATTCCTCCAAAAATAGGAGTGGCCCAAGAAGAAGAGCAATAGCGAGACGCGGGACCTCGTCTGGGGTCAGTGGTGAGGATCGATTTGTGGCTTAAGTTCGCATCAATACGCTCTGTTATGGACAGCTGGAGGTAAGAGATACGCCAACAGTGTAGAATGGTATGTTGACAATTTTCTTCTACCATTTTTGGCTCTGATAACCACTGTAAAGTGCTTTTAATCGTCCCAAGGCTGCTCTCGAGTGTTACTCTGGTGGTTATTATTACGTTATTGCACGCTATTAGACTGTATTAGTTTACAGAATGTTAGCGTTAACCTATATTTACATCCACCATGTTCTTCTTTGACCTTCTCATCTTGTCATGATCTGTTTTACATCAAAATCTCAATTAAAAGACAGCAAGTATTTGCTATCCCCGACCCACGCTCAACCCTTCTCAATCCCCTTCACACTTTGTTTTGTTATTTAAATTTAAAATGCATCGCAAACACTGCGAGACACATCGGAGAGAAGGGATGAAGCAGTGTGATATGAGTTAGCTGATTCATGCAGCATCTTCAGTAATAAAGAATAACAATTGAAGGACAAACTTTTTTTCTGTTTATTTTATTCCCAACAAACCATGGGGAAGGAAGTTGTATTAACCCCCTTGGGTGGATGAATGTATTGAGTCTGTGATTGCTCTGTTATTATTATCGTTTTACAGCACAGATGTTTTTTCTGACAAGTTGTTATAGGTCTGCTAAATGACTGTGTGCCAGTCATGGCACCAACGATAACATGGATCCTGAGGGTTCACTGCCAAGAAAACAATTCAGAGACAGAGAGGGAGAAGCGTTGGGCAGAGCTGTTTGATCAGCTGGACCTCAACAAGGATGGACGCATTGACATCTCGGAATTGCGGGCCGGACTTGCAAGCCAAGGGCTGTCCAGAACCTCCCTGGAGAAGGTATGTGACATATCATCTTGTGGTTATTGATGTGGAGGAAACTGGGGAGCCTTATTAGTCCACATTGAACAGAAATAGGATTATTAATTTTACAATTAACGCCACACTATCGCAAAACATCAAAAACGTAGTTTAATCTTATGTCATTTGTGTATGTAAGACTTTTAATCACTATGGTACTGCATGTTTGTGTGCGGTGTTATCACATATTCTATTAACACTTACAATAGAATAATGAAGATACGTATGATGACAAACATGAAACATGTTCTTCTTTGGACTCTTCAGTGTGACTGTTGCCTGGTAGTAGTCATAAATACAAACTTGTTTGTCATCTGTTTCCCGCATTAAATAAGGTTTTATAAAAATATGCATTTCATTAATAGGCTGCTTGTGCTGCTAAATGTCATTTCCTGAAGTACTTAGTTATGCAGCAGACTTATGAAAGTGTTGGAGGAGAAAGTACCCACAATATAACACACTGTACTACCAGGTCACTGAATGTAGTGAGTGTGGGAAAAAAATAACCTGCTTAGCTGTCTATATAATGATATTAAGGACTTAGTGAGAAAAACAATTCTGCGTGCATATTGTGGAGACTTAAGTTTCAAAACTCCAGCCGTCACTCTGTCCTGTCCTGAAGTTTACACACAAATATTGAACACAGCGTACTCGCCGGTCTATTTTAGTGAGAGACTCTGAAACATGAGATGTGTAACCTTTCCCTATTCAAATCCAGCGTTTCTTTCATGTATTCTCGGTAATAACATTCCCTAAAAATTCAATTTGCTCTGTTTATTGTTGAAAACTGTGTGAAAGTAGAGTCAGTGCAAAGAGCACCATTGACCAGTGACTAGCGCTGCAGATCCACAGCAATGACACAGCTTGTGTCCTTTGTGTAGCGCTAACCTTTCTCCCCGTCCGAAGGCCAGGTCATTAATTCAGCTCAGTGTGATTTTGGACTGTCGGAGAAAGTGCATGTTTTACTTATGAGTGAAAGTTGTATGCTGGATATTTCTGATACTTTTGTTTGTCTGCCCTTTTGTTTCCAGATTGTGAAGGCAGGCGACACCAATAATGATGGCGTGCTGGACTTTGAGGAGTTCATTCAGTATCTTCGCACCCATGAGAAACAGCTGAAGCTCATGTTCCGCAGCGTGGACAAAAATGATGATGGTCAGCTGCCCTAATGTGGCTGGTTTGCGCGGAATCACTGAGAATCTCTGTCATCTGGTTGTTTGTACTGTAGGTCGGATAGATGCAGCAGAGATCCAGCATTCTCTGCGCAGCCTCGGCGTCAACATCAGCTTGGAAGCAGCCACCAAGATTTTGCAAACGTATGTTGAATTGCTTGCTTAAAATTATTTTACTGTTTAGAAACATTGCAAAAAACAAAATAAGCACTATTTTCCTAAATTAGCACAATATAATCCAACTTAACACGTTTCTCCGGATGATCTAGCTAGTTGTGATGCTCTTATTGATGCATAACTGTGGTGCCACACTGTATTATCCATCAGTGTGCCATCAAAATTAATGTTACTGAAGTACATCCCTGTACGCTGTGTGTTACAGTATCGACAAGGACGGCACCATGACCATCAATTGGATTGAGTGGCGCGACTACTTCCTTTTCAACCCTCTCACTAACATGGAGGACGTGGCCCGCTATTGGAAGCGCTCAATGGTGAGGCTCAACACATGACGCTCTCTTTCATTGTCTGCTTCTTTGGCGGACATTTTAACATAGAACTTTAACTATTAATATGATAATATATATACAAGCTTTAGAGAGGTCAGTTGAGGTCTACCAAGTTGAAATAGCAGCTAAGACGACACAAGATTACGGACAGCAGTGAAAGAAGTTTGAACTGCATAAAGAGTGTTTTCCTCTCTCTGCATTATAGAAATGTGTCACTCCACGTATCCTCTCCGCACATGTTCATCTCACTCCTCTGTCTTCAGTAGATGCTGGATCTGGGTGAGCAGCTGTCAGTTCCAGATGAGTTTTCAGAGGAGGAGAAGAAGTCTGGGTATGTGTGGAGACAGCTGATGGCGGGGGCGTTGGCCGGATCTGTTTCCAGGACAGGAACCGCCCCTCTGGATCGCCTCAAGGTTTTTCGTCAGGTGACCTTTGAAACTCATACAATTTGCTTCAATAATGTGATTAACCATCTGTGTTGCGTGGTCTGAACCAGGTTCACGGGTTATCGGTCTTCAGTGGAAATTTCGTGAGCAGTTTCCAATCTATGGTGAAAGAGGGAGGGTGGAGCTCCCTGTGGAGGGGAAACGGAATCAATGTCCTTAAAATTGCCCCAGAGACCGCCATCAAGTTCACTGCTTACGAACAGGTGAGTTCTTTTTTTCTGTTAAAATTCTTATTTGCCTGCTGAAACTTTGTAAAGGAGTCTCTGTTCTCCTCTGTCTTGATCCAGATCAAGTGTTGGATGTGCAGCAGCAAGGAAACAAAGAAGCTGAGGATCCATGAGAGGTTTCTTGCTGGGTCTCTGGCAGGATCCGTTGCTCAGACAGTCATCTATCCTCTGGAGGTTGTGTCTCTGTAATACAGTCTTCACGAAGCTCAGCTCTTTGAAACGTGTCTCATTATAGGTGTTAAAGACACGTCTCACACTCAGGAGGACTGGTCAATATTCAGGAATAATAGACTGTGCCAAACAGATCCTGCAGAGGGAAGGCGCCGCTGCCTTCTACAAGGGCTACGTGCCAAACATACTCGGGATCGTCCCCTATGCTGGGATCGACCTGGCTGTTTATGAGGTAGGAGCCAGCCCTCGTCGTCCGTTCACCACATGTGTTGACGGTTTTCTCTCAGTCTCTCAAGTTCGCCTGGCTGAACAGGAACAGCGGGGTAGCGGATCCAGGTGTCATGGTTCTGGTGGGCTGCGGCGCCATCTCAAGCACATGTGGGCAATTAGCTAGTTACCCTCTGGCGCTGATCCGCACGAGGATGCAGGCACAAGGTTGGCTCCTTTATGGATATAAATGTGTGTGCGTTGTGGCTCATTCAGGAATGTACAGCCCAGTAGCACACTTGTTGTTATTATTCTGTAGTCACTTATACCTATTGAAGCTCAATAGGGTGTCAAATAAAGCTGGAGAAGATATTATCATGGGTGTTAGATTTCTAGAGATCAAAATGCGTGGAGCAAGTGGAAGATAAGCTAGAGGGGTGGAGGTTTGCCTTAGAAAGAAGAGGAATGAAGATTAGCTGCAGTAAGACGGAATACATGTGTGTGAATGAGAGGGAGCCAAGTGGACAGGTGAAGTTACAGGATGTAGAGATAAAGAAGGTGGGGGGGTTAAGTACTTTGGCTCAACTGTCCAGGGCGATGGAGAGTGTGAGAAAGAGGTGAAGAAGCGGGTGCAGACAGGATGGAATCATTAGAGAAAAGTGTCAGGTGTGATGTGTGACAAAAGGGTGTCGGCACGGATGAAAGGGAAAGTGTCCAAAAGGGTGGTGAGGCCAGCGATGTTGTATGGTTTGGAAACAGTGGCACTGAGGAAAAGTCAGAGCTGGAGGTAGCAGAGATGAAGATGCTGAGCTTCTCTCTGGGAGTGAGCAGGATGGATAGGATCAGGAAGCAGTAGATCAGAGGGACAACACATGTCAGGTGTTTAGGAGACAAAGTCAGAGAGGTTAGATGGAGATGGTTTGGACATGTACAGAGGAGAGAGAGCCAGTACATTGGTAAGAAGATGTTGAGGTTGGAACTGCCAGGCAGAAGGTGGAGAGGAAGGCCAAAGAGGAGGTTTATGGAGGTGGTGAAGGAGGACATGAGGTTTGTAGGTTTGAGAGAAGAGGAAGCAGAGGACAGGGGGAGATGGAGGAGGATGATCCACTGTGGCGACCCCAGAAGGGAGAAGCTGAAAGAGAAAGAAGAAGAAGAATGAAATGCAATACAATAATTTTGGGAAAATTGCATGCAAGTAAACTTTTAACTTGTACATGAGATGGTGGTGCAGCAGTTATTCTGCTAAAGCAAACCTCCTGGAATTAAATGCTGACTTATTCTTAAACATGCAGGAACATTAACCCACTAGTTATCTTTGACAGAATCTTTGATTCTGATGTTAACATTAAAAGGCTCAACTCAATCAACTCAAACAATGGGACTAAGAAAATACTGAAGATGTGGTACAATGTTTGTTTCGTGTGATGAAATCACAGCAGTTGAAGTAGCATCTGCCCTCTGAACGTTCTCCACTGACTAACCAGGATTATTTTCCTCTTTCTCAGCCTCCACAATAGGAACACCGAAGCTGTCAATGTTGGCGTTAATTCACAACATCGTCTCGCAGGAGGGGGTGGCAGGTCTTTATCGTGGGATCTCCCCAAATTTACTGAAGGTCATCCCCGCTGTCAGCGTGTCCTACGTTGCCTATGAATACACTCGGATAATCCTGGGGGTGGACGTGGATGGTAGGAGGGGAGGGAAAAGCAAGGGTTGAACTCGAGTGTGGTTTGTTTTCATGAAAGTGCATGTAGAAACGCCCATCGTCTTGGACACTGAAGGCTAAAGGTTTGGCTTGAAACCTTGTTTAAGGCCATGGAGACTCACATAAACTGACAGCCGCTTTCCCGGAGCAACCGAATGCTGCTTTGTGAGGCATGGCGTTTTTAGGAACACTAACCTCTGGGCTGACTGACTGAAACTGAAACTGCACTCGGAGGTTGTGTTACACTTTTGCAACAAAGAACTGTCTGCATATCCGACTGCTTCTCCTCTCCCAGGTGAAATCTGACGTGCGGACAGTGGAGTGCGAAACCTGAAGTCTGCCAAGTGGAGGAACCTTGACTGTCTGAATAAATGAAATAATCATGGGTAACTGCGGAAGCTGGCTGAAAATAGTGAGAAGAACTCTCACACATTTACCCTATGGGTCTTAATAGTCAAACTGCAGCAGGGACTGGTCTTTGTGTTCTATATGTCATTTAATTTCTTATCTCTGAACAATCAAACCCGAATGTAATATAAATGGATAATAAATGGTGTTTGTTTGTTATAAACTGAATATGGCTTTTTAATTTTCTACAAATACTCTTAGCAACCAACATTACACTGATGTGTTCTCTTGTCCCACCACATTCAGCTTCTGTGAGATTTAATTCTTCATTATTTATTATACCACTGTTGGCAGTGTCTTTTTGATTAATATCAGTGAGTAATTGATGGATTCTGGTCTGAGCAAAGTAAGGCCTATTTATTTCTACGTTTCCCACATTTTTTATTAGAATAAAAAGGGTTTTTAAATAAAAAAAAAATGAAGTTGTTGCCCCACCTGTTTTAATAATATTGATCCTTCTAAAATATAAGCTTTTCCACTCAAGGCTGTTTTTTTCAGTGAAGGAACTTCAGTCTCTTTTTCTCCCATCCCATATTGTTAGTACTTTAGACGTCATTTATCACAACTTCATCAGGCCATCAGTAGGTTTGACTTAGATCATGATAATTAGATTTCATCCGTGCTTTCTGGTTTGAGACGATTGCTGCTTCCTCCATCGAAACCTTTAAGCGTAGTTATTTCCCGATGATCCACTATATTCATCCGATGCAGCAGAGGGCGCTGTCGGTCGAGCGCCCCTCGACCAGTATAAGGCACAACGCTGCTGAGCTGTGATTGGCTCAGCGCGGAAGTTTGTCAGCATCGTACGCACACTGGTGTCGCCAAGACGCTCTTGTTCAGCCTTCCCGCTTTTGCGCAGCCTGACCTGGCCACAGCGCTTCGATCTGACCCCCGTGTGTCTATCTGAGCAATATGTCTGATTACGGCGCTCTTTCGACGAACGGAGTCAGTGGAGGAATGAAAAAAGACGCTTTCGCAGACGCCGTCGAGAGAGCCCGACAGGTAACCGAGTCTTCATTTTAGTTAGCATGTAGCCCAGTTAGCTTTAGGCATCGGCAGGCGACTTAGCCGCTAGCATGCTTTTTTCGTCTCTTTAACTCCTCCGCACCCACTGGAAATATTTCAGCAACTACTTTGTGGGAGGAGATGGGATTAAAACAACAATTTCCCCCAGTTCAGATTTCTAATTTAAATCGGTTCTATCTTTCCTGCATCCTCGTACGGTTAGCGCTGTAAGCTAGCATTCATAGTGCAACCATTTTGCGGAGGTAACTACTTTGTTTACAACTTATTTTCTCACATGCTTAAAATAAATGTATTCTACAGTAAAGAAAACCCTAACGTGCCCACGTTGTATGAGGAAGTAGCAAATGTATCCACGATATTCCTCATCGTGCACTGTTAGCGATCGATATATTAATAGCAGTCGCATTCGTAACTTTGAATGATTTAATCCTGTGTAATTTGTTATAAAATCATCGTTAAATTCTCTAAAAGTTTATATTTTGATATCAGAACTTAAGAAGTTTAACCATTCACACCGTGTTATTATTAGTGAAAACTGTTTAATGAGTTATTTTCCAGTGCCACACCCAGTCATTAGTTTCTCTTTTATATAAAAACTGAAGTTGCCGTCTATTGCTCTCTTATTAGGCTGTTTATTATTCTTGCAATGTCTGCAAACGTTTTCATAAAATAAACTTGGTGAGTATTCCAAGCATCCATGTACTTCCATTGCAATTTTGGTGTGTGGGGGCAACGAATACGTTGGAAGTCATTAATGGATTATGTGGCCTGTTTTCATGTGAACAGTGTGAGTGGTATGTTTATTTCTGATGTCTTGGTTCAAGATTGCAGCTAAAATTGGTGGTGATGGTGCGCCACTGGTTAGCAACAACGGAGGAGCTGAGGGATACTCGTTCTCTGCACAGAAACGTTCTCTTGAAGAAGCAGGTAAAGTTGATGCCAGCAGTCTAAAACAAATGACAATTTCTCTCCAGCATGTGCAATGTATAACGCTATTTTCAATGCTCAGATGAACCAGATGCCAAGAAGGTAGCATCGCAGAGCGACAGAGATTCTTCTTTGTGTAAGTTAAAACACACTACCTTAACATAGTTTTGTGTTTTCTGTTGCTGAATATGCTTTTCTTCTCTCAGCTATTGGAGCACAGCTTGCTGCCCTGTCTCAACAAAGGTGTACATCGGCATTGTGGTAGATGAGATTTCCTTTATTGGCTTCTGTTGTTTATCAGGGTTTGTCATTTGTTTGCAGTGTACGGTCCTCCACGATGACAGAAGAGTGCAGAGTTCCGGACAGCATGGTCGGCCTCAGTAAGTTCTCAGACACGCTCTGTTCAACAGCTCTGTATAATCTTGCATACTAAAACTTTGTTTTGCCATCTAGTTATTGGCAGAGGAGGTGAACAGATTAACAAAATACAACAAGACTCTGGCTGTAAAGTCCAAATTGCACATGGTGAGTTTCCTTTTTTTTTAAAAAAAAGGATCGTCTTCCATCCTCTTTGTTGATCACTACGTTGTCCTCCACCCTAACAGACAGTGCTGGTCTTCCTGAAAGAAGCATTTCTCTGACGGGTTCGGCAGATGCTATTCAGTGAGTTATCTCAAGACGTCTCATGTTTTTGGTCGGATGATCACATCTTAACTTGCTCTTGTTTTCCCAGGAGAGCCAGGGCACTCATAGACGACATTGTGTCAAGGGGTCACGAGTCATCAAATGGTCAATCGGGTTCCATGCAGGAGATGATCATCCCTGCTGGCAAAGCTGGTCTTATCATTGGTAAAGGAGGAGAGACCATCAAGCAGCTGCAGGTGACTTTTTAAAATGAGTTCTCTTGGGTAACCTGTGGTGAAGAAACAAAGCATATAAGCTACATATTCTTAACCAAGTTGTTCACCGGTTAAAAAATGTTTTTTGATAATTAAGGAACGTGCTGGAGTTAAGATGATTCTTATTCAAGATGGATCACAGCCACCGAATGTGGATAAACCACTGCGCATCATTGGAGACCCATACAAAGTGCAGGTACTGAAGTCTGTTAGGACGAAAGGCCAGTTTAATGTTCTGACCACTGATGTGTCGGTTGCACCCGTAGCAAGCAAAAGACATGGTTAATGAAATTCTACGAGAGCGAGATCATGGTGGGTTCGGAGACAGGAACGATTACGGCTCCAGAATGGGAGGAGGTGGCATTGATGTAAGTGTTTAAAATTGCACCGTCGATGGCAAAGACCACACTGTCCGAGTGTTGCTGAACATGATTTCATCATTCTTTGCAGATAGCAGTACCGCGTCACTCTGTCGGAGTGGTCATTGGCAGAAGTGGAGAGATGATCAAGAAGATTCAGAGTGATGCTGGAGTCAAGATACAGTTCAAACCTGGTAAGCCAGTCTTGATGTGGTCCAGATAAGAACAGTGCTTGTTTTCTACTGAGTAACTCTGCTTGTTTTGTGTACACTAGGGGTGCACCGATCAGTTTCCTGGCTGATCAGCTTTTTTTTTCTTTTTATTTCATAAAACACTGACCTATCACTCCCAACTTTTTTAAGAGAATACACAACATTATACACTACAATACACTACATTGTTTGGACCGGTTTCAATGAAGGACAATATCTGCAAAAACAGTAGTATTTTGCAATTAAAAATAAAGGCAGTGATGCTGTAAATTGACAATTTAGAGAACAAACAACATCTCAAAGTGGCCTGAGTTTCTATCAGGCTGCTGAAAATGATCTCTGGGCTGAGGTAAATTGCTTGATACACAGGGAAGAAAAAAGGCTGGTCCTCTAATACTATGAGTGCTACAAATTCCCTCGTAACTTTGCATTGCTTGGCGTTCAGTTGAGCCAGCAGACTGTGGTCTCTCCACAACTTATATCAGCTTTGCATGACTTTGATATTTTGATGCTATGCAACTCTGGACTAACTTCACACTGACGCGTGTGTATCCTAAAGTGTGCGAACACATGAGGACCGGGTGAGCGCGTTTGAGCTGCACCTGTTTTTCTTTAATAAATGACTGGTTCCAACTGTAAGTGTTTGTGACCTGCAGCGGGTGACTGTGATAGATGTGGTTGAAAGAGACGATTGGTTTCCAGAAAAGGAATCCTGTCGGTCCAGTAAAATTCACGCTGGTGCTTCGCTCTTACACACTGATTCCATGGCAGTGAAAGACAACCATGGCCGACTAACAAATTTTACACCAGTGAGATTTTTTTCCTGAAAGATGACTTATGGTTTTCATGTAAATGAACAGCTGTTGTCTTCCTTTTCAGATGACGGTACAGGTCCTGATAAAATCGCCCATATTAGTGGCCCACCAGACCAGTGTCAGCATGCAGCGTCTATCATCACCGACTTGCTGCAGAGCATTCGAGCTCGAGAGGAGGGCGGTCAGGGGGTACGTTCACACGTGATTTCATTTGGTGCATTTCACAGTGGTCTATCTTTTTCCTTAATACTTGCATGTTTTGTGCTCAGGGACCTTCAGGGCCTCCCGGTTCAGGGATGCCTGGTGGGCGAGGCCGAGGCAGAGGTCAAGGTGGCTGGGGTCCACCTGGAGGAGAAATGACCTTCTCCATCCCTGCACACAAATGTGGCCTCGTGATTGGCAGAGGGGGAGAGCATGTCAAAGCCATCAACCAACAAACTGGTGCATTTGTGGAGATATCCCGGGAGCCACCACCCAATGGGGATCCCAACTTCAAACTTTTCACCATCCGAGGCTCCCCACAGCAGATCGACTATGCAAAGCAGCTTATAGAGGAAAAGATTGAGGTACTTGGTTGAGAACTTGTGTTGTGCAGTCTTGTTTAGATCATAGCTGTGTTAAACCAAGCACGTGCGTATCTGTCCTTCTAGGCTCCTCTATGCCCAGTTGGTGGGCCTGGCCCAGGCGGACCCAGCGGGCCGATGGGTCCTTATAATCCCAACCCCTATAATTCAGGCCCTCCGGGTGGAGCTCCTCAGTACGTTGAAACTCAAAAACCAAAAAATGGCTTGTTGGTTTTTGGAACAATGATTCAATTGCGTGGTTGTCATTACAGTGGAGGCGGACCTGGGGGACCGCAGTACTGTCCTCAGGGTTGGGGAAACGCCTACCAACAGTGGCAGGCACCAGGCCCTCATGACCCAAGTGTGTAGTATTTTCATTGTTCTCAAAGTTCTTCTTGTGTGATCAAGTTTTAATCGCACTTCATTTGATCTCAAGATAAAGCACCAGCCGATCCCAATGCCGCATGGGCAGCCTACTATGCCCAATATTATGGTCAGCAGCCAGGTGGCGCTATGGGTGGGCAGAATCCTGGGGCCCCTGCACAGGCAGCAGCACCAGGGGACCCCAGCCAAGCACCACAGTCGGCTGGTGGCCAGCCAGACTACACAAAGGCCTGGGAGGAGTACTACAAGAAGATGGGCATGAGTAAGTCAAACACTATTTTATTTTTTTTTTTTTATTGACTTCATAGGCCTCTGTTTATGTTGATGCATTATTTCCTCTCCAGCCCAGCCTGCTGGAGGTGCTGCTGCTGCTCCAGGTACTGCAGCCTCAGCACCAGCTGGGGGCGCTGCAGCAGGAGGTCAACAAGACTACAGTGCCGCCTGGGCTGAGTATTACAGACAGCAGGCAGCATACTATGGACAGACGGGTCAAGCGCCTGGACCTGGAGCTGCACCACAACAAGGACAGCAGGTACCGGTCTTTTATCATGGTTATCTACCGGATGAGTTGCGGTGATAAACCCTGTTTTCATTTATTCTCCCCTGGTTCTCCTTTCAGGCTCAGTGAAGACACCTTGGGCCAGCTGGACATTGATTCTCTGGACTTTTCCCCTCCATATTCCCCTCAACATCACAACACCGTGGTTTCCGCGACCACATTCCTCCCACATCGTATTTGTCTATTTAAAGTCAAGATTTAATAAGGGAAGATGTTTTTTCTCTCATTGATCGAAGCACTAAATTACTTCTTTGAGCCGTAACTTTCACCTCCTACTCGTTTATGATTATATTTCAGTAGAATGTGAATCAAGGAGCATATTTGCTTGCAAACTTGAACATCTCCACATTGATTCATGTTTTACCAAATCATTTTCTGGCGGTCAATCTGTGCAGTATTTTGAATACATGCAGAATTTTGAGATCAAAATTATTTCCTTTTTTTTTTAATTGAGTTTTAAATCTTCCCAGTATTTCATTTGCAGGTTTATCTTCCCCTGCAATTATTTCTTATTTTTATTCACTGTAATTAATTTCACTTTGGGGGGGCTTTGTGTTTGTGTGTCTGTATACAGTGTATGCTACTGACAGAGAAGTGTGTGTGTGTGTGTGTTAGCTGTAAAAAGGCGCTCTGACCTACAGTGTGTAGGCTGCTCATGTGTGCATGCATGTGTGAATGTCGGCCCTCTCATTTCCCCATTAATGCCAGATTTTTTTTTTTTCGTCCTAATAGTTTTTGTCATTGTACCTTGTTTTTTTACAGCTTGTTTTTAAATACTTAAAATAAAAACATTAAAATTGACTTTGTTGTTTGGGCCCACCACTAGCTACTTTCAATTTGAAATGACCTTTTGAAATGGGGTGTCACCAAAGACTCTGTCTCAAAAGTGCTTTATTCAATAAATATGACCACAAATGTGCAAGCTGAGGAATGTTTGTGTACACCATTTTCTATATACAGGGGTTTTTTTTCTCCACACAATCTAAAAATGAGTTTTATATTTCTGCACACAGCTGTACTTGATCCTGTGTCACTGTTGATGGGTCGGTTGTCCATCAAGGTACATGTTTGCATGTGTTGTCATGATGCCGTTGTCGAGTTTAAATAGTGTCTTCGGTGGCCAGAGATTTGATCATTACAGTTTGTACTTATGTTGTATTTGATAATGAATGAGGTTTTCAGTCCGAGCTGCTGGTCCACCATGTGGGAACATCATCATCTCTGCCCTGCTTCCTGCTGCACCTAGAGAAACCCGAGTTAAATACAATTTTCTTTGTTTCCTTAATGGCTCTCCAGCACCAACATCCAGATGAAATTCCAGCAAATGCCATTATTAGTCGACAGGAGAAGTTTCCTAAGAGTTTATCGCAATTAATACCGCCGGGAAGGTACTGTCATCTGCTGATTGACGTCTCCTTAAACAAGTGGGAGGAGCCTTGTTCCGTCGGATGCCCAATCAGCAGGCACGTGGGCGGGACCATTGGACAACAGTCGAGTGAGAGATGGCGCCGAGCTCGAAATCAGAGAAGGACGATGGCAAACACCAAAGTCAAAGAAAGCGCAAGGACCATGTTGTGAAACTTCTCGTACGGGGACAGGTACGCGTGCATTAGTGTCAGTAGACCGAGGAAAATAAAGGTAGTGCCCACAAACCCACCAGTTGCCTCATCATCTGTGTAGCGTCCAAAGCTAACTGGCTAACTAGCACGTTAACAGCTGAAAACTGTAAAGCAGTTAAAGTATTTCTAAATGTATGTCCCATTCCAAAAACAACCTTTGCTCTCAAGAGCTGTGGTTCTAGCGTTAGCTGCCGCTACACCTCCAAGTTCATTGCAGTTTGTGCACTGTGTAAAAATGCTAACTATCTTGAGTTAGCAAATACAATATTTTGCCGCTCCTAGCTACAACATGACTATTAACTCTCTCTCTCTCGGCTTTCAACAGCAGTCAGGACAGTTTTCCCAGCGACTGTTCAGGAAGCTGCCACCCCGAGTCTGTGTGCCACTGTATAGCATAGTTAGTAGAGAGTTCCTCAAAGCAGGGTGAGTTTTCAGTCATTGTTTGCAACATTATAGGGGACCCGGACACATGAAGGAATAAAGCCAGCCAAGGGTGTTTCAATGCTCTTTTCTTTTAGCTCATCCTCCACTTTGGTTGTGTACTCTGGGATTAAAAGAACAAGCATCTTTTACCATGTAGTCTGAGGAGGATTTTGAAGATGTGTAGTGTTAAGCCTGCGGATATAGGTGTGTAAACATTCCTCTTTGAAGGTGCAGAAGAAAACTTTCACCGTGTAGCGGTCCGACCATTTTATGTTAAAGATGATAGCGTTGAGGACTTTCATTTTCTTTGCGAGTTATTTATCTTGCTTGCGAGTTAGAGGAGTTAGTGAGATATAGAACAAAAAAAATGTCAAGCAAAATAAAGTGGAAATGAGGAAAACAATTTTCCTCACGGTTATGCTCCTCATTCTACTGTCACAAGACTTATTTTGGTGGAAACTCTTGTTTCTGAAATAATTTATGGCATTTGCTCCCCTGAAAAAGTGTAGCAGGTGAACAGTTTTATGACGACATGCTATTGCCTTCTCTCGGATTGCAGGCACATCTTTCTGGGCTTCACCAGATGTGGGCGATATGTTTTGTCCTACACCAGTTGCTGTGGGGAGGATGATGAATTCTCCTTCTTCACCTACCGTCTCTACTGGTGGGAGTTCAATGTGCACAGCAGGCTAAAGCAGGTAAGTTAAAAGTGTAATACCAAAGCTGTGTCCTCATGTTCATCCTTACGTTATTGTTTAATCGAATGAGAAGCAACACAACTTTGAGATTGGTTTGTGTAGACTATGTGGACAAAGACACTATCTTAGGGATGCTCCTCCCCTGGGTCTGTGGTCTGACATATCAGCTCTTTTCATATAACCTGTGGTTTTCTCAATAATATGCAACAAAGTTTAAACAGCCATGCATCCTCCACTACAGGTCCATCATGTGAGACTCTTTGCAGACGAGGAAATCTACAGTGACCTGTACTTGACTGTCTGCGAGTGGCCAAATGACCCCTCCAAAATTGTTATCTTTGGATTTAAGTAAGTCACTTTCCTCTCACCTCTTCCGCCCATTTCAATTCCTGAATCTGTCTATTGTTGGTTTTGACAGCATTCGGTCAACCTCTGTTCTGATGAACCTCATTATGAGCGATGAGAACAACAGAGACGTCTACATCACCGTCGCCGCCATGCCTCCGTCCAAACCATGTCCTGACTGCTGCCCGGTGCCCACACACTCCACCATACGTACAGGTACTCGCGCTCGGCCGCTGTACTTTCCCTCTGTGTTGTTTTCCGCCGTAACTCTGCAGCTTGTTCCTGCACTAGGTGGTGACTGTCTGGAGCACGGTTATGTGCTCAACAGCAGGTACCAAGTGGTGTATCCTTTCCCAACCTTCCAGCCAGCTTTCCAGCTAAAGAAGGACCAGGTCATCTTGCTGAACACCAGTTACTCTCTGGTGGCATGTGCCATCTCACTCTGCCCAGGTAACACTCAGCCCCTCTTAAATGTACGCTAGAATGAATGTATGATATTACAAAAAATTAAGGGTGGGATTCGATTAAAAAAAAAAAATCTAGTTAATTAGAGGATTTGTGATGAACCAATCTCAATTAACCGCAGTTTAATCGTATAAGAATATTTGCCACAAGAAGCCACATTTTTCAATATGAATGAATTTGGTATATTACTGAATCAAATGATGGACTCATACATACATTTAAACAACAAAATATTGTTTATTGTGCATCAGTTTGACAATAACACAATAAATTACCTTATTTAAACTAAAGCTCTTTTAATGTCTTGAAAATATTTGGATAAGAATTTCAAGTACATTCAGACTAGTGGGAACCCTGGCCATTGTGTAGATAAAAACATCCCTGAACAAAAGCAAACAGATGCTTTTGTTTGCTTTTGTTCAGGGATTCCTCCATGTTTGTTGTTGTTGTTATCATCCTAGCTGCCACGTGTCTTGTGCATCAGTGTGATCAGTGGACCAGGAACTCCTGCACTTACAAAGATTCCCTGTTGTCTGGAGAGCAAACAACAAAAAGTTGAAATAGTCTGATGTAGTATCATGAAATTCTTTAAGCCTTATTTGCAACCGAGCTAAAGATTCAGATCTGCGGGGGAGAGGTCTTGTCCACATGAAAATGACTGTTTCTCACAACAAGGCCACCCAGTGGCCACTGAGCTCCACCATATTGGTCATTTCTTAACAGTTTTTGGAACGGATTATAGATCTCACACACATTTGAGAAAGTCAATAATGGCCATCAATGTTGTGTAATTTAAACTATTGTTTGTTAATAATTAGTCAATGTGACAGCTGCTAGTGCCATGTGAAGGGGCTGATGTTCATGTGTAGACCGTCCAAGTTTCACTCCTCCTCCATACATTTTTAGGTCCACAGAGGCAGTCGTCTCAGATTCTCTACACAAAGAGACCTGCTCCATCCACCCAGCCCGGAGCATCTTCCTCGATACCTCGTGGATCTCCTGGTTCTCCGCCTGCGACCGCCAGGCCTCTGCAACCTTCTTCCTCTCCTGGTCCATCGACGGCAACCATGCGAGCGCGAGAGTTTGCAGCTGACCTCTTCAGAAGAGCCCAAGGAGGAGGAGCGAGAAGAGCTGACACTGGTGAAACCGAGGTTCTGCCAAAACCAGAGGAGGCACCTTTAAATACCGGGACCAGCGAAGAAGAACATAGAATCACTACAGATGAGGAGAGTCTCTCTGCTCCTCAAGCGTCATCATCATCCTCCTCGGCACCTGCAACACCTCCATCTCCCACGTCGCAAGACACTGACCCTTCTGAGCCTGGATATGTGAACTACTCGTGCCTGCACTTCCGCCACCCACACCCAGGGGCAGCAGAGCAGAATGAAGGAAGTGCAGGTAGAGAGGAAGACTGCACTGCCTTCCTCCCATATCATTTGACATGATGAAGACGGAGTCTGTTTCTGTCGCCAGGTCATGACGATAAATTCCAGCTGCCATTCACCGTCACAGATTTAAAGGGACGAAACCTACAGCTGGTTACAGGGCCTCACGCGGGACAGGTGCGTGAGTGTCGAGCGCCCCCAAATACAAGGAGGCCGATGTAAACAAGGAAAATTGATGTGTCTTCAGCTTGACATTATGTTGCTGTCTCCTCCAGAGTGTGTGTGTGGAGCAGCTGACTCTGGACTTTGAGTATCTTATCAACGAGGTGATCCGGAATGACGCGGTGTGGGCGCCACAGTTCTGCTCTTTCAGTGACTACGACGTTGTTATTCTTGAGGTAAACCTGCGTCTCACTTTTTTTTTTTTTTTTTTGCTGGTGGTAATGCATCACAAAGTGCATTATTAATTATTAGTATTTATTTGCCATATATTTAGAGGATTTTAACCCTTCCATGAGCAACTGCAACAAGAAAACCACCCTGAGATGTTGTTGTCCTGCAGGTTTGTCCAGACACGAACACTGTGATGATAAACATCGGCCTCCTGCTCCTGGCTTTCTCTTCGTCTGATGAAGAGCATTGCAGGTACCATCCCTCCTTCAGCTGTTTCTTCCCTCGCTCCCCTGTGGCCTCACCGACCTTCCTGCCCACAGGCCCAACACCTACCACTCACACCTGCAGGTCAGCTGGGACCTCAACACGGGCGTCTGCTGCACGGTGGGCGTTGGAGACCTGACTGAGGTCAAAGGTCAAACCAGGTGACAGTAAAACCTTCTTCAGTCTGTGCCAACCTTCAATATTTACTGGTGGACAAAATACTGCTCAAGCTCTGAGAGATTTTGTTGAACCAATCTCCTGGTACTGATGGATTCTCCACAGGTCTTGAGTCACAGTGACTGACTCAAGTCGCGATAGCTCTTTTTAAAAGGAAAGAATGTGTGTGAAGGTCAGCGTCAACAGTAAGCAACTATCTTTGTATTTAAGCCGCCTTTATCGCGGGGTTTTGGAGTGAGTGACCCTCTGCAACAGAGGACTGGAGAGGATGAGGAGCGAGCATCGACATGGAGAATGTTGTTGGTGCTGACTCAGCTCCCCGCCCGCTGTTGATTCCTCTTCTGGTGCGCTCATGTACTCAGCACCGTCTGCTTTTTGTCTGCAGTGGGGTGGTGTGGAGTTCGTACAGGAAGTCCTGCGTGAACACGGTGATGAAGCTGCTGATACCCGAGAGCAGCTCCAGATACATCAATCGCATGACCAACGAAGCTCTACACAAAGGTGAGGCCTGCCATTGGCTGTCGTTCATATCAGTTTGATTATCAGTGCAAAGGTTAGTCTGTAAAAGCAGAGAAGTGGAGGTTGGACCAGGTTGACATACACTCCCAAGCAGCACAGGAGAAACCTGTCAGTGGCGCAGATAGAAAGTGAAACCCAAGTTCTGCTAATGCTGAATAGAAAACATCAGCCAGTCTGGTATTTTAAGTGCAATTGTCAAGTGTTACCACTGTTAGAAACTTTTTCCACCAATAGCTGACCTGTTAATGGTGCGTCCTGCTGCAGGCTCGTCTCTTCAGGTGCTGGCAGACAGCGACCGCTGCACGTGGATCGTTTTATGATGACCAGTGACTGGAGCTGCCCCCATTCACGCAGTTGTGGAATGTAAAATTAAAGAGTTGTTGGGACTGAACTTATAGGTTTATTGAAATTTAATTTTTATATTTTTGTTTCTGTGTGTGTGTGTAAGGCTTTGTCAAAACAGTCGTGATGAAGCTTCATGAAGCTCTATGTTCCATCACTACAGAACAAAGTCACATTGTACATGCAACATTTTCATTTTGTTGTAGCTAAGGTTTAGTTGTCAAATGTCACTGAATAAAAATATGTCAAAGCATTGTGTTTGTGTTCAGTCACTGGCTTCCAGAATGAGCTCTTGTGCGCAGTAGTCATGTTGAACCATCTAAGAACCTGGTCAGATGCAAGAAGGAAAAGGTCTTGAAAGAAGTCACAGTCACTCTGAAGTCTGATTTGATCGAGGGTGTTTAAGATGGGAGCGAGGCAACAACCAGTCAGAAAAATAAATCCCTCGCGAGGTACTTCTGACCTCTTTGGAAGCCCAACAGATGGCGCTCAGAGTGAGTTAACAGTTCACAGTCCATCGATCAGAGTGTCTTCTGTGAGCAGAGTACCATCTCCTGGGCTCTGAAAGTAAGGGCACTGTGTCATGAAGCCTCTTCAGCCCATCATTTTACAGAGCAGCTGCCAACTGCTCTCTTGACTTCCTAAGAGTCAGACGCTACACCCACCTAGTGCATCACCATGGCAACCATGTTGAGTCCATGTCTGTTCAGCTGACTGCCTAAGAATGATTAGCAGACCAGAAGACTGAGCACCATGATAGAGCTTTAATTCATTGATCCACTGAACAGGGCAGACATCAAGCTGCTAAAAATCTCTGAGGCACATTCATATGGGGGAACACTGATGAGAAAATGTTTCAAAGATATCAATGCTGCTCCTCTGCATAGAGCGGACCTGGGTTTCCAGAGCAGCAACAATCTCTGCAGAAGTTAAGGCAGGAAGGAAATAAATATTGAGCAGCCAAGACTGAGTGGAAGGCACAGGAGAGGGGCGACAGACCTTCCACCTCCCTCCCCGACAGTCACTAGACTAACATGAAGAGCTCATGAGGGAAAATAAAGCGCATTTGTTGCTTGGCATGAATTTCTCAGGGGCTTGCATTGTGCGTTTCGGTCAGCGTGTGCAGGGTCAAGCTGGTCCTGGGCTGCTTCACTGGAGGCCCCTCCTTCTCTTCCTCCTCCAGTCTGCTCAGAGAACTGGACTGCATCACCAGGTCTGCCCCGTCATCTTCGCTCTCCTCATCCTCCTCCTCCTCTTCCTCATCTGAGGCACAACGCATTTGGTTACAGAGAAGAGAAGGTTGGACTTTCAGAAACTGACCTTTCTCCAGATCCCGGCTGGTACGGCTGCGTGCGGCGCTGGAGAACTGGAGACATGAGAGGGGACGGTCAGTGAAACAGCCTCACGTGAGCTCAACCTCAAAAGTAACCACCAGACAAGATGCCCACAGTTTGTGAAACATAAAAAGATACATCAAATCAGAGTTGGAATTTCCCACACTCCGGATGCATCATCATCAGCTGAGGTTACTGAGGTTGACCAGTCAAGTCACATCAGCGATAGAAGCAAACTAGTTCACACAAGACAAACGGTCACTGGCACTGTTAACTTACTTCTCCCATGACAGCAATCGGGGTCTCCCCCTTGGCCAGAGCGACGCGGTGCTCGATCAGGAAGTACATGTACTCGTCGTACAGCAGGCGGATCAGGTGGAAGGAACCGAAACTGGCAGCGCTGCGCAAGGTCAGGTCACGGATGACCATGGAGCTGAAGGACAGAGGGTTACTAAAACAACACGCCTCGCTCTGCTTGAGCCGTACACAAGGTCAGCCTCCAGATGATACCTTCACCTGGCTCCGTCAGATCTCACCTGTAGAAGGACCAGTTGAGCAGAAAGACCTTGGCAGCCTTGGGTAGAGCCGCAGGGTTGTTCTCGTAAGGTTTGAGGACCTGAGAGACGACCCCTTCCAACCAGGTGGCCCACTGCTCCAGAGAGTTCTGCTGCTGCAGGGTCACTTTGAAGTCTTGCTCCAGCTGCTGCACCACACGGTCCTCACACTGACACACCCAGGACGCCTGCTCCTGAGGGTGGGGCGGAGGGCAGACTCAGCTGCTAGTCTGAGAGATGCAGAGGAGAGTGGACCAAACCTGCACGTTGGTGAAGTCCACCCGGTTGAGGTCGGAGAGCATCTGATTTATCTGGGCTGAATTCTGCAGGACAGCTCGAGCCGCCTGAGCCAGATGGTTCAGGCTGGTGTAGCGCCGCAGCGTTTGGGAGAAGGCACAGACACACGCCACCTACAGGAGGAAATTGAACCGTGAAACTGAATTGGAAGCACATTTTCAGATGTTGGGTTTGGATCATAGTTTATTTTCTGCAGGTCCTGAGTCAGTGGCTCACTTCCCTCCAGGCGTTTAGTCCACACACAGAAAGAGTCAGAACCTCCGGTACCTTCAGGCGAACCATTTCCTCTGGGATGTTCATCATGGCGCCAGACAGCCAACTCTCCAGACTCTTGGCAAAGTTACGGACCGCCTGAGTTAAGGCACCTGAAGAGAACAGATCAGGTGATTCAGCATTTCCCACAAGATGCCGTCTCTTCCGCCTTGATCCTTGAGCTACTTTGTAACATGCAGCATGGCAGCACTGTTCCAACTCACTGGGAATGGGTCTGAGCACATCAGGGATGAGGATCTCCACCAGTGTCTGGTAGAGCAGGTTGTCACACTCCCTGGTCCAGCGCAGCACCGGCTCAAACTTGCACAGCAGCACCAGGTAGGACTTGGGCAGACGCTTCTCAGACTCGTTGTGGCTGCACAGTGTGAGGGGGCAGAAACATAAAGCAGTCAGGACCCGGCGCCGCTCCTCTTCTGCTTCTCTTCTCCGACACTCACAGGCTCAGCGAGTCTGTGTTTCCACTTTGGCTGAATCTCCAGAAGGACTTCCACAACGTCTCCACCAGAGTGAACTGCAGGTTGACCATCACGTCAAGAATGGCCTGTTGGGGTCACCAACAACAACAGAGGTGAGGTGCTCCAACACCTTCAGTCTCATTCAAGCTATCTGCCCATGAAAAGCATGATGTTGTAGCTCTGACTCCATGAAGTGCGGCATCCTACGGTGGAACTACACCACGGAGGATGGTTCTCCTGTGGAGGTGAGTTTCACCTGGCCAGTCAGTGGACAGCAGCTGGAGGAGGTGGCTACGTACCTCACAGTGTTCTCTGTAATAGGCCTGGAACGCCTTGAGATGCTCCAGAAGAATCCCATCAGGCAGCTTGTGATCGCGCAGGTCCATCTCTGGGAACTCTGGCAGCGGCCGAGTTGACTCTTTAGGCATCGGAAGGATGAGAGAAACAGGACACACACGGGTCAAATTTAAACAGACTTCTGCTTTGTATGTATAACAGCAATCACCGTAATTTCTGGAATACTGAGCAAACCAGAATATTCACCGCACCCACTAAATTTAAGAGGGAAAATGGATCTTGTTCATACATGAGCCGCAGGTGCAGTGGTGCTGTCTGCGCCGTAGAAAGGTCAGTGGTGCAACCCAATTAAAAGAGCTTTTAAAAACTAGTTTTGAAAACAGGCACCAGCATGGAGACTGACTCATGAAACAAACTGGGAAATGTTCTGAACAGGAATCATGAACTCCTCACATCTTTTATTTACATTAAAGCGCTGAAAATGCGCTGTTTTCGCCCACGTGCCTGAAGTTCCGACATCACAGCCGGTCTCTGCTGCTGCTTCTCGATTCCAGAGCTCCGGGAGATCGGCTCTGCTGCCGGAGCTGTGGACACGCGGAAAAAAAACAGCGCATTTTGCGCGCTTTATGGGTAAATAAAAACCCTCCAATATCATTGGTTTCAGCACCTCCGATTTCAGCCTTTAATATATTAGCCACGCCGTTATATAAGCCGCAGGGTAAATTACGGTAATATCTTTTTACATAACAAAAAATGGGCAAATGGTTACATTTAATATAAAAAATGCTCCAACCGAATCAATAGTACAGTATAGTACAGTATACGGTCAAATCTTTTGTTTGACGGAGGAAAATGGAGGTGAATTCAGGTTTCTTACGCATGAACTGCTGGTAGAGCTGAACCTGAGCAGAGATGTCCGTCAGTCCGGCGGCCTGCTGCTGAGCGGTGCCTCCAGTCATGCCGTTGCTCACCCCTTGCATCTTCTGAACCAACTTTTGCCTACAGTTTTTCAATGTTTATTAAGCGACACCACCACGCTCAGCACTACAGGCACTGACCTGCTCTTCTGAGATAAAGGCTGCTGCCTCATCGCCATGTGCTGCTGTTCATCCATCAGTCTCAGCAGAGGGGAGCCCGATTTGATCCGAAGACCATAGTAGTGGTATTTGGAGTTCCCTCTGAAACAAGGAAGGAGATGTTTTCCTGGGGGGCGATTGACTGAAGGTGTGAGGGGATCAAGGGTCGGGCGTGCAGACCTGGTCCCCAGCCTCCGAGTGCGAAGCCCCATGAAGACGGAGCGGATGAGTTTGCCGAAAGACGCAGCATTTACAGGCTCCAGCTTCTGCTCTTGGCAGTGCAGCAGGTAGTGGTAGTAGAGGGTGCAGCGGGGCAAGCTCACCCCCTCCGCCCCCTCGTAGTTCTCACACAGCCACTGCACCTGAGCAGGAACGAAACCTTCAAACATCACACCTTTGCTTGTCTTAGCCTACAGCACTCACCGTAGCAGGTGGGGCGCGGGAATTCGGATTGGAAAAACTCTGAACTCCTCCTCCTCCCCCTCCTCCTAACATGTACGACGACTGAATGGCATAGCCGGCTCCGCCTCCAGGAGCGCCCCCGCCATTGGACCCCGCTGCTGCCACTGACACTGGCTGTGAAGCCAAGGACCCACTGATGTCGGAGTTGGAGCTGGGTGTGGCATCATAGTAGCTGGCGGAGGACGTGGGTGTGGCCTGAGGGTACAGCAGGGGGTCGGAATATGGGAACTTGCTGGGTCGGCTGAGGAAAGTGAGAGAACAGCAGTTATGGCATCGGCGTCATGATGAACACAAACGTTCAGTCTCCACTCACACATTAGGCGGCGTATAAGACGAGCTGCCTCCTCCTCCTCCGTCCACAAACTGTACCTGACCGGAGTAAACCGACGCCTCGCCCTACGCACACACACACGGGATGAGAATATAAGGCACCAACATTGGCTGGAACACCATCCAGCAACTCCTACACCACTGTCATGTGATCATATGCTGCTGGTTTTGCCCTAAACAGGAAGTGGTCTGGAGAACGGTCCGAGACCATGTTCTGCCTGAGGAGAACACACTGAGGTCCAAGAACTCCATGAATCACCTCATGGAGATGTCATGTCATGTCAACATTTCAAACTTTCTGATTGACCAATGGAGTCACAGAAGTCCAGACTCAGCCTCATAATCCATCGCTGAGCGAGTATAAAGTTATCCTATCGCTGAGCTTCAACTAAAACCACCTTTTTTGGAAAGTAACACTGCAAACAAGTACACGGCGACAACTCATTGGCTGAGCCAAAGAAAGTCAATTGTGTTCAAGTGTGAGTGACAATGGCGCCACATGTGCGTGTCGACGTGCGACAGTCTTATCTTACCTGTGGGTTTGTCGGCACCGGTGCAGTCGGACTGGCATCTGACAAACTATCATTGGATTGAGCGGAACCTTCTGATGACAAACAACGACTTGAGTGAATAACCATCATAAGATTATTGGAAACAGATGAATAGAAAGCAAAACAACAGTTACTCACTACCCACTTCTTCAAGATCGTAATAGTAGCCAGCGCAAAACATCGTTCGACTTCCTACTCTCTGTTCATCTCTCATCCTTTTATGTTGCAAATGGCCTTGAACAGCTAATCTCACCAGATGGGTAGAGATCCATCTCTCTTGTAAACATGAGGATCAGATGAGGGCGACAGAGACACCAGGGGAGAGTGAAGCCAGCAAGCAGCTGAAAGGCAGTGAAGACTGTCTCCTTTAGAGTATTATTCTTGTTTCTTTTTATTTTTTTTAATGGTAATTATATGAATATTTAATCGCCAGTGACACACTCATGAATTGAACCAAGTGACTGAGGATCAAAACATCGTGCCAGTTGGAAGCTAAAGTACATTTAAATTGAATGACATTACATTTTAACAGTAAGTTTGGTGACATCACTGGTGAGGAAGTCAAAATCTGACAAGAAAATGTGTGAAGTTCTCAGCTTAAATGTTGTAAATGCTTGGACTGGCAACATTAATGAAGAAAATGATTAAGCGTGACTGTTAGAATTGCACCCAACAGCAAACTAACTTGTCTATTGTGAATAAAAAAGCATATGCCCCAACTAAGCAGAAGTCCTGGGCAAAGTTCAAGAAAATCTCACAATAGAAAATAGCTATGAAAAATGGAAACCACCTTAAATTTGGCGACGTTTGCCGCACAACTAATGAACTAGGCTTCACGAATTAAAAAGCTGTAAAGCTTTTCATTTGGACTCACAACACAAGCCCACAATTTCAAAACATAAAGCCAATTTTGCAATAAGCCTCGACTCAAGCAGCACGACAGCTGTTATCTTTCTGAACTGACGCAAGCCCTGCTCCTCTGAACAGCCGTGTCCAGGAGACTGACCAGAAATGCTCACTAGAATAAATGCCGTTTCTTTCATTTCTTATTAAAATGACCAAGTGGCCACTCTCAAAAAGCAGACGCCCCTCGGCCTTTACATCTCTCATCCTGGTGTCACCTGACACCAGGCAGCAAAAACACCCACTAATAGACTGCCCAAAAATAACCTCATAGACAGCCGTGCTGGACTCAATACTGCCCCATATCCCCGCAATAAAAGCATGTCATGAAATGACAGATTATTATTTCATTTCACGCTCCATTGCGTGCGGTTTAAAAAGGCATCACTACGTTCTCTCACCTTTCACTGTCACTATGATGTACTGAGGAGAGATGTTCTGGCCACTATTTGTCTGGACAGGAGAGTGTTGAATTTGGGGTGCCACGAACTGCCGGGTGGCAGTGGCCAGAACCCCCGGATTCTGGCTATGAGTTGCAGTCAGAGGCCGGGAACAAAGAGCATCCTCTCCCGACTTCAGAGCAGGCGACGGATGGGTCGCTGATCCAGAAGTTAACAGCATCTCGGTCAGTAAGTGTCCAGTCTTCACAGGGGAGGGTGTGGTGACGGAAGGCGTTGCTATGGTTATGCTGCTTGACTGCTGTGGCTGAAGGTCTTCTGAATATCCAGAAGTTGCCATGGTGACCACTAATTCTGTAAAAAAAAAAAAAAAAAGAGGAGGCGGTATAGGCTGATCGTAAATCATAGTATGCAGCACAAAATCCAACTCTTATTCGAATCATATTCCAGTGAGTGTGACATAGAGACACAGGAGGAAGTCAAAGAGGTCTTTTCCTGTTTGTGTCAAAAGCTGAGGTCAAGCCAGAGAAGCGCAATCAGCAAGTTGATCACTATTAAATGTAACAACAACAGGACACCACCCGCCGCGTATATGAATCGTTGGCGGAGGACTTTAAACCATCCGCCTCCACGATGAGCCACTCCTGCTCAGTAAACATGCCCAGATGATCCGGGCTTAGGTGTCAGACCCGAAAAAACTTTTTCTCTCACACAAGTCATCATGACACGAGCCGACAAACCGCGTCGAACGTTTGTCAACTGGCTGAGTGGAGGCGATACAAACTCGTGTTCCAGGGGAGTTTGCTGCGCGCGAGCGATAGCTTCCTCCGCTAGCGCCACGCGTTTAGTTGCGAGGACTTTAAAAGCTACTCGTTTGCGGTTGACAGCCGAGCGCAAAAGTGTCACGCTGTACTTTTGGAAGAAGTCCATGTTTTGATTAACGCGTTCGCGGCGGCAGTTCCTTCAACACACCCGCCATCTTGTGCGCTTATCACAAATCTGACATCGCCATAACAACGGTGTGTCTTCGGAAAGAAGCTAGCAACCGCGTCCATCAGCGCCACGCTTCAACACTTTCACTTCAGACGGCTGTGGAAAACAAGCCGGAGGAAAAAATGCATCTGCCAATGTCAATAGCTAACTTTTCACCTGTCTTCTGAATATCCCCAAATTGTCGCCTGTGGTCGAATATTTTTTTCCCACCTTTAATTTGAGTTGTTGAGTGGTGTTGCTTGGTTCTTGTCGCCAGGACTACCGCGACTATGGCGCCTCGCCTTCACCGGGGCAACTGTTGCTACCCTCTTGTCTTCACCCCGCCCAAAGCTTCGCGCTCATTGGATAGCGTCAGGGGTGACCGTGGCGACACCGCAGAGGGTCGCCGTTGATTGGCCACTCATCTCCGTCCATCACACATATCCGGCAGGCCGTCAAACAAGTTCTAGCACTTACTCTCTTAAGTTATGATCAAACAGAAATGAAAAAAAAAAACCCAAAAAACAAGGAAATCGGAACACACTAGTCAGAGAGGATAAATGTAAAATATTATTCAAGAAAATCCTATACTTTCAATGACACTCAAGTCAATGTTTTGCAGGGATTTAACTTGATAATGGACACGTGACAGTTTTTATTCCACACAGCAGCAAACTCTCACTTGTTTATTGCCAATAAAAAAGTCGATCTTTATATCCATATTAATGTAGACAATGGGTTGTCAGGCAACATTCACCACACAACAAGTAAACAACTTAAAAAAGCGGTGAAGCTTTTCATTTGGACTGCAAGTCTGTTAATAACATGAGGCCTAAGAAGGCTCGATTTGATCCTCTTGCATATTCCCATTTATGTAAAACATGTTTTTTGCCATAACATATAGTGGATACTGTACATGGGCATCCCAGGAGATGTAATAATTGTGTGTGCTCATTTGGTTTGTTTACTTCCAATAACCCATAATTTAAATAGTGATTGTAGAGGTCTTTGCTATCTGAGCTGTATTTTTTATTTTGCTTACACTATACATTTAAAAAAGCGAGAAAAATGGTTTGAGAAAATTTTAATCTCTCAATGCTCTATCTTCTTAAAATAATCCTCTTCTCAGTGCTGACACTCATGGTTATTCTATTTCATAGTGTGCAGCGAATGTGGCAGCATAAATTATGTCATCATTGGGTCAATATGTTGCAGGTGATAGGTGTTAGTTGTTTTAGATAAAAGTGTCTGTTCATGCAATGATTGATTCCAAGCAAGATCAGTGTCATTGCTTGAGCTATTTCTGACCATGAAGTATATATTTTCATTAACAAATAAACATCTATTCCATTGCAGCGCATTCCTAGAAAGGCAACTACTCTTGTTCTACATGTTCTGACAATCCAGACTCACCAATTAATCCTCAAATAGTTTTGAAATGTCCAAGGAATTCCACAGAAAACCAATGTGACGCATGTTTGAGGGCAATGCCATCCTTCCTGTTGTACTACAAAATGAAATCCCTTATCAAGGTCCTTTATGGTTTCACTTTCACATAAATGTAAGTCATAGAGAAACTGCAATTCCTGATAAATAAATATTTGTAATGCAAAAGAGGAGTTGGACTTCAGAGAGAGGAACACAGTATGGCATTCCTAAAGCTCCATACGAAGATCCATACGAAGCACAACATTATAACAGCCTGTCTGTCACCTAATGTGACTCACACCCATATTAATAAGTGACCTCTGGAACTTGTGCATATGTTTATGTGGGAAGAGGGTGAGTGGCTTCAACCCGCCTGAGGTGAGATGATACTCATCTCCATTCAATTCCCCATTCTGATACGGTGCAACCCACCACACAAACCCATGAGACGATGACCGGAAAGGCCAACAAAAGGTCGCATGTGATTAGATTGTCTTGGACTGACGCAACTTGTAGCATCATCTTCTTCTTAATCAAAACTTCCCATTTCACTGTTTGTGCATTGTTGTCTCTAAAGGTCTCGGCTGTTATCTTCTCGAGCCTCTCTCTGACTTTGGTATAAAAGCTACATTCATCCAGAAAGGATCAGGCAAAACACACGGCAGAGACGCAACGCAGAACCATTTCTGAACCTTCCACCATGTGGAAAGCTACTATACTGACCATCTGTCTCTTGGTTGCACTGGTAGACAGAGCACGGCCCAATGAAGTAGATCAATCTTTCTATGGGGTGAAGCTGTGTGGGAGAGAGTTCATACGGGCCGTCATCTTCACATGTGGAGGTTCTCGCTGGAGGAGAAGTGTTGGAGAGTCAGGTAAGGGCGACCGACTTTTATAGCACCAGAAAGTTAAAATATAATAAACCTTTCTTTGTACTCTTTTGTAATTGCTGCTTTCCGGTTATTGTATACTGAAATATTAACACTAAGTTTGTTCATGTAGCGTCCGTCATTGACAAATGGATATACATGAATATAAAACTTTGACGCTCAGGTGAAGAATGTAAAAATAACTTGTGTTCTGCTCAACAGCAACCGCGGAGGAGAGATCTGACCCCTGGAGTTCAGATTCAACCGCTCAACTGACCAGCGAGAGGGATACTGCACAGTCACAAGTGTGGAAAGAACAAACACTCAATGCTGGGTTTTCTCGCTCGGCCCGCTCTCCGGTCTTAGAGGAAGTTTTGGAAGCTCTCCGAAGTGCCGACAGGAAAGGTCGTGATGTGGTGGTGGGCCTGTCCAACGCCTGTTGCAAGTGGGGCTGCAGCAAGAGTGAAATCAGCTCCCTGTGCTAAACATCAGATGAGAAAAACTTGAACACTTGTCTGCAAAAGTATCTTCAGTTATATGATTTTGGTGTTCACTAAAATGTGTGTGTGCTTATTAAACATTTGTGTCATTGTAACGGTTGTCTTCTTTCTATAAAAACAAAAGTGAATGATAAAGGCATAAAAAAGGCACACTAAGTTTGTTTTGAATTATTATTTAAATATATAGATGAAAAACTGTATTTAAAATGATTAACAGATGCATGCATTCAATTACAATTCCTTACACGTCCACTTGAATAAAATGCAAACCTAAAGCTTATAGATTTAGTAAAATAGGCAAACAATAAGAAAATAATTGTATATAAACCAACTGGTTGTGACAATATCTGACGTGTAGTAGTTGTTATCCCGATTGCGTAAAACGCCTTTACAAGGCTTTTGAAAAACTAAAGATGTTGTCCAGCATATTTTCCAGATAATCTACTATAAATCCAGTTGTCGCGACAAATCTTCACCCTAGCAATGTGTTTCTTGTTTCTCTTTTCGTTTAATAAATACGTTAAAAAGCGTTTATACAAAAGTGGAGACTTTAGAAGAGATTGCAAGCAAGCAATACCTCACTACTGAAGAGGCGCTATTTAAATTGGCTGTTGGGGGACTTCGGGTGGTTTGCCTGACAGTACGGAAGCCGTACCAGTCCAAACCGATTACCCGGCGTGATTGCGAGGCATGCGATCCCACGGACGGCTAGCGTCACAAATCAGAGGCGACTAACGTCTAACGTTCGGCTGAGGACGACACCGTTGTTCCTGGTTACAGGGAAGCTGTGAAGGCGCGACCTTTGTCTGTAGAACCCCAAAACCGGACCATTCGCCAAGTAAGTGCGGCGGCGGTACTTTCCAGTGGCGGCTAGCTCCCCGGGCTAACGTTAGCTGTCCGGGGCTGATGTGCCTCCTCTCTGTTTTGAATGTTCATTTGGGCCAATTGCATCACCACTGTCCCTGCGACTTAGTTAAGAACCAGTGCTGACATGCGATCAAACAATAAGCCAGCTGTTTAGTATCCCAGTCCATTTCAAAGTGGAACCGCAAAGCTAAGCTAGTTTGTGGATATTTACCTGTAATTCGTGTGGCCCTCTTGTGTTTAAGGTGACAGTTGTTCTTGAATGAATTGAGTGAGTCGAAGCTGTTTACGTGAACAACCATATGGTGCTATGTTTGGGATACGGATCACGGTATATATGGCTGCGCGTCCATTGTTTATGATCGCGAATTCCTTGTAGTGATGCTGCTAGATCGCACGCAGGTGGTGTTTTAGGTGTTAGTTTTTGTAGCTCGATATACATGGAGGATGCATGAGTATTCATGACCAAGGAGTGTTGTTATGTTTGGGCAGTATGGAGTGGCAGCCAGATGAGCAAGGTCTGCAGCAAGTGCTTCAGCTCCTGAAGGACTCTCAGTCACCAGACACAGCAACACAGAGGGCTGTTCAAGAAGTATCCTTTGCTGTGGACTCTTATTTGCCCTGCGATTGTTGTTTGGTGTTGACCTACGGCATGCAAATGTGGTGTACGTGCATGCTTGTATTTCCTTAGCAGAATCTGTAGAAACTGGAGCAGCTGAACCAATTTCCAGATTTTAACAACTATCTAATATTTGTCCTTACAAGCCTCAAATCTGAAGGTATGAAAATATCATAGTTTGCATTAAGTATTGCTGACTTTTGAAGTACTGAGTGCAGTTGTCTCTTTGTTGCCCTTTCTGTTTAGATGAGCCGACCCGCTCTCTCAGTGGACTTATTTTGAAAAACAATGTCAAGGCTCACTACCAGAACTTCCCTCCAAATGTGGCTGAATTTATAAAACGTGAATGTCTTAACAACATTGGAGACCCCTCCCCTCTCATCAGAGCTACAATCGGTGAGTACAATTGAATCCAACTTTGCCTAAGCTGTTTTTTTGTTTTACGCTGTCATCTTGGAGACACAAAGCTAGTCGGTGGTTATATAAATCTTGTTTTTAAATCGGTGGGTCTAACATAACATCTCTGTACATCTTCCTCAAAGGTATCCTGATAACAACCATAGCTTCTAAAGGGGAGCTCCAGACCTGGCCGGAGCTGCTGCCCCAGCTCTGCAATCTGCTCAACTCAGAAGACTACAACACATGTGAGGTCAGACATGCTTTTTAAAATTGGTCGCATTTTTCTATGATGCAACTTTGGGTTTTTTTTTTTTACACCTGAATTGTCTTTTTTCAAGGGCTCCTTTGGAGCTCTTCAGAAGATCTGTGAAGACTCCTCCGAGCTGTTGGACAGTGATGCCTTGAATAGGCCGCTCAACATCATGATCCCCAAGTTCCTGCAGTTCTTTAAGCACTGCAGCCCGAAGATCAGGTAAATAGTACACCACCTCTGAGAGTTCAGCACTTTCATTCATGTCTGCTAATGACTTGTCTTTTCCCATCAGGTCTCATGCTATTGCTTGCGTGAACCAGTTCATCATTGGTCGAGCTCAGGCCCTGATGGATAACATCGACACTTTCATTGAGGTGAGTTGGGTTGAGCTGCCACACTTTCAGTGACGTCAATTCCAAGCTATTTTATTCTGAGCTTTTTTACTCGATAATATTGCCTACTTAACTTAACATATTTCTGTATCATGTCCTATCAGAGTCTGTTTGCGCTGGCTGGTGATGAGGACAGCGAAGTCCGGAAGAATGTGTGCAGGGCTCTGGTCATGCTGCTAGAAGTCCGCATTGACCGCCTCATCCCTCACATGCACAGCATCATCCAGGTACGTTGCTCACTACAAAGGTCCTTTATCACGTCAACTCCTTTTTCCATACCATTGTGATTTATTTTTTTTGTGTCCCTCAGTACATGCTGCAGCGGACCCAAGACCCTGACGAGAATGTGGCTTTAGAAGCCTGTGAGTTCTGGCTGACCCTGGCTGAACAACCCATCTGTACCGAGGCTCTGTCCGGCCACTTGGTCCAGTGAGTTCTGACGTGATGACCCTTTTAATTTTGGCATTGCAATGAGTTAAAAATGTTTTTTTCACCTTAGACTAATTCCTATCCTGGTGAATGGGATGAAATATTCAGAGATTGATATAATACTTCTAAAGGTAAAAACAGTCTTTTCAAATTAAAAATATGATAATAGGTACTCCATGAGTCATATGCTCCCCACACCCCTTTTGTAGCCAGTGAGACATTTCTTTATGGCATTATTTAGTGAGTAATATTGCATCTTCTAGGGGGATGTGGAGGAAGATGAGACGATTCCAGATAGTGAGCAGGACATCAAGCCTCGCTTCCACAAGTCACGGACTGTCACACTTCAACATGAAGGAGGTGAGGGAGAAGAGGGGGAGGATATCGATGACGATGAAGATGACGACGACGATGCACTGTCGGACTGGAACCTACGTAAGTCGAATGCCATAAAATCAATAGACTTCTGCGAAAGCACAGCGTGTCGCTTCATCTCTGACTGTTTACCAGGCTAGAGTGACACGGCTGTGGAGTCTTTAAAATCTTTGACGCTTTGAGAAGGTGTAAACATAAGAAAGGCCAACTGGAAGAACCTGTCACATGAGAAAACTGCACTTCTCATGTAGTATATAACTATTTATAGCCTATAACTGAATTAAAAGCATGTTAAAATGAAATACCGTGATGCTTAGTTATAACAGCTGAGATGTCTTTTTCTCATCCTGAAGTAGGTTCCTAAATCCAGTTCTCGATTTTGGCCCCTCTCCAGGAAAATGTTCTGCGGCAGCTTTGGATGTCCTTGCCAACGTATTTCGTGAGGAGTTGCTCCCCCATCTCCTCCCCTTGCTGAAAGGCCTGCTGTTCCACCCTGACTGGGTCATCAAGGAGTCTGGAATTCTTGTGCTTGGAGCGATCGCTGAGGGTGAGACAGGATGCTGGAACAATATCGCAAATGTTTTTGGGGTTGAACACCTTGCACCCTCCCTCTACACCCAGGATGTATGCAGGGCATGGTCCCATACTTACCTGAGCTAATCCCCCACCTCATCCAGTGTTTAAGCGACAAGAAAGCACTGGTTCGGTCCATCGCCTGCTGGACACTCAGCCGCTATGCTCACTGGGTGGTAAGCCAGCCCCCTGATGCTCACCTCAAACCTCTCATGACTGAACTGCTGAAACGCATCCTGGATTTCAATAAAAGAGTTCAAGAGGCGGCGTGCAGGTATGACTCTCCTCACACTTCTGCTCTTTTCCTGCGTCTCACCAATATCCATCCTATTTTTACCTCAGTGCTTTCGCCACCCTGGAGGAGGAGGCCTGCACCGAGCTGGTGCCTTACCTGAGCTTTATTCTCGACACGTTGGTGTTTGCGTTCGGGAAGTATCAACACAAGAATCTGCTGATCTTGTACGATGCCATCGGAACCTTGGCTGACTCAGTGGGACACCATCTTAACCAGCCAGTGAGCACAAACTTTTCTAGTGCTTGATATGCTGCAAGCTTGTGATCATGCAACACTGAAATGAAACCCCTGCAACGCACAATTGTCGTAGGAGTATATTCAAAAGCTGATGCCGCCACTGATCGCCAAGTGGAATGAGCTGAAGGACGAAGACAAAGATCTCTTTCCCCTATTGGAGTGTCTGTCGTCTGTTGCCACGGCTCTGCAGAGCGGCTTCCTCCCGTACTGCGAGCCAGTCTATCAGCGCTGCGTCACCCTTGTCCAGAAGACTCTGGCTCAGGCCATGGTGAGTTGTCGGATCTGATTTGAACCTCAGTTTGAGGAAGACAGAACTCTGTAAGGTGTTGAAGAAATGCCACCCTGTCATTTTACATAATTCAACATAACTTAATTATCCAACCATCTGTCGTCTTCAAAACCAGTTTGGTCGCAAATGCACCCGGCTATCCGAAATACTGGTTGCCTGTTTGAAGTCATGAGCACACACCCTAGTGCATGTGTCAAACTCAAGGCCCTGGGGAACAATCCAGCCCGCCAACTCATTTTCCTTCTCCCACAAGATCTTTGTGAAAATAGATAGGAGGGAATTTGTTGAAAACAGACGGATGTTTATGCATCACCAGGAGTAAACTGAGAGTGTTGATGGTCCCTGTTGAACTTGAGGCTTGGGTAAGCAGTGGGCTGGTGACAGGTGGTTTCTCTGTCTACTTTAATAACGTGTTAATCTCCCACTTCAGGCTTCCCCACACCTTTGATGTGTGTCGTTTCTGTGTCAGATGTACAGTCAGCAGCCAGATCAGTACGAGGCCCCAGATAAGGACTTCATGATTGTGGCTTTGGATCTTCTGAGCGGTCTGGCCGAGGGCTTGGGAGGACACGTGGAAACGCTTGTGGCGCGCAGTAACATTATGACTCTGCTCTTCCAGTGCATGCAGGTGAGCCGATCACATCCAGGATTATTTAAATGTCAAACATGGTTCAGTTGAGACGTCTCACTTGACCCCAATATCTTCTATTTTGCAGGACACAATGCCGGAAGTTAGACAAAGTTCTTTTGCTCTACTTGGTGATCTGACGAAGGCCTGTTTCCCACATGTGAAACCCTGCATTGGTAATTCACTTGACTGGAACTGTCTTGTCACACATGACTGCGTGAGTCACTGTGTTTTATCTGTTGACTTTGCAATGTTTTCTCCCTAAAAGCTGAGTTTATGCCAATCCTCGGCACTAACCTGAATCCAGAATTCATCTCCGTCTGCAATAATGCCACATGGGCCATCGGGGAGATCTGCATGCAGATGGGTCAGTAGCACTGGTTTTGGATGGGAGATGCAAGGGATGACATGATTTGAACTTTGTTTATGTGCTGTCTCAGGAGTGGAGATGCAGCCGTACATCGCCATGGTTCTCAGCCAACTGGTGGAGATCATTAATCGGCCAAACACACCCAAGACCCTGCTGGAGAACACTGGTACATGAGATGTCAAGTGTTTTATTTAGCCATCCCTGGCGTTCTCTCTTGAACTGGGCATCGCATCACAAGTCACAACCCTGTTATCTTGCAGCGATCACCATTGGAAGGCTGGGCTACGTCTGTCCCCAGGAAGTGGCTCCCATGTTGCCACAATTCATTCGCCCTTGGTGAGTTGGTATGATTCTTTTTCTTAAGTGTAAATGTGTAAGTATTACACATAACAGCAGACAGATTTCAGAACCTTTATTTTAGGAATGTTTTAAGAACAAACGCATTGAATTACAATTATGATTTCAGAAGCAGTTAAGAGACACTGGTTGTACTCCGAAACGTCCCCAGATAGAAAAGGGTTAGAGATAATTGTCATATTTTATATGGAAAAAAATCATATTTGCACTTCATTTACAAAGTCAAGAGAAGTTTAATAATTTCCGGAAGAAATAGATGAATGTCATTAATAAACAATAAGATATAAGAGAGCCTAATAATTATAATAATAATAATAATAATAATAATGTAATTACTAAAAAAAAAATTGTCTCCCAGTTTGATGAGAATTAAAAAAAAAATATTGCTGTCTGAAGTTCATCATGACATTGTGACATTAACCTTTTTATTTGTTCCGACTTCAGGTTTGTTTTGGTTGCCTTCTCTTAGGTAGTGAGCCATTATAAATAGTATGGCACGTGGAAGCTCAGTGATGTACTTGAGTTCAGAAGAACATCCGGGAACAACATCTGGGATGTGCTAAAGATAATTGTTGTCGCGTTGTACCCATACGAAAAGCATAATAAAATGGTTTCCTTTCAGCAAATAAGACCTGAAGGAAAAGTACCGTTACTCACGGAAAACACACTTGATTCTAAACTACTTCAAACACATATACTGTGGCGCAACATGTGTAACTTTTTCCGTGTCTTTTCCCGTACATAAAGCAGGACTCACTCAACCATATAAGTGCCCAAGCTATGGATGCTTATTTACTTTTTTGGTCTCCTATCTGATCCATACAGAGTCTGAGGGGATCAGGCCTGTATATTTGCCTACATGAAGCAGGACTCACTCAACCATATACCCCCTTTCGTGGCACTCAGTTTCTCTCTTGAGTCAATGACGTTGATATTAATTTGAGTTCACGCTTGCTCGCGGCAGGTGCACTTCTTTACGGAACATCAGAGACAACGAGGAGAAAGACTCCGCCTTCCGAGGGATCTGCATGATGATCGGGGTGAACCCTGGTGGTGTGGTGCAGGTGGGCAACGCTGGTGAGTTTTCTCCTCCTGCTTGAGACACTGAATATTTTTTTGTGATTCATTTCAGGACTTCATCTTTTTCTGCGACGCCGTAGCCTCGTGGGTTAATCCGAAAGACGATCTGCGCGACATGTTTTATAAGGTCTCAGAAGAATCTGTTTTGTTTGTTGCAAGCTGGCAGTGTTTTATCATGATATTCTTTAGATCCTGCACGGGTTCAAGGAGCAGGTCGGGGAGGAGAACTGGCAGCAGTTCTCAGAGCAGTTTCCTCCACTGCTGAAGGAAAGACTGGCAGCCTGCTACGGCGTTTAGAGCCTCGACACTCACCCAAGTGGTAAAGCACCCCACCCTGTCTGATCTTCAGTTATAAAAGTGACACTGTTAACTTTCACTCTCTTTTTCTGTTTTGTCTCTATCAAGATGCGCCAGCTGCAGGAGGAGGGTGAATGGGAAACTCATCCATCTGTGTATTGCACTGCCCTGATCAGGAGGGAGGGAGAGGGACGCTATTGGCCGCTCCCCCTGACGGACGGCCCCCACACCCTATGTGTTTGTCCATAGAGGGAGGGAGGGAGGGTTGGGACAGGGGGACACCTCTAGATTAACTAGGCAGGGACCCGACACAGAAAAAACTAACCGGTAGGGAGAGAAAAAGCCACAGGGTGGCGGCAAAGCGATCGAAAGGTTTACAAAGAACGACACGAGAGATGAAACCAGAAGGTTTTGGGACGGCGAGTCATCCCGGGGGGAAGGCACCGGTTAACAAAGCAGGGAATTTATCAACAGAAATATCTGTTACAGGGCTAGAGGAGCAGAAACTGTTGTGATTTTAAAATTTTTAAATTCAAGAGTTAACCTTTAGCTTGACCAACGAAGACCCAACACACGGACTCTTGCGTTCAGAGCTTATACATGATCTGTACATGCAGTACAGGGAACTGCCTGTCGGTGGCACTATAACTTCGAAGAACCTAAAGCGTGAAATTGGGGACAGACAGGTGTCATAAATCCTTTATTTTCCAGGGGAATAGAATCCATGGTCATTCTCATCTGTAGTCACTGAATACTGCTTTATTCTTCTACTTTTCTTCCGTGTATCTCGGTGTTGACCACAGTGCTGCTTCAGAGCTTTCCGTTTATCAGACATTTATCTGCCATATTTTATACCTTATCAAGAAAGAAAGAGAAATAGCAAGTGTCTCTTCTTGTGACTTCATAACTATTATTTCAGAGAAGAAGGGCTAACACTTGTTTTATCACTAGATGGGAGTATAACTTACAAAAAAAAAAAAAAAAAAAGAAACTTCTTTAGTTGTCTGCATGTGCCGTTAGCAGCGCCTCACTCCGGGAATTCTGTGATAAGTTTGTGACGTATGTATTCATAGTGCTATGGTACCGAGCTAAAACTTGACTCCCACCGCGACGTCATTGGCACCTGACGACTGTGAACAAGTGTTTGAGAGTGCGCGCACGAGTGTCTCCGTTTATTGTCTGCATTTGATATCCTTTTGCAAACCACACGGATATATTTTAGTAGAACTTTGGCTGTGTCACTTTAATGTTTTTACTAGCAATGTTGCGTTTTTTTTTAGCTGCTACTAATGAGAATCTGTTGACAAGGTCGCGCAAATTCTGCAGTTTTTTTTTCCAGTGACTGTTAAATTGCACTTTTAAACAAATATTTTGCTTTTTTTAATCTATGGGAAGTACTTGTTTTGATCTCGCCCGTATTGTGTCTTGACCCCGATGTCTGTGTTGTCACACTGTGTTGCACTGTGAAATTAAGTGTCTACGACCGGCTAAAATATCCCGATAAATAAAAACACCTCTGTGAAACTGCGACTAATCCGCACTTTTACAACAGCTAACCTTGCCATGTCGCTTCAGTGTGTGTGCGGGAGTGTCTTTCTAACTGCATGAGTAGGTAGGTGCGCATGGATGCCCTGTTGCCTTGGAGCATGTTTTGGAGAGTTAGATAGTGTTGAAGTGTTTTCTTTTTTTGGTTGCATGCGCCATATCTGTGCTTTCATGAGCCTGTGTTGATATACTTCAGTTCAGAATACGTCACACCTTTATGTTGTCTGGTCACGAGCAAACAAAAACCTTTCACTGCAGGCTTCAGTTTGACTGGAGGTCATTTTAGATGTGACCTTTTTCCACACTTCCTCATGCACTCGCCGACTTTCACAAAGCGCTGGTGAATTCGTACGACCCAACTCTTTAAAACAATGTTTGATGGGTTCAGAGGTTGTAGGAAAGAAAACCTTGAAACGTATTTGTTCCTTTGCCAGTTACTTCTGGGTTTGAGACGCTGGGATCAGGATGAATTTGAAGTCATCTAACTCCACAACATGTTCCTACAGCTCAACTCACACAGCTGCCACTTACACGTCGCTGTTATGAATAATAAGATCGTAATTACAATCTGGTTTAGTTGCCTTCGATAGGACCTGTGGACCATGATGTTACTCTACTTCAACAGTATGTTCTTCTTTTATTGCTTGAGAAAAGTAATATTGTAATTTGCCCTGCAGTACTGCAGATGAGTAAGCCTTCTTTTATAAACACACGTGTGAGTCCAAAACATAGTAAAAAAACAGTTTAGAAAGGAAGTTGCGTTGCATCGTTCTGAGCTTAAAATATCTGTGGTCCACTTCAACTGGAGAAGACCGCAGTGCAATGATGAGAGCGAGGTCACTGCCAAAGAGAAAAATGGTAAATACAGAAGTGGAGAGGCTGATACAGCGGGGATAATCACATTTCTATGAATAGCTTTTAATAGATTAGACCACAACTGTGACAGTGAAGAGCAATGTAGTCCTTCTACATGTAGTACTAGTTTAATCCCCTGCGTGACAAAGAGCGATGGAAAAGTAACAGGTGACTGGAGAGGAAGGAATCACTCCTGCGACCTCCAGTGGACTGTGATCGGAACAGTATTGACTTTATACTTAAATTGCATGATGCTGTTGCAGATTAGCTGCATGATAGTTTTGTTGCATAATATGTTCCAACTTTCAAGGGCAGCAGTTTTACGATTCATCTCATCCAAGTCGCTGACTGTGGTCCATGAACGCTGTCACGTTCAAAGAAGAGGATGCTAAAGCTAACCGTACAACTTTTATACTTTATTGTTCGTGCTGTCGAGGAGTATTCGAATAAAACCAGGAAGTCAATACAAAACTGTGACTAAAACTTATTTGTCAGATTTAATGGGAACGGGAAAAAAAGCACAATCTATCTATCTATCTATCTATCTATATATATATATATATATATTATATATATATAAATTGTGCTTTTTTCCCCCGTCCCATTAAAATGTGGGAAGTCAAACTGGGATTTGCCGTTTCAAACTTCAGTAGTTTGAAACTTCATGTGAGGCACGAGGAAAAGTATAAGTGACATCAGAATGGGAAATGAAACTTGCCAGACCAGTTTATAGTCCCAGATTTGAGCTGTTGCTGAGGTAAAATACTTGTCAGACAGACAAACAATCTTAGTCAGTCCATGTATATTTATTTTTAAATAATCACATTTGAGAAAACGCTCTAATGTGTCTACAAAAATACAATGTGAAATCTCCGATTATATGCTGAGGACATTCAAACTAAAGTGAAACTGCTGCTTGTGTACAGTGCTGCGCCATCATCGAGGTACGACATTAAATAGTTGAAATACATCAATGCTCTCACACTAAATGTTGTGAATTCACTGGAACTAGTCATTGTTCATTTTCACTGTTTGGCCTCAGAAGTTGCTGAAGATCTTATATTTCTGGCTCCAGTCCATAGGAGGCGCTCTCTTCTTGTTGCGGTTGGCGAGGACCTTCTGTTTCGCCTCGGCAGCCGTCGGACTCAGCCGCAGGCCACTTTCCATGAAGGGGTCCGACACGCGCCTGTCGTCCTCGTCCAAGACCTTCAACACACGCAGAACACACCTTAACACACAACTGCAGCAGTCGCAATGCACCAGTCACATGGTCATGGTCACACGGTTATTTCCAGCAGGTGACCAGTCTCACCTGGATGCTCATGTCGGAGCTGCTGAGCTCTGAGTGGGTGGTGGAGCTTCTGGACGACTGGGACGCCGAGCTGCCGTTTGTCCGAGATTTGGGGGACGTGTTGCTCTGAGTGTCTGTCAGCGTAACATGTATGATGGGTGTGTGTGTGGTGGGCAGGGAGGTGGTGGGTGAGGGGGTGGTGTAGGCCTCCTCCTGGGCCGACTCCTCCACATAGGCTTCTGCAGGAAGACGCATTGTCATGAAGAGCCAGGATCTGAAGGGGAACTGCTTCTCACTCGGTCACCTTTGACATGAGAGGAAGTGGGGGTAATGCCCAGTCTCAGGAACAGCTCGTCTGTCTCTTTGTCCACCACCAGGAGGCGCACTCCCTCCAGTTCAGCACGAATCAGAGCCACCACCTCCGAGTGCCTCAAGCCCTCGATGTTCACTCCGTTCACCTGACGCACAGAAGGAAGTGGGACATCAAAGTGAAACATTAGACCTGGAGAAACAGCGCTCTGGGAAACAGTAACCATATTGTGTTAAAGAGCCAAAAAAAAAACCTAAAGTCTGTTCTAGTCGAGTAGCAAATATTCCTAAATATGGCCCTACTAGCCATTTTTAAATTCGCTTGTCCTTAAACTACGAATTAAATCACGAAAACTGCTCATATTTATTCCCAGTTTGAAATACTCCTCTGATACTTTTTCCTGTTCACACAGTGACTGTGACACACTGCGCATCATTTACACTCTTTTGTTCACTCCAAACTGACATCGACGTCGCAAAGAGAGTCGATGTTTACCTTCATCGTATGGCATCTAAATGGAACTAGACTGTTGAACATGCGATCACAAATGTTCAGCAACACATGCCCATGCAGTGGGACCCCTTCCCTTGAAATTGGGCATGTTGCGTTGTTATAGGAAAATATTATTTTAGTATTTTTAATTATAAAATATTAAGGTTAATTTTTGCTTCTCGTGTTATTTCTTTTTTTTTTTTTTTTACCAAACATGTTTATATAGCTTTATTTATTTATTCATTCATTTTTGCAATCAGTTTATTTTAAAATTGAATTCCTTCAAATTGTGACAGTTTTTAGACATAATAATTGGTTTGTCTACAAATGAATGAAAAACATTTCATACATCTTATTCTTAATTCACGTTCCATTCAAATGAATTCTGCTGCACAATAGTGTCTTGAAAAGCTTTCTATTAAAAACATTTGATCACTTTGTTTATTCTATTTCTTCTATTTGAAGATCTTCTCTGCTAGTTCATGCATCATTCATCAATCTCTCAGTGTTCGAGTCAAGTGTGGCGCAGTAAACGCAGTTTGGAATCCAAGCAAATGGCTGACATCACCATCTTCATCACAGCTCTCTCTGACAACATGGTTCTGACTTGCATCCTCTCTGGGTGCGTGTTGCTACTGGTTAAATTTGGTGCCGCAAGGTGAACTGGGGCTAATCCGAGATTCTACCTTTTCCATGGTCTTGAGTGTGTGATGCCAAAACACCAGCAAGGAAACACACTCAGAGGAAAGGAGCTGATAAGGAATAAAACTTGATCAAAATAAACATTGTTTTTTCTTAACCAGAGCAACAGTGGGAACGAAGCCCCGCATCCATGCTGGATACCATCATTCATGAACTCCTCACCCCGACTGCTTTCATCCCAGAAACTACTGATGTGCTCTGAGACAGTGGCAGACTCCTTTAATGGTAAAATAACAATTTGAAACCCAATATATTTAAAACCCACAACCTACCAACACTACTTCCTCGAGTCGTTCTTGGTCCTTCACTTGTATTTACATGTTTTTTTTTACTTTGTATTCTTAAATTATTCATAACAATTTGTAAGTTATTGAATTTTATTTACTCCTTTTTTTCCTTGGCCAGTGATAAGACTTGTGTTGAGAATGAAATGAAATTTCTTGCTGTTAACATTTAATGTCTATCACATTTACCAATTTATAATACAAAACCTCAAGTAAAAAAAATACAATTCTGAAGTAATAGAAAATACATTGTAAGGTATACTTTATTCATCATGCTGAACCTTCTGATCACCTTCAACAGCAAGTGCTGACCTCTTTCTGACTCACGTTTAATGCTTTGTTTATTGTTTATTTTTAACACGAAGACTTATTTAGTAATCATGCAAAAGTTCTTTTGACCGGATAAAATAAACTCAATCAGTTTTTAAACATGAATTAAAAACACAACCACACAGTTTAATTTATTTTTTGTACTATTATTAGTATTATTCATCTTTACTTTCTTTATTTTTTTTAAACCGCTTAAGGACAATAGAATTGTCCTGTGTGAAACCGCCAGTGAATTTTTCATAGACATAATTTCTTAAATAGTGACCAAACATTATTATTATTATTATTATTACGATTGATAGGCAGTTCACCTCCACCAGTCGGTCGCCAAGCCTGAGGTCTGAGAGCTCAGCGGGGGAGCCAGGATCCACAGACCGCACAAACTGTCCGCCCCTGCTTTTGTTGTTGTGCAGATTGAACCCGTAGCCGTTTTCTCCTTTGACCAGGTGACAGAGGCGAGGCAGCGGCTCCTCTGACGGTTCCGGTGACGGCTCCACCTGCAGCTGACATTCGGAAAGTCCTGTGATGTAACGTTACACATCACAGCAACACTGTGTTCATGGCGGCTGCCAGCGTGTTTCAGAACCACCACCATCCATGTAAGAAAATGTGTGTAAACCATCATCATGGGGAACCACCTTCAGTTGTTCAGGTCCATCTTCTACAGCCTGCACGTTGCTCTCTTCAGGTGTCTCTAGTCTCTCATTGTCAAAAGTGGCGCAGGGAACAATAACAACTGGGTCAAGAAACAATGTTCAAGGCCTTCCTTTCTTCTCCTCTGCACTGCTTACACACATTATTTTGTCGCGTGTTCGCAGCAAAAAGTACAAAATTAAATCAAACTGATGCATTTGAGTTTCTGATCTTTAGTGAGATTGGAACGTGAGAGGTTCACTTCATTATAGACAAGGTTGTGATCCAGAGGTCAGAGACCTAAGTGGATCAGGCTGATACATCAAGACTAAACCAAGAATGATCACAGAGCAACACGTTGCCAGTCGCAGGCCCGAGTTAAATATGCACATGGCAGCTTTGTGTGTGTGTGTGTCTGTGTGTACAGGTACTGGCAGCTGAGAGCAGGGTGACAATATTGTCGGCGCCCAGACAGTTCTGCCCTTTCTGCTTCACCAGCAGGACAGCGAGTGCTCCGACGCCGATTAAGCACACTCACATGTTAGTATTTCCGTCTGTGTGGGGACCGCTCAGTGCCGTAATAACCCTTTTCCCAGCCTCTCACCCCCAACCTAACCATCCAAAACAAATGGCTAACTTTAACCAGGACTCTGACTCAAGGACTCAAATTGAGGCTTGGATTTGTAGGATCCAGCCAAATGGTCCCTACAAAAGCACAAGGTCCTCACAAGAATAGTGTTTTGTCAAGAATCGGTCCCCACAAGTGAGGATCGACCAGACGCACACACGCTCTGTATTAACTGAGCTACGTGAGGCAGGCTGCAGTCGGAGCAGAGGAAGTGATGTTAAGGACCAAAAGGTTGCCATGGCAGGTCACCATGCTGCAGAGTAGCTTGGAAAAGCAAAGTCAGCATTTCTGTCTTGTGCACATCATCATCACCATCATCACGAACACAGCCTGCTCAGCACAGTTTGACTGTAACCACTTGTTGGTATCAAATACTATGAACCAGTACGATGACGTGCTTCAACACTGCAGAGGCAGAAGTGTGTGTTTGTGGACGCACGTGTGAACACAGTGGTTATACAAATGAGTGCATGCAGGCCTCTGCTGCCACAACATCATCAGACATCAATGATATCACGTCTGTATTGACATGGATAAACGTGAATGTCAGTCACGGTTTATTTGAAGGAATGCACAGACCGGACTTTTCATTTCCCCACAGATTCAAGCCTGTTCATTATGAAAATATGTTTCTGCAGCCTCTGGACCAAGATTATTGAAAACAATTTGTTTTCTTGAGAATAGCTGGATCGTATTAAACACAGGAGGCTGCATATTTTTTATTCTATCTGACCAAAATAAAACAATTAACACAAAATTTTCCAAGAAAGGCACTGAGACAGCGCCTACCTCCACACAGATGTTCATTTCACATGACTTTGAACAATACAGGATGCAGTCAAACCGATAAATCAAATTCCAAGATTCTGCAATCTGAATCAAATGTTCGTAGCAAAAGAAAAGGTTCACTCACTGGACCTTACCTAGCGATGCTAACAACGCTAACAACGCTGACAGAGCATTCACAAGTCATTGTGTTACAATAGTAAAACGGCAGTTGATTTATCTGATTGAATCGATTATATGCTGCGTTTTATTAAGTAATGGTTTACATTCGTACGAGTTAGATGCTTAGCTGACAGGCAAAACCTTCCAACTCTCCCTAAATCCACACTGAACATCAGCACAGTTGTTTTTGTCAACTTGTATTCAAGTGTGTCTAACTGCTCAACCTTGGTCCACACTGCAAACGTCTTGCTTCAGCATGCACTGTGCCATCTGCTTTGGTTGTTGCTAGAACATTACAACGCCACCCACAGGCCTGGCGGGTGTACTACATCACTTCACACTTCTCTGCGTTCAGTTTTTTCTTAAAGAAGATACAGCAATTGAAAGAGTGGATTCAATGATGTCCAAAAATTCTTTATGAAAAAAAAAAAAAAAAAAAAAATTCACCTGTTACAACTGTTGCAGTGTGTGACAGGATAGGAGTACGATGGCGTGAACACTCAGGCTATAAAGACATTATTCTTAGGACCATAAAAATGCAACTGATCTTGTAATGTTTTAACTTAACTGACAAAAATAAAATGTCATTATCCTAGTAGTATTGAGTAGATACACTTGGTATGTTGTGACTGTGATGGACAATATATGTTCCCCTCTTCAATAAGACGTCTTTGTTCTTGACTAACATGAGACACATGAGCTTCAGAAAACTCCCACATGACTGGATTTTTTTAGACAGAACACTCTGTGTGACGTACGAACTCTACCGTCACATTCTCATAGTTGTCAGTGAATTACATGAGAAAACAGCCATCTGAGGGCCAGCCAGTATTTACACTCCACTCAGCTAAAAAGGTGTTTGTCGTGGGAGCCTGTGGTCCAAAGGCTTGAGGCTTACTCTGTTTGGAGGCAAAACACAGAACTTTGACAGCCACTTCAGCAGTTGTCAGTGACATGGCCTTTATGAAGACTTGATATATGGAGCGGAAGAGAGGCGTTCTGTCTCAATCCAGGGAAGTCTAGACATCTGTGAAAAAGGGTTTGATATTATCTTAAAACCTGACCCTTTTGGAATCGCCACCTGATCCCGTCTTTCAATTCAGAACCGTCCCAGGACGCACGAGAGGAGCCTCACAAACAACAATGGAGTCTTAGTCAAGAATCCAAGTCTAGGCTGGAGTAAAGTTCTGGAACATTTTCGGGTGGTGCACAAAAATATTTGTGATAACAAACACAATAAAGACACCAGGCTTATCCAGCTTTAACTATCCATCTTTCTAAACTACTCTACTCTTTCTTGTAAATCCACACACTACAATGCTGTACAGACCCTCTTTCTTTTTACAATACAAAACTACAGCAGCCATGTTTACTCCTGCTTTTCTGACATGTTTGTTGAGTAATATTAAGAGCAATATTCATGGATGTAAAAGTAGATTTCAATATTCTTAAAAGGATCCCACAAGGCACTGCAACAGTCAAACTGTCAAAGATTCAGCCTTATACAAAGAGATTTCAAAGCTCACTGAACAACATCCACTGATATACATTTATGAGCGATGAAGAATTTGATTCCCACCAGCCGTTCTGCTTCTCAAGGCTTGAACTGAACCATATCTGGAGTGTTTCTGAAGGAGCTGTCATGTGATCGGCCTTTCATGGTGGATGTTTCAGGTACTGTGAGAAGAATTCTTCAGATAAATGTGTGAGGCGTGTTAACACCTTTTTTTTTGCACAAAGACGCAGCTCTCCTGGACAACAATGGGTGTTTGACATCACCACACCTCCCAGCTACTGTAGTGGCGGTAAGCTGATACGCCAGTGGGCTGCGACCCTTGTTTAGCAGGTGGATTCACAGAGTTAAAAAGGGACAAAGTAGTTTGTGTCATTTCTTTATGACTCTAAAATTCGGTTTTCAGCGCCGTTAAAATTGCCTGCAAGTTCATCTTTGAGTCCTTTTTACTCTGTGCTACTTTTTTCTTATCCAGTCCATCTGTTATTTTGACTATCCACATTCATTCAGTCATTCATTCATTCATTCACAGCTTGCCTTAGTTCCACTTGGCTCAATGATGAGCTTCCTATATCAGTACTCGGCATCCTGCTTTGCTCCGTTCACTTGCAATAGTTGTACATGTTGTGTAAAATTGGGAAAGTTCATTGATCTCAAATGTGTGAGTATCTTCTAAGGCTTCTGGCACTGAAGTCGCTGAATGTGTTTACAGTGGCAGAGACAGTCAAGCTCCTCAACATGTTTTTCAAGGCATTTTATCGACAGAAATAATAAAATCAATTGGATATTTACAGTAAACTGAATTCTAAAATGCGCCTGTGAATAAAAATGACACATCAGCTCTCTTTGACACAACGAAAGAAGTAGTGCAAAGACGTGGTGATGCTAACTGCTAAAGAAGCTTATATATATCCCGTAAAGCAGATTCAATTTAGTGTCAGTCAAAACCAGTTTGTGATACTTTTAATTTTTCCAGAGTTACAAATATGATAACTGGAGGAATTATGTTCCTGTTCATGCATAACCCTCAAAGCTGACATTTAATAGCAACATTAAAATTGAAGATTGGAGAGTGAAAAGTTTGACCTCAACCTCATCAAAAGTGGCAAACTTAAAAGGTTTGGAGACCTTTGCTTCAACTTGTTCATCCATGTGACTGACTGTCTAAGACACTATGGAGAACCTGTGTCAAACCCAAGGTCCCGGGACCTAATCCGCTCCAGCAATTTATTTTCTGTGGCCCGTAAGTGCATTAAATATGTATACGATGGCAAAAAATCAAAACCATTGCTACTATAAATGAACATCTGAAGCACATTTAAATGTTCAAGTTTCATCAATAAGTGAAGGAGATGAGAGCGAATATGCAATAAGGAAGCCATATGCATGTTTGTATTTCAAGACTCACAAGAGTCTTTGTCTAGTCAGGTAGTAGTGCCTGAATTAATGGGATTGGGCCTCCAAGAAGAGAGACTGCATTCTGTGAAGTCTCAGTTTAGGCCCTTATTTACTGTTTTAGAAGTGTCAGTACACTGCTATAAATATACTGCTATAAACATTCTGCTTGGTCCATGACTTTCCTGCTGCAGAGCAACTTCTGCACCAGCTTCTGACATCATCATCAGTTAACACAACACAAGGCAAGACGAGCACCCACCTCGGGGTCAGTGGCTGTACTTGACGTCAGAGACGACCTCTTGCTTCTGACTTGTGTGCTCCGCCGCACATCTACAGCAGTGAAGAAGTGGCTGGGTTTTGGTGTGAGAGGTGAGCTCCCTCTGGGCAGAGGAGAGGCCGAGGGGGTGTGTGCCGGTGATGGACGGGGCGAGAGGGTTCCCATCTCTATGGCTAAGTCTTCGGTGCAGGGCAGGCCGCAGCTCTGCAGGTACTCGTCCGTCTCTCTGTCCACCACCAGGAGTCTGGTGCGGTGCGGAACCTCACAGATCAGAGAAACAACCTGGAAGACCAGAGAGAAGTTGAGGATAGCAGTAACTGGTTTGGGCACCTGGCAAGACATGCCAACAAAAAGGGAAATGAAATATAATCCTATATTATATATATTATATCCTCATATACATATGAGGATATCTATATGAAGATAAATATATATATATCTATAATATAAATAAATGAGGATTCTCCTTACTAAAACCGCCCAGGCGCAGTAAAGCATCCAAACTGTCAGCACATAGCTTTGCAGTATGATAAATAGAGGCCCAATTTCTTCATGCCTGAGCTTGTGGAGAGTAAATACAGTTCATGTTGTGCACACCACTCATAATGTATATTCATTGCATCAAAATTACAAAGCGGCACAAACTTAAGACATAATTCAGGAAAGTTGGGAAGCAGAACAAATAGATGTGGGCAAAAATTTTTTATATTTAAATAATTTAAATATCACTTACTCTCCTTCACCGCGGATGTATGACATGAGTATATGAATATAGACTTTATCCATGATAAATCTGCGTCATATGTGTCAGTTAATTATTACTGTTGTTTTCGAGGGCGATGGTTTTGGTCAAAATCACTTAAAAAGTTATGGACAGATTTGGATGAGACTTTCAGGAAATATGTGAAATGGGTCAAGATACAAATGATTCCATTTTGAGAGTGAGGCGTAGGTTTTTTTTAAGGATTCTTTGACATTGAGAGAAAGTTTTGGGGAGGACTGAAGCTGCTTGCAAACTAACTACTAAAGTCACAGAAATACAGCTGTTTAGTTCGCCTAAAGGGAGGGCCAGCTCTGTTCTTATTCACTGAGGAGAAAAGGTCTGTATTTGACAGTCTGTCGTGAGACAACAACACGGAGGTTCTCATGACACACGGCTCAGATTGACCCATATCGGGCTTCGTGCATCTATCCGGCTCCCCAGGCAACGGAAAAGTGGTTCAACAGGTAAAGAACTTATCCAACTCCTCAAGTGTCGTTTCCCCCCACAACTGTACTTTAGAATAGGTGACTCACTTGTTGGTGGCTTTCATTTTCCACGTTTTCCCCGTTCACCTCCACCACTCGGTCTCCGGGTCTCAGCCCGGCCATGTCCGCCGATGAAGCGAGCTCCACTTTTCGGATGAACTGTCCACCTTTGTTGCGTTCGCCGTGCAGGTGGAAGCCATATCCCGTGGCCCCTTTGGTGAGGAAGCAGAGTCTGGGTCTCAGCGCGTTTTCCATCGCTGAAAGTCAAAGTTGAGGAGCAGGTGCGAGGCTCTCAGGAGAGCAGACGGTGCTTCGCATCGGTGAGGTGGCGGATCCACAACATGAAGAAGAACTCCATTGAATCACAGGTCACCATCATTTCGGGAATAAAAAACAAATAAAAGGGCGTCTTAAGTTGTTAAAAAGTGGTTAATCCATGCTTTGAGACGAAGCGATGGGGCGGGAAAGGGCTGGAGTCAGTCGAGGTCCGTCCATCAGAGCAGTAATCCGCCAGCTGAGATTAGAGAGATGTTCTCGTACCTCTGCGCTCCTGCTGCGCGCAGTAGGAGGCGTCCGGCCAACAGGGATGACGACCCCTGCTGGTGGAAAACCTTCTCCCAAACTCAATCCCACTAACGTCAGTATGTGGGTATTCCCCTCAAGATCGGAATTCAAGGGATGAACTTCAAACTTATAAACAATGAACGCATCTGTTCACGAAAAGACATGTTTATTTAGAGTTATGAAATGCAAGTTGACAAGCACTTATTTTATGACTTTGTCCTTTGGTTGTTTGTAGTACAAACAGCTTGATGACGCAGGCGGCAACTGTGAGAAGATACAGAGTGTAACCACAGATTTACGAAAATAGCTAGCTAATGGGTGTACAGTTAATAAAAACACAGCTTTTACTGAACTGTATTCAAACATATCGTCTTCAGTTACAAGTCCAGCTTGGCCTTCGCTCTCCTTTTTGACCCTCCACAGTCAACCTCTTGTTTTAGTTTCTCATCTTTAAACTCAGACTCATGTCCAGGGTCACTTTTGAATTTGTGGGACGTCGTGGGGGTTGGAGAGCGCGGGGACCGAGCTTTAGGCCTCTTGGCGGGTGAGACTTTGTGAGCAGACGGACAGCTGTGCTGGTTCAGGCACACGGAGCAGAGAGGGTTGACAGGTAGACAGACCTGCTGTCCAAAACCAACCAGGAGCCAGTTGATTTCACTCCACAGCTCCCTGTGATGACAAGCATATCAGAGACTGAAAAAAAGAACATTCTGAAGACAGCGCAGTTCTCCTGCTCATGAGGAGAAAACGCGTTGAGTCAATGATCCTGAAAAGGAAACTGGGTCAAATTCATTGACTGGTTGTGTTTGTTGCGTTGAACCCAGTTAACAAGGTTAAAGGTATCATCAGTTACCTTGGTAACCACTCCTCCAGGGCTCTCCGAGTCTCCTCTGGGGTCTTGGTGGGCTTCCTGAGCCAACCCAGTCGGTTAGAGATGCGGTGCACATGTGTGTCTACACCTGCGACAACCGAATAATTGAAACATATCTTCACCACAGTATTAGACCAACCAAAGCTTAAATACAGAAGTTGCTTTCTGTTTTGGAAGCAAAGCAAAAAAATATATAGTATACTATAGTAGTACAGTATGTGTATACTATAGTAGTATAGTATGTGTAAATGCTAAAACCGTTCCTGTATTCCCACATATTGTTACTTGCAATATTGTTTCAATGTCTGTCGCGGCCCCAATGTTCTTCAGTGAAAAGACATGAGGCAGAGAGGAGTGTGGATTACGCACCGATGCCCGACACCTGGTCCCATGCAATATCCATAGCCAGGTGGGCCATCTTGGGCCCAACCCCGGGTAGCCGAACTAATCCCTCCACTGTGTTGGGGATGTCTCCCCCGAACTCTAGTTGCAGCATACTTGCTGTCCTCTTTAGATATTTCACCTTGCTCTAACAAAAACAAACAAAAAAATGTAAGAAGCTTTTACAGACACTTGAGTGAAATGCTTACCCTCCAGAAGCCAACGGGGTAGATGAGCTTTCCTAGTGTTTCATCATCAGTAGCCAGCAGATTTTCAACAGAGCATCCATGAGCTCGGAGCTTTTGCATAGCTGCAGCAGTCACCTGGTCCCTGGTCTGACTGGACAGCATGAGCGACACCAAAACCTGGAACCGCCTCACCTGTGCTGACATCACAACACTTTTCAGTGCTGAATAATTTCTGACACACACTAAAATAGAAGGCGTGTTGGTGTACATTTGGTGGTGCGTCAACATCATAACACTTCTCTGCTCCCATGTTGTCTACAGGTGCGTCTCTGCTGCTCCTCATCTCCCTTATGTGTCCCAGTTGTCTCGTCCAGTCCAGAGGCTCCCAGGACTCCGTCTTCACTCCAGTATCACTGTTTTCATACTCCACTTTTAGCTGCCTTCGTCTGCGGGCGTGTGATGAAAGTGGCCGAGTTTGTGTTTCTGACTTGCTCTGATCGCATTCATCTGTGAAGACAAATAGCTCAATGGGAAATAACAGCAAAGGGATCATTGTGCCTGGAAAGTTACCATTTGATGAGGATCTTTGCTCACAGACTGCAGCCTCCTCCTTCTCCAACTTCACCGGGGCTGCTGGCTCTGACAGTGGTCCTGGATTCGTGGCCCCCACTCTACTGCTAAGTTTAGATAACAGAGTTTGACGTTCACCAGTCAGACCTGGACCGGCGCTGCTTCGCATAAAGTAATGTGACGTCATCATAACACTTGGGAATGTCTTCATCGTCTCCAAGCTGTGGATGATGAAACAGTAGTCAGTTTTCATAGTTTCCTCCATTTCAAATCATGTTTTGTAACGTAATACTGCCTCAATTCTTCCCACAACTGTAACACGTGTTGTCCTCTCAGCAGCTCGATAAGGGTTGTTTAACTTAACCGTTCGTTACTTCAGTAACTACATGCACGTTTGTACAACTGGTCGGTTTGTTTAGATTGAGAAAATGACTATTACCGTCACGTGATTGTGATCCTTTTGTCACAATGGACTTCAACGTGATGCAACGAAACATGACGCAATATAAAAAGACGCATTTTAGTCATCCAAGTAACGCTAACTAATATGGTTAGCCATTTTGTACGCGTTAGCAAACAGTCGCGTCTAATTCCATGAAACTACATTTCCCAGTCGGAATTGAACCGAACGTGCTTCTGTCGGAAGCACTTCACGCTGTCGAACCTCTAACTTCCGGATAAAGCTCCGACCCGATGTTTTGAGCATGCGCGATCAGCATTGCTGTTTCGATCACGTCACTACGGCATCCATGTCAGGACTGGCTTCGTCCAAAGTGTTCCTTCCTATGAAACAAAAATAGGTTTGTCTCACGTTTTCCTCGATAAACACCTTTCACAACCACTTTGACAGATTTCAACCATAGGGGGAACTGTATTATTGTTATGTGTGTAAGTTAATAAATTAAATAAATGAATCAATGTAAATTAAAACAGCTACTTTATTTACCATTTGTAAGTATATAAGTAACTTCATGTGTAATGGTGTAAGTACTCTGTATTGGTAACAGTTAGTACTAAAATGCCAGTACACATACAGTACACTAAATGTTTTGGAAAATAATAATAATAATAAAACACTATTGTTGTTGTTGTTGTTGTTGTTGTTGCATTGAATAAGGCATCAAGACGAAGGTTTGAAGCATTGTAGTAGCAGTATGTATTTTGGACTGGGAAGTGATGGTATTTATGAATTGATTATGAATTCTTATGTTTTGAGACTGACTGACAATACAGTTTCCATTGTATCTCCAAAAGCTATTAACAGCATTACACGGTTGTAATTAAATGCGTTTTAATAGCCCATGTCATTGTAAAATAAAGTTAATATCACGGGAATATTATCCTATTAAAAGCGCGAACGACATTATTGTCTTAGTTGAGACTCCGTCGTTTCGTCATCACCTGAAGGCCGCTGCTTCGGATCCGACCCTGGTTCGCAGAACCAGCCGTGCAAAAGCTGTCAGAGGACTGGGACTGGATCCACACCAGAACAGTATCACTGTTCCATTGCCACCCTCCTATCCGAACTCGACCCAAACGTAAGGCGCTTCCTCGCAGATATCAGCAAATGTCATCTCATTGTTGAAGTAAGTGGAGGTTAGCAGGAAGAGTGGATTGGGATTGTTGTTGTTTTGGAATACTAACCATAAATGCTAACCCTTGGTTGAAAGCTAACGGTTCAGCAATGCTATGGTAGAATTTTCCCTCTTCTCTTTTACTGGTCTAATGACAGTCGTGAACGTATATTCTGCTATGGCGCTCGTAAGGTCGGGTTTCACTACGGCATTTCTGCTGTCAAAACATCCTCTGAAAGTCTTCAAACCAACAGGAAAACTACAAACGAACAACAGTGTGATTATGCCAAAACTGCGGTGCGTTTGTTTTACTCATAAGATGCTGGATGAAGTAGAAATACAACTAACAAAACGTCAAATATCACAGCATTGCCACAATCGAGTTAGTTCTCCTATAAATTTTAAACATAGTATATTCTGGGTATAAAACCTCAATGCAACGCACCTAAGTATGTTGAAATTGTTTACTTTGTTTTGTGTTCTCAACTCCATCATTTTTTACAAGTCAAGTTTCTTATTTTAATTGGTGAACTTCCTTTTATTCTTTCTTCACTTGTGTTAGGTTGTTGTTCTTGTTGTGTCTTCATGTCTGAAGTTATCCAAATACACACTATGACTATCTAATAATATTGTATTCACCAGGAAGACACGGAATGGCTGATAAAATAACTGAACTTGCAGCGGCTTTATCAAGAATGTTAGAGAATAGCTTCATCAATGTTTGGTGAACTTGAAATGACCAACAACATGACCAACAAACTTTCTCCATCCAAATTTGGTGCCTCCAAGGAAGTCCACTGTCCTCAAATATATATATATATATATATATATATATATATATATATATATATACACTGTAATACAGTATATAACTTGGAGGAGTCATAGTGAGTGAGTGAGTCAAGAATGCTGGAGTCAATGTGTACACTGATCATTATTGTTTCGATCTTGAAGGAAACCATGAATAAACCACCCAGCAAAGAAACTCTGAAGGACAAAGTGAAGGGAATACTTGGACTGGGGTCATCTCGACCACCCACCAAGCCAACTGACCCCAGATTTTCTGAATGCATCATTACCGCAGAGATCATCAGGGTAGACAATTATTCAACGAACCTCACATAATCATATTATGTTTTTAGAATTGAATGTAAAACAAAACTCACTTCTTGTCCAGGAACTCCAACCAGATTTTGCCCTGAGCAACCGAGTTCGAGCCATGAACCATGTCTGTCATCTTGCCAAAACCAAAAAGTTTGAGGAGGTTTGTTGGCTATAAGTTTCTTAGTGTTTTCCCCTGCGCTCTTTTATTTGACACAAGTTTTCATGGTTGCTACAGCATGCTGTGGAGTCTGTGTGGAAATCGGTGGAAGACATACTGTCACCTGAACACCCAGCCGAAGCCAGGCATGCGGTACTGCAGCTACTGAGGGCCATCATACAAGGACAGGTGGAGTAGACTAACTCTTGCAATTACATATCCGAAGCAATCTGACACACTCTATTCTCTCTTTTAGGGTGAAAGGCTTGGCTCTTTAAGAGCTTATTTTTTTAAGGTGATCAGAGATTACCAGCCATGTAATGAGGACCTCTCCGATCGACTGGAGGTCTTCAAAGCCTTAACAGAGAATGGAAAAGATATCACATATCTAGAAGAAGATATAGGTCAATACAAACACTTGAGCTCATTTCTTGTGCGTCTTATTTGGTCACTCAATTGCTTTTGCTTGTGTGTTCATCATGTTTCAGCTCGGTTTGTCCTGCTGTGGATGGATATCGGACTCACTGCTGACTTTCTCAACGTCCTTGTCAACTTGGTCAAATTCAACAGCTGCTACCTCGACCAGAACGTTTCAATCTTGGTCCAGTAAGTGATGCGTCAACACTCCATTGACAAGGAGTTCTACTTTCTACTGAATGTATTTTTTAATAACGTCTTTACGTTTTACTTCCACAGCAAAATTTGTATTCTGTGCAATAGAACCACATCATCAGTTGACATTGAAGTAAGTGACTCTATGTTTGTGATACACTTGAAAATAATTCTGAACTGATAGAATCATGTTCATGCTCATTACTCGAAGGTTTATTTTTTTAAACTAAAGGTATCTCTGCTTTAATAAATAAATTGTACTCCTTCAACACAGACTGTGCCGCAGGATGAGTGCATTCCTGCCACCTGCCTTTATTTTCTGCTTCATTACTGTCTGATATCAGGTCATTTCTGCAATTCTTTGTGCGTGCGAACGTCAGAGCTAATTTCATTTAATCAAATATTGTTTTTAAAGTGTAGAATAAAATGCTCTTCCCCACTGTGACCTTTATAACAACCATGTGATATACCCTCCTTTTTAAAATGGTCTTGAATAATGATTTTAAAAGCAAGGTGAGGTTTACATTCCTGCCTGGTCAGCTTGTGCTCAGACATTAGATTTTGTTGTTTTTTTTGTGTCAAAACTGAAAGGGAAAGTCAACTGTCAAAGGCCTTTTAATTTGAGACCTTCACAGCGTTATGGAGAGAAAAGCTAAGGTTGCAAATTCTTCACTGTCTTCATTTTTTTAGGTTGCACTACAAGTGTTAGATGCGGTGGTCTGCTATAACTGCCTGCCCTCTGACTCTCTGACTGTTTTCATCATCACGCTGTGTCGCACGGTGAATGTGAAAGAGTTTTGCGAATCATGCTGGAAGGTAAGCAAGCTGCCACTCACAGCCTTTCTTTTAAAATAGTTTTGCCTGACTGAAGCGCCACATCTTCCTGTGATTCTGCTTTTCCCAGTTGATGAGAAAGGTACTCGGCACTCACCTTGGCCACAGTGCCATCTACACTATGTGCCGCATAATGGAGGAAAGGTAGTATCCTATACAGTATAGTGTAATCCTGAAGGTGTCAGTGCTTGAGTGTTTTCCCTTCTTTTTTTCCCAGTATGTACATGGAGGATGCACCGTTACTGAGAGGTGCTGTGTTCTTTGTGGGGATGGCGTTGTGGGGAGCTCACCGGCTTCCAGCACTGAAGAACACACCTACGCTTGTTCTTCCGTCATTCTACAAAGTAAACCACTTTTGAGTTTCTTGTTTTTAGATATCCAAAAGAAGTTTGACAAATGTGCGTTCATGCTTGTCTGAAGATCACATTTCACACCTTGAAATTACACTCTTGAAAGTACTTTGTTTTCCACCTACAGGCTATGTCATGTGCCAATGAAGTGGTCTCCTATGAAATTGTCTTGTCTATCACAAGACTGATCAAGAAGTATGGGAAGGAACTGCAGGTGGTCACCTGGGACATTCTCCTGCGAATCATTGAGCAACTTCTGCAGCAGATTCATGTAAAAACCCAGTCAACTGCCATGCTACAGAGGTATTTGTTTGCTTGATGGCAGTGTGTTTCCACAGACGATCGGCGGTGCAGAGTTGAAGAAGATAGTTTATGAGCTGCTGACCACAGTAGAAGAGCTGTATGAGCAGAACGGCTACCATGGGTCTACAGAGAAGTTCTTTGCTCTGGTGGAGAAATGTGCTGATAAAAGACCTGTCAGTTCCTTTTCTGTCTTTTTGCACATCATGCCTTGTGTGTGGTTGCTTATCTGTGCTGTGTTTTAATGTGGCAGGATGCATCAGTTTTGACCCTCATCTCATATAGAGCTCAGTCCATTCAACCTGCCAAGGACGGTTGGATTCAGAGTCTTCACCGACTCATGGATAAGTTCTTTAGGTGAGATTCCTAGTGGCTCTGAGTTGTTTAATCTTTGATAGATAAATATTCTCCTTCAGGAACGAGACCCGAAGTGTGATCCGGATCAAAGTGCTTCATATCTTGTCCTTCGTGCTGAGCACCAACCGACAGCTGTATGAGGTACGGGACTTGTTCTTTTCTTTTCAGCCACACTGAAGTGGAAATGAATGAGCCTCTGCTCAATGTCTTTCAGGACGAGCTGATAGAAATGGTGGTGATCCCGCAGCTCAGTGCGATCGCTGAGGACAAAGACCTGGCTGTGAGGAAGCAGGCCACGCAGCTGCTGGTTGACCTTGCTGAAGGCTGCACCACCCACCATTTTACCAGCCTGCTGGATATCATTGAGAGAGTATGAGCACATCGACTCAAGGGGCAGTGGTGACTGTCACGGGAAGCTTCAGTGATTTCACTTGTTGCTCTCTCCTCAGGTGGCCAGTCGATCAATGTGCTTAGCTAATTTGGAGATGGGGGAGTGGGAGTCCTCTGCAGAGTCTCCCATGGATGATGTCAGAACTGCTGTACTGGGCCTCCTGGAGATCCTCCAGGTCTTGAAATAATATTATTATTATAGCGCACATGATGTCATTCAGTAGTTCTAGTGCGGCATGTGTGCATGTCACCACACACATACGCTTGCATGTAGTGTTTATGTTTTCCCCAGCCTCTCACCCTAAACCTAACCATCCAAAACAAATGGCTAACTTTAACCAGGACTCTGACCAAACCTCAATTCAGTTTTAAAGACCCAGTTTTAATCCTCAAATGGAGGCTTAAACATGTGGCGACCGGCAAAGGCCCCCACAAATAGCAGAAGGTCCCCACAAAGAGGTGTGTTTCCAATGTTTGGTCCCTACAAGTTTAGCTATACAAGGACACACACACTCATCTTTTCATCTTAGTGAAGACCATCCCAGATATAATGCCTTCCCTAGCCTCTCACCCTAACCTTAACCTACCTTAATCTAAAATAAAAAAACTTAACCTTTAATCTTAACCAAACACAAAGCCAAATACAATAACCTAGTTATTTTGAAGGTGTAACCCTCAAAACCCATCCTCCCTTTGCAAAAATGTTGTTGTCGCTCTGTTAGTTAAAAACTGATTCTCACAAAGATAGATGTACAAAAACTAACACACGCTCTTGGCATAGTGATAATAATGAAACTGTAAATAATAAATCATTAACAAGTAACATGTATCCCGCTGTGTTTCCCATAACAGAGCAAGATGTACAGTCTGCCAGCTGCACACGCCAGTCGTGTTTACGAGATGCTTATCAGTCATCTGCAGCTCCACTACAAAAACAAGTACAGCTCTGCCATTGCTTCCAGAATCAGACTGCAGGTAATTCATCGATTGGTTTGTCCAAATGTGATGTAAAAAAAAAAAAAACGTGTCTTGGTTTTGATTTGCTTCTGTTGCGACTGTTCACGTCTCAGGTCTTCGACTTCTTCCTGATGATGCGGGCAGACTCCCTCCACCGTGTCGGTATTGTTAACAAAGACGACGCTATGAGGTTCAGCCCTTACTGTTATTGTGACACTGGGTGAGGAGAACTTGTGTGGCTTTTTGACACATTTTTCCTTGTGTTTCTCACACTTTTCCGGATGTTCCTGTGTTCAATTTGCACAGGTTGTTTACACTGGTAGTCTGGTCTTTTTTACTCCTTGCAATGGATTCCCTGATACAATTGCATTCCTTAGTCAGTCAATGAAGTGAATGGTTTTGCCTTTAATTTCAGGGAAGCGGAGAAAAGACCCAGTGAGAAAATAGCTGCTGGTTTGACATCGCCCCCTGCTGGTGGTCCTGCTCCATCAGCTGCTGCTCCCACAGCCACAGTCCAGATTAGAACAGCCCATCTGCCCTACTCTCTTGCTTTCAACGTCCTCCTGCAGTGTCTGAAGATGGTACAGATGCACTTGATACTTGAACGAGCTCCACTTTACTAAATTTTACTGAAATTTCTGCAATCAGAAAAAGAACGTGATACAAGTGAAGGTGTGTAAATGTTCTGTGTTGAGTCGACTGTCGTTGCTTTTGCAGGAAACGGATTGGAAGGTGTTGAAGCTGGTTCTTGAAAAGCTGCCTCTCACTCTGCAGTACAAGGTTTTGCTGCTCACCTCGCCCTGCAGCTTAGATCAGCTTTGTTCTACGCTCTGCTTCATGGTGATTTACTCCGGAAAATATCATTTCTGTTTAGTAAAATACACAAGCTCATGTCTTGTTTCATTTATTTTATTTCATTTTATTTTCAGGTGACTGATAGGTTGATCTCAGAACGCCTGAAGAAGATCCCGGATGGCTTTTCCCGCACAGATGTTCAGTTAGCAGTCCTCCCAGTCCTCACCGCGATCACTTCCTACCACAGTTACTTGGATCAAGCAAGACAGGTACCTGCCACTCGCTATCCAGCTGTGCTGATGCTTCTCTGAGAAATGCACTGACAGAAGGTCGTCGCATTTATTTCCCTTCTCTTCAGAGAGAGTTGGTTCAGTGCCTGGAAACTGGTCTCATCTATCGCTGTGCCAAACAGTGTGTGGTGGCTCTCACAATGTGCACCGTGGAAATGCCGGAGATCATGATTAAGCTCCTGCCCGCGCTCATCGTCAAGCTGACTCACATCTCGGCCACTGTTACCATGGCGTCACCAATGCTCGAGTTCCTATCAAGTGAGTGAAAATATGCCCCGACAGCTTCTAGTGAACTGATGTCCCATTTCCGACTTCCCAGCTTTGGTACGCCTCCCCCATCTGTACGCCAATTTTGTAGCCGAGCAGTATATCAGCGTGTTTGCCATCTCGCTCCCCTACACCAACCCGTCCAAGTAAGTACTCTCTATGGAGATGTCAAAACGCCAAACCCTAACTCACCTGCTCCTGTTGCCAGGTTCAACCAGTACATCGTGTCCCTGGCTCATCATGTCATTGCCATGTGGTTCATACGCTGCAGGCTTCCCTTCCGTAAAGACTTTGTTCAGTACATAACCAAGGTGTGTGCTCATATGACAACTAAAGTGTGGTGCTTTTTAGATATCTATGTGTCACAATGATATGTGTGTGCCAGGGAAAACGATCACAATGGGTTTTCTGTCTTCAACAGGGCTTGCGTTCCAACGCCCTTCTGCCATTCGATGATAGTCACGAGCAAAGTTCCTTTCGTGCTCGAAGTACCAGCCTCAACGAAAGACCCAAGAGGTAAACCAATCATTACCAGTGCCAGCAATGTTGTGGTTTCCACCACCATGATGTTTGTCAGGATGGTGTTGCCATGGTGATCATTAGGGCATTGTAACTGAGATGTATGTGTTCAACGGGCTTTTCATGTGGTTGTCAAACCAGGTCTAAAAGGCTGTTAGACTCAGCTGCTGTGAATAGGAATTTACTCTCCAGCCTTTGGATCCAGATCTTTCCACCTTATGATAGTGGAAGAATATTTGGAAACGCTAAATGTTTCAGTTAAGAAGCAAGAGGAAACCATGCTCTGTTCTGGAGTAAAATGGGTTTAATAGTTTTCTATTAAACCCATTTTACTTGACAGTGAATTGGCAAGGCTTCTATTTTAGAGCAAACATGTAGACACAAATGAGCAGGGTGGGAAGTGGAGCACGTGATAAACCTACCTTATTGCCTTTCAAAATGAGACCATCTCTTTTCTATCTATGTACAGATAGAAAACAGTGTTTCACTCCTCCTTCAACTCTTGGTGGAAACTGCGGTGTCCTTTGTTCATGAAAAGGACCGATAAAGACCGTTTCTCATCATAAACATCAGTGTCAATTCACTAATTTTAAATGTCAACTGAACCAAGTTCTTTCCAGGAGTTCAGAACTTCCTCTGAGGTCATTTGACTGCTGATGAGGCAGGTACCCAAAAGTAGTAAAAGAATTACCTGTTACTGCATAAGAATAGCTTGATCGTTTTTGAGTATGTTGAATCTCCGACTGCTCTCATGTTCCCCTCGCTCTTAACACACAAGACCAGAGCAGAAACCCCTCACTAGCCGACCCCTCAGGTCCTTCATGTCTCTTGTTCTCCTGCTTTCCACTCGACTATGACTGTGCTGCTTGTACCCTACCTGTGTTTCGAAGTGCCCGGTGAAGTTTATTGTCATTTTAACAACAGGTTTTTATTAGCGTGATAGTGTTTTTAAGTTGTGGCTGGCCGTGCTCCGCCCCTCTGATTGAAGCCTGGTGTTTTTGGTCATTTGATCAGCACCGTAATGACTGTGCAGTCCTTCTACTGTTCGACTTTTCTGTGAACCTCTGCTTGAAGGTCCATGTATCATTCAGTCAATGTATATTTTTCAACATTTCGCACAGACTCAGGTGCAATATCCAGCTGGTTAGTTAACATTGACTTATGTGTACGGTGCTTTGTACAAAGTGCAAGTGAGTTGAGCGAGTGCAGCAATGACTTGAGCTTTGCAAAGTTATATATAACTGGATCTGCTTTTTGCAATGTACAACATAGTCCAAGTAAATGTTTTCTATGTAAGGCATCTGTTACTGATCCCTCGTCGGGGTAACAGTATTACTGAACACTTTGTTGACAGTTCATTTAAAATGATTCTAGCTGAAACCAGAAGGTTTTAGAATGATTCCTGGACCCTTCACTATGTCCCTGCTTCATGAAGTGATGTATATTTTGTTGCTGTATAATTTTTTACTTGGCAGCAGCTCTTGTGCCCCCTGCTGTTGCGCGTGTGTTTTTCTTTTCAGTTACTGTTTTGATTTGCTCTCCTTGACCTGATTGTGTTTACTGCTGTTAATTTTCACCTTGTTTTGTTTTCCTTTCGATCCTTCGTTTGACCCCGCCACCGCCTCCTGCGATTGGCTGCTATGTTGTGGTTTTGGGGGTGTCACCGTGGATCCTCCATATGTTGCTGCTGGCCCCCCTCCTCCTCCTCTGTGATCTCTTGTGGTCCCATCCACTGTGCCCCCCCTCCCATGTGATGCTACCCGCTTATGTTACTCTGGTGTTCCGACGGCGACTCCTGCTGTTTCCTGCTCCATCCTTACACCCCCTCCACCCCAAAACACCTTCATGACGACCCCCCGCTCCTCCCCACCTACCTCTGTCACCACGACTCGGGTGGCACCTTGCCTTGGTACGCATCCCAGTCTGCGAGCTGCGAAAATGGCCAAGGCGACAGCGGTGGTAGCCAATAGCAGCAGCTCTCCAGTTAAAGAGCTGAGGGACCTGTCAGCCATGGATGCTTTCCGCTCCCGCAGCATCAGTGTCTCCGAACACGCAGTCCGCAGGTTAGAAAGAGCCTCCAGGGTAACAAAGCCAAACAAAACTATCTGAACACTTCCTTTTGCTGCTTCCTCCGGGGGGGAAAAATTGGGTGGTGGGTCATTCATACTTACCGTCAAGTGTGAGATTTCGGGTGGTCGGTGTCAAAGACACCTGGAGCGGGTGGTGCATGCTAGAGGAAGGTTTGTGTTTATCGACCACTTTTATTTTTTCTGCAAGCCTGCCTTTGTGTTATGAGCTGTCTTTGCATGCGGTTTGAAGACGCATCACTGTCCATGTTGATGCTTTTGGTTGCTTGGACTGAGTGTGCATAACCCCAAAAATCTCTCCTGCCATTGTCGATAACTCAATGAGATGTTAGCTTCCTATTTGCTGTGCAACAACAACTAATAATATACACGTATGTATGTTTTAAAATGGACCTGGAATATTTAACATGGTCTGTTTAGTTAACATGGACACACAACACTGAAAAAAGACCATATTGTTAATATAATGTGCCTAATATTCAAAATGTACTTGTCTTCTTTTCTTTGTCTTATTTTTCTTTTTCAATTTAGATACTCATGCAGTGTTAATCTTAAATTAGCAAAAGATGCTAATCATATTAGCTTTCAACTGTTCCTTTAAAGCAGTATTCCTCTAGAGTATAAAAGAAATTACTGCCACCTCATGTTATAAAACTCTAAAATCTCTACTTTGTCATATGTTATTGTAGTAAATGAGATAGAAACGAGTTGCTTAAATGTTCCCATTGCTTTCGTGAAATTGTATTGCGATGGACACACATTGGACCCCTGTGATATGTGCACTCATGTTGCTTTTTATGCAGCTGTTATGAGATAAGTGATGGCATTCACTCAGACGCAAACCAACAAGGTGATATATGAATGATCGCTCTTGCTGTTTTGGGCTTGTGAATGAGGCATGTTTTAAACAGGTGTGCCACATTGGGATTAAGGGAGGTCACATGTATTTGCTTGCCTTTTTTTTTTGGTCCCTGTATTGCATGAGGGCCAGATATGTATTTGTGTATCAGTGCCTGCATGTCCAAGTGCACAGTCACTTTGTATCACTCCACATCTGTCCTCTCTTTTTCAATCTGTGTGTTTGCTCCTGACAGGATGCACACCTCGACAACCACCTGCAGTCTGGGCTCAGCTGATGAAAGCGCAGTAAATCAGGCCGATGAGGGGCTCAAGACCGTCCACCTGGAGCTGACCGAGACCTGCCTGGACATGATGGCGCGATATGTGTTTTCCAACTTCTCTGCTTTACCCAAACGGTCAGTGTGACTGAGATGCTGTGTGTTTGACATGATCAGCATGTGTGAAATTCAACCTTGGTCTCTTCTGAACTGCCCTCCAAGGTCTCCTATTGCTGAGTTCCTGTTGGCCGGGGGCCGCAGTATGACTTGGCTGGTTGGCAACAAGCTTGTGACCATAACAACCAGCGGAGGGACTCGAACGCAAGCGCTGCTGGGTCTGGACATGTCTGACCGGCTGGCAGGAGGAGGGGAGATGACTAGGTCATCTATGGAATACAATGCAGTGGATTTGTCTTCGTTGTTTTGTCACTAATTGTTGGGACTCATTCTGCAGGTCTGATCCGTCGCTGCACACCAGAATCACCAAAGAAGCTCCGGCCAAACTGGAGTCACAATCCAGTCAGAAACAGAGCAGAGCGTCGCGTATACGGGTCCGCTCTATATCAGGTGACGCCATCTGAATACCAGAGTGTTCTGAAGTTGTGACACAGGATTCCAAAGCTTAGCATTAGCTAGTGCTAGAAGCCAGTTTTCTGTCTCAAATGTGGGCGGTGTATTTTCCCCTGATCCTGTGGGTTTGTGGGGTTGTCAGTATGTCAAAGTGTCAGTGTGCATAGAAGGCCAATATGGACATGCATTAAAAGGCTGTTCTTTTTTGCAGCCCATTGATAGCTGTACAGCTGAGTAATATAAAAAACATTATTTTCCCATCTCCCCCTGTAGGAGGGCATGCGCTGCGCGCTGGCCCTGCTCAGAGCCTGAGTCCTCTGGTGTCCCCTTCTGAGGGCGAGCTGGCGGCTCAGCTCTCCCCCTCTGGCACTAACCTGGAGGGTCTCAGTCCCTCCTCATCGACGTCCGCCACCTCCTCAGCTCCTCCGCCCTTCAAAGACAACCCCAGCCTGGCAGACGTTGTCCCCATGCTAACACAGGGTTGGGCAGAGATCTTCATCCGGAGACCCTCTGGTACGCAGACTGTGTGGAACCTATGCACCCCTTCCTTTTCTTCCCCGCTAGTTGCTTTTGATATAGATGTGTTGTCACCTGACCACTCTGTCAACATCATGGATCAGGCTGTAAGTCATTCTAGGCAGCGGTTGTTTCGTTCCTGTCAGGAAATGTACCTTTTTTTTCGACTGAAGACTCTTGTTAAGAGTGTTGCTGTGTGTGATAGAGAGGGGGTTTGCTTGTGTTGTTTGGAGAGACAACTGTGGCTGTGTTGAACAGGAAACACCAGCTGGCTCATGTGTCTGGAGAACCCTCCGAGCCCCTTCTCCTCGGAGCTGGGTAACGTCCCCCTGCAGGAGCTCTCCACCGTCCTCATGGCCATGGAAGGAGTGAAGGAACGGGCGCCCCACGCCGCCAGCGCTCCAGCCAGCACCGCGGTTCCCCCGAGTGAAACTGAAATGCAGAGCCATAAAGGAGCAGAGCCACATGTGATCCAGCGCTCAAACACAGGTAACAGACTACATGCTGCATCTTTTGCTGGTCGTGACTTGAAGGCTTTTTATAGATGTGCATGTTGCCAGGATGCTACTTTCATAGATACATCCACAGTGATGTCAGAGTCACATGTAGTGGGTGAAATGGGATCTTCAATGTGAGCAAGAGCTTTGTAAACATCGCGTTTCCCGCCACCTCTGCTGGATCAAGGGAACCGAGTCGCTGTTATGAGGCAGCTGTTGTTGAGGAGGACTAGTGCAAAGACAGACTCAGGAGCTCCTTCTCTCTTTGCTGTTTGTGTTTTTTTATGGGGAGAGGAGCCAAGTAACAGTTGGAATATGAGGGGCCCATTGCTGCATTTTTCCCAGCCCAGTGGCAAATTTAAAGCCTGATGTATTTACTACTTCGCACATTCACATTACAGCTGTCTGGTATCAAGTATTTGATTGATTGAACCAAATGCTTAAGAAAATGGGCGATAGATAAAGTTAACTAGTAATGAAGTTGTTTGGATTGTTGAATAAATACTAAACAATATCATTGAAAGTACTGGATTCACACGCAGAGCCAATGTTTGTTTTGCTTGGGGTCACGTGTTTATGAATGTGCAGCAGGGAGCGTTTTATTCTCCCCCCCTTCTCCAGCCTTTAACACTGGTAAATCGTGTTTTTTCTTCAACCATTTTCCCCTTCTTTTTCGAGCAGATGAAGTTGTTCTTCTGTTTATCCGTGTGTCTTATTTGTGCCACCGTCCTGTCTCTGTGCTCCCGTCTGTAGTGGACGGCTCTCTTTGCTCTGTAGGTCCACCAGCACCTGGCAGGTTGCACAGGAGCATTTCTTGGGCAGGTACCGTCCACGTGTGCCCTAATACCCAGCTCTCACCCGAGTGTCTTCTGACTCACTTCCAAACTTGAGTTTTAGTTTCTCACTCTCTCATTGCCGAAATGATGATTGAAGTTGGCTAATGCCTCAAATGCAATGTTGCCTTGATAATAATCCCTTGACAAATCACTTTAACTGAACTTTAAATCAAGTCGGAGCCCCAGAGCTCAGTACATGGTGATGGATTGTATTCAGAGCAGCAGAGAATCTACTCCATAGATGTGTCTGTGAAACACTGCGTCTCAATAAGTTTGAGTTTCCGTTTTGCTTTCCCAGTCTGTGTCTGTTCTAACTGTTGTTCTGGTCCACTCACGCTCACACAGTGAAACCCCGACCTTTTCCATCAAATACCGCCACTGCTACCTGCTTTATAACTCATTTATTTGCGCCCCCTTGAGGTCAGGAGAGGGAGTGAGTTTCTCTCTAAAAAAAGAAAAGTGCCATCAATGAAGTGCTGATTTTATTTTTGGCTACTTTGATCTTAAAGGCCTCTGGAAGCTGAACCCATAAGTGAGAAAAAAAAGAAGGTTAAAAAGTTGAGTGGTCAGGTCCATGTAGTCATTCTCCAAGGCTGTAACTCACGTCCACTGCTCTGTCCGCTTCTATCCGTCGTCTGTCATCTCCCTGTCCACTACATCCTTTTTAGATGAGGAAGGGTCGCGCCCCCTCACCTCCATGGCATCTCTGCCACTCTGTGCTGATGTTGCCATGCGACCATATCCAATGTCGCTGCCGTGCAGACAGGTCTGGGTTTCACTGGCTGGAGATCACTGACACTCCGACCTAACGGATGCATGAGGAGCAACAAAACCAGATGACTAGTTACAACTTCGGTTTCCGATCAGTGTTTGTGGACGAAGTGACGCCGACGGCTGGTGGAGTGACTCGAGTGCATGAATGTGCGTTTGAATCTGATCCGTGTGGTTTGGGATCTGACTTCATATACTGGATACTGCAGATGCTGGCAGGTGGTCATAATGTTATTTGTCGTGTAAAGTTTGGGATGACAGAGTGACTGACTGCCACTAACATTCTCCTCTGGTGAGGTCGTAGCTGCTCGACTGGGTGGGACTGACCTGTGACTTGTGCCGCAGACTCTGCTGTGGTCCTGGAGGAAGGCTCAGTGGGCGGCAGGACTCACGCCAAGTCTGACTGGAGAGTCAGTAAGGAGTTCGAACCCATGCCATCCGACCCCATCTTCATGTCCGCCGACAAGTTTCAGAAGACGGGGACGCTCAGCCGGGTGAGTCTGAGGGTCTCCTTTCAAAGCCTCACCATCTTTGTTTTTCACCCGGTCATATCTAAAGCCATCCAGTTACAGGTTTTTGTTCCAGCCAATCGCCACCATCTCACCAAACTGGTGTCAGTCTGGTGTTGCTTGTGTCACCTCAGTGGTTTTATTGGTCGGAACAAAGACCTGCACTAAAGTATCCCCAGCTTTCACCCGGCCACTGCGGCTGCTCTGTGGCGTCTATGATGAAGAACCTCTGGTTCACTTCTAACCTCAGCTCCTGTCTTTGCCAGTCCTCCTCCATGTCCAGTCAGGACGATGAGAAGTCCACCCTGGAGGAAGTGAGTGAAGGGGCCATTCCCATAGACCAGCCCTCCCTGGGGGTCTCTTCCCCGGGCAGCCAGGCGTCTGAGCTCTCCTTCCAGGTTCACAACCAATCCCAAAGCCATGGCCTGAACAAGTCCAGCTCCTCTCCTGAGCTGCAGACCTTCTCAGAAGCCTTTTCTAGAGCTGTTCACGCGGACACATTTGGAGACGCCACACAGAGCAAAGGCGCGTCAGAAGGAAGGCCTCAACTGCTTCCAGAGAAGGACAAGCTGGAGGACACTTTAGCAGCTGAGGCTCAAAGTTCCGACGCGCACAGTCAAGGAGGAGAAGGTCCAACTGCAGCTCAGAATGTAGGGGCACGGATGAGGCTGGATATTCTGCCGTCTGCCGTTCAAGCTGGGCCCATCTCCCCAAGTGGAGGACATCGACCTCGTGGTCACACCATCTCAGTGTCGGCACCGTCCTCGAGGAGAGAGACGAGGAAGGAGAGAGACTTGTACCAGAACCGGGCCGGGCCCGGCTCCTCGGAGAAGATCTCGGGACTCAATCCCAGGTGAGATGATGAGGTGAACTGGATGGATTACACCTCTGTCCATCCTGATGTTCCATGGCAGAATCACACTTTAAAATAGTTGGAGTAGATGTTCTCCTGCTCGCTGACATCATGAAGGTCTTCACATACTGTGACCTCTGAGGATAATCTGCTTTCATCTCTTCCTTCAGCTTCGTTTTCCTCCAACTCTACCACTCTCCCTTCTTCGGGAATGAAGCCAACAAGCCTCTGTTGCTACCCAAAACCCAGGTCAGTTTCCCGCATGGTGACAGTTATCGACTGTTATCGACTGTGACGTTGGTCGGGCATTACAGCTCATGGTTCCAGGTTCTCAATGACATCCTGGTCGTACTGTGAGGACTAGAGTCTGTGTTTATCTGCGTCACATGGGAAGAAACCACAGACATCAATGTCCATCTTCCTTTTGTCCCCGAGGCTCAGACACCTGCAGGACTGTGAGGTGTAGGTGTCACATGCGACATGCAACAATGCCACTGAGATTGTGACAGTTTTTTCTTTGTTTTGTTTTATTGACCACATTAAGTGACAGATTGGACCGCATTTGGCCCCCAGAGCCTCGAGTTGGTCACCATCCAATGAAAACAAGTTTCACCCTCATTGTGATTTTTTTTTTCATTTATTTATTTATTTTTAATGCTATCTTTTCCCTGAATTTCTTCTATCTGCATATTGTATTAAAAATATTATTTGTAGCGATGAGCTGTTAAATGCAGGTGACACCTCTACTGCGACCTGCTGCCCGCTCTCCCTCAGAGACTCTTGGCTCTGAAACGCCAGATACCTTGTCCTACTATCAACAGAAAAACACTTGTCAGTTATGTTTTCCATCACCTCCCTCAAGATCACATGACCGTGGCTGACTCTGCTGTGTTGTGGTCGGTACTAAGGAAGGTGGGCGTGGTCTGTTCTCTCTCTCAGGTGATCGAGCGAGCCGTGAAGGTGCTGGACCAGATGCCTCCGTATGACACCCATAAGATCGGTGTGGTGTTCGTGGGCGCCGGCCAGGTGAGAAACAAGGAGCCGTCATCCTGAAACAAGTCCATGGTAACTCGTGTGGCGCGCCTGCTCCGCAGGTCAGCAACGAGGTGGCCATCTTGTCCAACGAGTACGGCTCCAACCGCTACGCCGCCCTACTGACGGGCCTGGGCAAGTTGATCCACCTGAAGGACTGCGACCCGGACCAGATCTTCCTGGGCGGCCTGGACCAGTACGGAGACGACGGAGAGTTCACCTACTGCTGGCACGACGACATCATGCAGGGTGAGTGCTGCTGGGCGCTGGTCACATGCTCGGCCGCCGCTAACCCCGCCGTGCGCCCACAGCCATCTTCCACATCGCCACCTTGATGCCGAACCGGGAGAGCGACAAGGGCTGCTGCAATAAGAAGCGCCACATCGGCAACGACTTTGTGGTGGTGGTGTACAACGATTCCGGAGAGGACTACAAGCTGGGCACCATCAAGGTCAGAGGGTTGGCTCCTGAGCGGGTCCTCCAGTTTCTGCCATCCATGTCCTGGGAACTGAAGTGTGAAGTGTGTGTGTGTCCTCGCAGGGTCAGTTCAACTTCGTGGAGGTCATCATCAAGCCTCTGGACTTTGAATGTAACCTGGTCACCCTGCAGTGTCGCAAAGGTGAGAGGGGAGACCCACTACTACGTCTTCAGCCTCCAGTCTCCTCCGACTGGACCATCAATCTCACCAAGCTCCTGCTGGTTGAGAACGTAGAGCTAGACTCGTCACATTCTCATCCTTGACTGAAGCTGAATGGAGGAGTTGATACATAACATCTTTCTCTCTCTGGCGCAGACTTGGAAGGGTTGGTCGACACGTCGGTTGCTAAGATTGTTTCGGATCAGAACCTTCCCCTCTTGGTCAGACAGATGGCGCTTCACGCAAACGTACGTTCCCCCTCACTCTTCTCCCCCCCCCCTCACCTGCTCCACACAGTCTGACACAGCCTTGTTGCAGATGGCCTCTCTGGTGCACCAGTACCGGGCCAACCCATCCGACGCTTACGCCTCCAAGTGGTTGGCCAGGCTACGACACATAAAGCGAATCCGAACCAGGGTAAGAGTGGCGCTTTCCTCCGCCACCGGTCGCAGTGCCTCACTGGTCTAACCTCATCCTCCCGCAGGCTCACGAGGACATCCAGTCTCGCTCCACTCCAGGCATCTCTCTGACCCAAGCGCATCCGCAGCAGAGCAAACCCACTGCACCGCCCGAAACTGCCGGTCAGAGGAAGAGGCTGGTGTCTGCGGTGGATGACTTCACTGACTTTGTCTGACAGTGTGACACTTGTGTCTGGCAATGATGAAACGGTGTCACTCCTGCTCTGCGGATCCAAAAATACTGAAGATTAAAGTTGTTTAAGACAATTCCTGGTGGCTTTTCATGATGAAAACTGACTCACCGCAGCTGTTAAACGCTTTATTTAACATTGTCAAGTGCAAGAGCATAAAAACCATTATTAAAAAAACAAACTTCATTTGCACCTAACACAACAAAACTACAGGAACAGACGTTAAATACTCAGCTTCTCTGGTGCTTACAGACGGTTACATGAACTTTGGCTGTAGGACTTGAACGTGACGGGCCGCAGTACCGAAGCAAAAATACCATAACAAGCACAAATATTTACACCGATAAGCACCAACATATACACAAATGGACACCGGACTGTGACTGTCACTCCCCTGTGTGAGAGGGAAGATTCGGCTTTCAGCTATTTCATTCTGCCGTATTGAACTCTATCGCTCACTCATTCTTTGGGCGGAAGGTGACACTGTCTCGGGGTGAGGGAAACAACTTCCTGCTTTATAACCTGTAAACTCTAAATGACCATCATGAAAACCGCCATTTTCTCAGAGCTGTTCTGAATTTGAGTTAAAGCCTAGAAATGAGTCTGTGATCTGCTCCGAGTCTCAGCCAGACGGCTTGAGTCTGAGCTGAAAATTTTCACTGACTGACTTGGCTTCACCCCAACTTCCCTAAATCCCCCCTCCCCCCACAAAAAAGCACCTTTTTGCTTTTCATTTTCTATGGCCAGTTCCTGAGATCTTCCCCCGGACACGGATGGCAGCCATCAAGGCGAGGAGCGCTAAATATAACACGCTAACTTTAGCTGAACCTTTAGAGGCAAAAAAATAAAGTGCAAAGTACAAACCGAGACGTCGTGGTGACGCTAAAGCTTTGGCTTATATTCACTGACGGTCTGAGAGAAGCTTATTAGTTTAAGGACATCAAAAGTGCTTTTTGATAACAACATGGCAACAACTACTTGAACGGTTCGCATCACTTCCTGCCACTTGGACTTCCTGTTTCCATATAGTGGATGTGTGTGGGATCCAGACCACGAGCCAACTAGGGGTGAAACAGGACTGCGCCTCCTGAAGTGAGTTAAAACAAGTCACTCTAAACCTATGTTGCAGTGCAGTCGAGGACTCCTCTCTTCAGGTCACCCCTGGTGGCTTTGGTCTGACCCCACATCAGTGGGCTCCAAGCAGCAGCGATGCCTGAACCAGGTCCACATGTGAAGCCGTGCCAGGGTTCCTGAGGCGAGCACCTCGCTGTGCTCCTGTCGGTGGCCTCACGTGTCCACCAGGGTCACGAGAGGTGCGTCCACTGCACGGGTGACCCGCACCGCCAGACACTTCCTGTGCTTCAGTCCCGGGTTTAGAGGGCGGAGCCAGACGGCAGACCCGCTGCCCTGGTCCTGCCCTCGTCCTTAACCCGACACTCTTCTGCAGCTTCAGCCCCAGCGTCACTCTAAGTGGGGTGCACCTTGTTTTTGAGGGGAGGGGGCTTCCGTTTCCGCTTGAGTGTGGGGGGGGTGGTGGTGGTGTGGGCTGGGTGGTTGAAGAGACTTGAGGAGGGGAGGGTCTCTCTCTCTGTCAGAGGGTCCCAGGCCTGAGCACGGGTGGAGGGAGAGGAGGGGGCGGGGGCAGGTGTTTCTCCAGCGGAGGAGGAGGAGGAGGCGTGAGGAGCAGGTGTGGAGGTCGGCTTGGCCTTTAAGAAGGAAGAGGAGCTCTTTTTATCAGTTTTCTTCCCCTTCTTGTTCCCCTTCTGCTTCTCTCTGGCTCCCTTCCTCTCCTGACACCCAGAGCCCTCCCTCCTCCTCCTCCTCCTCTTCCTCTCACTGCGCTCCAGTCTGCACTCCATGTGATACACGTCCTCCGTCGCCATGGTGACTCGGTCCAGTTGCTGCAGCAGGGCGTCCAGCGTGGGGAGGAGCCTCCGCAAGGACGCCTCGGTTTCGGCCTGCTCTCTCCAGCTGGCCCCTCCCACCAGCACGCCGGGGCCCGGCCCCAGGCCCAGGCCCAGGCCCAGCCCTGGGCCGAACCCGGGCGCCTCGGTCAGGCTGCAGGGGCTGGAGGAGGCCGGACACCAGGAGGCCTCCGAGCCGCCGTCCACACTGTCTGGAGTCTGAGGGGAGTCCGGCCGGTCCAGAGGCGGCAGGCACAGAGACTTGCAGTCGCTGGTGGAGGAGGAGCGGGAGGGCGGCAGCTCCATTCCCTCGAAGCGGACCTTGTGGCGAAACTAGCAGAAAACCAACAGGACCTGGCATCACTACTGATCCCTCTGTGTCTGTTTACACTCATCGCCCTAAACTCCTCACCTCTTTAGTCCTGCTGAGTCCCATCCACATCTTGAGCCGGCGGAGGAACAGCTCCACCATCTCGTAGTCTTGCAGGTCCACGGCCGGACGGTAGAGCTCGGCCCGGGCGCGCCGGTAGTTCCGCAGCAGCACGGTGGTCACCAGCCACAGCAGCGCCAGCCGCAGCACGGCCAGGCCCAGGTGGAACAGCAGGGAGGCGCCAGAGCTGGAGGGTCCGCTCATGGTCCAGCCGGGCCTCCAGGATAGCAGGCCACGCCCACCAGCACCCAGAAGAGTCAGGCAGGCGCGGCCCACGCTGCCATAGCCGTCGATGATGGAGTGGAAGAGCTGAAACGCAGGAGACCAGATGAAACGGTTCAGGATCAGCCTGGAGTCTCAAGGTGGTGAACCACGAGGGGGCGCCAGAGGGTGCAAAAGAAACCTCTCGAAATTTAGGCTTTACAACTATGCAATACATGAGAGACATTTAGTTTGAGCGATGGGTGGACTGGATCTGGAACTTCAGTGCCGACCTTTTCACCTTTGAAAACGTCCTGGAAATAAATCGACGTAACTTGCCCTGGATCTTTTGAAGCGTGCGCCTGTGTAGGCAGTACAACTTTTCCAAATCATTCCTTTAATATCTCACATTGAACTGCATTTTTAGAGCTCAAAACTGCATAAACGCGTAGAAGTATATTTGATGCCAGAAGGATGAAATTTAAGTTGAATTTTTACACACTAGTTAATACACCTGAGCGGATCTGCTTATATCATGAGGCTTATTTCAAGTTAAATTTCTTTTGGGTTATGACGTATTCAAATCAGATGCTTCTTTTATCTTTAATAAATTATTACAAATAAAGACAATGAAGTCCCAGCCAAAGGAATATACAATCTAACAACATATTTTCGAATCATATTAAGGCTCTTTTTCGTCATCCCTTCTTTCTTCTGGCCCTTCACAACAGTCAGCACGTAACGTGAGTATTGCTTGGACAAAGTCGGCCCTCAACATCGGCTCTTCTGGACGATTAGAACCTTGAGAGTGGTGGGACACTGACCAGATGTCCGCTGTGAGAAAAGGCCAGCAGAAGTAGCAGCGACGCTACTGCAATTCCCAGAAGCTCCAACACGGAGCGGCGCAGAGCTCGGCCAAACACCGCCCACTCCCGGAGGAAGCGCAGCTGATGGGACGCCTGGAACCACCACAACAGAGACAAATATAGAGAAGAACCAAGAAATACATACACATACATATGTATATTTTTTTGTATCTTTACTGACTTTTAAACATTTAAAACCTGTTTCTACACACTTTCAAAACTGTATTTCATGTCCTTGTTTCTTAGTTTCACAGCATTTGGACTCCAACCTTGAGCACCAGGATGAAGAGCAGCAGCGCCGACAGCACTGTGTAGGTCTGACTCTGCTTGGCCAGCGGGTGGAAGTCGGTGAAGGCGTCCCGGGGGTGTCTGGTGTAGGACGCCCACTGCTGTGAGGCCGTGACGCAGCGGCTGAGGTGAAAGCCACACACTGACGCAGCCAGAGCGATTTTGCACAGGCCCAGGAGCCTCCAGGCGGACAGCAGGTAACCTCTGCCGTCTCGCAGGACTCCCAAAATACCTCGCAGCAGGAAGTACAACACCAGGCCCAGAAGGATGATCTGAGAGGACAGGAGGGCGGTTATTTTGGGCGTCTTGTGACTCGGTGAGTGCACATTATAAGACGCATTACCAGGAGGAGGAGCTGCAGGTCCAGGCTGGTGATGGGCCACAGGCTGATGACCACCAGGTCCAGACTGGACTGAGCGCGCTCGGACACCGGGAAGTCGAAGAGGAAGGAGAAGACGGCCAGAAGGTTGGTGTTAATGTTGTAGAGCGAAAACTCCACGAAGATGGAGCGTGACCTGGAAACACAGTGATGAAACAGAGGTGCAGCCAGACGGAAGTGTCGTTCAGTGCTGCAGCAACCGGCAGCATCCGGTGTGAACGTGACTGAAGAGCACAGACGGTTTGTTTCATATTTCACATTTTTACAACTGTTTTTGTTGTAAAACTTTGTTGTATAAATTATAAATCTAACGTTATCTACTTAAACTGCAGTCAGGAACAATTAAGCTGTGAACAGGGTAAATAAAATTCAAATAAAGTTTTATAATGAAGATATATTTTGTTAAATAAATTAGAACCTGAGAGAAATAATATACAGAAAAAAAATTATTATTATTTTGTTTATATAAATGATCGTATTATATGCTTTTTAAAAATAAAAAAAGAAAGAAAAAGAAAAACACAAAGCAAATAATGGAAATACAAGAAAACAAATAGATAAAAGAGGCCAAAAACATATTAATAATAAAAATGAATCAGGCATAGATAAACAATAAGCACAATAATAATTAAATAAATAATAGAGTTGGGTGACTTCTAATAAAATGATGAACTTTCTTTATTTTATTTTAGGAATTTATCATCATCACTCCACAGTAAGTGAACTATGTTTATTTTATATAATAAAATATAATGATCGTGAAACAGAAGTTTGTCAGAGAGCAACAGAATCCAACACAAAGTTCATCCTTTGTCTCACTAAGACGACAGCACTGGTGACATGGGGACCTACCTGGCGTTGAGCCAGTGGTGGCGCTGCAGCTGCTGAAGGGAGGAGGAAGCCTCCTGCAGGCTTCTGTTCACATGCAGGATCAAGTCCAGCCTGTTATGATCCTCCTCTTGCTCTCTGGTTGGGCAGGGACGTCATGTTGAAAGCCAAATAAGATCAACAACAACAACAACTCATTGATCTTCTGTCCTCTCACCGCTCCACACTGGAGAATTCTGGGAAAGTCCGAGCATCTCTGGAGGAACTGAACCAAACACTTGGACTGGAACCAGCTGGCAGAACAGAAGACAAACTTGATCAATAGCTGATCTAGTCAATATTCCTGTATCAGAGCAAGACCTGGGGTGGACGCCACGACAGACTCGAGTGACCTGTCCAGGGTGTCCCCTGCCTCTCGTCCTATCTAGCTGGGATTAACTCCAGGTATGACTCGAGTATGATCGCTTTATTTCAGCGATATAAAAGTCAGGTTGCATGGTTATTGAAAATAAGACAGCTATGATTCACAGAAACTAAGTCTGTTGTAGTTACTGTGACTCATTGACAAAGTACATTTCATTGGTGGCTTCCTGGGTTAGGGTTAGGGTTAGGTTGGGTTAGGGTTAGGGTTAGGGTTCTAACCTTCCTCCAGGAGAAGACCTGCACACAACATGAACATGACAGCTCTGTCAGACATGACTTGACCCACCTGGTGTGTGGCTGATCTGCCTGAGTCTTAAGGTGCCGAGCAACAAGCTTCCTGTGTCCCTCAGAAGGGCTGAGTCGTCCAGGAGACGAGGCAACAAGGATCCATTCAGCCACGTCAGAACATCATCTCGGCTTGAACAAAAGAGCCACATTGTTCACACAGTATAATGGCTAAAGTGCGTCATAGTTTCCTCATTTATTTATGTGGGGGGAGATTTTCTTGAGATGAAACTGCACATGATTATACGGCTCCTAAGTGATGGAATTTTAACATCCAACTCCAAAAGCAACACTCCAATTTTGGGATTTTAGCAGAGATTTGAGTTTCCAAACCTGCTGATATTGCGGTACTCTGGCGTGTGCAGCACGTGTTGCAGCTGGTTGCGCAGTCTCAGGCCGTGCGTGTCCCTGTCCGAGTCCGAATAGTTCAGAAGTAGAACCACCAACAGGAAGAACATGTAGACCACAAAGTTCTGGAAGAGAAGTAGGACAGCAGGGTCAGGTCCTAAAGCCCACATAGACAGCGTGGCCCAGCTCACTGACCTTCAACATGGTGTGCAGCATGTGGACTTTGCGGGCCTGCTGCCGAGCCTGGGAAAGGGCGAACCCCTGCGGGGGTCTCACCCTCGGGACCCTCTGAACGACCCGCTCCACTCTGGGGAACTCCACCAGCACGTCCTGGTCCTCTGGACGCAGGCGACGGACGCAGACGGCGTAGTAGAAGGCCTCGCACAAAACCTGCGGGACAGTTGGTGTTCAGAAGACGAGTGGAACATCAGAACAAGATGGTCACAAAATGCTTTCTTCCGGAAGTTTGAGGAAAACACGAGAGGCCTCCAGCTCCTCTGGAGGGAAACCAAGCTGCTGCAGGTCAACAGAGAAGCAGAATCTCCCCAGCGTGTTCCGAGTGTGCCCCTCCGTGTTAGACATGCCTGAACCACCTCACCAGGGAGGCGTCCAGGAGTCATCCTGACAAGAGTCACCTCGACTGGCCTCCCTCGACATGGAAAGCAGCGGTTTTATTTTCAGCGTATCCCTATGTCTAAGAAGAGCCCCTGCAGAGACAACTAAATGTGGCAGCTCACACCCTCGACGCCCTTTCCAACACTAGCCGAAGCTCACAACCACAGGTTTGAGTCGGAACATACCAGGAGATTCAACCCCAAATCTTTCAATGAAATTGTACAGACTTCTAACGCAAAACTTCAATATTAGTTTAAACATAAAAAGAATCTGTTTTTATTCATCAAATGTGGATCTCTGCTATTCTGGGGTTAAAGATTCATACTTGTTACAACACAAGCTCATGTTTGTAGTAGCATCAAGTATTAAAAATGTCCAGTCATTCCAGTAAGGAAGACACGCATTACTTGACTTTAAATGTAAACAACAGGAGTTGAAGTGATTTAAAAGACTAAATATCTTTCGTACTTCCAACGTCTTGAAGCAATGACCTCAAATACGACCCCCGGGGATGACGGCTTCAGTACCTTCAGCGGCTCTAGCAGCAGGCAGGAGCTCAGAAAACTGGCAAAACAGGAGATGAGCCACATCATGGAGACCTTCTGGCCAAACCCTCTGCCCGCCCAGATGGAGACACAGTTTGCCAGCATGATCCCAGTCCAGCTTCCCCACAGAGCCACTTGACCGCACCAGGGAGGGAAGCGTCTGGGTCGACACACGTCTGCCACGACTGGAGGGTGAGACAAGAAGGGGGTGAGACAGCTCAGCAGTTGCAATGAGTTGCTGAAGACTTGTTTCTTTGTGAAATGACACGGAATGTTAGTGGAAGGAGGCAAGCGATAGCTGTGCTTCAGAACATTCTTTCACAATTGTAATTGTTGCGTGTGTATTCACAAAGACAAATGTACAAAGGAGAAGCACGGCATCATGACACTGTTCTGCTGCCTGCTTTCTCTCTCTCTCTCTCTCTCTCTCTCTCTCTCTCTCTATATATATATATATATATATATACACACACATTATTTTAAGTTTCTTCTTCATTTTTGTTCCAGATGAACTGAATGGAACATTTTCTTGTCATTATGTTAAAGTGGCCTTCAAGCTGCGTGCACGCTGTAGCTTCAGAAGAAAGGTCTTTGACTGATTCTGAATCAGATTTTAACCTTGATCAAAGTGACTAGTAAGTGACTAGTAACTAGGATAAAAAGAAACAGACGACAAAGTTAATAAAGGTTGAAGAGTCTGGACTAAAGTAAGGTCCAAAACCATTTTGTACCCAGCTGACCACCAGGTCAGACAGAGGCTGTAGTTTTTTTAATATCGTGATTCTCACATACTTGTGTTTGAGGTGAAAGCGTTTTTGGGCGGGTCCCTCCTCGCAGACTCAAGTGGGAGGGGGTCGTTCAACTTCGGCAGCAGGATCACTTCTGTTTTATCTCCAAAAATACTCGACCTGATACAAAGCAGAGAAGCAAAGAAGCACATGGTTTGTGCACAAAGTTAAAGGAAGTAAACTATTATTTAACTCTCACAGGTCTGCCATTTCACTCTCATCCGCCTGAGGGAAAAAGTTCTGTCCGTCGGTCAGAATGTGTTTGATCAAGTCCTCATCTGTGGAGAAATGAAACATCAGCATTCCTCACAGATTTTCACCGGAGGCTTTTTTTGTTACCTGATGAGGTGAAACATTTGTTCTGCTGCTCAGATCCCTCCTCGTCATTCGGGTTAAAGGTCATATCGACCCCAAGATGCCTGCTGCCTTGACCCCTCTTCAGTCTGGGAGGCCCGGCTCCGTGTCCTGCTCCACCGCCGTTACTCTGCAGCTCTGGCCAGTCCTGGTCATCCACCTCTTCCTCAGTTGAGCCCCAACTTTCCACACTGGAGTCACAAGATTTGCACAGCAAAACAGTAGATCATTTTAGATGGAGAAACTTGACATGTTGTATAAAGAATGCTCAACATGGATGTGCAAAAAGGGAAGACAACCAATGAGACTCGTGGATGAGTCTCATTTTGGCAATAAAACTCTCAGTTTTATTGCCTCCTTAACATTTGACTTCATTTCAAGGTTTGATAGTGACAGGGGAAATCAGCGTCTCCAAAAAATCCTGGCGGAAACCCTGCATCATGTTACACCTTGAATTACTCATTTTTTAGTCAACACATTTATTGCATTTAGATATTTTGAATTTATAGTTCTTCACCATTTTTGCACTATATTCAACCATTTAATAAGCACCTTTTCTTTATTGTATATGAATATCTTTTTGTGACATTTTTCTATACATTAAAAAACATCAATGAGAATGGAATGGTTTTAAAAATGCATTACAATGCAGGGCGTCAATTATCTGAGCAAACCTGAGGATGAGAAAGAGGCCACAGAGCCAGCAAACATGGGAGCAGCCCGATGAATTGAAAATTGAGTCGAGATTTGAACACGATACCACTCGCACTTCAAAGCTTTTTCTATCCTTCCTCAGTGCAACGGCGTATAAGGAAGCGTGATTGCAATAACAATAGAGGTGCACTCTAATCCTGCTATGATAGGACACCATCACCAGCTACTCAAGTGCTATTGGAATGATAACGGTGAGCCTTACTGGTTTGTTCAGATGCTAACCTGAGTGACAGATTTTTATGACACTAATACTGTGTAGGAGACGCTAAAATCTTTTAACATCTTCTATGCTTTGTGAAAAGGGGCTGACTCACCTTTTGGTTGACAGTGTCGGCAGATCCATGTTGGTTTCCTCTGAGTTTGTCTACCAGAGAGATCGGAGGAATAAGGTCTTTGTTGACACATGACGGCAATATCTCAATGTAGAAGTTACAAACCTCCCCGTTAAAATACAGGAAGGAGCTTCCAGCCATGGAGTTGTCCAGGAAGTCGTCAATCTCGACCGACTCTTGGTCCACGTGGGGTGGCACCTGCTCCACAGACACACACTGACGCCACACAGCGACAGAGACAGGGAGAGCGTTAGCTTCAAGGCTGTAGGGGCCAGTTACCACCATGTTTGCTGCAGGCCACTTACCTTACTGCGGCTCATTCGGAAGACTGTGAAGACCAGCAGGTAGAGGGGATAAACGATCAGGCACGTGACCACACCTGCTGCCACCGTCTCCCCATTTAATGAAGAAACCCTGGACACTGCCTGGGAGCTGCAGATTAGATTACATTAGATTAGAAATAGTTCTTCAGTTCTTCAATAGTCCCACAGTGGGGAAATCCAAATGCACTGACAACTAAAAGAGACTAGCTTGCGCACACACACCCATATCTTGTGTCCACCACGATGCTGTACCACAAAGTGTTGGCCAAAATGATGAACTCCAGTAGCACTGCGCAGCATGTCGCCCTCTGCAAACGTGTGAAAGGACTGCGAGGAGGCTTCTCCCACAGCGAGAGCCACAGGTGACTCTCACACAGCGCCCTCTGCAGCTCCCAACGCACAAGGCGGGGGAAGTGATGGAGCACCGCCTCATCTGAAGACATGCGACACATTAGCAACATCCTTCACCGACTCATGGAGCGCACCTCTGGATTTACCTGACACCTCCACCTCGATTTCAACTTGTCTCTCAGTTTTCTCATTGTCCACCGACAGCCACTCCTCCACCAGGAAGTAGTAGCTGCTTCCTGTCTGCAGGTCCTTGATCAGAACATACTGAAGCAGCCAGGCTGGAGACAAACCTGAGGATCACGAAATAATAAGTGGGTTTATGAAAGCAAGGTTCATAATTTCTGTCTCACACACACAGAGACAAACATCTCCCCCACACATAAGTTCAATATCAGCTGATTAAAAGTTCCACTGCTTCCGTGTGTCATTTGAGAAAACAACAAGGTGACAAATAAACACTTGAATCAGTTGAAGTTTGTTGTTGAACGGTGCCTGTTTGACTCATTACCCTTGTTGTCATGCCAAATGCGAAGCTTCCACACGTTGCCCAGGCTGGTGTCAGTCGCTATCTGAAAGATGTCGAGAGAGTTGCGAGCGAAGGCTCCTCGGCTGTCCAGGTGGCGGTGGCCACTGCGGCCCTCGCGCCCGTACAAGCTGATTCCCACGTGTGCTGTCGTGCCTGCAGGAGTACAACATATTAATCACTTATTCATGACTCCAAACTCAAAATGAACGAGTGAGTCAGCTTCCATTTATAACTAACACATAGGGGTCGCATCAGATCTGTCTCACCTGCCCCCCTGAGCCAGCCAGTCTTGACCTGAACCTCGTATTTGAAGAGTCCATCTTGGCAACACAGAGGCACCACACCAGCCTGACGTAAATCCAGCTGATCTAGCTTGTGCAGAACGGCTGCTGCAACCACATAGCAGAGCAAACCCAACACACACACCAGCAGCACCACTAAGCTTGTTGCTCCAGAGCGGCCCTGAATGAGAACAGAGAAGGTATATTACATTTTGGACTGATAATCTCCGACAGGTAAACTGGTCACTCACCGGCACTGAGAAGCTGACGGCGTTGGTTGGCACAAAGAGTCCGGCAGCGAAGGGGGTCAGGTGTCGAGTCCGGCAGACGGCCCTGGTGGCGTTAGTTTCGGCTAGCGGCACCATGCCGTCAGTCCGCCACTGTTGCTCGCTTTCACTGAAGTACTGGCAGAGGTACGCGAACAAACTGACCTCCACGTGAACTGGACGAGCACCGTGGCTGCAGGATGTGCTCACGTTGATGTAGTAGTCAGTCGTGGTGTCGTACAACCTGAACAACATATAAATGACTTCATATTTCACAGAAGAATCAAAGGTGGAAACTGAGCAAGTGGATTCTCACTCTGGCGACAAGAAAAAGGTGTAGTTCCTGTGGTCCAAACTGTGACCCTGGGTCATCTTCTGAGTGATCCTCTTCTTCTCTGTGCAGTTAAACTCATTTGGCTGCTCGTGGGAATGAAGGAAGGCTGTGATATGGGGCTCCTCTTCCTCCTCTAAAACGTCTTGGGCATCTGGAACACAAAAAGTGTATTTTAGAATTAGAAGAAACATTCAAATATTTAAGTTCAGCTGGTACTTTTTAACTAGCATTGCACCTTAACTATAACTTCCTCTGCTAAACAGGTTAGGTGACCGTCAGACCAACAAATTTTAATTATATTTTCAGGAAATGTTGACAACAAAACAAGGAGCAGGTGATTAAACTTTGGTGTGGTTCCCAATTTCCACCTGGAACCATGAATCAATTCTGATTCTTCATGACTGAGACAGCTGAGACAACATTTTCTTCTTCTTTCTACTGAGTGTGTTGTGCAAATGAGTTCCACACGACTGCCACCCGCAGTCCAACTTAGCACATTGTTGCCAAAATGCTTAAATGTTGCTTCAAGTTGACTCTGATGTTCCCTGCATTTGAGGCCTCACCTTGCAGCGATGTGAAGTTAAGCTGGATGAAGAGTCCGGCTTGTTGGTTGGTGTTTCCTGCGCTGACCCGTACAATAACAGAGTCACAATGGCTGATGTTCACAGCTCCGGCTATCGGGACTTTTCCAGCGCTGGGATCCTTCAGTCCTTCTCCCCCACTGCCATTGTTAATAGCAACAGTGATGGCCATGTTGTCATCCAGTCCTGAAATAGGAATCTGCGCGCCATTTTCCGTCCGGAACTCCATGGATGCCACCTCAGTGGAGACTGTGTAGTTCGCCACGTAGTTAAAGGGGAAGGGGTTGGACTCCATCTGGCACACAGAGAGATTCTGTTTGTCGCTGAAGACACGCCAAACATATGGATATTCCACAGTGTCAGAAGAACGTCATTCCAGAAAGAGAGAAATTCCTGGATGACAAGGAAACTGCTGGGCGACGTTACCTGAAACAGGAGCTGCATGATGTTGTTTCCAGCAGCTACTTTGCCAAGACTGTAGTTGAACGCACGAGGGATTGAGAACCAGTGGCATTCTGGACAAATGAAACCAATAAATTCATTCTAAATCCACCACAGTAACAATGACTATATGCCTTTCAGTTTCTGAATAATAAGAAAAAATACAAAAGATTAACTGAAAGAAATGTAATATTTAAGTTGAAAATATAAAAAAGAAAAGCACAACGAAAGAGGAGAAATACATACATCAAAAACAGAAATCTTATTAAAAGTAATAGAGTAATTACATTATAAATACATGACTAAATAAAGAAAACAACTGCAGAGAATCTTCCTCCATACAGCATTCTGTGACTGACCACCAGATTATTTTTTTCATTTTAGTTATTTGTGCGACACATCAGGATGAAGAACACACAGTACACACATCATCCGAATGCTTGCCACAACATACCTGGTGTGTCGTTACCATGATAACAAAGCAAGCTCTGAGGGTCAGCCAGTTTTCCAGTTGCAGCAATCTCGGCTCCCTTCAGCACGAGAGGTTCCTCATTAAGAACGCGGGCATGCATGAGGATGAGCATGAGGACGGATGATAGGTTGTATGCCTTCGCTGCGACGCGCAAAGGGTAAGTCTCCCCAGAAGTGGAGGGCTCAAACGGGAAGCCCCCGTGACCTTCCACAACAGTGGAGGGCAACGGGGAAGTGAAGGCATGTGAAGCAGCATCCACATATGCTGGCTGGGTGTTGAGCTGGGAGGCAGACTGGCTGACTTGGTGGATCAGGTCACCTGAGCGTGAAGAAGAAAGAGTAGGTGGGAATGAATGTCTGTTTTTTTCATGGATTCCAGATGCAACTCTTGCCAGGACTCAAAATGGTTGTATTAGTTGTTATGATCATGAGAGCCAGATGAAATGAAGATTTATTGATGATATTTTCAAACCTTACATTCATTTAGGCTTAAAATGTTAAAGTTTTAAACACATGAACGTCATAACCTCGTCAGAAGTTCAAAACAGATATTTGCTGACACCGAACAGGGGAACTCTTCCTTCCTCAGATAGGAAGTGGCTTCAGTATTATTATTATATTGCCACTTGACTTTAAAGCAAATTTGTCAGACCAAGATGTGATGTTCCCTATTAAAGAAATGCTGTGGAATTCTCATTCTCTGGGTGACATCTAGCAAGCCACACATCTGATGCCAGACTTCAAATTCATTAAACAGCTAACTCAAGTTCACTTTTTTCAATCTCATGTGTCTTTGTATAAATCATACACAACTAGCCCAAATCATATTTTATATTATATTTTGTATAGCGACCTAAAACGAGCAGTGAAAAACAACTCTTCTTTTCCCCCCATCATTTTGTCTTCTCCTCTCTCCGCCAGAAAAGATGCTTGTCATTCGAATATAGTCTTTTCTTTTTTTCTGTGATACTTTTAACATGTAAATGAAGTTGCGTTTGATTTCTTCTTGTATCTGTGCAGACATATATGCTAAGCAGCTCAGTCTTTCTGAGCTCGATACAGCGATTATATATATATATATATATATATATATATATATATATATATATATATATATACGCACACACAAGTAACATCCGACTTATGACTGGGATCGGTTCCGACCAACCGGTCGTGAGTCGGATTGGTAAGTCGAATGCCATTCAAAATAGCAGACGCGAGGGTTATAGGTACTACTGTCGTACGTGTTGCCGGGCTGCTACGTGCTGCGGTGCCAGATATTGAATTAAAAAAAAGCAGCTGGCCGTGGTCTTAAGTACGGGTGGACGTAAGTCGAGCAGGTCGTAATTTACTTGTGTATAGAACTTCACTTTTTTCTGATTCAATTAAATTCATGTCACTTTTACAGATAGTTTTGTTTTTTACAGATAGTTTTGCATTGAGTGTAAAGAGGGCTGATATGATTATTTCTGTGGTCAAAGTGAGTGATATCAGCTTCAACTCTTCTTCTCACCCATGATGTTCAGAATGTTGTCTGCGATCTCCGTGGGAGTGACGGTTCCCTGCTTAGTGTCAGTCTGGAGAATCTCCAACATGGACTCCAATTTGTTGAGCGTGCTGTTCTGACACTCTTCACAGATGACCTCTTGACTCACCGCCTGATATCACACAAGCCTGTTAATCAAATTCTTCCTTTCCAAACACAGTTTACTGTTTGTCAGTCTCACCGTGCACTGAGCGAGAGCAGCTGACGTCTGCTGAATGTCGCTCACGGTGCTCAGATCCAGAGCTGTCAGGGCTCTGGTGATGTTGTTGCGAACTTTAATCCGGTAATCGCGATCCACTCTGTGCAACAGCTCAGACTTGGTGCTCGACTCATACTAGAAAAAGACCAGCATAAGGTAAGTTGAATCTGAAGAGAAATTCACAAGCTCAACAAATAGATGAAAGAATTTTCATTGGCCTCGCTTGCCTCGTTCAGGACGGTAATGATAGCCAAGGACAATTCTCGGACCCTCTGGGAATCCCCCTGTTCCAGCAGGTTTTTAAGCGCATTATCTGTCAGATCAGCCAGCCAGTGAGGAAGACTGCTGTACTCAGGTGGGGGATCTGGAATCAGGACTTGGATGGACCTGGACACAAACAGAAGAAGCCATCAGAGAGCACACATGGAGGAAGCACCTGGACAGTGAACAAAAGAGGCCAGATGTTTTAGCTCTCTTCGACTCAGTGTGATTTACTTCAAAAAATATATTCACTACCCACTACACTTCATGAACGACCAGGCGAGTGACTTAAAAAAAACAGTTGCGGTTGTGAATTGCGACTCAAATTTCCCTTGAATTAATTTCGGATATTCTCCAAAGTTGCTAGGTCGAACAGTGTTCTTCACCATCATTAATGATGTTGACAGAAAATTAAGCTCTGACAGAGTTAACAATTGAAATCATTACTCATTGAAGGCAGTGATTGCAGCTCCCTGATGATCCTCCACCGTGATCTGAACAATCAACTGATGCTGCGCTGTCTTGAAACCTGGAGGAAGGAAAGCCGAGTGCTCCGGGCTGCTGCCTTTGTACACGCAGAAGTCCTCGCAGTATTCTTTCCTGCAGCGGGTCACCAACAGACTGTAGAGCAAAGGTGTCTCTGAGACGCCCAAATCACTGTAACCTGCAGAGACACAGACGTGGGTGGAGAAGCATGGGCTGAAAAAGAGGCTAATGCTGCATAGAATATGAACAACTTCTGTGATGTTGCAGTGGTGGTTGACACTGCTCACTGACGTGACACCAAGTCAAGACTAGAGCCAACCGTGACTAAGGGAGTGAGACCAAAATGATTGGCGCGATGGGCGCTGTCATGATCACTACACTTCTGCTCACAGGTTTCTTGCGACCCTCAGTTGTTACAGTGTCTTTGCAAATGTAACACGCTGCTGAGTGACTTGTCTGATTGAAGACACAGCAGGAGCTTCCACCTCTTCTCTCTGATGTAATAAGGCTCATTTAGAGAGCATGCACGTAAGCGGCAACCAGATGGAAGCGTTTCCAAACCAAAAGACATCTTTGGTTATTAGGCATCACACATCTGTCTAAAACTCAGCTGCTGTGAAAATCCAGAGTCCAACTTGATGCATCACCATGCAACTGATTCCGAAACAACAGCATGACCTTCTTCACTTTCGTCTTCATGTTCACACCAGTCTCCAGAACTACAACACAGCACCGGACCGAATGCTTCTGAACGTCAACAATCAGACAGTCAGTCATTGAAATCAAACCAGATGGACTTTGAGTGTCTACTAGGGATGGGCGATAACTTATAGTACACAATATACCGCCAAAAACAATCTCCACAATGGCAATTCTGCATCTGACAATAAATTTGAGAAACACGTGGCTCACTCGCTGCATTGGACCTGCACACGTGAACATGATGAGACCGCGAAAGCGCCGCGCTCTCCAGCTCTGCAGCGTTTGACAGCCGACACTGGCGTGTGACAGTTGTGGAAAGTGTGGTGGACTTTGGTTCACGATCGTAGTTTAAAACTTATTTTTAATACAGGGAACCTTTGACAATGACACTAGTCGCCTCAGACTCCCTGGATCTGTGTTTATTTTATTAGATGGAGTGGTCCTCATAGGTTCTCTGACGCGGTCGTCTGCCTTGGTTCACATCAACACATGCAGGTTTCCAGCTGGTGAAAATAGTTATAGGTGGTGGCGTCCTCTTCCGCGTCCCCATTAGGGTTCACTGATCGCGGACACACTCTCACAGGCAGCGCTAATGCTACACCCAGGCATGAGTTAGGGACCATCAACAAATTCTTAAACGGTCAGAGTATTAGTGAAATCTTCAATAAGGCAAAGAAAAACAACCATTTTAGGAGAGAGAATTGTGAAAAGGTTTTTCATCACACAAGACAAAGGACTGACAGTTTGTATCATGATTTCGAGAATGGAATATGACTAAATGATCATTTATTCACATGATTTCTCATATTTCTTCAATAGCATCGAGACTGGTCCATAGTTAAAGTCAACTGTTCAGAGACATGAGATACAGCAGACAGATGGCTCAATTTAACCCCTAAATAAAACTGACAGAGGAGCCTGTCAGACACCAGCGGCTTCTGCCAGAGACGTGAAACACTGTACTGTATTTGTCATCGCTACACTTAACTATTATATAAGAAATAATGATGTTGGAGACAAAATCCACTAATCCACCTATAGTACTTAGCAGTCGCAAATTGGAAAATTGAATCAAAATAACGTCAAGCTAGCAAGGCTCCTTCAATTCTTTTGTAGATTATAAGAAATATTTAAAGCTCCAACATCCTACAAAACTAATTCAACCCAAGTAACTTGGTTCAATAAAGACCATTTTTTTAACTTATTCTTTTCAGCAATCCTGAGTTCACATAGTTGATGTGAATAGATGACCCTGCGTCTCTTTATTTTGGGGTAATATATTTTTAAATACTTGAGTCAATGAACATGTTTATTTCTGATCACAGCAGATTCCTTCCTACCTGAACAGTTGAAGTGAACTCTGTCGCGCAGCGTGTGCATTTTCCACCCTCCACCGTCTCCGACTGCGTGTGCCACACCGTCTTCCCCTCCAACTCTCAAATGACACTCCCCGCCGGCAGGAGGCCTATTGTGCTGCAGAGTAATGGAGGCGGCACCCTCCCCATCCAAGCTGCCGTCGGTAACATGCAAAGTGAAGATGTAGGAGTCGTTGTGTCGCAAGACGCCTTGCCGGAGAACCAGGTTCATGCCGTCACTTCCTGTGGTAGTTGAGGAGGAGTCCAGGACCAGGGTCTGGTTCTGGAGCGTCATGGCAGACCAACGCTGCTCAAACCGGACATGAAGAAGTAGGAATTAACTGAATGCACTGAATCATTACCAATTCAAATAGCTTAGTGGATTAGCTCTGATGACTTTGTTGTTCCAATTCACCACAATGAAAAATACATGATACGACATGATAATTCCAGGCAGACCTCAATTGTTAAGGTAGATTAATATCCCTAAAATACTGTCATGCAAGCTGAAATATTTAAGTCACAAGCTAGATATCATGATCAGTATAAGGTGGAAGAAAGACTCCACATTTCCATCGGTTTGAAAGCGTGGATCTGTAGAGGGTGGAATGTCGAAGTCAAGCAGGAGTGGAGGGAAGCAGAGGTGACAAAGTCAAGCGCTCAGACTGAGAAAACAGAGGGCGAGTTCATTAGCACAAGGAGAAATAATCAGGCTGATGGAGAGCTGCAACTGTGAAAAATCACAGGAGACTGTGACTCAACACCGACTTACTGGCTGCAGTCCGATTTAAATCTAAATCTGTAGTCCAAGAAGAGGGTGGACCTACTCATTTTAAATGTATATTAATCCTTGGTCAAATTATCCCAGGATGCCAAAGAGGTTCTTCAGACATTTAATGGATAGATGTATCTAACATGGCACTAGCATTACACACTAAGAAGATCAGTCAGTTTGCATAGTCATATTTCATCTTTTTAAAATTTGACAAACAAAAGGATGCGTACTGCACCTTCAATATTGAAGTAACAATTTGAGGCAGTTGATCTCAGCAGTGTGTTTTCTTACCCAACGATGAAAGCGATGGCAGTTTGTGCAGGTCCCTTTGAGATACACGTAGGAATTCTGGCTGACTTCGTAGATCGACTGCGCTTTGCAGGACACACACTCCAGGTACACCATTGGGATGTGACCGCTCTGGACGAGAACCTGTCAAACAAGTTTATTATGGCATAGAATTAGCATGTTTAAGCAGGTAATTTAGCTGAGAACTATCACCTGCTTGTTTACTTATTACCAATATCTTGCATATTGGGTTTGTGTAATAACATTGCCAGCGCAAGAGTTACCCAAACCAACAATTTCCACTGAGTCAGGAGGCAATGCAGAGGAAGAGCTGCGTGGTTTTTCAAAAAGAAGATTAAAGTCTTTTCAATTTGTCAATTTCCACTGGCTGTGGAGTCCCGGCGGCCACCTGAATTCCACAACACTTGTGTTTTTGCAGAGCTCCGCACAGCACCCGGTGGAGTGAATCGTTCAGAGAGAAAGTTGGCCAGAATTTCATGATAAAACACAATGTGTTGACGTCACATTTTATGGTGAAAGGGCAGTGAAAATATTAGGTCATAACCGTGACCCTGAAGCAGTCAACGGAGCACTTCTTTCATGACAACACGGATGACAAGTTGTTAATTGTGGAGGTCGAGCGTCGGCCTCCTCTTTGAATCCGCAAAGTACTGTGGGATTGAAACGATAACAACCACTCTGCTCCACCCCGCACCGGAAATTTAAAACTCCACTCCACATTCCCTCCACCACTGTACCTAGTGGAAATTCATGACAGACATTTTGACAGTGACTCCGAAATACTCACAGTTTGGGTTGTGGACTCAGGCGACATACAGTCTTTACTGATGGTCAGTTTAAAGGTGTATTCAACGCCAGCCTCCAACTCAGAGCCAGATATTCCGAGTACAGGGTCGTTACAGCCCAGTCCGAAGTTCAGAGTGGAGCAGTGCTCGGGACCCTGTGAATAGAAGAACATGCTTTAATAACAGAAATATATCATGTTATATATCAAATTATTTAAATTCTACAATGATTTATATGCGAATTTGAATGAATGTATACGAACATCTATTAGAAGCATCTCCAAAAGTCCAAATGAAGTAGTAAAATAAAGCACATTTTTATCTGGAAATTGAAACAACCTTCCAGATGAAAAAGAATTTATGAAGTTTGATTGCTTCTCTCCTTGTCGATGAATTATTCAGGCTGCACGAAAAAAAGCACCATGATTCACCTCCTTTCTTGTTTGATTTCTGTGATTACTGATGAATATGTTTTCACATACCTTCAGGAGAGAGTCACTTCACTCACTTAACATTCCTTGAGCCCCTTTCTTTGCGAGTTTAACAGCTAGGGTGGGTAACATTAATGCAGCTGGAAAGTTGAGCTCACTTCTATTTGTTACATAACTTGTCACATGCCTATCTGCTTAGCTATAACACAAGAACAAAGCGCATACAGACTTTAACTCTCCAAGGCCTCTTCATCTTGGTGTCATTGTTGCCAGGAATCGTGTTGTGGACTGTTATATAACGGGCAAATAAAAATCTGTGATCCTTAAACGCCGCCTTACAAACTCACGAACACTTGAGAGAATGGAATCATTTATGGGGATCAGCAAAAAAAGTGAGAAAGTTAAAGAGAACAGAACTGCAAAGCATCTTTGCACCAACAACAAGGAGGAAGAGTCTCGGATGAACTTGTGTTTTAACATGAATTCCGAACATTAAAAACAATGTACATGTCAGTATTCCAGCCAATAACCTCTGGCGGCAAACTTTCTTTTGAATGGTTACGTAACACCGGGGAAGCATTACCTTTAGGAGCACAAGAGAGCTGACACTCAAGAAAAACCTTGTCTCTTTTGATAGTGAATCATCCTCAGCCAAAAAAACTCCAGCAATTAAGAAAGGAGTGCAACATATAACAAGGTTGCATCTAACAGGCAGCTGGACTCATTAAAGCAACAACAAACACATGTTTATCACACGTTTAACAACTTGGTAATGAGTTCAAAGTGATCATGTTGGTAAACACAGCTGCATTTTGTGGTGGCACACAGTTCAACGGCGTCAGAGCTATTGAGGCAGTGAAGAACATAATGTAGACGGAGGAGATGAGAAATCAAAAGCCCAATTGATTTTTTGCAGCATGAAGGCTTCAGTCTATCCACTCATTGTTTGCACACTTCACTTTGATATCAGAAAGAAAAATAAATTAACTGAAGAACACAGTGTGTTTTTACACCCTCATTGTTCAGTTAAAGCAGTTGAAGCAACATTGCCAAATACAGAATAGATTGTTTCCTACTTACTTTGGAGGTGCCTTGACAATCCCAGTGGTAGTGAAGCAGGGATTGGGTCTCTGGGTCCATGTTGGGGTCATAGGACTGTACAGCACTTAGCTGAAGGTCCTGGGTCCGAGACCAAACCCGGTAAGTGCCACCTTCTATGATGGGCATCAGCCTGAGTGAGAAAAATGGACATATATGTTGAAAACATTTGTGTTACACTCTAGTCCCAGACCAGAACCCCATTAGTCTAATGACACACAAATACACCCATAAGTATTATTTAGTTACTTTTCTGTATCCTAAAATATAGACAACAGACAAGCGAATTATATGCTAGCTAGGGTAATTCAATTAGGATACAGTCGGAGTTCTGCTTGAATCATACAGAGAATTGTATCTTTAATCATGAGTAGAACTTCATATTAACGTGTGTAAAACTTGTCAGCCGCTCTACTGACCTTGCAGCCATGACGCTGAGCTGAAGAAAGACGGTCTTCTGCAGAGGCATGCCATCATATGACAGCGAGAATACCAGGGTGTAGTTCCCAGGCGCCAGAGTCATTCTAGGCAGCGAAAGCTGCAGTCGTCTCACGTCTACTTCCATGGGAAGGTGAATGACTCCAGCAGATGATGAATGAGACGCACCGGTCGCATCTCCACGCTGGTCATTACCGCAGGAGGGAGCTGAGAGGATCTGCCAGAGATACTGAACTCCGTAGATCATGCAGCCCTTCAGGTCTACGCTAGCCTCCAGCAAAGTGGGCTGAGAGCGCCAGATAGCGAGGCGTGGCGCTTGAATAATCTGCACCTCTGGCTCATCACACTCCAGCACATTGATGTCCACCTCTGCTGGAACCCAGCTCACCCGGTTACTGCAGTTCACCTAGCAGGGAAAAAACGGTTAAATAGAAAGTCCTGCTGCTGTTTAGAATGGACCTATATTGAATATAAGACTTACTTGGACCACAAAGTGTCCTGGACTCCTGTATTCATGAGCTGCTGAAGTTGAAAGAGTCTTTTGTGGACTGGACCTGTCGCCAAAGTCCCAGATGCACTCGACATCGCTGGACTTGGGTGTGAATGAGGCCACGAAGGACACAGTCTTGTTGATAAAGGTGTGGTGTGGCGTCGCTTCAATGGTTGCGGCAGTGAGGATATTCTGCACCACGATGTGACTGGTAACGTTTTGAGCATTGAGTGCGTTGAAGGCCCGCAGGAAAATTGTTAGAACACCGGCTTCTTCTGGCGTGTAGGAGAACTGCGTAGGTAGGAGTCATTGATAAGTGAGACACTGGATCTGCAGTATCTGCATTTCAGAAAAAAGAAACCAGAGCCCAGCACCAGGAACAGATAACTGCTTGCTTGAGAGCAAAATTGAGAAAAATTCGGATGAGCCATCCTGTAATAGGAACTCAGTACCTCAATGATTAATGTTTTATTTCCAACCCATTTGCAGTGCATACAATTTAAATTGACCTTTGATAATTTGATGCCATTTCATGGTCGGAGTGACAACAGAGCACGTGAAGGTAGAACTTTTGAGACGCTCTCACCTCTTTCCCCATGTGTGCAGTCTTGTGGTGGTGGTGGTGAAGATCGAATGTCCAGATGAAACTGACCGGTTTACCAGTCACAGTATTGGCCACAAACAATCTCTTGACACCGACAGGTATCGCTGCGCTGACTCCGATGATTGACAGGCCTCGCACTGCCTCCATCACCTCCACCTGCAGGTGTCGCCGCTTGTGACTTACCTGCATCAATCCAGATAAATTACTCAGCAATATTCTTAAAGCTCCAATGCAAATTATTATGAGAGTCAATCATATTTTGTTTAAAAGAAAAAAAAGAGAAAAAAATGTGGTTTTGGAAACACATCAAACTTTTTTTCTATTTTGGCATCTATTTAAACAAGGCTTTCCATGTCAAACTGCAGCTGCTATGTCAACAATGTCATTAGTTATGCAGTTTTTTATTCTAGAACATTCATAATTTTTATTCATATAAAGAGCACATTGTATTCCACTGACTTGGCGACAATTGTCAAGCAACTCGTACTCCAGTAATCATTGCTGTCCAACTCCCACTGAACCCACTTCCTCCTGCCTCACAAGTCGTACGTACAAAACTAGGTCAGTCTGATGGAGTTGGGCCTAAAGTTTGTTGTATGTTGTATTTGTTGGTATTGTTGCCAGAGTTCAAGTGTCGCCCGAAACATGATTAATTTATGTGTAATTCAGTAGTTTTTTTTTTTATATTTCAAGATTTTCCCAAGAATGCAATAGGTTCCTCATCATATCATTCCAAACTACAATATATAAAAGCAGAAGCAGAAGTGGCAGAGGTAGCAAAAGGCTTCAAGACAAAACATGAAGAGAACTGTTTATCAACTGACTCGACTTGTGATTTTGTGCTAAAAGGCTAAGGACCCCAAACTCCCAGGATGTACTGTCACTCCTGCCAAAAAGAGAGATCTTGCAACTCAGCATTTTCTGCCTGGAAACTTCCAGCAAACATATGCAGTTACAGTTTCCAAGTGTTTTTTTTCCAGCAGTTTCCCCCTCCAACAGATTTACTGAAACGTTTCCAGGACTCAGGACATGCTGTTTGAAATGAAACAATAATTTGAAGTGGACTGAGACTAATTGTGTTTACCATCGACTATTTAAAACAAAACGCTCAATTAATAAGTTTGTTTTGGCTAAATTGAATTTCACATTAACCCTTCCTTTCTAACAGGATCAGAGCTGTCATTAAATTAAAGCATAAACATTAAAACCTTTGTGCCATGTCATTCCTAAACTGTGTGAGCTCAATCTTCCCTCAACAACATTTAAACATCATGAGCCACTTGAGTGGCGCTTTTTCAACACATATAAATTGAAAATGGCAAAAATATTTACCCATATTCAATGTTAAAACATAGCCACTAATGAAGTCATAACAAAATTCCCACTGCTGAAGAGGATCTCACTGACACTGAGATGCTTTGAGAGCACAAAATGAGACATCAAAAAAGACATTTAAATCACTATTTTCCTGAAACATTACAACATAAACTGTGCAATAGCATCTCTGTGAACTTTTGACATACCAGACCACCTCATCAAAAGGGCCCTAGTGAGTGTCATATCATTTTTATCGTCTGCTTTTTGTCTAATTTAGTTCACTTTTTCAGGCCATCTACTTTTCGCTTTAATGCATTAATAACATAAAATACCATCAGGTTTCGAGAAAGACATTTTATTGCCTCTAATTAATTGTTTACATGATTTTTTTTAAGTAGAAATCTTGTATAGTATGTGGTGTTTGGTGGAAGACAAGTATGATCTTTTTTTTTTTTTTTGGGTTCTAGTTTGTTGGGTTTTTTTTTTAGAAGCCTAGTTCAATGATAAAAATGGATGTGGCTCAATTAAATGACTAAATGCTGTGCTATGGAAACATTGTTAAATTAAGGACGTTGACTCCTTTGCTTGTAACATGTAAACGTGTATGTAATGAGTGGTCCGTTCCATGTGCAAACAATTTTACCTGGTTATGAGCTGTGAGGTTGACCATGTAGGTGTCCACCCGGGTGAAGGTGTGCACGTAGGTCTGGTTCGGCTTGGGCGTGACTGTGGCATCTCCGCTGATGCTGAGGATCAGTTGAACATCCGTGCCGGCAGCCATGGAAATTACAAACTCTACCTTTTGGCCAACCGTTACGATCGTCTCCTTATTGCCTGTCTTGAGTTCCAAACCCTGAATCTTGTCCTGCACGAAGAACTCTTTTGTGACCACCTGCCCACTGACGTCGTTGGTGGCATTCAGAGTAACAAAGGTGGTCTTTGGCTCCATAAACACGACTGAAGTGTTCTCCCCGGTCTCTGTATTTCCTTCAAAGAGCCACGTCCAGGTTACATTGGTTCCTGTGAGTTTCTCAGCCAGGAGGGAGACGTTGGAACCCGTCGCCACATAACCCTGGTCTGTCACCGTGATTGCTGTGAAGCTAACCCCAGATATGACCTCCTGGACACTGACCTCCTCAGACAGGAGAACTGAGCTAACTGCATTGAAAACTTCCACTGATACTAGTTTTTGTCCAGGACTGGTGAAGGTGTGCGTCCTCCAGGGAGAGTTCCCCAGCAGAGCCTCCCCGTTCACCAACCACTGGTACTGCAGGTCCGAACCCTCCACGGTCAAAACTGTGAGGTTAGTCGAGGAATTCACTGCGACAGGTTTGCGGCTGATATGCAAGAAACCTCCACGTGCAGGATCCAAGAAGTGGATGGTTTTGTTGACTGTCAGCTGATTCAGGAGGTTAACTGCCCGGAGGAAGACAACGCACGGACCGGGTTTGGAGTAGCGGACCTCAGAAGATTTGCCACTGATGTTAAAAGTTGAGCTTTGAGGATCCATCTCTCTGACAAAGTTCCAGGTGAAGGTCATGTTGGTTCCTTCCTTCCACCCCGCATATAAGTGGAGAACGTGATGTGTAGCAAAAAAACAGCAATCCACCCCCTCCCTTCCTCCACCAGCCCACCTGATGTCCTCCTCTGTTAAAATCTGCAGACCTTCAAGCTCCCGCTGAACAAACAGGAAGATGCTTGCTTGTGATGTCCCGACATCGTTCTCAGCGGTTACAATGATGTTGAAAGTTCCGACGGAGCGGAAGGTGTAGAACATGGTGTGGTTCCCAGGGATGGACGTGCAACGGTCGCACAAAATCCAAGAGTACCGAACATTATCTCCTTCCTCTAGGTGGGCTTCGAAGTCTACAAGTGCATTGAGGGGCACGTTGATCAGACTGGAGTTAACAGTTAGTCTACGGATCGCAGCAAGGACAGTGACAGGCAAGAAAGTGTGATTGCTGCTGACTTTATTGGCCGCTGTCAGCGTCACGTTATAGTGCCCACTAGTGTTGTAGATGTGAAGGACGTTTTGCCCCATCCGAACATTTCCATCTCCAAAATTCCAGGTGTATGTGACATCCGAAGGCCAAAAGTCTGTTGTGAAATAGTACGGTGCTCTGAGAGTCAGGTTGTTGTGCTTGGTACCGTTGTGTTGTATGGTCAAAGGTCCCACTGGTATCTGGACCTCAATCAGGAGACTGCTGTTGCTGGCTGAAATGTTGTTAAACACAGTCACGGTCACGAAGAAAAGGCCAGGTTTTTCGTAAGATGTGACGATACTTCCGCTCCCCTGAATCAGTATGGGATCTCCGCCTCTGCCAAAGTCCCACTGGTAGCTGTAGGTAAAGTCTGGCTCGGCTGTGACTTGCAGCGGGATCTCCTCGCTGACTGCAACTTGCAATTTCTCCAGGTGAAGGTCGGTTTTGGTTATCACAGGCTGCACACACATCCACTTGAGGAGGTGGGCCTTTGAAGCAGTGTTGACTCCGCCGGACAGAAGCAGGGAGAGTTGGTACATTCCACTTGACCAATAAGTGTGTGCAACTCTCGGGATGCCATGATGGGTTTCATTCGGACTTTTGTCACCAAAGCTCCACTCATAAGTGTGTGCTGAGGCATTTCCTGACACCCAGGCTTGAATGTCAAAAGGGACCTTCTCCTGGACACAACCAGACGGCTCAATCTTCACTATTTGGAAGACGAAGACTTGAGCGGTGAGGGTTGTCCACCCAGAGCTCACAGCATTAGCTGCGGTCACATTGACAGTGTAGTTGCCCTCGTGAGTGTAGGTGTGTGAAATGTGAGGTTCAGACGACGAGTAGTTGCGTCCATCTCCCATGGCGAAAGTCCAGGTGATGTTGTTACCGGAGTCGAGGTGCCCCCATACTGATGTCGGGGCGTGAAGCTCAGTCGGACCTGAACTTCTCACTGTCAAATTCTCGATCTCCTCATGGACAAAGATGTCAGTGCAGGCTTTCATAGAGCTGATGGTGTTGTTGACTGAAACACACACATTGAAGTATCCGCTCTGTGTGTAGGTGTGTGCCACTCGACGACCTTGCACAATGGCAGAACCATCTCCGAAATTCCAATCGTAGTGAATTCCGTAAGGTGAGGGCAAAGGGTGAGCCTCAAATTCAGCCAGTTTGCTTGCTAGCAGGAGCTGTGGGTCTCTTTGTATGTCAAGACGGGTGAGGATGCTGTAGACACTCATGTTGATGCTCCGACTGATGTTCTCATAACGATTGGACACCGACACCAGCGCTGCATATATTCCTGTGGACCATTAAAAAGCACTTTATGCCTGAGTTCATGGCAACATTTTCTGCTATATTTTGCAATGGGCTCACCTGGCTGGGAGTAAATGTAGGTGACATTGCTGCTCAGGAGAACCTGATTTGGGGAATCTTGACTGAGAAGGGAGGAAGGATATGGAGGCTTAAAGTCAAACTCCTTATATCCTCCATCACCAAAACACCACCTAGAGCAGAGAGACACAATAAAAATGAGCTCTGAATAAGGGTTGTTTTTGATGAGGCAAAAGACAGTTGGAGGTTGACAATGGCTCCACTTTTAAAGACACTTCTTATCAGGTGATAAAGGCAAAACAAGAAAATGGTCCACATCTCCTCCAAGAAGACATTCCACAAAACAGCATACAATCAAATAAGCAGACTAGCTAACACTAACACTAAGTTACGGGAACTGGGAATCCACATTGGGCAGCTTGAGTGTCTTAACCAGACCTTAAGCCAGACTGTGCAAAGGTCAATGAGCCACGTGCTTGCGCGGCGCTCATGAGTTCAGTATAACTATGAAGCAGGTCACATTGATTTTCTTCTTAGTTTGACAATTCACTGCACAAATGTAAATATTGCTTCAGTCTTGAGGAGTTACTCTTCAAATGTCACTTTTTTTCCTGTTTTTTAACAGGCAGTTCAGGTAGACTTTCAGTCCAATTTCACACCCCAACAGAGAAATGTATCACTAATAAACAAAATAACTCCAGTGTAGAGAAAGAAAACGCTAGTATTAAACAGGTCAAGAAATGCAGCAACATATCCAAGTATCTACTACGTTTTTAACACTGATATAGCAAACATGAAATCACATCACACAATCAAGTATTGCAATATTTCAGCAAAAATATTGTATCGTGATATTTGTGCATATCAATATTTTCCACAGACCAGCAGCACAGCTTGTTCAAACACCACAATCACAACTAAATTTGAAACATTCAAAGTTAAGAAGAGACGAAAGTGAGTCAACTCCATCCAAATGACTTGGAAAAACTGAAGAAAATGTCCTATTGTGCAAAAGAAAAGTTCAAGGAATCAAGAATCCACCAGAGGGACATCGAATGGAAAGCAGAGACGAGCACCAGAGAAGGAAAGTTCTGGTCACCAATCAGCTCCATCTAAACCATCAGCCATCAAAAGCAGGGGAAAACGAAGAACAGTTTCATGTCCTTCGAGTGTGTGAGCATGTGTGTGTTTACCGGAAGGTGGCGGGGACGGACATGTCCACCAGCACTGATGTGGAGAGGGTCTGAGTTGAGCCCTGTGGTACCACATCTGGAACCCCTTTAACTGTGAGATTGGTCATGGGCTGAAGACGGTCCACAGTCACATTAAAATGCTCGGTGATGCTGCTGATGTGGTTCATGGCGGTCACCTAGAAGAGCACTGGGCTTTAAGGTCATCTTCAACAGCTGCTTGAATTCCTAACAGATGCTACTAACACAGAACTTCTCAACCCTCATACATCATTAATGTTGTTTACATTTTCATTGTATTACTCTATTTTTATCGCTTTCATTTTGTTGCAAGGGATAAAGGATAATTGATGAGAATTTATTTGGAAACAAAGCTACACCAATATTTAAGCCACGTCTCCTTTTCACTACAATCACAGCAGTCATGGTTACACAACCACCAGACAAACCTGCAAAACGGCTTCCAGGTTAAACAAATGAATTCACACCTCTCTTCCCAGCACATGCAAATGTTTCAGCTAAGGCACATTGAAGAATTGTTGATCCATGAAGATTGTTGGTTCCTCTTAAATGACACGGCTTGTTCATTTTCAAAATATAGCTTATCATTATTGTATACACAGAGAAACAGAAAAGGTCTTAAATTGAGACGCCCCAGTATTTACATATTTGATAGTTTTTCCTTATTCACAACCTTCACACTGACTGATTCGGTGGAGGAGTCAATAATTAACAATTCCATTCCAGGCTTCACTGGTGAGTTATGATTAAATGGCTTAACAGTGACAGTGTTTTTCAAGTGCAGTTTTCACTACTATTATCAGTTGTGAGTGAAAATAAAAATAAAAACTTGAGATATAATTTTATAGATAATTGAACATTCAATATACTGAGTGTTTTATTAGGGGAATACAAGCTTTATATTGTCATGTACCACCTATTATATTAATAAATTGGTAACACTTTATTCTCACATCTTCATCACATTTCTTTGTTATGTATTTGTTTATACATAACAGCCTTTTTTTCTCCCATTAAAATAAATCCTGATTTAAATTTTCTTAGTAACATATGTCTGTTGAGCTATTTTTTTTCTTTTTCTTCTGGGTTAATTTTAAAAATCTTCCTCATATGCATACATAAAAATGTCACGCTTACTCTTCATAACCTTCTTGAAACATAAGCCGTTTTCTCCATCATCTACTGTGAGTTATATCTGATAAAAAAAAAACCAATGCCCTTTGACCACCTCACCTTCACATGCCAGCTTTTAATCCTCTCTTTACAAAGGCGATTTCAATGACCTGACGTTAAAACATTTACGAGGATAAAACCAAACCATTGTGGACTCACAGTGAGTTTGTAGATGGCGGCATGCTGGTAGATCACGTTGAGGACCGTGTTGTAATACGTGAAGTAAGGCTTGTCATCAACGGTCCATTTAAAGGTGGGATTGGTGCCTTGGACGACTGATGCTGTGTAGCTCTGAATAAACACAAAAAACTATTTGAATTAAACAGCTATGTTTGAGGTTAATTATGGTAAATGGTAAACTCACCACCACTGACTCCATCAGGACCCTGTTGGTGGGATGAGGCTTCACCTCCAGTCCTCTGAGTGGTTCCTCCAGGTGAACCATCACGCTCAATCGACCTTCTGTGACATTATTGTGGGCCTCTAATTCCACCTGCATTGGCTCCTTCTGCTCATTTCCTGTAAGCCTGAGATCCATTATTGCATACTGGCTTAGTTCCGACACATCTGTCTGTGATCCGGGTCGACAGAGTGTTGGGCTGGACGAAAACTCTGGGGGACAGTCGGGCTGAAAGGTCACGGTAAAATTACCGCTGACATGAGACGCTATAGTTGTAAGGCGCGACTGTACGCGGAGCAGCAGCCGGGTGTTATTGGGCTGCAGGTAGACGGAGCCGTTCAAAAGTGGAGGGTGGAGGATGGTCAAGCCTAAAGGAGGCACCACTCGAACTGGACAGGAGGCAGACACAGGATATGTTGGTTCGGCTGATGTAACCTGGAGTGAAACACAAAACACAAGAGTGACGATAGAAATAAACCAATCTTTGAGCAACATTTAAGACAAATTCAGGTCAAACTTGAAATGTTAGAACCATTTAATATGCCATGTTTGCTACGTGGCGGCACCAGGGGACCTGATTTTTAACCCTTAGTCACCCAAATCTGTTCACCTCTATCAAAGGCATGTGCACAGACAGATTCAGAAAGGTCACTTCTGTCATGCCACCCATGGTGACTCATTGTGATATATAATCTTGTTTGCCATTAATCTCCATCGTTCCACCAGCAGCCTTCTCGCAGGGTTTCCATTCCCCTCGGCTGGTTCTCCACACCTATTTCCAGTTCATTCCCATGATCCCCAACAGAGCACCCAGTTGGTACCTTGCCTAGGATTCATTAGCATTCTTAGCATTAGCATAGCATTCATTTTCCTGACTGCATCTTGGATCTAATCGTGACCTCTCGCCCACATTATCCACCTGCTTCTGACCCTGTACAAGATACTGAGAACCCTTGAACATGTTTACTAGTTGGATTTATGAGTTCAATGCAATACATGCAATTTAGACGCCAGTACAGCAGATCCCAGAATCTGTTTTCAAAATAGACCCCACTCAACAAAAGCGTTGCATCAAATTACCACCTGCGTTCAGAGACATAGCAGTGCAGGAATTTAAGGGCTTCATCAGCCTGCTGGGATGTGACTTCGTGATCTGATGTCTTACCAGCAGGCTATAGAGTCCGGGTTGACCCAGGCCGGCAGACAGCTGCGCACCCTGCAGCTGCGTCTCACTGTGGCCCACAGAGAGAATTCTGATTGGACAGACCACGTCCTCGAGCCAACCTGCTTCACCTTTATCCACCAGCGCCTCCAAGTCAAGCACCGGGTGGGAAAGACTATGGTCTGACGTCTTCGAATCCTGCTCAGTATAGTTCATCCAGAACCACTCGGACTGGTTCAGTACCATGACAGAATGTCGCCATGGAGAGAGAGGGGTGGATCGGCAAGTAAGGAGAGATGCCGGGCCGGCATTATGCTGTAAGGCGATGACATCACCGGGTGAAACCAGGAGATCTTCTAGCTGGTCCTGCACCTGTGAAGGGAGTGGATCAGTATCAGTGAGAAGTCATAACACCAAAAACCAAATGAAAATTCACCAGGATTGTCGCAGCAGGTCCTGCAGGTAGCGTGAAGACCACCTCATCTTGAAGTATGTATTGTGGCCTCACAGCATCCCGGGGCAAGTGGTGACCATGGGTACAGTTGGGGCAAGAGGAGGGCGCGCAGGCAGCGGAAAGGGGCAGACACTGTTGCTGAAACAGACACCACTGTTCCAGTCTGGGACATGGAGGCGGGTCAACGAGCTTCGTGTCATGGGTGACACAAGACGCCACCGGAGCACATGCCTGACCTGCACAACCTGAAAATGATGACATGATTTTTCAGGATTTAAAATGTTCAGGAGACTTTTATTTAGGTATTTAAGATTCAAATAAGATGCTTAAGTATGTATTTTATCAGTGCCAAGTCACTTGTTGAGACACCCATTACTAATACCCTACACTTATTTGACCTATCTAGAAAACATGTATGTACAATGCCACCGAAATCGACTCGAGAGTCTAGCTAGAGCAGTGAGAGTGACATCAGAGTGAATACAGAATACACATCTTCCCTTTTGATAACGCCGTCAGTCATGAGAACCACTGCACACTGCACCTCTTGCGAGCCCAAGTGCTGCACGTTACTGTGGTTACTTGTATATGAAGCTCCCACATTCCTCCTCATTAACATTGACTCATGTTGATTGTGTTTAAGGTTAGAGAGGCCACACATTAGGCTGCTGATTAAAAGGAGATCACTCACTAAACCCAGCACTCAAGAGAAATTAGAAGTGGCTTTTTCGAACCTGGACCGATGCTGTTCCGAAAGCTAAGCACAAGGTTAATTATTTTGATGACAATTGATGATCAACGCATTAATTTTCGCTTAAGTTTGTGGCAATTAATGTGCTGATTTTGACCCTTCAGGTCTGCAAAGTTAAAAAAAAATTGTACAAGGTAGCACATTGTATACACAAAATCTCAGTTTGCCATTTTGAATAGAAGAGTTTCTCTCTATTCAATGTCAAAACAGACTCAACTGTGGAAATATTTCCCGTTGACAGGGCTCAAAAATCACACTCAAGTCAGAGTCAAATTCTCTTTCCTATTCATTCATTGCCTTCTCTACATCCCTCACCGAGTTACCTCACGTAAATTAGATTTAAGACATGGCTTTCCACCATATCTAACACAATTTGTTGCATCCCGCCACAGCTTTATGTAGCTATTTCCGTCAGTGGTCTTTTCACATGCTGTTGCTGATGCTATTTCATTTCACCACACAAGCAATTTGATTGTTGCGATATATGTCCCAAAGAAAACCCTGAGGATTTTCAACTTGTTTGCAAAGTGATGTGCATTGATGCGACACAATCGACAAATGTAACTGACTTACATGCTTCTCTAAATTGGATGACTATACAGTTCCAGCTCAGCATAAGCAAAACAAAGACATGAAATAACAATAAATATTTGTTTTTTTGTGTTGTTTTGTGATTCAAACTTGGTCTGCAGCATTTAACAAGCTACGAGCGAATACAAATGAAATAACAAAATAGCCATACTGACTGAATAAGACATTTTGCATCACAACTTTCTTAGGTTTTGTCTTGCTGTCTTGATCCCACCACATGTTCTGAAAATATAAAACTGTGATAATGTTGCAAGAATGATCTTGTCACTCGTACTGTATGAAGCTTGAGTAGATCTAAAATCATGGCAGCCTAAGATGCTTGTGTCAACAGGCAGGTCTGGGCGCAGGTGGCAGGTATTTCAGAGCTCAGTGTGCATGCACGGATGGTTTACGGTTCACTGTGTGAGGCTGTGTACGTGACTCACTGGGCAGCAGCAGGTGCCGACCACGAAGGTGGCAGTGAGGTCGATAGATCTGAAATCGGACGTTAATCTGCGCATGGAGCTCTTGAGTGACGAACTCCAGAGAAGACAGACGACCTGCTTGGACGAAGCTTAAAGATGGAAACAGCATCACCTGAGGACAGCATTTGAAACGAGAGCCTTCAGAATACAAAACAAAATTCTATCAGGGTGATGTATTCATACCTCCACAATGTTGGCAGGTGTTTGTGTGATTGAGGAAGGACTTGATGGGGACGCCTGATGCAAAGCATTGTGGGAGGGGAGCACAGCCAAGCCAGTACGGCAGATCCCAGAATCTGGGAGACGAACTGTCCAAACAACAAAAGTGGGGAGTTATTTTTTTCGTTGAAAGATGCCAAAAAGTACACTAAAGCAGATATCATCGCCGACAGTACACGATGTTTGGATGTTTTAAAACCCACCCACACACATCAAAAACAGTTGGGTTTGGGATGTACAATTACTTTAAAGGGTTGATTCTAGCAAAATTCATTCCATAAAACCGACTCCCTGGAAGGACAGCTATTTGGACTACATGCAGAGGACACCCTGGAGAGGCTTCCAGAAGTAACTATAAATCAATATTGATGGACCCTTCAACAGAAGAACAAACTCCCCTCAGCAGCTCAACTCCAGCATTATGGAAATTTTCAACCAATACTGTCGCCCTGCATTTCATTTATGACATTAGACGTATTTTTTGGCATTTGAAATCTCACTGATCAGCTGTTTGGAGAGCAGTTGGTGAGACTCTCTAGATTTGGATGTTGGGACAGGAATAACAAAAACCTGCAGCTCAGGGCCAAACATTAGGTTAAATGGCAGACAGACAGACGATCATCCTGACAATTCTAGCAAGTCATATCGAAACTTTACATCAGAAATTGAATCTCAGGAATATTTGGCGCTTCCCTCCCCGCATCCCAGTGGCAACTGGATGAACACACAGCCCTTTCAGAATGAGTGCAAAATAGCTAAACAGGGACCAAAATTCCAGTAGTTCTATTTATTTAATCAAGCTACAAGCCTTTATATACACATTGTTTGAATGAATGAATGTTGTGGTTGTGGAAGTTTAGAAAACCATCACAGCTGAGACGCAACTGCATTATTATTATTATTTTTTTTTTTTTTTATAAAGCAGGATCAGTAAAATAATTGCCCAGGGGACCCCTGCACGTGTTACTGTGGCAACAGTTACCAATTTGATGTCTTTGTTATTTGACTCAGATGCTTGTTTATTTGTTGTTTATCAAGTTATTTGTTTGTTACAAAGCAAGTTGTTAGTTGTCAGTCAGCTACTGTAACTCACTGTAGCTTGGCCACCAGATTACACTGGTATATGGCGGCATCTAGTGACCAAGATACGGTCGAAAATCGGTTTCCATTTTTTCATGTTTTGCAGACGCCCAGACGCCCTCCTAGCTAAAAGCCTGGTTGTTGACATGGTGCATGGGGAGGGGGTGGGGTTAAGGGCGGGGTTATGGGTTGGGGCCGGGGTTTTGGATGCCTGGTTCAAAATCCTGGCTGACCAGTGGTATCACTTTTCCAACCAAAAATTAGTTCACTTTAATCAGTCAGTCATGTGGTTTGTTGTATGTGAAGTGTGTTGGCAGTCTACAACAAGCTTGTTTATTTTTCCTGTAACCAACAACACAGCTGGTTATCAAAACAACAGATTGTAACAGAGCTGATAAAAACATTTATTTAAGTATTTGGATTCATCAGGCTAACCCAGTGATGCCAGCTGAAAACACCAGACCCCTCAGACCTACCTTGGGGGGTGTACTGACACACATATGCCCGCTTGGCATTGCACGGGTGCGAACTGGTTTGAGCCCGCTGATCCAAAGACACGCAGACATTTCCTTGAGTCATCGGGGAACGAGGGGGCAGACCCTCTTCTCCGTTCCAAGCGTCAGAACCGTTCACCCATCGCAGTCTGCCAGGTGAGTTGACATCACTCAAGCCCAGCCAAACGCCTCGGTCCCTACAGGACAGTAAAGTGCACGCTACATTAACAGAGAGACCAGCGATTATGAGAGAGTAAGAATAAAAAAAACGACAATGTTAACAGTGAAAATTGAACACGGAAAAGATGAGTCGATAACAAAGCAGCATGTGTTTGGTTATGAAACATTTTATGATTGAGCTGCAGGGCAGTACCAGCAAGGGACTTGAACACCACACGAACACAATTAAGCCTAATGCTGCAATTGGACTCCACATCAAGAAATAATTGCATCACTTTTTAGACTTTTCCAAGCAATCTTTAAATGAAAAAGACAAGTACAAAGCTCCATCAATTTGTTCACGGCAAGTTTCATGACTTAATGACTCAGACACGTCTCTCTGGGCATGACAGTGACATTGCAGCTGTGCTTGCTCAGATGTGACCCGATTCAACTTGGCCTTGGTCAGAACAACATGCCAACACTGTGGGATGTCTATACAGTATACAATGTTTTCTGTTGCCACAGAGTAAATAGTGTTGTATAATCTGATATCAACAGTGCGGAGAATAACAGCAAACTGCTTTTCACTCCAGACAATACAGAGTCTGGATTTAAACCAATGAATACTGTATATTGTATGATCTATAGCAGACCTAGGCATAGTGCGGCCCCCGGGCGCCACATGCGGCCCCCATATTTGTTATAATTACTGTTTGCAGATGAGCACCGTGAGCGGATTTGTGAACTCCCTCCATTCATGTCAACACATGTATATACTGATCTTTTTCAAGAGGCATACTTCCTGTAGTCATGCTGTGTATGAGGCACAAGAGTTGCTATTAAAGCCAGAAGAAGTCTCTGCCTGAGATTGATTCAAATGATCAATTCACACACATCAGGTCAGGAGGCAGAGACGGTTGCAGGTGAGAGCACATCAGTCCAAATGTGCACTGCGTTCTTCTTATTTTAAAGAATGGTTTATGATGAACTGATAGATGAAAACAACTCACTGTGTGACTTTGGGTGCAAGGAGGTTCAGCACATCACCTCTCACCACTGCCAGATCTCCACCGCGATCTGAACACTGCTGCCGAGCATCGGTCCAGCTGAGCTCCACAGTAACTATCTGGAAACAGCGCGAGGACTGTTTGTGATGTACCGCGTCTTTTGGACAAGGAGGGGAAGCTGGTGGAGGACCGAAGTGGACAGGTTAGGTTAGGATCGCCCTTATGTACATAACTACAAGAGACCAAACATTCCAGAATACACCAACAAACTCAAGCTTCACCTTTCATAACCTCTGCATCATTTTTCGTGATCTTCCAGTCTACCTCCACCCCAACAGACCCCCAGCTGACCAGCCTGAAGTCTAGACTCTGATTGGCCACACCGAGAAGTGGACATTGCAGCTCCAGTTTAGGAGGAAGAGTCACCGACACTTGTGTGCGTGCTGACGCCTGTGACAACGAAATCCACACATCAACACCTTACAATGTCTTCATTCATTGATCGTTGTGTATCACCTCCTTGTTTCCAGCCCAGGCCATCACAGTGACCACATATTGACCAGGAAGTCCGTACTTGTGTGTCACAGAGGTCAGTTCTAAACCTGTTGTGTTGACCCGAGGTGAAAGGTCACCGAAGTCCCAGGACAGAGTCGCTGAACTGACTGAGGAGGCAGCATAGAAACTGATGGGATGGTGAACACTCTGCAGTGGGAGGGGCTTCAGTGACACTGAAAATTCCACTGCAAACACATCTAGAGCCAAAGTCCACCCACATTCCTGAGAAAGAGAAGAATTTTCAGATTAGAATATCAATAGATATTGAAGAAAATATGATTACGGCTGTCTGCTTTATTGTTTTGGTAATGAAGGAAGGCTCAGGGGACCTTATTCAATTGTAGGACAAGAAGTCGAGTGCTACCTTCATCACATGCCAGTTGGTGCAGGCAGCAGAACACTGGGACTCGCTGATGAAGTTGGGCTCAGAGTTTGTGCTACAGAGACACTCGTGTCTTGCTCCCAGACCGCCATAGCGGTAGGATGCAGCAAAACACACACTGTTGCACTGTTCCCGAGTGAAGTTCCCCGGCGTGGAGGAAGAAAAGATAACCAGCTCACTGCGTCCTCCACCTCCACTGCTGCTGTCCTCCAGGCACCCGGCGTAATTCAGACCTGAGGAAAACATTTTAAATGTTCAAAATCTATGAACATCATGGGGTGATTCAACCAAAGCCTCGAGTCTTACCACAGGTCCGCATGCTGACATTGAGGAGGGGCTGGTGGCGAAGCTCTAGAGGTTTGTTACACAGCATGGCATCGGGGTGTTGAACCCGAACGCCTTTCTCCTGCAGCCAGCTGACCAACCGAAACAACTTACAGTCGCACACAAACGGGTTGCTGCTTAGGTCACTAGAAGAGAGGGGAATAAGGAAGAAGGACTACATCAGCTCTAATATGATTTCCAATTATTCTTGTCTAGTTTCATTTCAACTGCATCTGGAAGTGACATGATACAGCGGCACTATGAGTGAGAGAAAGGTGTGAGACAAGCTGTAGAAGTACTAAGTAAGTTCATGACGGATGAAAGGCACTTTTCAACCTTTTCGTAAGTTTAATGCTCTGAATTATTATCCAATGCATTCTGATTAATTTAGTGGTTTGGTAATGATAACTGTTACGACTGACTGAATAACTACTATGTAATGACACCCTGGAAGTCAACTTAGAGAGGGACAAAGGTCTTCAATTAATCAGGCAAGAGTAACAAAACATACAATTATTGCTTAACAGGAGGAGACATTTTAGCAAGCCGCCTAGAGAGGTTGAAAATGCCTGAAAGCTTAACACTATAATAGTGAAGGTCCGACATCAGACTGAGATTTGAATGACGCTGGGAAGTTGTGCAGGACACACGATTGATTATTATACCCACAAACATATTCCATGACCAGTCATACACATACATTTTCCACACCCATATGGCAAAAAATAAATATGCGAACACACATGCAGAAGCACTCTCAGACACACACATGCACACACACATGAGCACACGCACAGAAACAAATATACGTCAAAATCCTGACAATGATCCCATCACAAATTTCAGCCCTTCAAATATGGCACAACATTTTATGGATAAAAAAAAAGAAATTGGAATCAAAGAGAAACCTGACGGACTTACATTTGTGTTAAATTGCAAAGGTCGTCACATATTCTCTCTTCTATGGTTGTGATGAGGTTGTTGCTTAAGTCTCTGATGGGGACAGAACACAATATGTCATCAAAACAACACATTTAAAAAACGCTTCTTCAAATATGAGTATTTAATAAGATGTCATAATATTGTACTGGTTTAAAGAAGCATCTATTTTGTTATATATATTCTGTTTACTAATTCATCTCCCCCTGAAAAAGGGAGGAAATTATGGATGGTTTTAGAGTGGAAACATTGCTAACTATAAGGCAGGATGATGACGATGATATGTGCAGGCAGAACCAGTTCAGCGATCGCCATCTACACACCTGTAGCTCCCCTCTGTTGTAAGATGTAACTATGAGTCTGTACCTTTTGCTACTTTCTCAGTGGCTTCATGACCGCCACATCCATCCTAACTCACAATAGAGATACCATCGATGACACTCACAGAATTGACAGAGGTCCACAGCAGAACACCCCTCTGGGAAGGACGCTGATCCTGTTTCCCTGTAGATACCTAAAAGTGAGAGATACACAGGCACACACACTGCATCAACATTTGTTGACAAAGAAATCAGAGATCTCCGTCAAATGACAAATACTCTGTGACAGGTTACATGTACACAATAACTCAGATCCAAGAGCAGCTGAACGCTAGCCTGAAGCCTGACAGTGATTTCAGTGATATTGTATAGATCGACTTCTTGTCCATTATAGTAACAATGAAACAAAATATTTCATGCAATAAACCGTAACCCAGGAGCATAACCATTTGTGTGTATATAATGAATGGCAATATTATAATAAATATTTGGGAAATATGGCACTAATGAGTGGACGAGTGTCTCCTCACAATTCGCGGAGGCCGGTGTGACGGTCTAGCAGGCTGGTGTCCAGGGAGGATATGTGGTTCTTGGACAGATCTCTAGGAACCAGAGAAAGAAAACAAACACATCATAGTGGCACCGAAATGCATCTGATAGTTAATCAAAACACATTTAACAAATCACACACACACCAAAAAAGCATTATGACCTCGAAGGTTGACACTTAATATCGCCAGAGGAAGAGCATACACAAATTTCATAATCTCTTAAGAGAAGTTACAATTTTCTTGAAAACGGTTCCGAAGTTATTCACGGTGACTGAAAACACTGGAGTTGTGTAGATCAAAGGTCTATCCAGCTCAGAACTTGTGCAGACACAACTATCTCCGTCGCTGTGTGAACAGGGGCTTAATCATCCAATCCTCGCCCCGTTCTCAACATTACCAGTACATTTCTTTGGAATCCTTCAACACATTTTCAACAGACCAACGCCAGTAAAAACACAACCTCCCTGGCTGGGATAATGAGTTAACCATCTTAAGCTTGACCTTTAGTGCAAGTGAGGAAACACTTGAACTTGTAGGATCAGTTGGTAACTGCAAAAAAAAATAAAAAAAATAAAATAAAAGTGACAATGAGCAGAATGTGTTGAGATGTATAGTGTTTTTAACTGGCCTTATAGATTGTTTTTCTTACTCCTGGAATACCAACATAGCCATCAAGTTCCTGAGAAAACCTCGTAAAAATAAATAAAAAAGACAGAAATATGCCTTATATAATAATATCAACAGACCTGGTATGAACTGTTGCTTTAACAGATCATGCTGTCACCACCAAAGCAGGAGATAGGGAAAGGAAGTGAGAAAATCTAATTGAGTCGCGCAGTTCAAAGATAACACAATTGGACTGGAGTGAAGTGAACTCATCTCTGCGGGAGGCAGAGTTTCTGATCCATGAAAGAGCAGAGGAGAGAAAGATCAATAATGAACTGGAGGTTGGGAGAAAGGGAGGAATGAATTGTTTATGGGGAAGACTGCTGGATTGTTCAAGGAGCACACTCATTCAGAACAGACTCTTATCTTCCATTCGGATGAGTCGCCATTATTAGCTACCGTGAGCTCCAATTTATAGCGATCTGCTTTCTCCCTTTCTTTTGAGAAGCCTTCCCTCGCTTCTCTCTCTCTCTCTCTCGCTCTGTCTGTGTATGTGCGTGTGTGAATGGAGCAGGACGCCCATTCCCAAAAGGAAACATCTGTACATTCCAGACAAGCTGTGTAAGAAAGATGAAGACGGAGAGAGAGAGCGAGAGAGTTCTTTTCTGCTGGCGTTTATAAGCAGTGGAGAAAAAGAAAAGCAGCAACATGAATCACTCCACAATAGACTCATTGACTCATGTATACATTAAGCGTGTGTGGCGAGGATTGAGTCTATCGCCTCCTCGACTGCGCTCAATTCTGACTTTAAAAATCACACTTTGAAGGCGTCGAGTGTGAGCGCGACTTTGTGATGTGACCTTCACCACATGCCAAACCTTGGCCACTATCCTTCGTCTACCTTTGGACACCCGTGGTTTAACTTGCACACACACACTAGTGGTACGCCTGCTCACAAACACTCAAAGCACACATATGGTTCTGTTTTACTAACAGTGTGGCCAATGATCTAACCACTCCTTATAAGGCTTGTCTGGTGCCACTTATTCTGCGCTCGCTGCGCTTCCATGCACACACACACACACGCCCGATAATAGCACTCAATACTATTTACACAAGTTGTGCAGCGTAAGAATAGTATTGGTCAAGAGTATCTGCGGGCGTCATACAGATATTGCCTTGACAACAGAGAAGGAGTCATTGCTGTAGGTCTGATGGCAGCACTTTTCGGTATCTGCTGCATCGTGGTAGTGAGGTGGTCCAATAGGAGGCTCTCCTCTAACCCACTAAACACAGACTGCTCTGTGGTGGCTTTCATCCCCTCCACTTTTCTGGCGCTCACCCCATTCACTTTGTAGATTTTCTTTCCTTCTGCAGTCGTTTTTCCATCTGTCGCTGCTCGGCTTTATTTACATTGAGGCATAAGTAAACCTGAATGAGAGTGACAGGAAGTACAGCCAGGCTGGCTCAGTGAAGTAAAAGAAGACAGAGCTCAAGGGTGGAAGCCAAGTGTGAGGGTGTAGTGGTGGTAGTTCATCTAGCAGTTCTACTTCTTCAAAGGAGTCTTATTAACATAAAAAAAATATTCAGGTAAGGTTGCTATGCTGAGCTAGATTGGTTGATCTAACTTGCTTAACCAAGGTAAAAATAACGGAAAAATGGAAGTACAATTTTTCATAGGAAATGTAGACAATGGAACATGGAACAGGTTACATTTTGGTGGTGTTCCTACCACGAACCACTGGTCTTGCTTGTGCCAACAGTGTTGAGCACGCAAGTTTTGCCGGGCTACTGATACCAAGTGTGTCATTGTCTAACTGAAGCAATAATGAAGTTAGGTGGCAACGTTAACAACGTTCCTTCTTTACTTTTTGTTGCATGCTTTGTGTGAAGTGTACAGCAAACGGTGGCATTATGTTGTAGGTTTCAGATTTATGTGTCAGAGAAATGTGTCTTTAAAGGCGTGACTAACACTTAAGATGATTGAGCAACTTGTCTTCAGCAATCTCCCAAATAGGGTCGGAACTTTCCTCCAGAACATTTTGTTACTCCAACAGCTTCTGCTGGTTGTCCGGAGTCCAGCTGGAATACGTCATACAGCAATATATAGTGGTTTATACACACACTCATGCAGCCATGCACTCAAACACACACTCAGCTTCAGTGTAATTTTAGAAACATATTTACTGACTTGGTTAAAAAGCAAGACCTTAATGACTTGTTTCACAGATCTTTTCTTTCTGCTTTCAAGATGGCACAAAGGAAGGTCGCCCTGATACAGACATGTGCTGCACAATTCTTACTGTATTACTGTACTGTATTAACTGGACCTTGTTAACACATCGATATAACCTTTCCTGACTTGTGAGCTGCCACAATGCACAGCAGGTTGTTCTCGATGTGCTCCCTTGTCTTAGCCATGGCAGTCAACACAAGTTAACTGCAGTGAGCTACTGTCACTTGTTGAGTCAATTAAACAGCTGGTCCCAGGATGCTTTAGAACAGCCTGGACTGAAGGGGAATTTGGGATTTTCCCAAAGATGGAGACAGTTTGATGATTCATGATTCATATGATTCATAATATTAGGTCTTATCATGATTATTTGGTTAAAGTGGACCAATAACGTCACCAATTTCAAAGAATTGTCCTTTATTGTGTGTGTTTTCTTTTTCTTTTTATTATTATTATTATTAGTAGTAGTAGTAATAATAATAATAATAATAATATTGTTATTCTTATTGTAATTGTATTCTTATTATTGTTATTATTAATATTTATTTATTTATTATTATTATTAATAATAATAATAATAGCACAAACTAGCTATGTGAAACACAACTTTATGCCACCACTTTCAAATTCAAATTCTTTCAGTTTCTACTCACTGCACTTGATAACCCATCATGACAGTAAGTGGATAGTAGTAATAGTATATAATAATGATGGTAACATATAACTTATACATTATATCTAAAAGTTAAATAACAGTTATTTTGCCATGTTACTGTTCATTCAGTACACAGTTCAACACATTACAGCATATATGAAAGTAGGCAAAAATACTGGTTAACACCTGTATTATTTTCAAAGTGGTATTAATCATTTCGAACTTTGACAATTTGACACTTAAATAACACATTCTTATTCTTATTATTATTATTATTATTATTGATGCACCAATAGCATTTTTTTTTTCGAAAAGTAGCATGTGAGTACTTGCATTACTGATACCTAGTAGTTACACAATTACACATGAAGTTACTTTAGTTTTTGTTTTTTTTTTCATATATATTTTCAATTTTGTTATCTGAACAACACTCCACAGTATGTTTTTCTTGTACAAGTTTCACTGCAGTACAAACACAAATTTTACAAAATAGTCATAAGCTGACATTCCAAAACTGCGCCCTGCTGTAAAGTGGTTTCGTGGTGTCGGAGGCTACTCAAGCCTGGTTATTTCGCACTCCGTTAGAGAGTTACCAAATTTTTTTAACTGCATAATGGAAGGTCTGACAACACGAATCAAACAATGTGTCACATACAATATGATTCTCTAGAGATAAAGTGCAGTGAGTCTGTCATGTATGAACCAAAATGGAAGTACCACAGATTCAACTGGCGACTTAAAATTACTGTACTAGCAAAGAGAGGACAAGTGATACACACGAGAAGTCAGGCACAGCACAGAAAGCAGAGGGCGGGGAATAAAAAAGCTGTCACAAGGAGTTATTATATAAGCCCCCACACCAGTGAGGCACCAGTAATTAAGTCAGCTGGACAGGAAAGGGACCAGCTTTTACTTTAATTTTGTCACCATATAAGTGAGAATAAGACAAGAAGGCTCTTATTAAGATAATTGTGAGAGAGGAAATTACATTGGTGTTTGTCACAACAGTCAGTTTGATCAACCACAACCCTAACCAGCTTGAGAGAGTTGTACCGCTGGGTTCCATTTTGTATCAATTATCTCATCACCTCACTCACAATGTACACAAACAAATGCATTTGCAACTATTTTCTTTCAAGATATTGTCTTTGATAGTAGACACAGTATTTCTTCCTATCTGTTGAAACTTTCAACAGAAATGTATTGGTTTCAAATGCACAAATTTAAGCAGAAAATTTTGAGCAAATACTTATGTAAAGAATAAATCTCATTTGAGCACGTGACCATTTCAAACCAAGCATGCATTGAATTTCAATTAACATTATGCTGAAGCAAAATAATGTGGTTAACTGAAGGCACAAAGATCAGCCAACCATTTTCCCACAGACATTCACTGAGGTAAAAAAAACAGACATTTCATTATGTGACTAAGAACAAAAAGATGGAGGTGAGTTGATTCCTATCCATTCACCGGAATGGATGAGCTTGCATGAGCGATGTCGTTGGTTACTGTTGCCATGGTAACATAAGAAATCCTCCCTCCCATACGGCCAGTGTATTAAGCTTTCCACTCCATCTTATAGGAGTCAGATTTGGTGTTCAGGAGGCTGTGTTCAAGATAACTGCAGCAGGGGAAAAGAGGAGGTGCTGAGATATGAACTCAAAGGAACTGATAACTTGATTTAGTTTGACAGCTGTGGAGACTCCCGACCCTGCACAACGCCAAAATTTCGAGGAGTTGTTTCATAACACATAGCAGAGCTTGCACTACATCTCTGTGCGTCTTTCCACTGTTATTGCACCATAGTGTCCAGCATCTATAGCTTTCAAGAACACAAAATTGCTTTTTGGAGGCATATGAGTATAGAAATATTATCAGTCAGATAGGGTTTGTATCTTGACTCCCTTGGCACAGGCTGTCTAAACATATAAGCCATGATGTGTGTTGATAAGAAAACTTAGAAATGTTGACAACAGAAGTGACGTGGGACCTGAATCTGAAGTGTTCCCCTCCGATACGATTGGATCCACGATAAAATCAACACACACAAACGGACTACACACTGACAATATAGAATAGGGTTTCTGCCTGGCATGGCGCAACACCACGGCTTACATGACATGCCATCAGAACAATTACTTGTTAATTGTTTCTCTTTCATCTTCTCCTTAAAAACCACACAGTCTAATTTTCAAACAGAAAATACAACAGCTATAAATTAAAAATCAGTCTATTCTAAAGTAGATCTCAATGTGCCCACAGAAAAATGGATTTTCAAGAGATTCAAACACTTGCAATTATTTTGTTTGCAGAGAAATCATATGTTAGCCAGAAACCTGGTTAAATAAACTTTTTCTTTTAACAAAAGACGTGAAGGACATCCACAAACAGAAGACAGCAACCTGTTTTGGTGGTATTATTCTTCTTTTTTGTTAACCGTAACTGCATCATAGGAACAGATAAATATGTAAAAAATGTAGAATCTGCAAGAGTTACAAAGAATACTATATATAATAATTTTAGACTCAAATAACTGTTCAAGCTTGACTCAAAACAGCAACAAGTACCTATTCTGTTCCATGCATACACTCATAGCAATTCACTACCACTGTTAATTCATTCCTTAAAATAACACATATAATACAACTTATCCGATCACGATTAAAAAGGTGGCTCCAGTTGGCAGCCAGGACGTTTTTCTTAGCTCTGGTGTTTCGGCCGCACAGTGTGTTGCGCGTCATCAGCGTAGGCAAGTGACAAACACGTTATGGATTGGCAGCAAAACGAATGTGCTCAAGACCCATTCACTGAAAATTACCAGACACGATGTAGTACGCATGCCAGGACTGCAGGGGCGCTGTAGTGCTCTAACAATGAATTAACAAGACAACACAGAACACGCGAGAATGAAGCTTGTGCACTAATGTTGCATAGGAGTATAACAAATGCTAAGAGAGGCTGATGTCTAACGGCAATACAGTTTCGGCTTTTATTTCAAGTTACCACGCATGTTGCTCATAGTTTTTTTAGGAGAACTCGGGTCACCTGCTTCATCGATACCAAGGAAAGTTATGCATATCAATTTCAATTCTATAAGCACTTGTTTGACTTGTACTTGTGCCACATACAGTACCAGCAGCCGGAACAGTTTTGCAAACGCACATTGTCACAAATACAATCCATTGACCAATGAGGTTCAAGTAAAACTTTTAGGCTGCAATGAGCAGAGGAGAGCAAAGGGCTCAGAGTTTCATGAACAACAGTCAATCTGTTCTGCATGGAGGTGGATCGATCATGTTTTTTGGGTCTCACTGCAGTCAGTAGCAGAGGGAATATTTCACAGGTGGAGGGAAGAGTGGATGAAACTGAACTCCGCTGGAAGTTCCAAATCTAAAACCTGGAAAACAGATCTCAAAATCCACCATGGACTACCTCTGGTGGAGCAGGCATGGCCTGCCCTAAACATCATTAACAATCTGTGCCAAAAGAGCAGAGCAACCCAGGAATCTCGCCGAGCTGGAAGACTTTTGTCAGGAAGAATGAGCAATAATCCCAGAGAGAAGACTTGCTAGACTCCTGGCTGCCCACAAAAAGCATTAACAAGCTGTGATGTGTGGGCTACTGGGTATTAACTCAACGGGGTGCCTAAACCTAAACTGCTCTGGACCTTTTTCCTTTTCTACTGTTTCAAAACTGTATAGGATTTTTTTGACTGGAAAACATTGAAATAAAGCGTGCATTCGGCGATTGTACGAGTCAGTTCCCCATTCTCTTTTGAATCCAAAATTGAGTACCAGACCGTAACTTCATTCAAAATGGCATCTTGAAGAATTAAAAAATAAATAAATAATAAAGTCTCAAATGATGAAATCACATTTTCAGGGATAATGCACTTTGCATTTTTGACATGTATTCACAACTTTGACACACACAAAACTCACTTTTTTATAATACTGAACAACATTGCTGAGACAATATTGCAACTTTTAAAGCAAAATAAATGAAAAATAAATGATAGAATGGCTCTGCAGCATCACAACAAGTGTGAATTTCCGGGGAAAAGCCTGATAACTGTTTTGTGATAACTGTTTCAACATTGTGATGCAAAATGTAAAAGGATTAATAACATTATTGATGTACAAATATAAATAGGATCTTATTTAAAAAAGAAAAATAAAAGCCCATACTGGTGCAGATAAATGGTCGATTTATCTGTACAGCCCTATTGATGACAGTAAAAATACAAAAAAATAGTAGCTTTTAATCGTGAGAAGTAAATAAATATCAGCCATCTGCAGCCTCTCTCATCTGATCGGTCCCTTCAGGTGTTCAGGCGGCACGTGAGTCTCCCTGCCATGATGTCTCTCTCTGGATATTCCAAAAACACCAACAACCACCATAATCATCTCAGTTTCTATAATATGTGTTGGATTTTTCTGTGTGAAAAGACAAGATTCTAGGCATGGAGAACAACCTCCTCAACCAGTGGTCGGACAGAGCCAAGATTATTATTATTAAGATTGTCACTGTCATTATCTAAAGTTAAGTCCTTGGTCATGTCAGTCAGTGCGAAAAAAAACTTTTTTTCACTTTGCTTCAAAATATGCTCCAAAATAAAAAATATGCTTTAAAAAACTTTTTTTTTTTTGCCACATTGCTCAGCCCTACTTCACACGCTGTATATAAACAGAAAATTGAATGGTTTCAACCTAGAGACTGAATTGTAACAGTCATACAATGAGTTTTAAAAAAGTATATATATAATAATAATATTAATAATCTGTTTTATTTCGCTGCTGTTTCAGCAGTTGCTCCAGTACTCACTTGTGCTGCTGCCACTAACTATCCTTGATCTTTCATCAACAATGCCGTTTTCTGCTTGCTGAAGATTGATAGCTATATCCAACTCTCTACATCACAGGTGGGCAATTAAATTTCCTAAAGGGCCACATTAGAAACTGCAACTGTTGTGAGGGGCCACCATCAAAAGAAAGACAGCGATGACAACAAACATGACAGAAAAATATCCAAAATATATACTTAAGTACAAGGACAGAATGCACCTAAGGAGATGAAACGTGACTTAGGATCTTAAGAAGTGTAAATATGCCATGAAACCTATTGGAATATTTCATTTTATATGCACTTGATTGAGTATAAATCAACTATGGACTAGACGTTCAAGATATAAAGGCAATTTATTTCAAAATATATTTTCAGTATTCCATCAATGTGTTTTGAGGAACAAGAAAAACACAAAAATGGCCAATGAAAAGGAGAAAAATTTAGTCTTAAAACAAGAACATGCTATATTTACTGCTGTAGTGGTGGTGGTGGCTAAAAGAGAAATAACAAAAAAGGGAGACAATTTGGATATATTAGTTTTAGACTGACGCCATGAAAATACCGGCATCGGCCGCACATGGCCCAGGTCTGCTCAACACCCTATTCTATCTTTGTTAAACCTGTTTTTCACAAATCTATATTCAGACAGTATCGTGTCAATATCAAGATGTCTGGCATGAAGATAAGATACCAAGATAAGTAATACCCATGTGGTTCAGCCCTGCCTATGCTTTTTCGCACCACATTTCACTGTGCAAGTAAAGAAATGTGTCTTCATGCTTATCTTCATGCAGAAAAGGAATGTAATGGATTACTTCCAAGCAACAACCAGCATTTTCAAGATGCATTTCAGTGAAATATAAAGCTAAAATGGGCAAATAATCACTCAATATATCAGTAACCTTAGAGCGGTACAACGTTTTCTGAGACAAACCCAGCTACTTGTCGAAGGTTCTGATCTCCCTAGGTGTGCCACTCTTCCTAGGTTTTGTATAAACCTTGTAAGGAGAGGAAAAGTGTCAGCCACCGGTGCATGTTGTCTAAACCCCCCAAAGGTTTAGGTGCATGAGATGGCAACGACTCTTGTGATGATGAAAATGAGGAAAAGCCAGTGAAAGAGTGAAACAGTGCAATGATGGAAGGTGGCATGCTGTGATCCATCAGGGATTTTATTTGTCATGTCACTTGAATATGCTCAGCAGTAGGAAGGAGGTGTCAACTCCCAAAACCCCAAAATACAGTTTCAGTGAAATATGATGCACTTGAACGTTTTACTGTTGCAATGCATTTTGGGGTGGTACAAGTAGTGCCTGCCCTGTGATGGACTGGTGACCTGTCCAGGTGTCCTACATAAGCTTCAGCTCATTTCAGGAAGTGAGAGGTTGTCAATGTAGAGAAAAGGGAGATGGACTGAAAGCAGCGTTTAACAGACAAAGAGCAGGAAGTAGACAGTCCAGGTGTTCACTCTGCATCAGCATGGACTACTTTGTTCATTGAGTAAAACCCATTTCAGGCCTCTCACCTTAATGCAACTCAAAATTCAATTAAAATGAGGACTTCAGGCAGCATATAATATGTCCGTCTCCTCCTTGTCATACATTACATCTATATTTTTTGCTAGGCATCATTTTACATGGATTGGATTTAAATATTAGAAATGACATTAGTTATTCAAAGGAGACGCAAATTCAAGTATAATGGATGTAAGTCGAATACCTTCCACCAGTCAATGTACTGTAATGATGACAAATAAAAACAGTATACAGTTGTGTATATTTATAATAAAATGAAAGACTTTCAATTAGAAGCAGAAGCAGCCCCGAATGACCGACAACAATAGACCAGGAGGAATCGTTCTGACATGCAACTACGTCATCAGACAACAGAAAGTTTGGTGCGAATGACTTCTCCAAAACCAGTAAAGATACGACACCACGGTACTTACAGTATGTTGGTGTTGACGGGGAGGTCCGCGGCTCCAGGGGCCCTGTCCAGACCGATGTTAGAGCAGTTGACCAGGCAGGAGTGCGACGGCCCCGCGGCCAGCACGCAGCTGCAGTTAGCGGGACACGGCGAGCAGTTTCGGCCGCTCTCCGCCGGCGGCCCGGAGCCCCAGACCTCCAGGCAGCAGAGCGCCAAAAGCACACCGGAAAACAGCTTAATCCCCGGGACGCAGACGCCATGTTTTCGTGTGGATAAAGTCTGTCCATTTCCACAAGGCATAGCTCACTCACATCTCATCGCCTCGGATGGTGCAAGTCCTCTCCGCCGGGAAACGAACCACGACCTGGACAAAAGCACTTTTCCTGTGAGCGGGCCTCAACGTAGAACACAAAAAGCAGTCTTTTTGGCGTTAAATAATCCACAAGTCCCCGTTTGTTCTTCTCGTTAAAGGTAACGGAAAGTCTTCGGACTCCTTAAACGGGGGGAAAAAAACTTTGGAGAACTTCCTCTCTCCTCCTCTTTCCACTCGCTCCCTGTATGGGCAGACATGTGTGCAACAGAGAAGAATCGCTTTTTGTTTTCTTTCTTTTTTCACCCGATTTCGCTGTGTTTGAAGAATACTTTAGAATATATTTATTCTAAAGGATTAATTATAATTGCGTTTAATCTGAATGTGTAAAGAAAACACATAAATAATAAGTTTCTATCTCCCAAATCCTTTTATTAATCTTTTATTTAATATTCTGTAGTGCAGATCCAATAGGCTCAAGTACATGTGGATCACGGCAGACCTCAGTGGTGACACATTTGCGATCACATGATGAGACCTTTTCAGCAGTTCTGTTCAGTTGATCATGCTCAGTTTGTGGAAGAGTCGGGTGCGAGGACACACTTCAACAGAGTGGATGACCCTCTGACTGGACTCAGAACTGCTCAGCAGTCCATCAACCTCTCAGGCCAGGGACGTCGTCTTCAGACTATGAGTCAGGCGATGACTCATGCCTACCTACAGTTGCCTCTAGGTTTGGAAATACTCAATAGTAGCAGCTCATACGTCAGCTAGATGGCACTTCATGACTTCTGGGTGTTTGTGGACTTCAATTGGTCCGTAAATAATGTGACTGGTGGAAGATGAAGTTTACTCAGGGATAGAGAAGAAGGAGTGTAAAACCCAGCTTATTCTGGTGAAAAAGATACTCAGAAAGAGCCGTCCAGTGGAAGGCAGATAAGATAAGATTAGATAAGACATTCTTTTTTTTTTTTCAAATTTACAGCAGTATAATGTGTCTGAGACAGAGCATGTCATGTATGACAGAAACACATTAAAAAATAAGAGTAGAACAGTGTGCTTACAAAAATATGAAATAAAAACACCCACTAAATAACAACTGTTCAGAATATAAGCTCCCACAGAGAGACAATATCAGAGTATACATTGATACATCTTTTTCTATGGACAGGAGGGCTCTAAGTTCAGAGTCTCCAAGTGCTTTAGAACAGTAGTCACCAAGGTGGCGTCTGGGTGCGCCAGGTTGCCGGCAGAAATCGTGGCAGTAACCCATGAAAGAAACAATCACAATCCATTCCAGACGGCCGTTCGAGAAGCGATTTGTTCAAAATCTGAATTTATTTTTCCCATTACAATGAATGGAAAAAGAAATAATGCGTTCCCAGCCTTAAAATAGTCTTTTGTAGGAGTGAATGTAGCGTGTCTGCTGCAGGTGCGCTGTTCCTCTATGTGTGTGGCCGCTGCATGTGGGAGGGGTTGCCGAGTGAGTGACGTCTCTCCAGAAGTGAAGAGGTGCCCGGTGCGTGTCCAGCTCTGAATGTGCGCTTCTGTGCAGTTTGGCTGTGACAAAATCATAAACCAAGTCACGCTCTGTCCCAGACTCGTCTCATCCCTGTCCCAGCTCCAGCCGACAACAGGACATCAAACCCTGGAATGCGCGCTCCAGCCTTGGAAGTGTCGAGAGCTGATCGGTCTGCGCACGTTATGTTTTGAGGTGTTCGAGTTCTGGATTTTTGTTAGAAATCCGAGGTACCACTGTATATTCAGTTAATTCAGACACACACAGGGCACTTGGAGTAGCTTGCAGTTGCAAAAAGATTGGTGACCACTGCTTTGGAAGGTTTTGGTGGGACACAGTGTTGTTGAGAAAATGCTGGGTATTTTTTTAAGTCAGTGATAGCCTAAGGGGAGCAGAACGGAAAATGAGTTTTTATGGTGACAATCTGATTCCAAATCGATGTTAGAAAAAAAATCTGCTTTTGCAATAATTGTAGGACAAACCCAGGCGGTCATCTGCACATGAGGAGGAGATTGCAATTTCTCAATTGATGATAAAAGTTCCCCAGATCTGATTTCCCAGGGAAAGCGCCAAAAATCTATCATTCATCATTACATCATCAATAATTTAGGTTCTTCTTTGTTCCTAAGTCTGCAACTCTTGATGCAGCAGCCTGATGATGTTGATACTGTTTGGTGTTTGGTCTGGTCCAGTCCAGGCATTGTGATAGTAAAATGAGCTTGGCTTCTGTTTGGTTTTGGGGAGGGTCCTCCCGTTGGACCCGCCAGGAAAACAGCACTTACTCAGGCCTGGTGTTATTGTAGGGCTGCAGGAAGAGAGCAGGGGAGGGGTAAAATACCGACTGAGGGTGGGATTGGGTCTGTTACTGGAGAAAAGCTGGAGAGTGAGGAAGGTGGAAGCTCATTGGTAAAGTAGATGATGCATAATGTGGGGATTTCGGAGAATCAAGCTATTTTTACTTCATGCTGCTGACAAAAGAACTGTGAGTCCATTGTGTTACGTAAACCAACTTCAGCTGCAGAGTAGCATGCAAGTCATTAGATTCCTTTTCTTTCACCAGAAGACATGATTGGAGCTCACTACAGAAATGTTTCCTGGATAAGAGTAATGTTCAATGTGAAGTGAAAGGAAATCGCTGTTGTAAAAGACAATGATGAATGGAAGAATCATACCCCTTTACATGGGTGGCGTGGATGGTCTTCCATCATGAAAGTTGGACCTTCTAAGGACGGTCGCAGAGGCATCATTCATGACTGGGTTTACACTTTGGGGTTTGGTCCCCGGATCCTGTCTCGGGACCAAATAGTGGGTCTTCAGAGCAGCAACCAGGAGTTTCAGTTTCCTCCATTTTGTTGTAGTTTTTTGTTTTGTTGTTTGGGTCATGGGTTACGACGCACCACTGGTCTTCAATGTTCTCAGTGAGTCTCTTACGCTGGTACGTAGTATATACTGTATAGTACCTAATGTGACCATGAGCTTGCCTCACAGTGCACAGTTAGCAATATGAATAAGCTCATGATTGCCAGGTTCTAAATATATATACTGAGTCAACCAAACCACCCCATGGCTTAACCTTTACCCCAGTTTTAAAAAAAATCTGTTTGAGGGGAAACATTTGATTCTATTGAAATCACACACATATATATATATATATATATATATATATATATATATATATATATATATATATATATATATATATATATATATATATATATATATATATATATATATATATATTGACTAGGTCACCGTGCAACGTGGTTGGCTGACGCCTGCATCGCAGTGGTATGTGAAAGTCCTCTTGACGCTCATCGATATGAGACACCGCAGGAGGGAGAACACTCTCTGGGGTATCTGGGGTGGTGACCTTGTGATTTAAGGTGAAAAACTATGGTTTTGGATATGTGCTGGCTGGAGCCTGACATCATGGGGTGTTGTAGGGTTTTAATCCATAGCGTGTAGAATGTTGCTAATGGCAACCTTTAACCATGTCCTCTAGTTCAATTCTGGACCGCATCTTTCTCACGATCATTGATAGAGCACAGGGTGTGATCTTGCATGGCTTTTGAAAGAAGGATGGCCAGTGGTTAATCAAAACACATTTCATGGCAGAAAATAGGAAATCATTATTTAAAAATCATTCCAGAGACATTTTCAACATTCTGTCTCTCACAATCTACAGACCGTCTCCAGCTTCTCCTCCACCTCCTCTCCCTTAAGTCACTTTATCGTCAGCAAAATATAAAAAAGGCAAATGCGAAAAATAAAATCTGCCGGAGAAAGATGAAATCGAGAATTGAGTTTCAGTTATGACTTGCAGTAAGGACTAGACAATATTTATGAGGTTCTTTGTCACTTTCTATCACTGCATTTTCAAGACTTGTCACAACGTGGCTGTTGAAACCAATTTCATCCCTCAGCAACTGTGGGCATTCCACCACCCACACACAGACACACACACACATTTATCACTGGATAATAATGCCATTTGAGATGTTTTTAAGGTCAACCATCATTTCTTTTAATCCAATAAAGGTCCAGGCATTTGCTGGAGAAATGAGAGCTTTGAGACTGGAGGGGACAAACTCTGTAAAATGGGTGAAAGTGGAGACCAAACGAATACTAGCGCTAATCCAGTGACATAGGAATCACAGGAAATGTCACATAACATACCGTAATTTCTGGTCTATAAGCCGCTACTATTTTCTCTGAACCCTGTGCCTTATATAACTAAGCGGCTAATATATGGATTTTTACAGGCCAAAATATTGAGCATTGAGCATTAAACTGATGAAATCACAGGCGTTTTATTTACAGTATCTTAAAGTGCTCAAAATGCACTGTTTTCGCCTGCGTGTCTGCAGCTCCGCTAACAGAGCCGATCTCCGGGAGCAGCGGATAGGACAGAGGGGTGTGATTAAATTTCCAGGTTATATAGTGTGACTGTTGAAAGGGGCTGTCAAACCCAAAGAAAGGACTGTAAGAGAAAATTTTAAATAAAAATCAAGTGACGACATCTTGGGTGATTATAAAATTACACTTTAAAAATGCACAGAAAATGTGGGTTTGTTGTGTTTTAATTAATTTAATTTACACCACATTCTATTTAAAGAATCTTGATGTGTCTCATACATTTCTTTCTACTATACTCTGTGCATTTTAAGGGACAAGAAATACTGAAATATCACAATCAAACCAGATTATAGTTGCATAATGAGCAAAAAACAATGCCCAAGACAAAAATGTCAGCGATAATGTCAGTTTTGTAGTTTCACTCTGACTCCAGGAGCGCCACATAAATACAGTCAACGGGCCACATTTGGCCCCCGGGCCACACTTTGCTCAGGTCTGGGAGAGGAGATGCGGCTGTGGTGTTGAAACTTCGGACACACGGGCGAAGACAGTGCATTTTGACCTCTTTAATGTAAAGAAAAGATGGTTCATGATTCAAGTTCAGAACAAGTTCCACGAACTAGTCCATCGTGATGCTGGGCCCCATCTTCGAAACTACTTTAGATGTGGTCCTCATGCACCACTGACCTTTCTACAGCGCAGACAGCACCACTGCCCCTGCGGCTTATAAACCAGTGCACCTCATGTATGATCTATTTTCCTTCTTAAACTTAGTGGGTGGCTCATATTCTGGTGTGCTCTGTAGATTTACGGTTGTTTATTGTTCCTTATTTATTTCCACTTTTATTTCTGAATTATGCCACACTGATTATTCCATAATATGGAGGTTCCAACCGAGGAAGTCAAAATTGGGTGTGTAGTCATTAGAGTTGGAGTCTAGACCGAGTCAAGACCATGGCATTCATGGACTTCTTGGTCGCTGTACGCTCTTCTCTCGACACCGTCTTCACTACAATGCTATTAGTCATAACTTTGTCATAACAAAGACTCAGAATCAAATGGGAGTTAACCTCGAACAATTTGACACTCTAGGCTCCAGCCTGATTTTTGTTCTAAATATAAGTTGATCAAAACAAAAGATCGAGATTAACTTTGCAGGTCTTCCCTCTTCTCTCATTCTTTGAGATCGCATAAGGGTATTTGTCTGAAGGGCTTGTGTCTCGTATTGAAAAGGAAGAAGTGAAAGAAGCTATTTGACATGATGCTCCGAGGCAGAAGGGAAGAATTCATGCTATGACTATAGAAGCGTGAGACCAGTTGAGCATCTGCTTCTGTGCTGATGGGCTTGTGCACGCTCCCCTCCAAATCAATAGGATTGATTGGCAACACACTTTCGGCTGAGTGAAAACCTACATACTCACAATGAGTCATGCGGCTCATCATCAAGAACACCATTAATCTGATTGTTTTGTGAATGTAAAGGTTGACAGAAATAGACACAAATCCCAGATGGTTTCGTGTCATGTTGAGCAGATGGTGAGGAGACCTGTCTGGATGTCATTTGACAAAAACAGTCATGGAAGGAGAATGATCTCATCATGGATCGATGTACAAAAACCATTTGCGGGTATGACTCCCTGGTAAAAACCCTGCGACTCCCAGGCTGTGAGTGAATGCCTGAAGTAAACTGTGAAACGCTTCTGCTGCCACATGCTGTGCAAAACATCATGGCAAACAATTCTAACACAGTTCAGCAGTTTACTGTAAAAATACGGCTGGGTTCTTGCAGAACCTGACTCCCTGTACAAAAGCACAGTTGCAGATCTACTTGTCAAGTATGCAAATGCTCTCTATTAAGCAGCCACATTCAAACAGTGGGAACCATTTCAGTTCTTAAAATCTTTTGACAGGCTAAATCGCTTTACACAGCGGGAACTAGGAACTATATTCTCTCGCCACACACCACAAAACTAAGCAGTTAGATAATGAATGGGATTTGAACTCTGTTTAAATCACATTTTCAATACACAACAGTGATATCACTATTTACTAGGGGTGCAACGTTGGTGCAGTACGGTTACATTCCCCATTCATTTCTATAACTTAAGGTCACGTGTGGTTAAGAAATGACCACAAGTCCTGATTTTAATTTAAAGTCTTATCAAACTTTCATGTGAGTACTTGATTGTGAAATGGGTTGGATGCTCCTTCATGCTTCTGCCACCTGCAGTCCGATTGAGCACAATGCACTCCGAATATATTTAGCACGAATTTTATAGCTATAAACACACGTAATATAAAATCAAAATCACAATTTGGATAAAAATGCGTGGCTTGGCGTACATCAGTTCTCAAGCACCTAGGAGCCATTTTAATACAGTGCCTTCACACTGCGTATAAGCTTGACTGAAAAGTAAATATAAACACCTAAATCTAGAAGAGCAGAACTAAATATTGGTGAAATTATCTCTTCAGAAACAGCATATCCTGACTGGACATCATCATTTTAATCAAAACGGATGTGGAGATATCTCGTCCTAATCTCTAGTCTCTTTGTAGTGTTACTGGTTAGATGGTGCGATTCTGGCCTGGAAACATCTTTTTATTCTGAAGTCTGAACTAGTTCAAAAGATTGTCTGTGGATCAGATTAACGCCCTTAGAGTATAAGGTTTTGGGTGGATTCCTTGAAAAGCACTTTTCCAGATTAAATGCATTCACATATTTGAAATGACCACCCAAATTTTTTGTCACACGCCTCATTCGGTGTTCTTTCACATCTCTGGAAAATGATTCATAATGTGTTGCATGCACACATGCTCTCTCTCGGTCTCTCTCTCTCTCTCCATCCATCGCCTTCCTCCATCACTTTCTCTCTCTCTCTCTCACTCTCTCTCTCTCTCTTTCACCCCCTCCTTTGTCTACTTCTGTCTAGCACCAGGGACAGAGCCACACTGTGAGCTGAGTCAGAAGACTTGGGAGGATTTCCTTTAACAGACAGTCCCTCAACCTTAAAAATTATTTTTGATTGATACTTCTTGATTTAATTTTTTTTTTTTTTTACTTTGTCTACCTCTGTCTAGCACCAGGGACAGAGCCGCACTGAGTCAAAAGACTTGGGAGGATTTCCTTTAACAGACAGTCCCTCAACCTTAATGTTCATTTTTCATTCTTGATTTTTTTTTTAAAGTGGAGTAGCTTGCAACTGTGACGGTGTAGGTTTGAGTTGGGAGCGGTGTGGACTCCTTCAGCTTCTGCAGCAGCTCTTATTTGTAAAGGATTGTTCGATCGAGTGACTTGCGTCAACACAATGTCAAGTACAAGGCTGCATTTAGTTTATATTTTAAGTTTTTCCTTATTGTTATGGAAGTGAGAATGATCTATTATTGAAGCAGAGAAACACCATGGAACCTCTGGATGAGCACCTGGGGATCCCTTCACCATCAGACTTCAACTCGTCCCTCCTCTACTCCAACGCGTCACAACAGAACCAGTCCACGCGGAGCGTGCCCTTCCACGGCAGCAGCACCCCCCTCACGGCTGTCATCTACCTGGTGGTCTTCGTGGTGGGTCTGGCGGGGAACACTCTGGCCATCTATGTGGTCGTCCGCTACGCCAAGATGAAGTGCGTCACCAATATCTACATCCTGAACTTGGCGGTGGCCGACGAGCTCTACATCCTGGGACTCCCCTTCCTCACCACCCAGAACGTCCTCTCCTACTGGCCCTTCGGCTCCTTCCTGTGCCGCGTGGTCATGACCGCGGACTCCATGAATCAGTTCACATCCATCTTCTGTCTGACGGTGATGTCCATCGACCGCTACCTGGCAGTCGTGCACCCGATCCGCAGCACCCGGTGGAGACACCCGCGGGTGGCCCGGATGGTCAGCGTGCTGATGTGGGCGCTGTCCTTCGTGGTGGTCCTGCCCGTCTTCATCTTCTCTGACATCCAGGTAATGTGTTAACTTTCATCGTGAACTGGAACGACATTCGCGAGCAAAACTTTATCTCTGTTTCCCAGAATAAAAGAATGATTCTACACAACAGCACGTAAATAAACTTATCATAAAGTTTAAGTCGCTGTCAAAATATAACGGAAATTGTGAGTCTTATATTTCGGTGGTACGAATAACGTGTGCGCGCATAGAATGATCATCCGTCTCGTAGAAGACCAGGAAGCAGAGCAGTAGTGAGGAGAGTGGAGATGAAAGGTGGTGTGAACTGAGTCTCAAGTCTGTATGAAACTCAGGTGGCAGGTAACTCGATCACTGCTAAGTCACATTATTACAAGTTGTAAGTTAAATCATCATCAAAGATGAACATTATTTCTGAGTACCCTTCTGTTCTTTATGGTATGTGTGAGCAAACTTTCGTGTTTTGAGCAGTCAGTGTCGCTGAGATTATTCTAAAGAATGTTCGTTGTTGAATGTTCGTTGGAGGAACAAATGTTTGCATGAGGAAAGCATAATTTTCCACTCTTGTGTTGATAAAATCGTCCTTCAGGTTATGAAAAAGTTTAAGTTTTAACTATGGCTGTATTGCAATAAAAAAATTAATCGATGGACAGCCCTACTAAGCAGGTTAAGTCGTGTGAGCTCATTCACTTTAGAACATGGTCCCATGATAGTTCACCTGGGGGAGGATCTGTTCCCCGACCAAGAGAGGACGTCCCTCTTCTGAGGACAATGGCATCGGTCTTAAAGGAGTGGATCTGTCGCTCAGCATGTATGAAAAGTGAATGCTGTCTGACAGAAAAAGACGTCTAGACTCAATATTTCTGAAGGTGAATCAAACATGATTCATCAGATCTGCTGGCCTTCATCTAATGTTCAGGGACACCGCTCTGATGCTCACGTGGGTATTGTCTGCTGTTGAACTACAGCTAGGAGTTCACAAGTTTTTTGACAGATAAGTTTAAGACATTCTGGCATCGTGCAGTGTCAATTGCTCATTGTGGCTTTTGGCAATGTTGCTTTTCACTGACCCCCACAGAGGGGCTTCAGGTGCCAAGCTCCACTCAAATAGCTCTTACTAGTTCTACTCTAATTCACGTTGAAAGAACTTTCCTGACGACCCTCTTGCAGCCTCTCATCCTTTTTTTGCTCACCACCAGGCTGTGAAAAGAATCCTCATGACCACACCATTGACTGACACTCATAAACCCTTAAACAAGTCTTTCATTTCCAGAGCCAAAAACCTTGTTCTCACTCAAATTCAGTCTGGTGAGAGAAGAACCATCCCACATCAACATCATCATAAAAGTCCAGACATTTCTCCAGTAAAGCAACGTAGTTCTCCTACATTTTTATTTCATGCAATATGATCTCTGTCGCCAGGAAACATTTAACTCCTGCAATATGATCTGGCCGGAGCCCAGAGACGTTTGGTCCACGGTTTTCATTCTCTACACGGCCATTGTGGGCTTCTTCGGACCTCTGCTGATCATCTGCCTCTGCTACCTGCTCATTGTCATCAAGGTAAGACATGACATCACCAGTCCTCACGTGTTGATTCAGGCAATGCATAAAGTGTGTTTTCCGTGATTGCCTGACTATGACTGTCAGAATCTCTCTACTTCACAGCCTCCTCTCACCACATCCAGCAATCCTGGGAGAACGGATGATGCTTTTAAACCAAATTTGAATCTTGATTTAGATTATGCAGCTGAGTGTCATTATATCTATTTCCAGTTGGAGGCTGTGCAAGTGCTCTTGTGTGTGTGTGTGTGTGTGTGTGAGTGTGTGTGCATGCTTGTATAGCTTTTCTTATGGGGACCTTTTGTTATTTTGTGAGGACCTTTTGCCAGTCCCTGTGAGGTTAAGCCTCAATTTGAAGATGAAGACATCCAAATAAGTGGTTCACTTAGGGTGAGAGGCTGGGGCAAGCATCTGATTTGTCTTTCCTTTGTTGGGCCCTATTGCCGGACCCCACAAGGTGTAGCCTTCATTTAAGGAGGAAGACATTAAACCAGTAAGGTCATTAAAGTTACTGCTAAGTCACACTTGCACAATCACTTCCCCAACACTTCACGTGCATTTAAAACATGCGAAAAAAAAACAGCATTTCTATTGGCAAAAACTGTGCATTCATCAGGACTTTCCATCAGAGGAGTTGAGCGCCACCTGTTGATTGTTGTCCACGTCACCATGTTGTCTCATTTCCACAGGTGAAATCCTCTGGAGTGCGGGTGGGCTTCACCAAACAACGACGTTCAGAGCGCAAAGTGAACCGGATGGTGGTGGTGATCGTGCTGGTGTTCGTGCTCTGCTGGCTTCCATTCTTCATCATCAACATCGTCAACCTGGTTGTCATCATTCCTGAGTCCAACGTCACTGCAGGGATCTACTTCTTTGTTGTCATCCTGTCGTACGCCAACTCCTGTGCCAACCCTCTGCTGTACTGCTTCCTGTCTGACAACTTGAAGCAGAGCTTCCTAAAAGTATGCACCCCCACACACTGTAAAATATATTTAGATTTATTATGACTCAGATTTACCCCACCTATTTTTACCCCCAACAATTTGAATATGTGATGTGAAGTTTATATAATGTTGGTTCTGTATTTCCACCTGAACCCACTAAGATCCTTCACGCTCTGTAAAGTGTGTTTATTTTACTTGTGGAGCGCTACTGCCACCTTCTGGGCCGATGAGTTCATTGCTATCAAGGAGGTTTCAAAGGGCATACATAATACGGATAAAATAAATGTTCGGTAAAAACTGACACCATTTAATTTACAATAATCTCTTTGATATTATTATTGGTATTTTCTTTCATCACAAGTTCATTTTTTACACCATTGTTCATCATGTTGCTACTGTCAATGTGCAGACCTTAATGTAATAGGGAGTAATTTAATTTAACCAGGTTTTGACCTATAATGGCAACACAGTGCAGAAATTTTATTTTATTTTATTTTATTTTATTTTATTTTGCACGGTGTTTGGTTTCAAAATATGGTTGTTTGAGGTTATGGCAAGAAGAGAAACATTTATTTGTAATGGACTGTAGATGCTGCAGAACTAAGCGTGACTCCTCAGACAAACACTCGCCCTCTCTGTGGACGGTCAAGATGACCTAAGAGAGTGCACTTCAAGGAAAAACAGTCCCGATGGTTTTGACAGACTAGGGTGAAGTTGAAAACCCCTCATCAACTTGCGGTCCCTCCTGTCACCTCGCAGGTTCTGGGTGTCAGCAGGTGCAAAACCAACGGTGACAACACTCAAGACCCCAGAGCTCCACCGACAAGCTGTCCTGCGTATCCTCGGAGTGCAGGAATACAGCTCTCCACCCTGAATCGCACCAGTAATGATCCCATGAGCAGCAAGGTACTGCTGTTTTCCTGCCCTTTTCCACTGTCTGTGATAGTAATTTACATCCATATGCTGTATATAAACAAAGATGAGAGGAATCAATCAACTATCAAAGGCTTCTACAAGACATTTTCTTCACAACCTCGAGTGGATTTGTAAATAACAATATAGCTGTTCATGAGGGTAGAATAAAAGCAGTCTAATCCAATCTGAGGTCAGGTCGCGGTGGCAGCAAAGAAGCAACTGCCTCCCTTCACTCAGAAACTTCTGTGTTTGGCCAACACCCAAAGCTACTGACAATATGGGAGAATAGGACTTTCCAGATCAAGTCTGCTCAGGTGGCTGTGTTGCCAGGGAAAACTCACTTGTACCTCCCTGTAGAGCCATTTAAAGAGCCTGGGTTGGCTTCGGTCTAGTTTTACGCTGAAGTAAATCTTTAAAAAAAGGTGTCTCTTCTCTACAGATTTCTCCGCAGCCCACCGACTCACCAACATCTCACACCGCTGGCCACCTGCGCTGCTGCATGTCTCAATGTCAACACACCCCTTCTGTCCCTGCACCGTCAACAACTGTGTCGATGTCAACGGCAGCTCACAGTTTGAGTGTGGCTGAACCTGCCCTGGCGAACACGTGCGGCGGCACCTCCAACGTTCAGTGACGCTTGATTTGTCAAGCAGAACGCTACACAAACCTCTCTCCAGCTGGTGTTCGTCATCCATGACTTCAGACTTTGAATGTAGGCAGGAAACTGAGCACCAGCACTTCCTGCATCCTCTTTATCTCTGGTTCTCTTTTTTGCTACAAAGATTGCATTGTTGGCACGTTTCTCCGTTTACACTGTAAAAATTAGCCAGTAGAAATGGCAGCTGCACATGGCAGCACATGGCTATGCTGAAACAGTTGCGGCTCTGAACCGCTTCTGAATGTAAGAGCAGTTTTGTGTTCTGTAAGGTGATGACTTACTTTCTCAACTTTTAACGTGAGAGGTCTGTTCATACAGATGACACTCCAGTGAGTAAAGCTTGACTGTGATGACTTGAACATCTCACTTGCAGACGGATGAACCTGGTAAACAGATAAGAGGCTTTTAGAGGCAACAAAACAGTCATTTAAAAAAATAAAAAATCGAAAAGATTAAACGCTGTAAATAAGTTTGTTATTTGTCATAACATTTTAAAATTATGTAATAACCTGCTCATTTCATTTTTGATGTACTTTTTATTCAATTAATGTGTGAATTAATGATTAAATTTCAGCAAAAATTAGTAAGAAAAAAGAGAATTTATGAGTAAAGATATTGATATTATAAAAAGGCACAATTTTACGAAATGATAAATGTTAAAATCAGGGTTTACTATTTGAGTATGGCTATATTAATTATAGAACTACAAAAATATATGCCATTAAACAGTTAAACACTTAATGTGGAGAACAAGTGCTCAGTTGTGTCTACAGGGTGTCGAGGGGTCAGTGCTGCAGCCTCACGGCTGGAAGGTTGTAGCTTTGAATCCAGTTCTGGGCAACTCTTGGAGTGGACCTAGGCCCATTCTCTATGGCCTCCCCATCCATGTGTGCATTACCTACGGGCACTCTGGTTTCCTCCCACTCTGTCTGTAACAGACAGAGGTTAATGTTTTGACCTTAAATCGTTGGATGGTAATGGATGGATGGAGTTTCACCTCAACCTCAACAGAGAAATACAGGCCATGGCCCCTGGACCACTCAGCTAAGAGTGTGAGAGGATAGAGTGTGATGCAGTATTGTGAAATATTATGGCTGTGATGTGTTTTTTCATGGAAAATATGAGCCTCTGTCTTTGATATTGCACAAGGTGGTGGTCATTTACTGGTTCTATGGAAACATGTGCAGAAACACATTGGAGCTTTTGCTTGTATCTGCATAAGATGCATGTAAATATCTCATGGCATGTAGGCCTCACTTTGTTTACCAGCTGTGTTTCATGTGAGGAATTAGGGGTGATGACAGTCAAACGGAGCAATTTTCGGGGATTGTTATGTTCTCACATATATGGAGGTTTTGTATTCTAAAATTCCAGTGATGAGTGTGCCGTCCATATTCCTGTATTTATCTCTGTTCAACTTGCAACTTGCTTTGTGGAAGTGTAGCTAAATATTGTTTCACTAATGTTTGATGGAAACAATAAGACATTTGCACCAACAATCAGTGTTTTATGGTCTATGTCAACACTGTACCTTCGGAGGTGTCACTACATTTAGATGACTGTTAGGAGACAACCAGAGCTACAAAGTGAAAACTCAGTGTCTGATTAGAAGTAACTAAATATAATTAATAAATAAAACGTGGTGAATAGTTTGAGAACATGAAAAGTTAATTAAACGCTTAATGAAAAAAAAAAAAAAACAATGTTCCACCTGATTCAAACTCAGTTCTCAGGCTGAGGCTCCACTCACGAGGCAAAACTGCCAGATAATTCTATATACACACACAATACTCATTCTTCTTGTTTCAATGCACAAGCGGACATGAAAGTAGCATCAGATATAGATCAGCAACGCAGAGGAAAACCTACTGAATTTAGGAGGGATTTAAGTTGTCTTCTTTTTTAGAAGTGACCCACTATACTGTACAGTAAACTGTCTCACCTCAAAATAATTCATTCATTCATTAAAAGCAATATTTCACAACCATTTGATACTGCCCACTGAAATCAAGTACAAGTGAGTTGAGCACAGTCAGTGCTCTGAAAGCTCTGTAAACAAGAGCAGCACACAGCAAACAGGAAGTGATATTTAGGCCCAGATTTTTTTTTTTTAACTTAGTTTTAATTTGTTTTATTCATAAAAAAAGCAAACAAAAAAACGCATAAAACAGAGTGGATTGGATTCTTGGACAGTTTGATGATCATTTAGTCATTTCTCGTCCATTTCTTCAATTTCCTGTGGCATTTTTTGTCTTACGTTTTTATTCTCTACAGTTGGTGAGTCATTTCATCAGGTAAATTCCAGAAAGTATTTCTGTCCATTTTGTTAGTGCCGTTGTTTCCTCCTTAAACCAGTTCTTATTAATATCTTTCTGGCAAGCCACAGCTCAGGTTTTCATTTTTGGCAGAGCCTTTTTGCCATCCCCACATCTCCGCAGCTTGGCCATGTGTTGATAAAAAATAAAAATAAATATCCACACGTTTTTGTGTACGACATTACACATGACTGAAGTCGTTGAACTTCAGCAGACAACCAGAGAGAAAATTGAGAGTGGATATCATCAAAGCCTTGGACAATAACCTATCATTTCATGCCATTGTCATTCAGTGCATCTGAAATGAGCAGGACAGCAATGCTACAAGAGATGAAATGGACGAGGGAAAAGCTTTTTCAACAAGCCTTTTCAGTCTATGGTTAACTGAAGAACCTTTGAAATTCTAGATTTAGTTGGGACGTTCCTTTCCGCTGTCCATTCCATTCTGAATGGCCACTGTACAGTGTGTATTCAGTGTTATGAATTGAAAGATTTTATTCATTGAAATTCACTTCACATATTGAATTTTATAGGCTTAACTTTGGGTTACATTTAGTTTGTTTATGGACTTGATCCTTATTAAAATTAGACTATTAACTGATGTTAAAAAAATAGAATGCTATTCAGTATTTTTCCCCGATCGAGCATTTTAAAGGATGTGTCATAATGCGGAAGGAAGAAGTCATTACATGATATTAATGTAATTATTTTGAGTGTGCATGTGTGTGAGTGTTGTCCCAGGAGATGGCCCATCTACAAAATGAGCCCAGACTGGACGTCATGTTCGCTCCACTGCAGGGTCATTGACACACATTTCATGAAATTTTCATCCATTACGTAACAATTACAGTTCCATGAGTCACTAGCAGAAATGTTCGTTCTCTTCCCGTATTGGTGCTGCTCCGTTGCTCTATACTGCCTCTCCAACAGACACTTCATGAAGTGTTTGATTTTTTATTTCATGTAAAAGACAAGCCGGATTGTTGTCATCCATTGGCAAATTAGCTTTGTTTGAGCTATTCTTGCTGATGCTACATTGTAGCTCAAGCAGCATGACTTCATGGTGATCTTGCACGCTGAGCTAGCTACAGTAGTTCAGCTGTGGCTGTGGCTGAAGTTATAGTTCGGGCTTATGAAGTAGTGTAGCAGGGACATTTTAATTTCCAATACAGCCATTTTAGTTCATAATGGACTTGATATTGATATCGAATAGAATATCGGCTCAGACCATCTCCACTTTCCAACCGAGGCCAAATGCACTGCTGAAGATGAAAGTCCTTGGGCAAATACCAGCTTAAAAGGGTCTTGTGTAAACACCCCATCGGCAAACAAGCTACTGCCACACCTGCACTGACACTTATTCGCTCTTTATTTTTGTAAAACAAGAAGTAACTGAGTCAAATGAACAATAACAATACTCGCAGCAATTCTGTTGTTCCTCCACTAAACACACTGCACTCTTGGTTCTGCCTCTGAGTCCAACATGATCATGTCAAGGTTGTACTGCCTCTACTGTTTCGTCTGCCTCTATTTGGGCTACGGGTGGTTTTGTTTACCAATAAGCAGCGGAAGGTCAAGAATGGCTATATGCTTCTGTGCAGTTGTCACCAGGCATTGGCCCCCGTTGTTAGAATGAGGGCCTGTTTTTGGCAAATGATAAGGGCCAGTCTCAACAGCCACACAAGTGCCATTCTCCACCACTCTCTAGCCATCACTGACATGCAGCAATCCAACAAGAAAGCTGTCATGCAAAAGCATTTGTCATTCTGTCCGACCCTGCACTCAACCCTCCTTGTCCTTGACATCCCAGCAGCTCGGCTTTTCACTCCTTCCACTCTTTCCCCTCCTCTTTTCTCTGTTAATTTGCTTTTCAAAGTGTTCTGACATTTTTACCTTCACTTATTCATAAGGTAAATCTTTCTCATTTTTCCCAGTTCTGTTTCTCTCCTTCAGCATCCTCTCCAAGTTTCTTTTTTGATGCAGTCCTCTCCGTTCAACAAGTCAGGCCCAATGTTTTTGAGTTTGCGTCATCATTTCCTTCGTTTGATTATGTCTTTTCCTTTGATCTCTTCTTTGTCTTGGACAACTCATCAGTCTTTGTACCTGCCTCAACTCACAAACCTTCTCTGCCTTGTCAAACCAACATCTCTAACTGAGTCAAACACATACATTACATCAGAATGTGAATCAGTGGATCTGTGAATTTTTTACAGGCAACATAGGCAACATCAATACATCAATTTAATTGAGTTTGACTCAACCGTATACTTGCTTCCGTCTTCAAAAAAAGGTTCTGTAGGTCCCTAACCATTGAGCCACCCAGGAAGATCTGAGAAGGTCGCTCAAGAGAATAAAAGAGCAGCTCCGTAAACAGCAGTAAACACGTTCAGTATTTGTGACCGTTGAGTCACTGTGTGTGGGGAGAACCAACCGCTGCCGACTGGAACTGTGACGTGGATCTGAATGGAGCCTACCGACAGAGAAGCAAGGAAGCAAAGTGGAGTCCTGTCATTTTATTTAGTTTCTTTATGTATTTTTCCATTACCCCGAACCACCATATTGTCCACTGATAGGCACTGTGTCTCCTCTTGTTGTGACGTTTCCACTTTGTTTTATCCGGTATGGTCACGTGACATTTCTGACTTGGAAGACAACCTTCCTGATCGGGGCAGGGACAGGCTCTTGATGTGCGTGGGGTGCTGGGATATGACTGTACTTTTCTTAGATCTTCTTAGCAGTTTATTTAATTGGAATATATTTATTTTATTACCCCATAATTGTCTTGATACATCAAGTTTTTGCTAGCATTTTTTATTTTTCATAAGGACTTGAGTACTGAGTTAAATTTTAATGACAAATATTGCAGTCATGAGCTAATGGTTTCATGTCATCTGACAAGGTTTAGGTCTGTAAATAAATAAACATAGATTAGATATAGATATTTAAAACAAATTCAATCAAGAGTGCATCACAAAAGTACTGTACATTTTGCAGAGCAGTTGAAAATCTCACAGACCTCGTACCTCTAAAGCGGCCTGTCATTTTGACTCACCATCGTCATGGTAAGTGACAGTCAGAGCCCTGGTGAGTAATATCTGGCATTAATAGGTGAAGAGCTTCCTGCTTTCTAGGATGTAACAGTCATATCTGCCATTGGGGCTTTTCCGAAGAACGCTCTGATGATGAAGAGCTGAAGTGCTCCTTAAAACTTAAGTGTATTTCACCTACAAGTAACAAGTTAGAGAGCGCAGTAGTGAAGAGAGCGAGCTTGTGAAGAGCTGTAGGACATTTGGGAGCAATAATATAGACATAGAAAGAAAAAGAAACAAAGGATCCAGCAGGGGGAGACAAAACGTCTGCAAGAAACGTCTTCTGCTTATTGGCGGAGTCACAGCTGGAGCCTCTGTTGTGAGAGTTGGGGAACAAGAGAGTTTCACCCACTCCACCACAGCTCACACATGTAACCGGACGAGGAAGCGTGTGTTCGTGTCTGCCGCACAAGTGTATCTTTAAGAGCAGAGAATTGCGCGATGACGTCATCGTGTAGTTTCTTATTGTCGATGAGAGCGTTTGCAGGAGTTTAGATGTGGCTGTATCCGCACTGACTGCCATCTTTATCATCCTTTGAAAACAAGGTATGTAAGTCTATCATGTGTACAAAAATAGTGTTTCCAAGGCTGTTCAGATGTATGACTGGCTAACAAGTAGTGTCAAGTGCAATGTTTTTAGATTGTGGTTGACGTATATTCGTTCTACTTTTGCCACATGTGCGCGTGTGAATGTGGGTGATGAACTTCATGTGACGACTCGTGTTGTCCAGGAACTCTGTGACTTCTATCCGACCCTGGTTAGTTGAGGCAGTGCGTTATACTTCATTCGATGTGGTTTTGGATGGAAATGAAAATAAACTTTTTTTTTTTTTTTTTTTTTTTTTTTAACGAATTCATGAAGCAGACAAGAAGTTTTTTCTACTTGCGGTTGCAACAGAATAAATAAATCAGGATTTCGATTGGAACAATTTTATTTTCCGCGGAGTGACGGGGACCGTACGTGAGCTATAAATAGCTACTCGCGGGTAACGACGTTGATAACTACGTGACTAAATATCATTCGGAATTCATAACTTTTAACTGTTGATCTTCAAAGGGCCTTTATTTTGAAATGGCACTTAGGACAGAGTTCTAACTTCCTCTGTGCATTCCTAGGGTGCCCTAGTTTACTTCTAGAGCAGTGGCATTGGTGGCAAACTATGCGATTCTGTAAAATATCATCATGAATTCATAACTGTTATTCATCAAAATTCATGATATTCAAAAGGCCTTTATTTTGAAAAGGCACTTGTGACATTTTCTTAAACAATGCACTGTATTTTGGTGTCTTTTACTTTGAAATCAGCGTCGCATATCCATTACTGTAATACCCGCAATACTTGTGCGATGTTGAATTGAGGATTTACGTTTTGGTGCAGGCTTGACCGCGGTACTCAACCGGTCTCATTGTGTTTGTCGTGTCGCTCACTTTTTTTTCCCCAAACATGACTGTTTGATCCTGGTAGATGACTCTATCTTGTTCGATTGTGCAAAGTAGGCCAAGTACTGGGACTATGTACAAAAGGGTCATAAAATGGTAAATCACTTTTCAGTCAAAGTGGCACACTTGAACCGACTGGGACCGCGCCAAGTTAATATTTTCTTATTAAGTGTTCACACTTGACACTGCCAAGCGACTGTGACCTTTTGAAGAAACCGTCTTCTGCTCCACTCTGACACAACTGTAAGGTGGATTAATGTTACAAAAGGTCATCATAGGTGGAAAATACCAAAGGTATCAGAGACGAAAAGCTTTTTGTGTTATGTAAGGTGATGAGTGAGTCTTATTCATCGAAATCAAACCAAGCCAAAATATATCGTTATACATATATAGTTATATAATATCATAATTTTAAGATACGGATTTTCACCAAATGAGCCACCAATGGCTGCGATTTCTGGTGAAGTTGCTATTGAGATGATCGTTTATACTGGACATAAGACAAAAAAGTGAGAGCAATTCCGGCGAAATGTCAAATATTCTTCAAAGATTTGACTAGCGTTTAACTTTGAAACATAAACAATAAACCTTGCTGTCATCAGATCCACGATCAACACGATTTACATGGCTTAGCTCCACGTTTCGCTTTGTCCTTCCCTAAACTAAACTAAAGGTGTGGCGTGTGTTTCACCTATTATTCATTGTTCTATTCAGTGGAGTGAAGACGCTCCAGTCTGCAGCCTGGCTCACACACACACAGACCAGGGCGATGTTATTGGTGGCATGTAACGTAAAAAATATATATATAACACGTAAAAAAAAAAAATATATATATATATATATATGTAAAATAAAACAGCGCACACATTTCTATCGACGCCGCTTGATGTTTCAAGAAGGATCGCGGTAAAATGTATGAATTTTAAAAATCCATTCACAAGAGACATACGCCGGACGCAAACTAGACAGACAGAGATGTGCTTTAACCGCTATACTGCCACTAAGTCACGTGACCAGCTGTTCAGGTGAGCCTTACATGTTGGTAGGATGTGGCTCTTTCCAGCAACAGTGAAACTATGTGGCTCTTAGCCTCTGACTGGTCGGCCACCCCTGCTTTAAACAGTACGTCATACAATGATATAAATAAGAATGAACAATTTTTCAAGGCATCTTGAAATATCAAAGGAAAGGATCTGTATTCTGTCACAGTTCGGCATTGCATGCGTGTGAAACATCATCTCACCCACTAAGCTGCACATCACATGAAGCAACTCTCTTAACACCAGGTGAAGTCTAACATGGGGAAACTGAGAGTTTAGTCGAGTGCGCGGCCCTACAGGTTATGATGCTTCAGGCTTCTATGGTAATGAATGAATAAACAACAGACAGGTGAGTCATGAACTGACTTCACAGGAAGTGCATTAGTCGTCATTGCGCCGTGTAGAAGGATTGCTGCTTCTACGTTGGGTCACATGACAAAGGGAACTGCAGTACTGGTGAGCCTCTTCATCAGAAAAGTCTAGCTGCATCCTGCTTTTGCCATGCTGAAAACAAGAGCCCAGACTAGCTCCTTACCTGAACTCGCCACCTGATAAATTTGGTAACAGACTCCCTTTCATTTTGTGGCTCCGCCCCCTGGCACAGCTTGACAACTTGGTGAACTCCTGTGTCAGAGAGAGAGGCTCAGACATCTGATCCTTCAGCCTCCTGCGGATTCAGGTAAGCACCGTTTTGTCAGTCTTAAGAATGAAGTGAAACATCTTCACTTATTTGCCAAAATATTTATGGTCAACAACTGGACATACTGGAGAGGTGCTGGGAGAAAAACTGTGTTGTGGCTTGACGGAACATTGAGAGTGTGTTTTAAAAACATTCACTCTCGGTTATGTTTCCTTGTCATGTTTGTTGAGCTATAGGGCAAATTGAACTTTATTTGCCTGTCTGTGTGAATCAGGAACAGTGCTGTTAATCAAATATTGTCTTTGTGTTTTCTGACTAAAAGCCCCTGTACTTTGTTGAGTGTTTGCAAGTGAGTCCAGGAAACATCGATCTGGTCGTGTGTGCGTCATTTACCATAAGGTCATGAGCTTGCCAAGTGACTGCGAGTGAAGACACTTTTGACTCTTGATTCGCCCTTAAGACACAAGAAAACAAGTTTGCAGTGACGCAAATGATGGAGAAAAAAGAACACTCCTCCTACAGTAGATCTCTTCCATCGAGTCACTCCTCTTTCCAGGAGTTGTGAGGTCAGCCGGCTGCTGACGGTGAAACCCACACAATGCAAAAATGTTGTCAGACCAGGCCGTGTTTGAGAAGCGTGTGGCTCCTCGCATTAGTTTCGTCACTTTGCTCTACAACCGGATCTACGAGTTCATTCACGCCGACTGAATTCTGGTTTTAGCAAACAATAATATTATGCGCTGAGGGACGTCATTCTTGTCATGTACTTTACAGGAGTGTCAGAGGGGAAGAATTCACAACGCAGTCCCAGTGGCTGGCTGATGACATAGATATCCTCGGCAATTTCCTTTATCAACATAGCGGGGAGACGCGCCCTCTGTTGATATGAAACGTAGTGGGTGTCTCCTCCACTAAGGGGTAACTTAAGCATCATACTTCTTAAGCGGTTTTCTCCTTGGAACATGTATCCACTTGAAAGTTTCCAGATCTTTTTTTAAGCATAATCTTTTGAGTTTGACAAGAGTCAACATCACACTGTTGCACTTCATGACTCGAGGGCTATTGATTTGTCTGTCTAATATGGAACCTCTTGTTGTTGTAATAGTTTCCAATGGTGATGTTTTTCTTCATCTTTTGTTCTGGTTTGACTATGCTACTATTTATACTCTGAACACGAGAAGATAGCTGGTGGTCAGGTTAAGGGTAGTGTGGTAGTGAAGACTGTGTCAAGACCAGAGCATACAGAGACCAAGACCAAACTGAATCCAGGACTATGAGAGACACATTTATTTTGTAGTGTAAAACAAACAGGACACATTTTTCTAAACAAATCCAGAATTAAATGTTTTTATTGGAACTAAATTGGATTGTGTCTTGTAGTCAGTTTGGTCTCTGTCTTGGTGTGAGTATGCTCTGGTACTTGATAGCAGCAGAACTGAGTCATGACACATCAAATTCACAAAAGCAGATAAGTCACTGACAAAACATTTTGGAGAAAAGTAATGAAACACATAAACAATTTGTCCTTTAGAGCAGGGGTTCTTAACCGTTTTGATCTCGGGGCCCAAACAAATGGACCCGGGGCCCATTCAAATGATAGAACTGACTCATGACTCTTGATTTCATTTGTGGTCAATAACCATATTTAATCTACTCACACGTGAACAAACCATAACCTTGTGAAATGACATAAAACCATGTGATCATCACAAAGATTTGTCATTGAAATGTCCAACCAGCAGCAGAACCAGGTGCAAGTCATATTCCTCAAATTTACTAAAGAAAAAAAGGAAAAAAATACATTTGATGCAAATTGTTGAGAAAATTGGAAAAACTGAATAAAATTCTAAATAAAATAAATATAATAAAACCATGTCTAAATATCATAACATAAAATGAGATGATAAAAGAAGATGTAAAAGAAGTGTAAATAAAAAATAAAAATAAATAATCGCCATTTCAAAATTGCTTTGACAGGTGCTTTCATGAACAGTATTTACTGTTGGGGGAAGCATCACTTTCTTTATCATTTTTTTCTTTTCAAGAAATTCTCCATAGTTGTTAACTATCACAGATTTGCAGCTGTCAAGTCAATTCAATGACACTCTACTCCCACCATATGTGGCCAATGTATTAAAGAGGAGGATCTCGCGGCCCTTCGTGACCCAAAGGTGTAAAACAAAAAGCTTTTAGCAGCCCTCTAAGGGGGCACTCGCAGTCCAACCATGAACCCTATGGTTAAGAATCACTGCTTTAGAGCAATACACAGATAGATATTGCATAATAAAAATATGCGACAGTATATTTCTACATTGTGATACTGATTTTATTAAAACATTTGTTTAAAAAAAGACCTGAGATTTCGAATTTCCAGTCTCCATTGTGTCTTTTTTATTCTTGTATTTTGGATATTTCCACTATAGTCTGAGCTCAAACTGTGTAAAAAGTACTGCAAAGCTATGTTGAGCAGTAAAGCACCATCTATTAAACAGTGACAGAGAAGAAGATGCTATCTGAAGTTTGTTTGTTTATAGCATTTGTGCTGCTCCCATACAAAAGACTATTCAAAATGCTAGTTGCCTACGGCTTTGAATACCAAATAGTTTCCATGTGAATCACAGGTGAAAGTACAAGCAAGGGTGGTTGGATGTGAGTACAATGAAACCGTCCAACAATTTATGTCTTTCCCGCTTAAATGTTTCTCAGATTACAACAATGGAAAAGACAAATCAGGTGCCCCCATCAGAACCCGCACCACCATACCCGGGACCGCCGCCTGGGTACAGCGTCGGGACGCATCCAGGTAGGTGGAGATGAAAGCAGGGCTGTCAAGAGATGACCATTTTTAATGAATAATGTGATGCATTGACAGTAGGGCGATAACTTATAGTACACAATATAGCGCCAAACACAATCTCCACGATGACAATTCTGCATCTCACGCTAAATTCGATGAACACGCGAGTCACTCGCTACATTGGACCTGCACCCGTGAACATGACGAGACCGCGACGAAGAAGGGAACCTTTGATGATGACTCTGGTCGACTCTGAGTCTCTGGACCTGTGTTTATTTTATTAGATGGAGTGGTCCTCATAGGTCCTCTGACGCGGTCGTCTGCCTTGGTTCACATCAACACACTCAGCTTTCCCGCTGCGCTGGCACCTCGGCCAAACACCGTGGTGAAAAAGTTGGATATTGGACGGTATTGGTGGCGGCGTCCTCTTCCGCGTCCCCATTAGGGTTCACTGATCGCGGACACACTCTCACAGGCAGCGCTAATGCTACACCCAGGAATCAGTTAGGGACCATCAACAAATTCTAAAACGGTCAAAGTATTAGTGAAATTTTCAATAAGACAAAGAAAAACATCCATTTTAGGAGAGAGAATTGTGAAGGAAAGGACTTAAATTATCATTTATTCACTTGATTTCTAATATTTCTTATGATATTTCTGCATCTAGGAAATGTGTCCAGACTGGTCCAAGTCAACTGTTCAGAGATATCAGATACTGCAGACAGACGGCTCAATTTAACCCCTAAATAAAGCTGGCAGAGCAGCTTGCAGACACCAGCGGCTTCTAACAGAGATGTGAAATTTCTCATCTCTACACTTCGTGAACTATTATATTTAAACATAAATAAATAATGATGTTGGAGACAAACTCCACAAATTACTTTCATCATGAAACAGTTTCAAGAGAGACTGTAGTGTCCAACACATGGAATAGAATGAAAATGGATTTATCGTAATAATTATTGTTATCGCTGAAACGACATTTATTTAACATTTATGGCGATAACTTTTGTTGCCCGTATCGCCCAGCCCTTATTGACAGCTCTACTTGAAAGTTCATCAGCATGTTTCAGTCATGTGCTTCACTTCTGTCTCCCCTTTTCAGCACCAGCTGTTGCTTACACCTACAGTGTGCCTCCACCTCAGGTGATACAAACAACAACAAGTAAGTCATCTCCTGTCGAGTCCATGGTGTGAGGACGTGGAATGACCCGAGCGTTTCCTTTCCAAGCGTCACAGGTGGTGATGGTGCAACCGCGGCCCAGTGTTGCGTCCGGACCGATGATCTGCCCGAACTGCCAAACCACCGTGGTCACCAACGTCCGCTACATCAACGGCTTGCTGACGTGGCTGATCTGCGCCATCGTCGGGATCTTCCTGTGAGTTCCACACACACACATGCTGTTCTGCCACCCGCGGCCACCCGCGTCAATATGATTCTGCCTTCTCAGGTTGTGGCCCTGCTGCCTGATCCCCTTCTGCGTGGACTCCTGCAAGGACGTGGAGCACACCTGCCCCAACTGTCACAGAGTCCTGCATGTCCACAAACTAATCTGAGCTCACTGATCTGAACATACACCTCTGCTGCCCTGACACGGAGGCCACCAAAGACACTGAGCTCATCCTTCCTCTGGACTCAAGCCACAATACAAACACGCAGATTTAATCTTGACCCCTGCGGGTGCATGTGATGGATAATCAACTCTGTACATGACTGACATGTATAATGTAAATTTGTCATTAAAAGGCCATAATTTGATTAAATATCCAATCACTGTGTTAGAAATAAATTGTGCATTTTTTTTTTACTCTTGAAGTGCTGAAGTGTGTCTGGTTAGCGGCAGAATGAAGCTAAGACAACCTCATTTCTGCCGGTTCCTTTACAGGGGTTTAACTGTCCAAGAGGTTTGGGATGTGGACTTCTGTGAACCATCGGGGCTCACACAGAGAGGGGAAACTCAGCAACCAGACAATGAAAGTGAAATAGAATGGTTGTGGCTCATAGCACTTGCTGGAATACCTGACTCACGCTCCCGGCCCCAAATCTGTTTTCTCGTTTCTGGAGCTTTGGTTTGGAAAATCGCCACAGTTCAGGTGCGCCAATTCACGTTTGCCCTTCACGCAATGTCAATTTCAGCCGCTAGATGGAGGTCAAACCACCAACGTCACGAGTTGCCGCTTAACTGTCAATGACGAGTTCGTCTCAGCGGGAGGAAACTAGAGTGGAGAACCCCCAAAATGACGTCACAATATCCATATTCACAAAAGTGCATGCAGTTTAAGAAGTTTGTCCAGACCCTTCGTCCATGAATGTGCGTCAAAAGCCATCTAGTTGATTTGTCCAAATCTAGGCAGCAAAATGTTTTCATGTTATTTATTCAGTCCATGACTGCCACGCTCGCGCACGGATATTTTGAAGGGCAGGCACTCGAGCCAGGAGAAGGGGAACCCCTTGCAAATTATTATTGTTATTATTAATAGTTGTAATTTACCAGGCGATCTTGAGGTTTCCAGAGGTCTTTTTTATTCGCACGCTTTCCTCGCTGGGATCAATACTGACCACGACCCCTAGTGGCTAAACAGTTGAACTTGTCACATCACAACCATAGTATTATTCCGCAACGCTAAACAGTCCCCCAATAGCGCTTGCTTACACTACGATAGTATTCTTTTGTTGCTGTTGCTGTTGCTGTTTTTGTGTCGGTTCGATTGGATTTACAAACGAAGCATGCCCTCATTATTTTACAAAGTGACTGGACACCTGACTGGGGCTAAATAAATCTAAACTAAAAAAAAAAACAATTCGAAAATTTGACTTAAAAATACGGAATTGAAATTATCAGCTTTAATGAGACCATTGTGGCAAAAGGATGTTACCCACATCAAACCAACATCTGTTTATGAAAACTCAAGGGCACATTTATGTGCAGCGAGCTAAATCTAGGCATGTAGTGAGCAAAATATTTGTATATTAAAAATGTGTCATCTTTCCAGACGTACACCTGCAACCAGACTGTTGTGGCGCATGAGTTCATGAAAGCCATTCTTTTCTGAGTTGTCTTGGCTCAGTGTATGATCCTTCTGTTGTGGGCAAACATCCTTGAATTATTTCATATTCCTGGTGTCTTTCATTCTATCAATATTTTGGGTCAGGCCTTCCTATCTTCCCAGCCCAAAATCTATTTTTCTCCAATATTGTGTGTATTATGTCACATTGTATGTAAACTAAATCATTATCAAAATTTGTGTGATCTTTTTTTACTTTCTGTTTTGGCGTTAATATTTGGGAGCCCCTAAAAGGACCTGGGAAAAAATGGTGACTAACTTGTGCACACAAGATACTAACTTGTGTGAGTATTGTGTTAGTAGTTAGATTTACAGGCGACAGTTCAGAAACTGCTTGATTTGATTCGACACCCATCTCAATACAATAACCACTAGTTCTTAGTTCAGAAATACCAGGATCCTTAGATGTGAGGGACATGTTACATGTTTTCAGGTGGCTGGGTGGTAAAGTAACTGAAATTAGTTCATACATTTGCTGTAAAAGCACCCTGTTGGGAATAGTTATTGTGAAGCTCTGTTTTAATTAAGAAATGGTTCCAATGACTCGACTGCTCAAGCATTGCAGGTGAGTTATCTAATCTGTTGCTGACAAACATTTATGACACATTTCTGTAATTACATTTACATACTGCATTTATAATTGACACAGTTTAAAAAGTGCTTTTACACGTCCTGTATAAACACAAGTTATACACAGGTTTGGGCTGTTGCCTTTACTATTTCACTGGACGTTTCCATGGATGCGTATTGGACAGACTTTACAACAATGTTTTGACAGCATCTCTCCGGAGAATATACAGGTCCACAGCCTGATAAGGGTCTGAAGTGGGACGGTGCCACAGTAATATTCCACAGCTCATATACATCTGGGTCACATGGTGAAATGCTCGACTTCACAGATGTAGTCTGTTGTTCCAATGGATGCATTGCATTGGGTGGACTACTGGGAACATTCGGGTTCTTAGCACCTCAACGCTCACCTCATGACTGGCCACATATTTCAACAGATATGACAATCATCTGATTATGTCTGTCGTTTGATGTTATCCGCTGGTATTCGTCAGATTATTTACGGTATGTGCAGAGCATAATGTTGGTTTGGGGCTGGAAAAATTCAGAAATGCATAACTTGTGATATTTATTTTTCTCATAGTAACAACATGCAATATCATTTTAAATACTGACTAGTTATTTGAATGAGAACAGGCATTTGTTAAGTATATATTTGTGTGTACACACATATGTTCAGCTATGTCTCTGAGTGCAGGCACACTCACCTGCATGAAGCAGTATTGGAGGAGGTGTCAATTGAAGGGAGAAACTGCTGGAAGTCTTGTACGTGAGCACTTTCAGTTCCGAGATTGCCTCGTACGACTCTTGTGAATCCCCCTGAGCGATGTACTGCTCCAACGCAATATCCTCCCATCAGCTTTGGGCCGCTGTTCGTGGTGTACACGTTGAGCCAGATCACTTTCCTCGAAAAACCATTGCTTTAGGTGCTTCGTAGAGTCGCGACGCCAACTTTCAATTGATGTGAACGGCCGACAGCAAGATCAATTTCTAGATGACGGTCAAAGATCAATCATGGACGTCACTAATGGCCTATTAAATTTGCACTTATTTTGCAAGTGATTTAAGCGAAGCTGAAAGATTGGTGAAGATTGGTCAGTCTGGTTATTAACATATGTATAACATCACTCAAACTGTCTAAATTCCTCTCAGCATGTATCAGGACAGTGGGAGGAAACTAGAGTGCAGAATTATTTTCCTTATTCTTATTGGCCCTAATACGGCGTCTGACACATGCGGCAAGCTGTCAAGATTCGCTTTTATTTGGCACCACTTGCGTTTCGGCCTCCTTCCTCTTCCCTGTTTTGTTGGAGCTTCCCTCTTGGATATGGCACACAGCTGGAGCTGATCCACAGATCCTCATCCGCCCTTTCTGAAGCACCTTGGTTCCAGCGGTGAGTGCCAGATCGAACCAACTGTAGGGAATCGGCTTCTGCGTATCATTCACCTCATTCGCACACTCTCTGTGTTTTTCCGATCTCTTGGTTTTTCCCTGGTGCCTGAGTTATATAGTCGTTTCTATTCTTTGTTTGCTTCCGATCTCCACGTGCTTCCTGTTTCCTCTGATTTTAGTTTTGTCCCTCGCGAGTTCGTTTTGACGACCGCTTTCTGTTTGGATTCTTCGACCTTTGTGTGATTATTGTGAATTCTTTGTTAAAATTAAATACTACTATTTAATACTCTGATCTCCTGTGAGTCTTATTCATTCAGGCATTTGGGTCCCACTCCGCTCGAATCGTTCCACAAGCACCGACAATCTCTCTCCGATTGGTGCTCCGCCCACCTGTACACACCCATTATTCCTGTAGCTCCACCTCCTCAGTCTTCTATTTATTATACGAACTTCACAGTTAGTTTTGCTACTCGGCAGTGAGACAGGCAGGAGGTGTCACTTGGTTGCAGGTAAGATGTCTTCATTTCCATGAACGAACTTGTTTTGGAATCATTTGTCATTTTTCGCATTGAAGAGCAGAGGAAGAGACAGTTACTTTTGATGTAGAAGTCCTCAATAGTTGCACTGCACCGGCTGAACGGAATTAAACGTCTTGGTCCGGTAGATCTGATGTATTTTCTCTCTCCCTAGCCGTGAGTTTGACAAACCAGATTCATGTCTATGTTGTTTAACAAAAAAAAAAAGATATAAATATTTACAAATCCAGTTTGCGTTTCAGAACGTCAGAAGCAAAAGTAGGCTATAAATCTAAATCTAAAAGTATTGGCCACATATTCCAAAGGCATGGTGAACATTTTACAATTTACAAAACATTTTACAAAACGATGAGCGTGGCAGCAACTATGCTACGGTTTTTAATGAAACAACAATACAATTTGCAAAGTTCAAAGATGATCCAGAAAATTTTTGCAAGAAAGTATTATGCAGAGACTGCGAAAGATGAACGTTACGGCGTTACCAACAGCACAGCCACTGAACTTGATATTATTTGATTCTCGGGACCAAGGATGCAGAGAAGCAGCGATCAAACCAACCACCTGGGACAAGGGTTGGACTGGCATAAGTTTTTTTTGTTTGTTTGTTTTAGTTTTTTTGTTCCCTCCGGTATCAACTTCAGGGTTCAACTCACAAAAGATCCTTGTCTTTTCTGTGGAGACTGCACAAAAGGACATGGATCAGGAAAAACTCATGAACTCAAAGCGCATGGCAAAATGAGAGGATCAAAAAGGGGGTTTGTGACTTTGCGACAGAAAGCATTAGATCGAAATCTGCTTGCATTCCACTGCATCTTGCATCAAGAGGTGTTATGTGCACAAACATTCCAGAGTGTATGGCGGTGATGAACCATGAACAAGCATTGAACCACCGTTGATTCGGTGCATTGCTTGAGAGATGCTATCAAAACATTGTTGTAAAGTGAATATTCCGACGTCCTGCTAGTTCATTAATAGTATAATGAAGTTACACTTGAGGTAGCATGGTACAACAGAGCAGTCACGTGGTGCCTCATTCTCTACAGGACGCACTGCCTGGAAGATAAACATTGAACCATGAAGGCTCATTATGTATTTGTAGCCAACTTTGATAGAAGGTCAATATGGCTAATATAGACGCATACAGCATGTGTTGCCTTCATTACAAGGCTTATATAAGGCTTTTACATTTTTGCAGTTTGTTTTTTGGTCCAATATGGCTCTTTCAACATTTGGGGTTGCCGACCCCTGAGCTAAGTGTTCAGCTGAAGTGGCTACTGTGAAAAGGTAACAATCATTATGACCACATAATGCTCTGGTGCAATGAATATTAATGTAATGAGCACATTTATGTTTAAGAGGGACGTTCAGTTCGCAGTTACTGTATGTGAACTAGTCAGTGCTGTTGCTTATCTGATGTCTATGGCATGTGGAGAATTTAGAAAGAAAGTCAGAGATACGTAATATGTGGGTTGTTCTTCGGCTGGCACATACTGCACAGCTGGCAAGGAAACCTTCACTCAGTCCAGGTAAGCAGCACAATACACTGTGGAAATAATCATGACGCCTGCGATGAAGCCTGTCAGTTTCCAATCTCATTCTTTGGCTTGTGTAGTTCTCAAACTGAGAAGCCCATGTGATGCGACGCAAAGTCAGTTTTTGAAGCTCAACAATAATCCGGCCTGAAATTTCCTCTCATTTAACAGGTACACAACATGGGAAACAAACTGACCACGACTCCAGCGACAATATCTGATCCTCCTCCTCCTTACAGCATCAGTGTGCCGACACTCCCTCCAAATGGTGATGAGATGATATTGGGAAATATTTTAGCTGGTGTTCATTGTTAAAGGGCCACAGACACGGTACATTATTAATGATATAGTAATATATACAGTAGTTTTCTCCTGGTTCCAGTGCCACAACCTCTTTATGACAACATCAGCCCACTACCTCAGACCTCGAAACCCGGTAAAGTTCTAAACAGTGTCCCTCACAGGTGCATTTTCTGCGTCTGTTTAACAATTCTGCTCTTCCCTGTGGCAGCGGCTCAGGTGGTGTCGACGCAGGCATTGCCAGAGGAAGCTCCTGGAATGATGTTCTGCCCTTTCTGCCAGACCACAGTGGTCACCACAGCCAAAAGTGTCACTGGAAGCCACCAGTGGCATATTTGTATTTCCCTTTCATTGGCATTGTAAGTAGCTTTCTGAACAACCTGCAAATGAGCAACGTCTGATTTTTATTTTCCCTCACCAGCCTCTTCTGTTTTGCCTGGATCCCATTCTTGGTTGATGCCTGGAAGGATGTGGAGCACAGCTGTTCCAGGTGTGGGCGAGTCATACACATCTACAGAAAATGACGAGGCAGTCTGAGCTGTAATTGTACACCCTCATGTTAGCACTTGGTGGTGATCAGTGAATATCGCAGTTGCATTCCAATAACAGTAACACCATCTTCAACCAAAATTTCTATGTTAATGTTAATGTTAATTTCCATAATCACGTTCAGTGTCTCTGCTTCGTTCTTCTGCTTCATTGAAGAAGAGAAATGTACTATTGAACACTGTACTCAGACTGTGCAATATAAGAACCCTATGATGGTCATAATTATGTGCGGGTGAAATATTTTCTTGAGTACATTGTGGTGTGTGCTGAGTGCTGATGGCTTTGTGAAGTGAGCTTGAATAAACAAAGTGCTGAACCGCCTCCTGGTCCTGACCACAGATGAGGAAGGGACATGCGTACACTGTAGCTAGCTCAGCTCACTCCTCCCATGATGCATTGCTCCTGACTGATCTGAACCAGACCAACACTCTGAATGACAAAATGCTTAAGAAACAATGACCCATAATTGACCTCTGCTTGAATGAGGCAGTTTAATAGAAGCGTCACCTGGAGAGACAAACAATGCAAAACTCTTCATTAGTATTGTTTTTGTCATTGCATGATTATGATTTCCGTACGTGGGCTGTTATTTCTTTTTGATAGCTCACATTACGGTTCCATTAACAGTACAATGTGCAGATTCAACTCCACCTTCATGTTCACTCCAACACGATCTGTGGGACAGCATCTGTGAAAAGGGAAAATAAGCCCTGCCGAACCAGGTGAGGAGCTTTTGCTCGCATTAGAAAAATCTCTGATAGTCAGACACGATTTTATGACATAAAAATACAGGATGAAACAGGGCGTGGTCTTCAGTTTTCTTAATTCTCTAATAATATTCCTCCTGTTTCAACCCCAGCTTAGCATCAAAAGCAGCGGGGGGTGTCAGTCATGTGACTGAAATAACTGGTGGTACATTTTTAAATTTACAACAATACAGTTCATCTATATGGTCACACAGTTTTAAAAAATTCTGTGGACCGAAAAAGAGTTTTAATGGGCAGTGAGGGTGGATGGCTGTTTTCTTTATTAATTTTTATAACATTTAATCTTTGTGATTCATTACTGTATATCTATATTCAAATTTCTAGGTATTTCTATCCAATTAAATTAACTCATTTATTCTTTGCCAAAAATTACACATTTATTGTAATTACCTAGATTCCCATGTGTGTTTTATGACTATGGTGCTGCTGTGGCTCAATATTATTTCACTATATTTATGCGTACAGGAATAATGATATTTCACTTATAATTATATTAGTGAAATTATCTTGTGTTATTGAATAAACTGCTTAATAATTCTTTGTCTAATAGAGCTAGAATCCAACAGATGCTGTGATATTGGGTAAGGTGACCTTAGTTTGGCCCTGTATGCGTGGGGTAGAATGTGTGGGGTGGAAGAGTGAGTTGAAAGGTAGGAAGCACCTGGTATGAGGACCAAGGGAGAGCCATACAACCACTGGACCGGTCCAAACCGCCGGATCTGATCCTGAGTTTGGACTTTTCTGGGAAAAGTACCTACCATACAGATTCCAATACCGATACCTATATGTATGTGACTACACCGAATCATCGCTTCTAAGAATGAGTAACTTATTCGTTATTTATTTACTCTGAAAAAAAAAAAACATGTGGAAGACACATTAAAGGTGTATTTCCCTACACCAGTGTGGACCACCTTTCATTCACTGCAGTACCTTGAACTACAAAGATATGCTTTTGAAATTTCTGAGGGAGACGTAGTGCACCATCTATCCACAAGAGTCAGGGTGTTGCTGTTGAAGGGATGCAGGCTTAGTGTTCTTGGACCCCGGTGGAAGAATAGAGAGCAGTTAGACTGACCCAGGAACCGTAACATGTGGCAGTCTTGAGGTGAAACTCGTTACTGTATGATCAAAACTATAGGAAAGGTAGCTCAGTTCTTTACAGCACAGCAACCACCAGAGGGCGCTCTTTGTTCCCTCCTGTCATAAGCTCAACAGATGACCGCAAACCCAGCCTTTGTTCTTTCTGATGATGCACGGATTGATGTTGATGTCGGTGACTGGAGGATGAGGCGGAGCCAGATCCTTCCAATCTTGTGAAAAGTTGATAGTTTCTTGCATTCACTGTTCCATTTTTTTTCCACTGAACTATTTGGTTACTCAGTTTTCGGCTTGCATCTCAACATTTTTGTTAGTTTGCTTCTAATTTCGTTCCTCAGTTCCCGTCTCTCGTGCCTGTTTCAGAGAAACAGAAACACAATATGGTGCGTGCAGGTGAGCAAGACAAAGACTGAGGTGTGGCAGAGGAGCCCAACCCTCTCTCCAAACCCGCCATCGCTGTCAGCAGCCTGGGTCCCGTAAATGACTCCAAAATGAAGTGGCAACACCCTGATTGCACTTTCTGTTATTGTCACTTGGCAAACTCATATTCCTGCAGCTCCGCCTCTTCTGTCTTTACATTTAGACTTAGTTTTGACACAAGTGAAACAGTGAAACAGACAGGGGAATTCACTTGAACAAGGTAAACTGCCTTCACTTCAATGAACTCACCTGTTTTGGAATCATAATCATTTGTCACTTTTCATGTGACACATTGACGGGCACAGGAGGAGTAAATGTTAAAGTTGTTAAAGCAAATCATGTGGTCAACGTTAAGTAGGTGATGGTAGATAAAACTTCATTTCAGTACTGATGTGCCAAAATGGCCATGACCGAACAAGAGGCCGGTGCTCAGTCTTTGGTTTATTTCTGGTCAACTGACTTTTTCATAAGATGGTATTTTTATAGTTAGATTGTTGTGTGTTATTGTTTTTTCTTTCTGTCACTCAGTGTTGCTGTTAGTTGTGTGAGTGTGTGCGTTTTCTCATTTTTGTTGGAGTCAGTCATTTGTGTGTTGCTAATATTCAGTGGTGTCTGCTACCTGAAGTCACTTCCACATTTTTACTCCCACTATTGTGGCGTACATTTGTCTCAGTGTTTCCTCCTCGTCTGTGCTCCTCCTCAGGAGTTAGGTGGAACAGTCCTTGTAGATGATCCGGTAGCAGTCCATTAATGGCTCTGATCATGACCCGCAGTGTTTACGTCTCTCTCTCTCTCTCTCTCTCTCTCCAGAGCAGGGCTTCTTAACCTTTCTGATCTTGGGGCCCACCTTTCCCAGAACAAATGGGCCCGGGCCCATTCAAGTAATAGAACTGATTCATGACTCTTGATTTCATTTGTGATCAATAACCATATTTGATCTACTTACACGTAAACAAACCGAAACCTTGTGTAATGACATGAAACTATGTGATAATTGCAAAGACATTTGTCATGGAAAAGTCCAACCAGCAGCAGAATCATCTTCTTTCCTTAGTCGCAGCAGTTTGCTGCATTCAGTGCACATCCACCCATAACCATGTAGCTGTCCAGAGTACTGAACTCGACCAGCTCTGCCGGCTCTACCAGGAGTTCTACTTATGCTGGTAGAGCACCCATGCACGGAAGAGTCTCTTCAGATGACTCTCACTTATTGACACGCCACGCCGTTTCAGCAATGCCACAGTTTCACTCATGCCAACTTCAGTGTAGAATCCATTGAATTTGATGCAAGGTTGTATGTCTGCCATTTTGCCCATCTGCCGATAATTTGTCCCTTTAAGGGCAGGTTTGGGCAACCCGGTCCGTTTTGTGTTTGTACTTTCAGATTCCTCGCTCCTCATCTCCCGGTTTGGTGACACTTATTTCCGTTTTTGTATACATCTCCTGGTTCGGTGACACCCTCAGTTTTTTTTTTTTTTGATCTCCCGGTTCAGTGACACTTTCTGTTTGGATTCTTTGACCTTTGTTTGACTATTGCGAATTCTTCAGCGTCAACAAGCTCTCTCCGATTCGTGCTCCGCCCACCTGTACACACCCATTATTCCTGTCGCTCCACCTCTTCAGTCTTCTATTTATTATACGAACTTCACAGTTAGTTTTGCTACTCGGCAGTGAGACAGGCAGGAGGTGTCACTTGGTTGCAGGTAAGATGTCTTCATTTCCATGAACGAACTTGTTTTGGACTCATCAGGAAGAGACAGTTACGTTTGATGTAGAAGTCCTCAACAGTTGCACTGCACCGGCTGAACCAAACCGGGATTAAACGTCTTGGTCAGGTACAGTACATCCGATGTATTTTCTCCCTCCTTAGCTGTGAGTTTGACAAACCAGATTCAATATAAATATTTACAAATCAAGTATTGGTCAAATATTCCAAAGGCATGTTGAACATTTTACAAAATGATGAACAACACATCGACGATGAGTGTGGCAGCAACTATGCTATGGTTTCTAATGAAACAACAGTAAAAAACAACAATAAAAGTTCAAAGATGATCCAGTAAATTTTGGGAGACTTTGAATCTAATTTTACCGCGAAAGATGAACGTTACTGCGTTACCAGCCACACAGCCACTTAACCTTCTCGGGACCAAAGATGCAGAGAAGAAGTGATCAAACCAACCACCTGGGACAAGGGTTGGACAGACCCTAATACTTTTTTGTTTGTTTGTTTCAGTTTTTTTTTGTTCCCTCCGGTATCAACTTCAGGGTTCAACTCACAAAAAATCCTTGTCTTTCCTGTGGTGACTGCACAAAACGACGCGGCAGTGTTGTTGACTTCCTGTTATTTATTGTTCCTCATGCTTGGCAAGGAAAGTCAAAGTTTGGACCAGGTCACCTCTGAAGTTCCAATAGCAGCACACTGTAATGTTTTCTGATTTGGGATGGGCTGTCCAGAGTGTCCCCTGGCTCACGTCCTGTGTAGCTGGGAAAGGCTAGCCTGCCACGGATGAATAAATGTTGAGGCACAGTGAAGTGTATTTTAAAATGTGCAATGGAGCACAGTGAATTACAGTTCAGCTGAAGTGGCTACTGTGAAAAGGTAACAATCATTATGACCATATAATGTTTGTCTGTTTGAACGAATATTAATGTAATGAGCATGTTCAAGTCAGTCGGCAGTTATGTGAACTAGTCAGTACTGTTGGCTGTCCAGTGTCTCTGGCATGTGACTTGTTGCCTGGCAGCTTTCAATCTCGTTCTTTGTGTAGTTCTCAAACTGAGCAGCCCATGTGATGCCACACAAAGGCAGTTTTTGAAGCTCACCAATAATCCAGTTTTAAATTGAACCGTATTTTTCCTCTCATTTAACAGGCACACAATATGGTATACTATCAGACCACGACTCCCCCGACAATATCTGCTCCTCCTCCACCTCCTCATAGAAGCAGTGTGCCAACAGTATTTCCAAACGGTGGTGAGATGATAGAAAATATTTTAGCAGTTGGCCATGGTTAAAGGGCCGCAGACACCGAACATTATTCATGATATTGTAATATGTACAGTAGTTTTGTCCTTGTTTCAGTGCCACAGCCTCTTTATGACAACATCAGCCCACTACCTCAGACTTCACATGCCGGTAAAGTTCTAGACAGTGTCCCTCACAGGTGCATTTCTGTGTCTGTTTAACAAGTCTGCTCTTTCCCTGTGGCAGTGGGCCACCCTGCCACAGGTGTGGTGTCGACGCAGGGGTTGCCTGGTGAAGCTCCTGGACTGATGTTCTGCCTTCACTGCCGGACCACAGTGGTCACCATTGTCAATCGTGTCCCTGGAGGTCTGCAGTGGCTTTTCTGCTTTATCTCTTCAGCACTATGGTAAGCCATTTTCGATACATCAACCTGCCAATTGACAACTTCTGATTTTTACTTTCCCTCACCAGCCTCTTCTGTTTTGCCTGGATCCCATTCTTCATTGATGCCTGGAAGGATGTGGAGCACAGCTGTTCCAGGTGTGGGCAAGTCCTACACATCTACAGACAAATGAGGAGAGAAAATGAACCAAAGAGGAATTGTACGCCCTGGTGTTAACACACAGCTGTGAGCAGAGAATATTGAATGTGGATTCATTGTTAAGAGCTACTGGATGGACATATTTTCTTTCTGTAGTTTGTTGTAACTCCACCCTCCAAATAAAATGCCCTGGATAAATGAGAATAAGACTAAGAATATAGACTCTTATTTCTGATCTAGGCCGATATTAATAGATAGAGAGAAACAGGTCACTGACAATGAAATATCTGAAAAACTTGACGTTGCCACATGTTCATCAATTCCTTTGTGATTAATAAAGAGCAGTGCATCGACTGAATTTCTTTGCTTCACTCTTCTGCTACTGTATCTAACTGAAGTGTTAGACTTGTTGGAGTCATGTGTTATGCACAGTGGATGAGTGGCGTGCAATGTTAAGTTGGTCTTACAGGAGTGTCTATTGGTTGGTGTGAATGCTCTTCTCATTGGCTGAAGAAGGCGTACGCGACGTGACGTGTGCGTGTTGATGTTAGAAGTGTTATGGAAGCCAGAGAAGCTTACTAGCTTTTGACCGTGCTATTGCTGTTTTTGTCTGGAGTACTGCACAGTTATTTTGTTGTCACGAAGAAGGATCTCAATAAATCCCGTCACAAGGCACAACTGTGGATAATGTTCTTGCATCGGGAGACACGTGCCAACTACATGCTCGACTCCCATAATGAAGTGTGTTTTGGAAAAGAATAGACGGAACCACACTTACAAGTCTGTGAACTATAATAGCACATTCATCGTCATAGTCATTTTTGGGAGGCTTACTTTTAAAGAGTATTCCACGACAGATTACAGAACACATCCCCCAACAAGTGTACTGTAAAAAAGCCTTTTAGCTAGGAGCCTTTTAAGCTAAACTGCAAAACATGAAAAAATTGGAAAGAGTGTTTCCGGCTGCAACAGATTCTAAACCCTGTTGTAGCAGTATCTTGGATATCGAAGTCCCTATGTTTGTTTATCGGCATAATCTTGCGCTTATCCTCATCTCGCGAGTTGCGACACGCACGGCATTGCAGCACACTGTTATTGATGGGATGTCTCCCGATGCTCCCCGGTGCAGTGCAGCAAACTGTTCTGGGGAGTGCAGGATCCCACAGCGCCTGCCAAATGCTAGCAAAATAGCTTAACAAAATTCATTTATTTATTTACTTTTTGAATGAATGAATGAATGTATAAAGATGTGAAAGTTCAGAAAACTATGACAGATACAACGGGATGCTTATCTTGCATAAGTATATGAAAGCAGATGAACAAAGCTGGAGACATCTGGCTTGTAGTAATGGAAAGAATCATTCTTCGACGCCCTATTTTCAAAATCCGGGCTATTACTATAAACCGCCATCATTTTAACATCAGTTTTTCACGGTTTACAAGTCTCCCTGAACTGAAAATATATTGACTATAGAGCTGCAAAGACAAGGACATCTCAAAGTAAGTTGAACTATACTTGCACAAAGACAAATCATTAAAAAGACGAGGTTAAAAAAAGACTGACATTATCCAGCAACATTCCTACTTCATAGGCTTATTTAACCACCAAACAAATGCATGCAGCAAGGTCAGTGCAAAACGTGTAGAGACTTAACTCTCCAAATAAATTAAATTAATAGCTCAATTGCAGCCAATGTGCTATGCTGCTTCACAAAAACATGCCTCGAACGTTTTTACTTGTGACCTCAGTCAGTCTTCAGTCCAGTACAGGTGGTTGTAACGTGCCACAAGCACCTGCTGTGAGTGCTTGTCTGTCATGTGGTGTCGAGTCACTCAGAAGAAACGGAACGAATGAATGTTTATTTCAACCCTCTCACACATTGTATTCTGACACAAACTAAGTTGAAGTACATTACCAATGGCATATGCCATCAAAACAATGGATTTAATTCTAGCTCCATACTTTTACTTAACACAAAGGAATTTGCTAATAAATAAACAACAACTATATTTGGTGACTATACAGGTACTAAGCCAAAAGACAGTTTAGGCACATCTGTCTGTAGCTCGTGAGGAAGTTACTTTGTCATCGACTCCAGTTCGTTTTTATGCAAGAACCTCAGGTAATTTACCGAGCTAACACCTGACACTCAGATACAAAACCTCTCAGTGTTGGTATCAACATTATTCTCATTGCAAGGTAATGAGTAGAAAGCCTCACCAGCTGACTGACTGAAAGTGTGGGCTGTTCTTTTCTCTAGATAGGTCACATTCTGCATTGATTGACAATTTGCAGATCCTGCTCCTCCATTACCTTTTTTTCAACAGCAGCTGTGGGACGTCGGCTGAGAGAAGAGAAACTTTCAGGCCTGCTGAACCAGTGAGGTGAGGAGCTTTTGATTGCATTTGATAAGTCTCTGATCATTGAAATCAATCGATCCCAAAAATAAATAGTTTTTTTTTTTCGAATCTCAAATGGTATTTTTATGCTGTTTCAACCGGCCATGTGACTGAAACGACTGATCCAGTTCATGTATGTGCTTTCAATGCTAAATCTTGAGGACTAAACAAGGTTTTTATGGGTGTGAGTGGAGGACTGTTGCAAATATTTACTTTAAATTTGCAGTGATAAGCGTTATCTATAATAAGATTTTAATTATCTGTTTAATTCGTAATTGTATTCACAGTTCTCTGTATCTATAGTCATATAGGCTATAGTCGTTTATTTATGACTACATTTCCATACCATGCCATATTTATTTATAGAGCACTTGAAAAACAAAAACATCGTCACTAAGTGCTGCACAAAGTGTAAAAACAACATAAACCAAACATGAAAAATAATAAATACAGACACAAAGACACAAAAGGCAGCAGAGGTGGTATCACTAAAAACTGCGCACGTAAAGTTCTAAACAAGATCAGCTAAATTTCACACATTTCTAACATTTTCACGTACTTATATTTTCTCCTGAGTATAGCGCTCCGGTGATTCTATATCATTTCACAGTCTTTAGGGGGCGTGACCACTTGACAGTTGTTTGGATGCAAAGATAAGGCTGCTTTAACACATTCAACACTTAGATCAGTAAACTAGCCCACAATCTTCCGACACCTTTATTGAATAAGCGACTCGTTCTCCTTCCCCATGCTTTCGCTGATCACAGCTTTTGAAAACGTGTTCATACCAGAATGTCGCCAAACAGGATCGATTTACACTAAGTTAAACGTACAGACGATCCTCTTCATAGTTGTCTGACAAAGGAAAAACATACCAACGTGTCACTTTTGCGCTTCTGTTTTCGGAAATTAGACACTGATTCGAAGAGTTGGTTTGAACTTTCTCTCTAGGTGGAACTTGGGTTGGTTCTTTCGATATCTCAGGAAGGAGTTTCTGGATCCTGCTTTTGGGCCGCTGGGTTGTGCATGTCAGAACGAGAGCTGCAATAACTTCATTTGAATGCAAAGGCAGATAGCTTGGAAAGAAAACAATAATTATCATATAAAAAATATAACGTGTATTCAAACTATTCTTAAATAAGACGATGTCTCACTCTGACAAATATGCTCCCTGTTTTTAACGTTTTACAAAATGAAATCACCGTATTTATCTCAACTTTTTAACTTAATGACATTGAAATATCTTGAGCCTGAAGACCTGACAACAACTGAAGACTGACAGGGAATGAAATGACGTCACATCTTGGGTTCAGGCCAGGGGTTTTCAGAAAGGCCCCATGGTTACTGGCAGGCATCAAAATGAGGATTAACCAGCTCTGCAGGGAATTTTTTTTGTGGTATCTGCATGACAGTTTTTTTATAGGCAACATGACAAACGATAACGTGAAGAATCTGCTCAGTCATGGTGGAGGTGTCGTGTTTTTAGCTAGCCTGCTCTTAACATATGTTATAAGTAGAACTTAATAAAAGCATAAAGAGAGTGCTGACCTCCACCAAAATACTTGAAACAACAACTAGCTGGGCTTCCTAGCTCTAACCACTTGTTCCTTTTCATTTATCGGATGTGAATGTTTCGTCCAAGATGTGGCTCGGTGGAAATAAAAACATGCAATATCAGTCTCACTTTAAATCCGTGGAAGCAAACAATTGCAGCCTGTCGAATGGCCTTGGAGTTTTCACACATGCGCTGGCTGAATTGTCCATAGATTTGTGGACGTGGGCTTCTCTTGGAAACCTTTCCTGGGTATCCCTTGCCTGGGATGGACAGAAGCAACCATGTGATCCCATTAGGATCCCTAAGATTTCCCTCCAGCATAGGGGGGCGTATCCAATGTCAATGTGTCAGAGTACATCATTGTACATCCTTCAAGGTCCTCCTTAAAGTTTCTTTATGGTCCCACTCACCTGAAGGGACCACTGTCAGTGCAAGTCATTGAATCCCTGCGTAAGTTCCAGAGTAGGAAACCCCGATGCTGTTGAAGCGCCGGGGAGAACCCTGCTGCGAGTGGAAGTGAATGAATGAATTTGAAGCAATGACAGTAGCTTAAATGTTGTGATGCATCATGGGATTTGGTGGTAGGGATTTTTTTGCCAGTTTGCAAGTCACAGATTGTGGAAACTTCCCGCCACAGCTTCAGCTCACGTTGAAAGATGGACCGGCGACATGAGCTGCCCGCTGCCTGGCCTGCCGGTGCTCCTCCTGACTACAATGTCGGAGTCTATAATACTGTGGTACCACCTGGTGAGTGATAGTATCGTGTATCGTCCAAGTAGGATGTGCACTTGCTCCATATGTCTCTCTGTCATCACATGTAACCAGTCTCAGCAGTAGCTTCAGGCGGGTATGAGCGCCATCTTCCAAACCCTCCACAAGCCAGCCGTATGTTTACAGTATTTTTCTTTATTTAAAGGTTGTTGTGCTTTCAGCACTGTTGATCTGCTGCTGTTGTTGCAGCTCCACAGCAGCAGCCGCTGCCACAGCCTCCAATGCAGCTTCCGGTGCAGCTGCCGCCGCAGGTCAGCAAACTTCCAACCAAGAATCCTGGATACATCTGGTGCTCTCATTGCAACAAGACCGTCATCTCCGATGTCAAGTACAAGCGAGGCTCATTCAGCTGGATCGTCTGTGGCCTGATGGCGCTTTTTCTGTGAGTCAAAGTGGTGTTAAAGAACTCCTCTTCGCATTCTGAAATTGAAACTGGACTTAGGCTCCGTGCTCCTCACCAGGCTATGGCCCTGCTTCCTGTTCGCTCTTTGTTTAAAAACCTGCAAGGACGTGGAGCACACCTGCCCTTCCTGCCAGAGGGTCCTTCATTTGTACAAGCGTCCCTGAAGCCACTGCAGCGGCAGGCAGGAGGACTGCCCTGATGAGGCGCGCAAGGGTGGTAGCAATATTTGTAAATAGATCCTGCATGTGCCTATCAAGAACGTTCATGTTCCAGATAACTTTCATAACCCAATGAAAGACATATACGTGGTTTACCCTCCATCTGTTCAAGTTGTGTCCAGCCTCAAGAGCCATTACTGGAGGTTGTGAATGTTTTCAGATGATGGTGACGTCCTGTGCTGCTTATCTGTTTAGCATCAGCTCTCACAGAGACTCGAGTTGTCTCCGAGTCACTCTATCAGCAATCGCAGGTCTATAACTATGATTTTTTTTGGGGGGAGGAAATTTGTTTAAATGGGTGTCTTAGCGGAGGTCTGCACTCTCTGATATAAATAGATTTTTTTCTTAATGTACAGATGAATGCAACATGCATCTGACAGAATAGAACAATCCATATATAAGACACAAATATAATGCACTTATTATCATATCATGTTCTGCCTTATTTTGGATTTATTGAGTTGCACTTCCTGTTAGCTCCCCACTCTGTCACCAAGGTGTTGCTGCTCACCCGATTCTTGACACACATTATTGAATACTGTGTTCAGTATAAGTTTAATGTTTTTTTATGTATTAAACATCCCTCTTGATGTGTTGTGAGTTATTGATCACTCGCACTTGGGTTCATGACATATCAAACATACAGTGCAGTGCATGTTTTTGTTTTAATACTATCACTACTACTGCGCTCCACTTGTTGTCTCAAAGACATTGCAATAAGAGGTGAGAAATATAACTCAGAAATCTGGGTTTTAACAACCATTGCAAACTGCATTCTCTGTTCATGTGTAATGATTATTCGAGTATCAGTGATACTGGGCCTGGCAAAACTGACTGAGTGACTTCTGGTGAAGGTTGCCAAAGAATGACAACCTGCTGGTTTATCGTCAGGACTGCCACCAGCTCAAAATCATGAACACATTTTTTTTTAATCTCTCTAGTATGTGCTGTAACCTGGAAACAACAGTGACATTTTGTTGGATCAAACCTTCAGGAAGTAATGGGAACGAACCTGGGAAGCACTTGGGTGCTGACTGAGAGGAAGCTTGCTGCACAGCTCTGCAACTCCATCTTCCGCATCTGGGGCCTCATTTTTAAAACTCTTTGAAGGAAAGCAGACGAGGGTTGGTACCAGCAGAGTATGCCAAGTCATTTTCTTTGATTTGCTGCTGTTTCCAGTTCTGGAAGATTTTGGAGTCAGAGCAGCTGTTGAGTTGCACAAAATCTCTTGGTTTTTTTTTTTTTTAATACCTAAACATGCATCCTAGATGTTGTATGCATTCTGTTCAGTTGAGAAGTATAACTACAGGACTCCAAAGTAAAAGCTAAAACAGATTCCTTTAATCCAATTTTTGTTTCACAATAACAGGAATGATTGAAATTGAAGTTAAGGAAAGTTAATTCAACCAGACATAGCACAGTAAAGAAACCATGTGGCTCACTAGACAACCCTTCTCAACTGACCTGTAATGAACCTTTGCAGCTATAAAGTTCTCTCTCTTCAAAGGACATTAACAACAAAAAAATGAAATGCCACTAAATCCGCAAATTGACTCTATAAAGCCACCCATGGTTCCTGAGCCACATGCGACTTGCATCGTCATCAGATCACGATTTAACATGACTTACTTCCGTGTTTTGCTTTGTCATTCCCTAAACTAAACGTGTGGCATGTGTTCTGCGTATTATTCATCACTCATTGCTGTAAAGTCTGTTTCATCTGTTTCATTCGGTGGAGCTAAGAGTCAACATGAGACGCTCCAGTCTGAGGCGTTGCTCACACACACACAGATCGGGCAGATGTTATTGGTGGTATGAGACATGTAAAGAAATATAGAAATAAAACAACTGGCACACACATTTCAATCTACACTGCTTGATATTTCCAAGAGGATCACTGTAAAATGTATCAATTTTAAAAATGAATGTGCACAAGAGAGATGCGCCAGAGGCGAACCGACAACCTTCTGACATGCAGCAATGTGCTTTAACCGCTATACTGCTGGTAAGTCACATGACCAGGCCAGCCTTACAACGTTGTTTGCCATACCTGCATAGTTGTGGGATGTCGCTCTTTGCAGCAACAAAGCAAAAGAATGTGGCCACGCCTGAGCTGATATTTACCACACATGAAAGTCAACTCGTGAAAACGTGAAATACAAATCCAATATTAATTATTAAGCTAAATGATATACATTGTTCACGGTCTCTGGTGCATTTAGGGGCAAATCATGAATCACAAGCAAAGGAAGGAATCACTTTGGTCCGGATGCAGCGTGTTTTCGCTGTTAACTACAATGAATGTGTCGCCCTGATGATGGTGATGACTGGCAGTCAGCTGGGTTAGACACACAACATAGCTCTCTTTGATTTTATTTATCAATATTTAGTGGTTTTTAAGTGAAGTCAATCAGGAAAACAATAAAAACCAGACATCACATTTTGGCAAAGAATCATTACTGTTGAAGGCAACAATTGCAAATCATCGATGAAGAAGTATTAGTTGTCGTCACCGGCTGCACCGTCCCTCCTACCGTGGCTTAGGGAACAAAGAGCAAAGACACAAAAACAAACAAACAGAAAAACAACAACTTGAATGACTGATTCTGGTTTGTTGTCGAGTAGACGGTGAGAATGAGACTTACCTGTTTGTATCACCTGAGCTTGGGGGACACAGGGGTTGTAAACAGGCTGTGGTGCTGCGAGTCAGGATAGAAGGAATTATATAACTTGAATGGAAGTCATCCTGATGAGGCCTTTTATCTCCCCCGACCTGCACATCGTCCTGGTCCCATCGGTGGTCCCAGGTATGGTGGTGCAGCTGGGGCACGCATATTGTAATCCATGTAGCTGTAGCTATAAGCAGGAAGGGAAGCTGAAAACAGACGGTTTAAAGGTTATTCCATCTTTCAAATGGGACGTGTCCTTTGATCTTTCCCTGCCTGCACATAGTTCCAGTCCTATCGGGATCACTGGGCATGGTTGGGCGTGTCCAGCTGGTCCCCAGAAACGGTTATCCATAATCATAATCTGGGGGGGTTAGTGGGGGATGAAATATTTATTGTGCAATTGAATTGCTTTGCTTTCAACTAACACTTTCTAAAGATCTTTGTTGAACATCAGGACTGTTATAGGAACAGATGTGCCAGTAATCCATGTAGCAGTTGTTTTTGGCGTCATATGGAGAACATCGTTGCATCCCATTCACGCATTTATGTCAAAATGAAGGAGTCAAAAATATTTTTGCAACGCAAATAAAGTCAAAATGAAAGACAAACTGGGCAAAAAGGGAAGATTTCTAAATAATTTTAATAATGCTAATGAAACATTTTTTCCCTCAGAATGCAGTTGAATGCCGGTGAACAAAAGAGAAACAAAAGAAAAAACAAGATTCCACTGTTTCCGTGTGCAATCCTGCCAAACCCGCCGCACAGTAACATCCGCTGGTGGCTTGACTCATTTACAATATATGTTCTGGGGTTTGTTGATTGTCATTCACCTCATTCCCCATTCAGCAGCAGATTAAAACGTAGTTTGATATCACACTATTACAGTATTTCCTCTTACAGACAGTATAAAAAAAGTTAGTTCTATTCACACACATGAATACTGACATGAATGTTTCTTGTCAACAAGTAAAAAAACACATTTCTTCTATACATTTAATAAGTACTACTAATACTACTTAAACTGCCAGAATGGTGCTTACCTGAGGAAGCGAAGGATCAGAAGACCAGGCCTTCAGATACTCTCCAGCAGGTTATAAAGATGTTTAAGTGGGTGGAGCCACACAAACAAAAGATACTCTTTAATCAGATTTATCAAGTTCTGAATACAGGCTGGAACAAATCTGGGGTTTGAACAAAAGCAATACCCAGTTTTACTCCTCTGATGTCGGCACCTAGGGCTTCTATCAAGTCAACTTTCCTCCATGTGTCAGGAGCCGATTGTGGGCTCCTGTATTCTGGGGATTCAAACACTTGAAGCAAACAAGAGCGAGCATCTTCCTTTATTTCTTATAAGTGGCTGCATTACATTAAATCTGTACTTGAATTCGCATTTCTGCTGCGGTTTCTCCATCCCGTGCTTCAACTGGTGTTGCTCCACGCTCACATGTAAACGTAATAAACTGTCACTGTTTGGTCATGGATGGATTGTTTTGTTGACATGGCGAGGAGATTGTTGCCACCATGTAAACACGTGCATCACAGTACTTGGGTCACCGTACAAGAGTGTCATGACACATCACCTTGCAATATACCTTATGATATTACGAAAAATTAGAAGGACTGGTTAAGTCAAAATGATTTCATTGGATTCAACTTTTCTTTTTTGTTTTTAAGTACTGTAAGTCACATGCAGTGTGACTTGTTTGCCACTTGAAATACTGTGACATTGAACCAATGTTTAAAATAGTTCTGTGACTACGATTAACAAAAAAAAAAAAAACAAATTTAATGTAATTGTTTGTTGTCGTAACTGTTTTCTCTCCCGACAACAGGAAACCTTTGTAAGTGCACGACTTCACTGATCACACTGATGCACAAGACACGTGGCAGCTCGGATGATAACAACAACAACAAACATGGAGGGATCCCTGAACAAAAGCAAACAAAAGCATCTGTTTGCTTTTGTTCAGGGATGTTTTTCACTACACAATGGCCAGGGTTTCCACTACTCTGAATGTACTTGAAATTCTTATACAATTGAAATTCTTATCCAAATATTTTCAAGACATGAAAAGAGCTTTAGTTTTAATAAGGTGATATAAAAACTTGAATATAGCCACCATCCTGATTTATTGTGCTATTGTGAAACTGATGCAGAATAAACATTATTTTGTTGTTTAAATGTATGTATGGGTCCAACATTTGATTCAGTAATATACCAAATTCATGTCGAAAATGAATCTGAGCAATAACCTGTGGCTGCATTGTTTAGCTTCTTGTAATTACACCATAGTAAGATAAAATCTATCACAAGACCTACTTGCTCCCAAGTCCGGACTTTTGGGAGACTTACCTAACTGCAGGCAAGATGGCCGACCTCATTCCTCTAGACTGGATCCTTCTCCTCTGTAATGAAACCAATGCGGTCACTATGACACCATCAACTCATTTGCAACTCCTCGTGTGTATTTGAGAACTATAGAGTCACAAAATGGTAAGAACATAGTGTTTTAATTAATTTTGAGATGCACAGTGATGCTATAAAACATCTGCATCTGCTGCCTCATAATAAGTTATACATAGATCTTTAGTCAATAGCGTCGGGCTACATATCAATAGGTCTTTTGCCAGGTGGAATCCAGGAGATGAAGAGTCATAATGGTACGTTGTCATGCATTGGACTTCCAATGTTTCATCTGAGTTCATACAAGCTAATCTATTATGCGTCCATGTATAGAGGTGCTTGCATATATGGAGGGGTGGGGTGGGTTTCTAAGAGCGTGACAGTCCTAACCAGGACCTGCCACTGCCCTGTGAGTCGCAGCTGTATGTATTTCAAGTCAACTTCTCAGTTGCCAAAATGCACGTGTTCTCAGAGGATTTTGCTGTTGTGCACTCGAGGGCTGCCCCAAGCTCTGGAACACTTTTACCATCCAGTCGGCTGGAGTCTTAATATCCTTTTTATTATATTCAGTCCATGTATTGTAGTGGTGACTCACTCTTCTGCATTTAATCCGAATATATAAAAAGTAATGGTCAAATAATGATCATTACTTTTTATTACAATTTTTTATACATGAACAAGAAATGCATGCAAAAAGTGTGATCTCATCTAAACATGGAACATGGTTATGAAGAAAATATATGAATTTTAGTTCTATTTGACAAATAAATACCTTCTGTTTATTTGTCAATAAATGTTAATTCAGAACAATGACATTTTTAAAAAGCAAGGAAAATTAATTAATAAATATTAGCAACCGTGGAAAAAAAGAAAAGAAAAAAGAAATGACACTGACATTTTATTTATTTATTTTTTTCCAAAAAGGATGTATTTAGGACCTTTTCAATATCACAACTGAAGTGGCCTCAAAAGATTAGAACAGACAAATAGTCATATTTCTCCAGGTCTTGTTGACATGTTACTTGACATGCTGACTCACCCGTTATACTGTGACATGTGACACTCCCATTTTCTGACCTGGACCCAGATCCATGATCTCAACATGCAGTGGCAGACCAGCAGGAGGAGGATTGGAGCTACACAGATGAGCAAAAAGCATCATTTTGCTGAACGCTATTAAAGCTAGTCAAGATAAAGCAGATTTAATGTATTACATATGAAGATTATGCTCAACGTTTATAGGGCCTCAAGGTCAAATTCATTTCCTCAATCTTTTAGTCGACCTGTTTTGCTTTCTCCGCCTTCTTTTTCAGTCACATTTCATACAAGGCGACACGCGTGTCTCATTCCAGTGACTCCAGGTAAGCTGCTTTTGATTCAAAACATTTCTGCAAGCTGCGTGATTTTCTATGTGCATCCTCTGTTAAGTGACTTTGCTTTGTAAAGCTGCATCGTATGGATAGAAATATTTGGAATGTTAGGTCACTGTTGTGTACGTGTGCGAGAGGAAGACCAAAGAGGAGATTTATGCACATGGTGAAGGAGGACATGAGGTTTGTAGGTTTGAGAGAAGAGGAAGCAGAGAACATGGTGAGATGGAGGAAGATGATCTGCTGTGGCCACCACTGAAGGGAGAAGCCGAAAGGATAAGAAGAAGAAGAAGGTCGCTGTCGTGAGAGAATGTTGAGATTTCAATGTTATACACCTGATCAGGAACAACAAAGAGTTTCTATTTCAGAAGTTCTAAACCAATCTTTGTCCGACACTAACTCCAGTATTTATTCGTTGGCAGCGTGTGGAAGCGAGCACATTTTATCGTTGTGGTCCAACTGGCAGGATCTTGTTGAGTTGATTGAAGTGAATTTCACATTCTCCAACTGTTTATATCTTCCAAGTGGTTCATAAATAGCGTTACATTCCTTCATCCCGGATGTCTGGAACCTCTGTTGACCCTGAAAATGGTGAGTAGTAGCACCCAGAACAATTTTAGCTCAGTTCTCTGGAGCTGTGTCACGATTCTTCTTGTTCTTCTCTTGTCCATCTTAAGGTCCTGGACAAGGGACGGTGACCATTCCTAGAATAAATGGTCCCGACTTTATGTGGTGCTCTTACTGCAAGAGGAACATCTGCACTGATGTTGGATTCAAAAGAGGCAAGCGGGCTTGGATTACCTTCGGCATCATGGCGCTGTTTTTGTAAGTGACTTTCGGTGTGGCACACATCAAAACAAGCTCTTTCTCACATCCTGGACTTCAAGGTGGCGCTCTCCTTCACAGGTTGTGGCCGTGGTGTTTGATCCCGCTCTTCGTGAATAAATGCAAGGACGTGCAGCATTCCTGCCCCATCTGTCAAGGAGTCCTGTATCAACACCAGCGCTCCTGCTGTTTGGTGGGCAACGGCTAACAGGCTCGCAAGTGCCGCGTGTTTAGTGATCGGACATGACAGGATGGATGTTTCTGTAGAGAAACAGTGAGTTTGCACCTGCAACCTTTCCCAACTTGAGGTGGATTCTCTCCCTTTCGTGCTGCTACTGTGACCAAACGGGATCCAGTTCTTTGACCACTGTTACACTGGTTTGATGCAAACCTGCTTCTTAGATACAGTTTCTATGTATTTATTTCAAAAGTCCTCAGCAAGCCACGCTACATGACACTGAGCACTGTTGCTCTTTTGTACTCGTCGCTCAAGCTAAATATACTTCTCAACTCAAAAGACAACATTGTCTATGACCTTTCAACCTGCCTATATAGCATTTATAAACTTCTTTTCTAAAAAGGCCTTTTTATACACTGACTTTTTTTGTTGACGTTTCTTTGTAGTGTGTCATACAGTATGACGTTTTTACAGGACCTTGAAATGCTATGTTTCACTTTGGATTTATAAAATGTTGACTTTAAAAAAACGACTTCTCCGTTCATCTGAGTTTTTGTCATTTTTAAGTCTCAAAAGGATTTTGAATGTAGACTTGGATTTCTCTGTTTTTCTCCAGTTTCCACGCCTGAGCCAAGCAGAGGTGAGGTGATGACAATCCACTGTCCTTGTCTCTTTCCTCAAGGACCCAGTTAAGGAAATGAGCAGTGGACAATAAGAGAGAAAAGGGACCACTTAGGTCCCTCCTGTCCACCTATGTGGAGACTATATTTTTTGAGTTTTTGAAAATGCTAATCCAGTACCATGCGGGGAAGTACAGCTACTTCTCTTAGCGGAACAGAAACAGGTTTGACGTCCTCTTCTGAGAATATAACCACCTCCAGGCGTCTTCCCGACACGACGCACTTGGTACTGTCTGCCAGGAAGGGGCCACAAGTCAGGTGCTGAATGACAGTTCATACCTGTTGTGTCAGTGGCCAAACCAGTGGAGTGTGTTGTGCACGGTGTGTGTGACCTCAGTGGGCATTATTGGACACAGCTATAGTTCACGTTTGACTGACACTGAAAATAATGGCTGTGTTAAATTCATCTGCTCAACATTCTTTCCTTGAAGAATCCCCGTCATGTCTATTCCACTACCTGCCACTGGATGATAGTGTTCCCTCTTCAAAGAACAGATTCGTTTTCAGCGGGACGTCAGTTGTGCCGTGGGAAACGAAACAATTACGCGTAGGTTGGTTTAGTAAAACATAGATTCTGTCATATTCTTTCTATACAGTCTTGATCTATGCTGATGCGTCGACTGCCCATCACTCGCTGTCTCTTCCCACACTCACTCACAGCGAAGAAATTGGTCAAATGCACATGTTGAGTTGTTTTTCAAACCAGACGTGCCTCTAACTTCACCACAGACCTGCACGACAGAATCATTCCTTGCCGGAGCAGGGATGCCAAAGACAGAGCTAACGGCTGACGTGACGTTTGACGTTTGTGGTTTAAAGGTTAGCTCAAAACTAAATGCAGAACCAAATAAATGCTTTCCAAAATGTTGAGAGACAGAGAATCAAGAGTTGTTATGAAGCTTAGGCAAAGAATGTAAAATATATTTCTGGTAATTCCCCAAACAAGTATAAAATCCAACCCAAACATTGTACAAGAGGGAGTGTAATAAAAACAGTTATTCAAAATAAATAATTAAATACATCATGATACTTTTTTCCATATTGCCCTTTTTGGATATTTTTTTTTTAAGCGAATACATTTTCTACAGGACTTTCTACTAAACAGAATTGTGCTTGGTGCGTTACCTTTGGTAGTGTGTTTGTTTTTTTTTGTCTTTTTTTTTTATTTTTGCAATGAACGTAGTGCGTCTTTTATTACTTACTTTTTTATTACTTTTATTAGTTCCACAGTGGGGAAATTGGACCAACAAACAGCACAACAATTCAAGGTAAACAGAGGTTTCTGCCTGGGAGCTATCTAAGCTTTGGCAGACTAGGTGTCTTCCCTGTCAATCTAATGGCTGGGTGCGTGGGTGTTACGTTTGCCCGCTGGAAGTGGAGGCGGCATAGTGGTAGGCATTCAAGGCATCAAAAACACAGCATGCAAATGGCAGAGAGACAGAAAGATCTTGCTGATACTTCTTGGAAAGCAGGTTTAATGACTGACGTTCTGTCAAGTTCTTGAGTTCACTGAGTGTCTTTGTGTTGACGGTGGTGTGAATGTTTTGCCATAGTGACAAATGTCATGAGGGTGGATGGAGGCTGATGTGCTGATGTTTTCATGTCATGGAGTGTACAACCTGAAGCGCATCACCGCTGTAGTGCCACCGTAGGGCTGCTGAAGGAACTGCACCCGTGGCTCAATCTCCCTTTGTTGGGTTGGAGGTTTGCTGGGAGATTACTAAGTGGTGAAAGAAGGAAAATGAAAAAATAAAGACTAACTTAAACTCAGTGGTACAAGAAGATTGGCTACTGTAAAATCCTGATGTGAGTCACATTTTATCATGACTGTATTGGCTCCTCCTGCTCTCATGAGAGGAACAAGTGACTCATTATTCTGGATGACTTCCTTCTGGTCATGCTTCCTCATGCATGTGCGTGAGAGCGTCCGCCAGCCGCCGCTCAGCCCTCTGGGATCTGCTTGCATTCGTCTTTCTGGCTGAGTTGATCACTGGAGAGAAGCCCTGCTGTCATGAGCTCCACACGAGGCCTCAGCGTGCAGAAAACCTACATCCCAACCCGTCTGACTCACTGGTCTAAGGCTCTTATGTAAGCTGTGGCCACAGGCCTGTGATTATGGAGCATTATCACCACAACATACACCATGACTGGACATCCTCCCGCTGAAGAGCCGTCCGATTGTTTCCAGTTGGCTTCAGTTACCCAAGTATTTTAGCTTGAGAGGGAGGTGAAGATGTGGGAGCTGGGCGGCAGCAAACATCTGCGACTCATACTGCACATTCTGTACCTCTCTGCCCGGATTCTAATGGATCGACAGGTGCAGCTCGAATTCATTCTCAGGATGTGTGGGTGACTTTGTGCGAGGCTGCATCTCTGTTGACACCTACGCAGAATAAGCATGAAGCTGAGCGAGAGGGACGCAGACACACAGATGGAATGAATAGACATGGGGAGGACAGACAACTAGCAAGAGAGGGAGTGCGGTGGAGGGAGACCAGATATATTTGAGTGTGTGGGTGTGCAAAGTATTAAGGAATGCATCATAACTGTTTTGGTTTTTTTGTTCTCGGAGCAGCCGGACGTGTCAGAGCAGCAGCAGGACCTCGCTGAGCGCGTTTTGATCCCATAACACTTCACAAAAAGGCAAAAAACAAAGGGGACGTAACTCTGCCGTGAGGACTTTGCTGGACTAGCTGGACTGCACTGACAATGGCTGGAATATGAGACACCTCCCCTGACTCTTGAATCACCTTCTTAAATCTACCAGAGGTGAGTTTCAGGAGATTCTCTGAATTCATGACTGTTTTTTTTAAACTCAAGCTCAGTGTGGACGGGGAGCTCCGGCTGTTATAAACATGTCAGTGAGCTCTTCTGTGCTTTTGGTTGATTAACTCGCCTTTTCAGAGCCCAGTGTGCCATGTCCTCAGCCCACACTGTTTCCGGTTCCCATGGAAACAATCGCCTGGTGTTCAAGCAGCTTTGTTCAGCGCTGAGCGTTTGTGTGTACCTGTGTTGCAATCAATACATTTTGTTTTGCTCTTTCTAACTTAACTATTTTCATTTGATGAACACGTTTTTTGTTTCTCCAAGATGGATCTCCGCGCCGTCGTCCTCTGCCTCCTCCTGCTGCCGTCTGGAGCGACCTCTCAGCCGTCTGCTCCGCGGGGATGCCGAGAGGACGTGGACCCGTCCTACCGAGTGCTGTGTGACCTGGACTCGGTGTGGGGAGTCGTTCTGGAAGCAGTCGCCTGTTGTGGCGGCGTCGTCTCCCTGGTCCTCTCCGCTCTCCTTCTGGTCAAACTTCGCTCAATACCAGACCCTGCCAGGCAGTCTGGCTTCGGGCCTCTGCTCCTCCTCCTCGGGACGTTGCTCGGGATTTTCCCTATTTCTCTGGTTTTCCTCGTGGGGAAGAATCAGGCCCTCTGCATCGTCCGCAGGGCCTTTTGGGGGCCCCTCTTCGCCCTTTGCTTCTCCAGCTTGCTGGTTCAGGGCATCAGGCTACGGAGGCTGGTGGCTGGAAAGACAAGCCCATCAGGCAGCACCTTAGCGGCTCTGGGCCTGGCACTGGCTTTGGTGCAGGGGATCATTTCAGCCGAGTGGGTCCTCCTCACCGTGGTCAGGGAGGGGCACCCAGCCTGTGAGTACCCACCTTTGGACTTCGCACTGACCTGCAGCTACACCCTCGGGCTCCTTCTTATCGCCATGGGGATTTCTCTTGGCGTGGTGCTCTGTGGAGGAGAGTTCGGGATGGAAGGATCAGGCAACGACGAAGACCGAGAAGAGGAGAGTGACAAACAAAAGTGGAAGTGCAACGCTCTCTGGCTCTTCCTGTCCTGCCTGGCATCGGCTCTGCTCTGGGTGGCCTGGCTCGGGTTCTATCTCTACGGCAGCCAAATGCTGAGGGTGAAAGGAAAAGTGGACAAGTCCGCTGGAGACAAGAAGGATCTGAAGGTTCTGGATGAGCCCGCGTTGGCCGTGGCCCTGGTGATTCAGGGATGGATCCTCCTGCTCTTCCACGCCGTTCCGGAAACACATCTGTGCCTCAGAAAGACGACACAATCCACCACGCAGGACTTCTTTGAAACTAGCCAGTCGTCGCCTGCGCCGCATTTCGGAGATGATCACGCCGACCACTCTCATCGGTCCTTCGCTGAAAACAAAGCCTTCACCCTGGAGGAGCGCAGTGCAAGTAGGCCCATATGCTGTGTTGACGTTCGTGTATGTTCACCCACCGGAGTGTGTGCTTTAAAGGCATACATTGTGGCCTGCCTGCAGTGGGTCAAGCACAAAACTGTTTCCCAAGCTGTGGTGCTGCTGTTGCTTAGCAACTGACAGCCAAATTTGATGTCGCTTTTCTGGCTAATGAAACTTGAGGGATGTTTTTCCCCAGAGTAGTCGGCTGAAAGATGAGGACACGATAAACATTCTGATCCTGCCGTTCAGCAAGACTTTTTAACTTATGATGCCTTGCACTTTGAAGGGATTTGCCCCTCAATGGCAGCAGGAAGGTGTGAAACACAGGGGAACGAAATACAAATGGAGAAAACATCTGTTGATTTAAAAAAAAACTGTTTAAAGGAGGAATACAAACTTGGCTTATCGTATGAGATGAGGGACAGGGTGGGTGTTTCTCCTGATGAAACGATGACAAGCACCAACTATATTAATAACTGGGTTGCCAATATTTACACATATTAAACCATCGTCACAATAGACCCGTCTACTGCAGACTCAGGTTCCACTGGATCCTTCTCAGGACTGGCAACCATAGTTAAGTGGAGTAGATCAAGTTTAGGGGCAACGTGTCTTTGTACATACGATTTCAAAGTTATACTTTTCCAGCTCATCTTACAAGTTTGACAGGACTGCTCTCACAGACGAGTCAGTAACATGACACTCCTGCAGGGGTCACTAGAGAGCGCTTCACAAGTACAAATAAAACGGCATCGTCTACAGCAGTGGTCCCCAACCCCCGGGCCGGGGGCCCGTACCGGTCCGTGGAGCAATTGGTACTGTGCAGCACAAGAAATAATTAATTATTTCCGTTGTGTATTATCTGAGTCTGAAGGATCTTTTATTTTGAAAAACTTTGAATTTTGAAACATGAGTTTCTCAGTCACTTTCTCGCAAAATGAGGAGGGACCAGCTGTTTCTTTGCGAAGGGGTAAAGGCTCAGTGAAGAGACAGAAGAGCCTGCGACTTCCAAGAAGATGAAAGTTTTTAACAAACAATACCAGGAGTCGTACTTGAAATATGGATTTATCGCGGCCGTCTACCGTCACGTTGGAGAGAAACAAGCTCAGGGCTCCCATTCATTTAATGATATGGTGATTTACATTTTCATGCACTTTATATGACCAGAGTCAGTGAGCATGAGGGCACTGGTGGAGAGGTGAAGAGTTTGTGAGTCTTAGCAGGTGCACAAAGATACAGAGGCCTTATGTGACTGTTCAGAGTGGCAACTTCATGCCCCGCGGGCCACGTTCCAATTGTCAAGTATTGACAGGTGCGCGGTGATAAAAAGGTTGGGGACCACTGATCTACAGCAACAAAACAAAAATACAAAATGACTGACAGTCTACTGAGAGTATTTTTTTTATCAATCATGATATAGTTTGCAAAAAATGTATTTCTGAAATGTATTTTTACATGAGGTGGATTTTAGTCATCTGGTTGCCATGGTTATGCTCCATCACTGTAGAATTAGTGTGACACCGGTGATGTTTTTTTTCCTGAACTGGCTCACACTGTCTGCATTGCATTTCCTTTCCTCCACCTGCTTAAAACCGCAGAATCTCAGAGTGACTCACAGTGTCGTCCATTACATCATGAGAGGAGCTCGACTGAGAAGATGCCCAGTGGGAAGTTTCATAACAAACAGACATTTTAGAATCAATCTTTAGGTAACTGTGGGTTGTAGCTGTGTGGAGTTTAAGCATATTTTCCTGCTGCGTATGTGGGGTTTAGTCCAGGCACTCAAGTTTCCTCCCACAAAAAATGCCCCAGGTAATTTGTTGGAGTGTGTGTGTCTGTTTATGTTGGTCCTGGACTGGTGTCCTGTAGCTGAGCTTGACTCCTCACATCAGCCTGACTCCTCATATCCCTCAATAACAGTTCATGTTCACCTCAGAGTCACCAAACCTGATCCTAAAATGATTTCATTTTTGTTGTCTGCTAGCCATCCAGAGTGGATCTTTCCACAACAGACATGAAAGTGTCCGCCCTGGCATCGCCTTCAGAGGTCACGTCTATCAACCCACTGAAATGGCTTTGGTGATGAATGGAGGAACCGTAAGTGAAACAATCCACGGCAGGATTTCACCTTACACCTTGGGAAAATTCAGCTATGATATTTAGATATTAGTGCAATGATGGAGTGGGACTTCCAAGACTGTAATACTGTTGTATTATTGTATGATATGATATGATATGATATGATATGATATGATATGATATGATATGATATGATATTATATTATATTATATTATATTATATGATATTATATTATATACAGTGGTACCTCGGTTTTTGAACGTCCCGGACTTCGAACAAATCGAAACAAAACACAGAGCGTTACTTGGTTTATGACTTTGTCACAGCCAAAGTGCACAGAAGCGCACATTCAGAGCTGGACACGCACCGGGCACCTCTTCACTTCTGGAGAGACGTCACTCACTCGGCAACCCCTCCCACATGCAGCGGCCACACACATAGAGGAACAGCGCACCTGCAGCAGACACTCTACATTCACTCCTACAAAAGATTATTTTAAGGCTTGGAACGCTTTATTTCTTTTTCCATTCATAGTAATGGAAAAATCGATTCAGATTTCGAACAAATCTCTTCTCGAACGGCCGTCTGGAACGGATTGTGGTCGAGAACCGAGGTACCACTGTATTTTATTATGTTATATTATATTTTAGAATAAAAAAGTGGTAAGGAACACTTGAAATATGGACAAAAAACTTTGGAAGATAGTAGTAAAATTGATATTTTTTTTTTTTGTCTGAAGTAATTCCATGAGTTAATATGATTACACAAAGCTTTTTAAGAACTCACTCCTTTCCCAGAGTTAAAGGGTTTGACAGCTGTGTGTTGAGACTGTCTTACTGAAAATGAATTAAAATCATGGCTATATAGAATAGTCGTGTAACATTTTTGGGGAAAACAATAATTTTCAAGAACACATTTTGATCTGATATTGAGCAAGATTAATTTGGGGAGATAAGTTCATTTAAAATTCAGATCAGAGGAGAGACAGTTATAACAGTTTTTTTTTTCGCTAGATCACTCAAAAGGCCCAAAAAATTAGAAGGAATAAAACGTATTTCAAAATGATCTTTATTCCTTTATTGGGTACTATTGCATGAATTATCCTTGACACTTTTTTTCTGGCTGATTGTTGATGTCTACAACTCTCAGCCTGTTGAGCAGTGAACCTCAAACTCTGTGATCTTTGTGGGTAGTGGTGTCTAATTCCTCCATTTCCAGGCCTCTAAATGACTGGTCTGACTAGAACAGGCCCTCTGGCCTGCAGTTTGGCACTCAAACATTAACTTTAATTCTCTCTCTCTTTCTCTCTCTCTCTCTCTCTCGCTCTCTTGTTTGTAGATGCCCACAGCCCCAATAAACTACACTGGCCGACGTCTCTGGTAAACCAGGAAGTCTTGCGAGCCAAACAGAAGCCATGTGACTGGTAGGGTTCTCCTTTCCCGACAAGCTGTGAGAGAGAAGAGCAAGAACGCCTCCAGTGGATCCTCTGGACTCGCTTGCTGCCATGTAAATATGCTGGACTGTGGAGCTCAGGAAAGCTGGTGTTAGTCCTAGAGTTTGGCAGGACAGAAGACACGTCATCTTAACAACATATAAATAACGTGTGGTCAATATTATTCTGCTAATATGATTCAGATGAAATGCCTGAGACGCTTAGTAACTTCCAGATATCTCTGTTGGGAAGACCACTGGATATAAGGTGGGTCCGTACCTGTTCATGAGAGACGACGGAGACGTTTTGATGATAATGGTGACCAGTTTTTAACCACGTCGTGATTGTACGGTATGGAAAATGTATCATTCGTTCCCCGTTCTCTGGATTTGCTGAAAGGTTTTTCAGCACACAGCAAGTGTCAGCGGTCTGAGTGAGGCTCTGCAGTCTGAACACCTACAAGCGTATAGACGCTCCACTTGTTAATCTGGTGACACATCCTGAATTGTTGCTATGGCGATGGTGATCTCCGTCAATTCATTTCAGTTTGTCCCTCCGCCAGAAGCTTTTGTGGGTTTCATTTTCGTCAGATTAGATTTCAGTTTGTGAGCAATGGCAAATACAAAATCCAGCCTTCTGGCTCAGCACCTTTTTATCACGGCAGTGCGCTCTCTCACTCAATAATCCGACCTTTGTTTTGAACAAGTCTTTATAGGTTAGTGTGAAGTGTGGCAAAAGCCCTGGAGATTCTGATCCAGCGATCATTACGCATCATCTGTGCAAGAAGCAGGACTCGATCATGGGACGTCTTGGAGCCACGCACGTCCTGTTCACATCCTCATTCACCACAGAGTTAGGGAGGCCAGAGGGAAGGAGGAAACTGAAGCTTATAGATGCAATAAATGAGAAGAGGAGGATAGCTGTCACTAGGGAGGATGATCACAGGTTACAGTGGAGAGGGACGGCCTTTTGTGGCAAGTGCCATCTCAATGCATGAACTTACTTACTCTGAGCATCCAAACACAACTTCACCGAGAATCTATCCGATTCCAGTTTCTCTGGCTCATTGCAGAGGACTATAAACTCCACCAGCCAAGTTCTCACATGGTGAGCTGCCTAGGTTGATACTTTAATTTGAAACCCCTTAAGACACATTTAGCACTTGAAATTCCTGAGAAATAGCAGATAAATGCCCCTGTCATGGCACAACATCCTCATATCTAATACTCCATTTTCTCAAAATCCCATGAACTGTGATCATGAAGTCCACATTGAAAGTGAGGCGTTGAATATATATGAGACTGGGACTGAGATATACCATGCATATTATAATTATAATAATGTTAATATTTTGAAACCAGAAGGATGAATTCTCTGCTGAATTATTACTAATCAAAACATTTAAAAAAAAGCTGAAATGATCCACAGGAGAGGTGTGTTTCTGTATGTGTGCGCTGAAGCATTGCACTTTGTAGTTGCTGTAGTAAACAGTGTGTGGGGGCTAAACACACTTCCTGATAAGGGACGGTAAATTTATTATATTCATATCTATGTATTTTCAGTGTTGTACAGTTTTATAAATGCACAGAAATTCTATTTATTGTTGTCATCGAGAGACAATCTAAACATTGGTTGACAAAATAATCTTACGGACTTGAAGCCATGTCCTCTAAAGTGCTCCTGTAAAAGTGAACAATGCTTTTAATGACCAACTGATCGTGCTTTTAAACCAAATATACGTTGATGTAAGATTGATTTGTCAACTGGGTCACTGGAGATTATTTATTACTTGTGAGTGTTACACAAATAACAGCGGCGGTGTTTCACGTTCACTTGTCGGTTTTGAAATGTAACTCAACACGTGAAGTTCTCGCTTATTTAATGCATGGAAGTTGATATAAAATTGGCTTTTGTGTGCACAGTTGTAATACTGATATTTTGCAATAAATGCGTTTAAAATAAATCAATATAAAGCTCGTCTTGCAGTTTTGTATTTGGCAAAAGGAGCTGCGTGATAGAAACCGACGTGTAATTGTAATGCCATAACAGAGGGTGGCGGTAATGCGCCTCAATGCTGTTGCACACCACCGACAAAGTCATAGAAGAACAGACGTTCAGGCACGTCCGAGTAAACTACACGTGAAGATTCGGTTTGGTAAGTGATTTATGTGTTTTCACCACGTTTTTAATCCAATAGACGAATGCACTGTTGAGTCTTTAGCTGGTAGTTGGCACCGTTTGTCCTCGGGTTTTATGACAAAGCTGTGTGTCCCTGAACTCTAGTAAAAAAAGACTTAAAATCTGGCTTTTCTAGTTTTAAAGAGAAAGAAACACTGAATGGTTTGTGGGGTCTTGTGTTCTCAGCTGTAGGAAATAATACATAGTCTCGTGTTTTGTCAAAACTATCATAACGCTATTATTGTTAATATAACGCTAAATCAACTATAAGGATAAGTTTCAATGTGTTTGTTTGCAAATTATTTGGTGGTTTAGAATTGTGTGTTTGTGAATACTCCATTTTTTTTTTATTTCAAATTCATGTCAACGTAATATTACCAATATAAAGTACAGTTTTATGTTATTTTAATAAGCTCTTTCTCAGTCCTTTATAGACTGAATGGGGATGAAAATAATGTCTGACGAGATAAATCATGAAACGCTGAAGAAGAAGAAGAAGCACAATAGAGAAAAAGAGTCTTTGCCTGAAAGTATGAATGGAAGTGATCAGCCAAATGAAGATATGGAAACGTGTGACGGAAGAAGTGACAAAATTCTCAAGAAAAAGAAGAAAAGGAAAGTTGATGACTGTCTGAATGCTGCAGTTGCTGCTGACCCTGTTGATGAAAGTGCTGCCAGCGTTCGTAAAAAGAAGAAAAAGAGTGAGGAGATCGATCGGAAAGCAGGGAAGAAACGAAAAGCTGAAACGACAGGAATGAAATGTGTCGACCAGGAAGATGAAAAGAAATCAAAACAACAGGAAAACGGTCTGATGGTGGAAAATGTTGAGATTCAGGGGAAAACTAAAAAGAAGAAGCAAAAGAAAGTGGACACTGTTGAGAATGATGGCATTACTGTAACAAAAAAGAAAAAGAAAGCAAAACATGAAGAGAACAAAGAAGATGAAGCAGCAGCAGCAGAAACCCAAAAGGAAGAAACGAACGTGTTGGAAGATGAGAAGAAGAGCAAGAAGAAAAGTAAAAAAGACAGATTAAAACTTGAGGATGATGTTGTAGTGAGTGAAATAGAAGCACCAGAAATCATCAAGAAGAAAAAGAAAAAAAAGTTCAGCAATAAAGAAGGAAGTCAAGACACAAATGGGAACACAGAGGTAGAAGAGAAGAAACCAAAGAAGAAAAAGGCTAACCCACAAGAGGTGGAACCTTTATTAGTTGACGAGAGTCTCGCCTCTTTAGCAGAAGAAAAGACCAAAAAAAGCAAAAAGAAAAAATCATCAGTTTCCCTGGAAACGCATTTAGAGACAAAGCAGGTGCAAAGTGTGAAAAAGAAAAAGAGGAGAGCTGAAGTGGCAGACCAGAATGTGAGTGTGTGGCATCACCATTCCATCTTGCAGTTGATTTGTTTTGTTGAATGGTATTTCTTTATTTTTGCAGTCACAAGACAACATGGCCGACACTGATCAGAAGGACGTGAACTCGGTGAGCACAGATGGGTCATGAACATTTCGCCTTCTTTTTTAAGATCATTCTTCACTGCAGTCTCTCTGTACATGATGTAATACATCACAGCATCTGCTATTACATCAGTTGCGTTGAAGAAACTGCCTGGATACGTTATGTGTTGGTGAACAATTTTGCATCACACAGGAAAGAAGACCGGCTCAGAAGGAGGCTGTTCAGTCCCAGACGGCATCCAAACCTTCGGTCAGTGTTAAGTCTTGCCACAAGCTCCGGCTGTGTTTAGCGACCAAGAGTCGGAATACATTTGAAATGTGTTTGAATAGCTTGTAATGTATGTTAATAAATGGCTGTGTTCATAAACAAGAAATTAGATTGTAGATTTTCACTTCACAGGGCTAACGCTGCCATAACCAAGGGCTCACTGTGTAAATTGAAAAGACAAATGGGAGCAATTGACAGAATGAAATACATTTAAACTAGGGTTGGGATTTGATTAAAAAAATAATTAAGAATTTGTGAATTAATCTCAATCACAGTTTAATGGTATAAGAATATTTGCCACAAGAAGCCATATTTCTATTTGAATGAGTTTGGTATATTACTGAATGAAATGATGGGCCCACTCATACATTTAAACAACAAAATATTGTTTATTCTGCATCAGTTTGACAATAGCACAATAAATCATGATGGTGTCTATATTCAAGTTTTTATATCACCTTATTTAAACTAAAGCTCTTTTCATGTCTTGAAAATATTTGTATAAGAATTTCAAATTTATAAGAATTTCAAGTACATTCAGAGTAGTGGAAACCCTGGCCATTGTGTAGTGAAAAACATCAAACAAAAACAAAAGCATCTGTTTGCTTTTGTTCAGGGATTCCTCCATGTTTGTTGTTGTTGTTATCATCCTTGCTGGCACGTGTCTTGTGCATCAGTGGGATCAGTGGACCAGGAACTCTTACAAAGGACTGCACTTACAAAGGTTCCCTGTGGTCTGGAGAGCAAACTGTCAAATTAAATTACATTAAATTAAATAATAAATTATTATTTATTTTATTAATAATTAATTAAATATGTTTATAATATATATGTATATATATATTCTATTTTGCATGGTCTGTGAATCCTACTTGCAACTATGCTGTAATATGCTTGTCATAATGCAAGGAAAGCACTTACCATGCTGCCATGATTTGGGATTTGTCCCTCAAATAAAGCAGACGTAATATAATTCATAAAATCTTGATCGATCCCTGCGCTGTACATGACTATGGCACTCGTCAAAACTGTTTAAATTAAATTTCAACAGAGCGAAATGAGCCCCCTGTTGAAAGGAAATGAAACCTCATGCCGGACCCTAACTCTCCACACCTGTGTTGGGCAGGGCTTGGGCCAGTGGAGCACTGCTCAGTTCAACAACTCCCAGCAACGCGACAAGTTCCTGCGCTTGATGGGAGGCTTCAAGTCCGGCTTCCAGAAGGCCACGACGAGCACGGATCACGCCAACATGGCGCTCGGAGCGGAGGGGCAGAAACACTTACAGCAGGGACTTATGGGAGAGTTTGAGCGAGCACAGTCGCGGAGGATGGACTTTTCCAACAGAGGAGCAGGACTTGGCTTCAGCGCACCGACAAACAAGAAGTTCTCAATCGACGTCAACGCGTGTCGCTCAGTCCGTTTTGACGACTGAACCGATGGGATCTGTGTTTTTTACTTGAGTAAAATGAAATGTCTTGAAATCATTTTCACACAAGCTTGACAACTTCAATAGTCTTTTTAATACTTCTTGAATAAAAGCTCTGGTTTTACATCAAAGATTCATGTGTCTGTTGTTTAAAGGCTCAATCTTTCTTGAAAGGTAAAAAAAAAAGATGCAGAACATTCAGGTAGATCATCTTACAGTGAACTTCAATACTCCGGCCTGAAGGTCTGTCAGCAATCCCACTGAAGGTTTAGCGCAAACATGAGCACCTTCCAGAATTCATTCTTGATACAAACATACATGACCACCGACAGACTGTCATGTCCAAGCCGCAGTTTCACAAGCAAAACCCCTCTGATCTGAGTTCAGATACTGCAACATGAAACTAGTCTTGTGACGTCACGTGCAGAGAGACAGCTCGATGAGAATGAAAGCCAAATGCATCTGGCTGGTTGACTAGCCGAAGGGAAAGGAGGGAAGCTGTGTGTTCCATGTGGGGAGAGGAGGAAGACTTCAGGCTCCTCACGCCTGCAGGTACTCCGGCTGCACACGCGCCACTTTGCGGAACTCTTTGGAATGTGTGAGCGGACACTGCATCTCGCACCAGCTGATCGGCACCATTTGTGCGCCTGGGTCACACAGAGATGTGAAGTTACTGCAAAGTCTTGGGTGAATGAACTTCACACACCGACCAATCAGTGAGCATAAAGTCAAGCTTCTCAGTACAAGTAACATCTCACTTACGACTGGGATTGGTTCCGACCAACCGGTCGTAAGTCAGATTGGACGTAAGTCGAAAGCCATTCAAAATAGCAGACGCAAGGGTTATAGTTGCGACTGTAGTGGTAGATCGCTGTGTGAGAGTGAGATGCTGGGATACTGCGCTGCCTTTCCTATGCGTTGCCGGGCTGCTACGTGCATCTGCTGGCCGTTGTCGTAAGTACTGGTGGACGTAAGTCCAACTTCTGCTGTCATCACCGACGCTGGTTATGGGCCGATAGAAACTGTACAACATTTGTGCGAAGTGAAGGACTCACCTGCTTCACTGTGAGCCACCACTACCCCAAGTTCATTCTCCGCTGTTGTCAGCAGGTAGTTCGACTGGACGTCGCCCAGAGAAATCTGATGGCGCAGGTCAAGGTCACACACCACAAAGACAATGGCTTATATTGGAAACATCATTAGATAAAATGGCAGTGTATTCCACAGTATGGAAGTGAGAGGTGTCACTGCCCTATTTGCTTCTTCATCCCGTTTTGCTTCCAGGGCTCAGTTTTGTGACGTCATTTCCTGTCCACATGCGCACATGGGTGTAGCTGCTTGACACATAAATTAGAATAAAATTAGCAACGTCATTGCGCCACGCCTCACTACACACTCGTATTTCATCAAGAGAAGCAGAATTTGAATTACTAAAGTACTACGCCGACGCATTAACTGTATTTTAACCTTATTTTATATATATCACATTTGACCTGTATTCAACAATTCGGATATTTTAACAAGATTTCAGATAAAATAATTGGATCCTTCTGTGCAATTTGTACGCAGTTTTCTATCTTGCCTACGATGTTTTGTATATAAAATAAGTTTAGTCATTTAATAAAATTAATAAAATGTAATCCTCAGAAAAGTTGTGATTCAATGAAAAAGACGTTTGTCCTGTTGTTTATTTGGTTGCAATAAACCAAATTAACCACTGAGACCTCGTAGGCAAGATAGAAAACTGCATGCAAATTGCACAGAAAGATCCAATTATTTTATCTGAAATCTGTGACAATCAGTGATGTTTGTAAAATGACCACTAGGTGTCGATAGAGAAAAAGAAATAAACAAGAAGAAGGACTAACAGGCTGTAAGATGAACAAATAAACAAGGTGACCATCACAAAAGTTTCCTTTGGCAATTCATCAAACAAAACAAAATCTTGTTAAAATATCCGAATTGTTGAATACAAGTCAAATGTAGTGATATATATAAAATAAGGTTAAAATACAGTTAATGCGTCGGCGTAGTACTTTAGTAATTCAAATTCTGCTTCTCTTGATGAAATACGAGTGTGTAGTGAGGCGTGGCGTAATGACGTTGCTAATTTTATTCTAATTTATGTGTCAAGCAGCTATACCCATGTGCGCATGTGGACAGGAAATTACGTCTTGAAATTCCAATGTGCGCATGCGGACAGGAAATGACATCATAAAACTGAGCCCTGGAAGCAAAACGGGATGAAGAAGCAAATAGGGCAGTGACAAGAGAGACGCAACTATTGCAGCACGTATGGCTTCAATGACAAAGGAAAGGATACAACTTTGGCGAGCACGATGTCACCAGGTCTGAAGCTTTTGTACGTCTCCACCTGCAACAGCAACAGGGGTGAACATGGAGCTAAGAATCATGCTTCAAAGAAAGGCTTCGTCTGACTCTTCACTGCACCTTGTCTTTCTCTGTCGCCCGCACGTCTTCTTTTCTGTGGAGCCACAGACACGACGTCAAAACAGAAAGGCATTTTTCCGCCGGGTTAACAAGAGTCTGACAAATGCACAGCTACAGTCGATAACACAACACTCTTAGATTATCTGTGTTAAGGAAAACATTTTCTGAACCCAACAGCCACGTGTTTGAGCTTCTTACTGCTTATATAATGGACATGTATAAGCAGTGCAGCCTCACCTGATGGTTCCTCTGAACCGGTCTTTCAGTGGAGTGGAACCAACATAGAGAATATGGACCTTTGCGAACCGCGGGTTAATGCTTGTGACCTGCTCAGACGGACAAACAACAGATTCAGAACGCTGCTCTCCATCGACAAGTCCATCCATCTTGATGTATTCTCACCTTGCAAGTGACTATAGCGCCCACGTCTGGTAGCAGTTGAGTTTCTGTTTCCCGCACGACAGATATCACTGGTAACTGGGGGAATATATGAAGGGGAAACTGGCTTCACATGTGCGTAAACAGTTCAGGCTTTAAATCAGCTGTTGCTTTCAACAGAAACACATTGCGCAATGTCATACCTCCACCACACACACCCACTGACACTCCCTGAAGTCTAAACACATTTCTGCACCTCTCACCTCTTCGCCCTCATTTTTCCTGAGCACATAGCCTGCCAGAGAGGAGTAAATGTAGCCGTGCCGCAGGTAAACTCCTGTGCCGGGAATGCAGTCGTCTCTGCTGCATAGTTTGTCACCTGAGAGCAGGATTGAACAAAACACGTTTGAACCATCAGCAACTCATTTCCACTCAAATCTTAGAAATTAGAAGGAAAATAAAAACATGTTTATGGTCAATATTTGTCTGTTTAGATTTGGTCACAGACGATGCCATCATGCAGGGGAAAAAAAACAGGGTAGAGTTTGCCTACATTCACAAATGTGTCACAGAAATGATGAGTATTATAATTATGTTATTCATTATGATAAATAATCGCAGTTTCTAATTAATAAAAAAAGGAACAGACACAATATTATCGACTTATTTCTGGTATCTAAAAGTATGTCACCTCGAAAACCAATGTATTGCCATTTCATTGAGACAGTATATAGCAAACAGCAACTATTTTGGACGGAGTAACATATTGCAGCAATGAGTAACAACAAGTGAAGAAAGAATGCTGCCGTCCTGCTTGGGGCCATGGGCAGGGCAGATCTGGGACCTGCCTCGGAAAGTAAAAGTAAAGCCTTGAACGATCGTTAAATGTACACAGACACCCTGACGTGTTCGTGTCACCCCTTAAATGTCACATGCTTCCACTGCTGCACATCAGGAGATAAACTCACTTAACTGCAAGGTCCCTGACTTCGATACACAAACGTGGTCGTAAACAGTAGCTGTTACTTTCTTCAAGCTTGAATTTCACTTTCACAGTGATCTACGAAGCAGCGTAAGACTATATAACAACCAGAACAGCAAGTTAAACACACATTTGAAGTAGTTTAAGCAACATTTTAGACCACTCACCTGGAACACACAGCTTCATGGGCGACATGTTTGCGAAGAGAACAGACCACGACGCGATTGGTCGTGACGGAGGCTCGCTCTCATTATGATTGGCTCGACAGTTCCAACACGGAAGTACATATGGACCGCTGGATCAGCCATGTTTGTTGAGGCACATGCGTGCGCTCGAGTATAACATTTTGCATGAGGCGAAATGTTATATAATAATTTGTGCTTGTTTAAATGGCAGGTGTATTAAAAGTAATGTTGGAGTTGAGAAAATGTCAAAAGTCATGTTTTTATAAACGAAAATAAAAGTATGGGCATATTTGCCCCAAAATATTTTAAACAAATTAGATATAGTTGGAGTGAGTGAATGGATTAAATGCATAATAATTATTGATCCATAAGATTAATCACTCTTTATTATTATCACAGATTTGGTCTTAAATCAATGTCATTTTTCCTTTAGACATCTGTCTGAACTATGAAATCATCAAAATATACTTTATGACTGTTTAAGGACATTTCTTTCTCATACAACTATTTGGAATTGTGCTTCATGCTTTCTATTTGATAAAGATTTGAAATATTCAGATTAAATTTAACACTGTTTCATAAACAGAAAAATGGAAACATAAAAAAATCTATTGAAAAAACATACAAAACAAGGAGCATACTTTGTCTAATCATTTTCACATTTGGGACGGTGCAATGCATCAGTGAAGTTATTGGGGGGAAAAAAAACAATCAAAAATTAGACCAGACAATGGAATCAATTTATTGACTAACAATGCCACAGAAATCACAATTCAGCAGTGCACAGAACATCTACTCACTCTGAGATTTAAAGCGAGGTTAGCTGACATATTTATCTGGGTTAATGTAGGCAAGCTCCAAATTTTAGGTCCCAATTCATCATGTTTTCAATGCGACAACACTCAGCACAGCGATCTTGGAAGGATAATAAAGTGCAGGTCGGGTGAGCGTCTGCTGTGCAGGTCTTTTAATGACGTAACAGTGAATGACTTGTACTTAACAATGGCTATACTGGGCGTCTCCACTAAACAGGTAACGTGAAGGGAGTCTATTTGTTGGCCTTGCCCTGAGCCGCCACAGCAGCCATGGCCTTCTTCACAGTCTCCTCATCTCCCAAAAACTGCATGGGGCCAGTGGGTTTCAGGTTTTTATCCAGCTCGTACACGATTGGGATACCGGTGGGCAGATTCAGCTCCATGATGGCCTCCTCCGACATGCCTGAAGGTGAATCGCTATTGTTAAAGAAGAGTGTCCATTTGAGGAAGAGAAAAGTCTGATACAATAAAATCTGTTTTACCTTCAAGATGCTTGACGATGCCTCTGAGACTGTTGCCGTGGGCGGCGATCAGCACCCTCTTTCCTTCCTTGATTTGTGGAACAATTTCGTCATTCCAGAAGGGCAGCACTCTTGCAATGGTGTCCTTCAGGCTCTCGTGTGTGGGGAGCTGGTCCTCTGTCAGATCGGCATAGCGCCGGTCCTGCCACAAAGAGCAGCTGTTTAGCCTGGTTTCGCAAAGACTCTGGCTGAAAAGAAATCTGTTTTTGTACCTTGCTTATATTTTCATAGTAGTCATGGTCCTCATCCATAGGCGGGGGTGGAACGTCAAAGGAGCGTCTCCATATCTTGACCTGTTATCAATGACAGTGTAGTTACCTCATAATTCCACATGAAGTCAATTGACTCACAACAGTTTCTGCCCCACAGCAATGCAAAAAGACTCATAAGCATCGCATTGAAAACGATTCCGCCACAGACTGACCTGGGCCTCCCCGTGTTTGGCAGCAGTTTCAGCCTTGTTCAGACCGGTCAGGCCTCCATAGTGACGCTCATTGAGGCGCCAGGTCCGATGAACAGGCAGCCACATTTGGTCGATGGCATCTAGGACGTGCCATAAGGTACGAATGGCCCTCTTTAAGACCGAGGTGTAGCAGATATCAAACTCATAACCAGCATCTGATGAGTATAAGAGAGGCATTTGGTCACAAAGCAAGGAAAGACGGACACAAATGATACACCGGCAACAGTTGCACAATTATCGTCCATCAAATGAGTCATATGATTTTTGTAGTAAAGCAGTTGATCATTCATTGACAGGTGCAGATCTGATTGTGTACAACAAAATATGACCAATTCTCATTCTTCACTGAGTTTGCAGACGATTACATATGGCAACCCAGACAAAAAATGGAGTTCATGTGATTTACAGTTAATAAACCATGTTATATCTTAGCACCTAGTATGTTCACACCGTCTAAGAATAAAAGCAATGTGTCAATAAAAAAAGTACTTTATATCGGCTTTTTTTAAAAATCATTTTAATGCAAGTCAAACAGTAATGACGAATAACATGAAGTGAATTAAATTCTTTCAGGGCTGGGTGAAAACGTGTCTGTCCCCTTTGCAGCGGGTAACGACACGTCTATGTTGCGTAATTACCAGCTTAATCCAATGACAGCCCAGAAGGCCACGAGAGAAGATACCTTTTAATGCCTGTCCTCCTCTCTGGGCCTCTTGCGTCCCGGTTTCACTCAGGTCGGCATCAAACCAGCCGCAGAAGCGGTTCTCCTGGTTCCAGCAGCTCTCACCATGGCGGATTAGCACTAGCTTGTAGGCGGCCATCCTCTCACCGATGCCCTCTGCGCTGCACTTCCGGGAATTTGGACGTGAGGAACTCCTGACAAAACTCCGAATCCTCGTCTGTATTTTCGTCCTGGCCGACCCGAAGACCGCGCAGCCGAACACGACCAAGCGGTAGCAGGGTTTTTGGTGGTGATCGGTGAAGAAGTTGTTCCCGGTGGCTTCTAGTGGCCGATGTTGCTGAAATTGAAAGACACTGCGTCTCCTCCCTCACTGGTTCTTTCCACCAATCAGAGTCGCAGCTGAAGAGCAGGAGGAGCCGGGTGAGGAAAAGAGAGGCAGAGGATGCGCGCAACTGCACGTCCCCACAGTCACTGGAGCATGCTCGCACTACTGTTCACATCTGCGCAAAATAAACTCAAGACGCCATGGTACTACACGTGAAAGTGTTAGTTCAATACGCATTTAATTTAATGGCTGTTTTGTTTATTTCGATATTTGGATGATATGCTGTTAACTGTTTTAAAGAACGTCATTATACAATAATAATTATTTATTAACTGTTCTACAGGCACTTTACTCTTGGCTGTTCCATAATAGTCTTGAAAAGTCTATTGGGAATGTCGAAAATGCATATGTATTAAGACTTTCTTCTTCTTCTTTTTCTTTTTTCTTGTTCTTCCTCCTCCTCTTCTTCTTCTTCTTATTGTTATTATTATTAGCTACACACGCATCATATGCTTTTTTCTTTATTGCAAAAATTAAATGTCTAGTCATGAACAATGCCATTACAATGTCAAATCACTGTACATGTATTTGGATAGACGATGTTAGCATCAGAAACATATGTGTACAACTGAAAATGACTATAATAATTTTGTAAAAAATTAAATAAAACAATATGTAAAATGAAGTATAGATATCAACGCTCGGGGTGAAATGGTTTACATGAAGATTTAAAATTGAGGGCAAGCACTTTTGTGCTTTTTGTTTAGTTGGATGTTTAATGGAATTGAAATATTGTTGTGTTTCAATGTAGAAACCAATTGAGGAAGGGGATCTGTGAGTATATTTATGGATGTGGAACTTGGCTGCGATTATAATGAAATCAATGATAAAAATAAGATGGAGGTAAATGGTCTTCATATAAACCAAAAACAACATTCTTCCAAAATACTTCAAAATTAGTTATTACGCTGTTATTAATGAAGTCACAGATCTCCTGCCAGAAAATCTTCACAACGGGGCAAAGCCAGAAGCGACATGACGTGCATCACCATCTCAGGGGATTTCAACCACGTAAATATGGACAACACCCTGCAGCATTCAGTCAGTAAAAAACCCTGGGTGACAAAGGACATCAATACCATATTAAATAGTAAAAAGAGGGCTTTCAGAGAAGGCAATATGGATGAGCTGAGGATTATTCAGCGTGAGGCCAAGTTAAGATACAGGAGGAAGCTGGAATGCAAACTCCAGGCTAACAATATGCGGGAGGTCTGGAGTGCCATGAAAACCATCACCGGCTACAGACCTAAGAGCAGCAAGGTCGTTGAGGGAGACAATAACAGGGCCAATGAGTTGAATGTGTTTTTCAACAGATTGGACACAGAGGCACCAGTCCACCCCCCCCCCCGCCATCAACGACAACGATTCCTACTGCGATCTGTGGCCTCGGATCTCCTGACGCCTCCCCTCCCCCCGGATCCTCCCCATTGTGAAAGTACCGGACCCCCAGCTCACGCCTTCACCCATCCACACATCACCCACCTCGCAGGACTCCACCTCCCCCTCCTCCCCACCAGGGCCACCACTTTGTCTGACAGTGGACCAAGTCAGGAATCAGTCGAGAGCCCTCCACTCAGACAAGGCAGCGGGCCCGGATGGTGTCAGGCCAGGGGTGCTCAAAGCCTGCGCCAAGCAGCTGTGTGGAGTTTTACATCGACTCTTCACCCTCAGCCTCCAGAGAGTCGCAGTTATGTGGAAGACATCATGCCTGGTCCCAGTTCCGAAGACGCCCCACCCCAGGGGAAATAACGGTGGCTTTGACATCATATGTCATGAAGACCCTGGAGCGCCTGATTCTCAATCAGCTCCGGCCCATGGTCTCACAGCATCTCTGGACCCCCTCCAGTTCGTCTACCAGCCCTACCTGGGAGTAGATGATGCCATCATCTACCTGCTGAATCGGGTCTACACTCACCTGGACCAGCCTGCCAGCTCGGTGAGAATCATGTTCTTTGATTTCTCCAGCACTTTTGATACCATCAGGCCAGCTGTGCTGGGAGTGAAACTGACGGAGATGCAGGTCGACGCCCCCCTTGTGTCCTGGATCATGTACTACATGACGGGTAGACCACAGTATGTGTGCCTGCAGGGACGTGTGTCGGACATAGTAGTTATACCGGGGCACCACAAGGAACTGTTCTCTCTCCATTCCTCTTCACTATTTACACTACAGGCTTCAACTATCGGTTGGAGACTTGCCACCTTCAGAAGTTCTGTGACAACTCTGCCATAGTAGGATGTATCAGCAAGAACGAGGAGACGGAGTACAGAGCTGTGGTGCAGGACTTTGTGTCTTGGTGTGAGCTGAACCATCTGCAGCTCAATGTGGCAAAGTCCAAGGAACTGGTGGTGGACCTAAGGAGGGCCAAGTCTACTGCACTGGTGTCCAGTGCATTTCTGGTTGCGGTGGTTTGCTGGAGCTGCAGATTAACGATGGCGGACACTAACAGACTCAACAAACTCATCCGTAAAGCTGGTGAAGTGGTGGGGGTGAAACTGGACTCCTCCATGAGCTCCTGGTCCAATACAGAGGCACATGGACCAACAGACTGAGACTATCCATCTCAAAGACCAAGTGCCACAGGAAGTCCTTTCTTCCTGTGGCAACAAAATTGTATGTATTTATCCCTGAAAAAATTACAATCACGGATTCTTTGGCACGATTTTCTGTTCACTCTATCCTGCTTTTTCTTGCACATTGTTTCTAAGCTCTTTTGTATTACTTTTTGCACTTTATAATATTATTTCTTTTTCATTGTATTGTGATATGCTGTGTACAGAGCATGTTACGAACATACTTCCCTTTCTGATTCTGATGAAATTGATTCTGCAAGTTTGCGGATGACACCGCCATCATCGGGCTCATCTCAGATGGAGGTGAGTCGGCTTACAGGAGGGAGGTGGAGCGGCTGGTGTCCTGGTGCAGCCACAACAACCTGGAGCTCAACGCCCAGAAGACAGTGGAGATGGTCATAGACTTCAGGAGTGTAACAGTTTCTATGTCCCCTCTCATGTTGGCTGGTTTACCCATTCCATTGTGGACTCCTTCTGCTTCCTGGGAACCACCATCACTGAGGACCTCAAATGGGAGCCAACCATCAGGTCCCTCATCAGCCCAGCAAAGAATGTTCTTTCTGAGGCAGCTAAGAAAACTACGACTGCCGACGAAGTTGCTGGTGGAGTTCTATATGGCCATCATCCAGTCCATCCTCACCTCCTCCATCACTCCCCACTGACCATGGCAATAAATAAAATTCTCATTCTGATTCATCATAGGCTTGTTTACCCGAGTACGTAGGGTTCAACGTCATTTTCTCGAGCCCAGCTGTTGGACAGATTTTGACCAATAAATAAACGGTATGAATGATTGACAGGAAGAGCGGAGTGTGGATTGGTTGATTGTCCAGCACCTTTCTCGGCCCGCCTTTTCCCGGAAGCCGATAGTCATCTGATTTGTTTCCTTGTTAGCAGTCAGCCTTAGCCAACAAACAACCGCCGTACTTTGATTCTTCGCTTCCCTTTCTTCTCTCTGGAATATTTCCGGGGTTCCAGAAGCTCCCTGCTTAGCCACGGAACCATGGACGAGACGAGTCCGCTTGTCTCTCCATTGCGGGACTCGGGTGACTTCGCGTACTGTCCCACAGAACCCACCAGCCCGCGAGGCGCGTTTGGAGGCACGCCGGGCTCGGTGGTCCGGATCCCGGCGGGCAGTCCTGGGCGCAGCCGAGAGAGACAGCCGCTTCTCGATCGGGACCGTGGAACGTCACCCAGAGAGCAGCATAGAAATGAATTCCCTGAGGATCCCGAGTTCAGAGAGATCATCCGAAAGGCCGAGAGAGCCATCGAAGAAGGCATCTATCCGGAGAGAATCTATCAGGGATCCAGTGGAAGCTACTTTGTGAAAGACTCTCAGGGGGTAAGATACCGCTGCCCAAGGAGACCTCGTCTCACACAAGAACATCAATGGTGGTTTGGTGAAGAGTGCTCTCGAAGGCCCTACATTCCTCCCCCGATGACTTGGCGCATGACCACATTAGAAAACTTCTCACTTTTTCAGCTGCATTTTTATTGTTGCTAAACCTTTATTTGTTGACCACACAAACTACAAGTTCGACGTTACTGTTAATTCAGCATTGGTAATCCAGTCCGTAGAATGTAATATATTATACAAAGTATTAATTCCAAGCTGTGCTCAGAAGTATATGTGTAGTGTTGAGCCGATTACTGTATAAACACAGTGTTCCTTCATTGTACACTAGTATGATCAGATACTACTCTTAATTGAAGTTCTTTTAAAGAATTCTTTTGTTCCATCTGGTCATGTGATGTGCGACGTGGAAGTGGACCCTACAAATGAATTTGTCGCACAAAAGAAGTGAGAGGTAGAAGGAAAAACATCAAAGAGGTGTGAGAGTTCACACTTCACCCGAGATCCTGACGGACAACATTTGCTCCACACACTCATGTATATCATCTTCAACTCTTTGGGCAAATATATGTACCTTTTTAAATCATCAATTCTTGCATCACAACAGACTCATGTAGTAGTGATTACCAGTGCTACGTTTCCAGGCAAAGTCCACAGTGTCAAGCCGAACATTCTGAATGCCCTGAAACCAGCAATCCATTGTCTATTATTCTCCAAAAGAAGAATATAAAGACACATTTACATTCTGTAAACTACTCTACATGTAAGGTGCATCTCTGTACTCAATATTTTACCCGCCATTTATTCTGCTTTCCCCACTCCAGACCAAGTGAAAGAGGTACTGGAGTCTATTATATCTCAGCATTATAGTCGGTGTACTTGTGTGTGGGTTTTAATCCGTTGACCCACTCCCCTCGGCCCCTCCAATCCACGTCAGGTCCTTTCCTTATGAGTTACCATTGTGCTTTGTAGTCATGTGCTTCATCTGTTAGGGTGCAATTCTCCCTTATCACCGAGTTATGGACTGTAATCTGTGAGTAGGTGTCGCCTTGATGTTATTCAGATTCTTCAGAATCATAAACCATCAAATGGCCTTATTTAATTAACAAGGAATGAGATTTTTTTGGAGACGAAGAAGCCTCAGCCTTTTTGTTGTACCGTCAATCTCTGCTAAATCACTATTCGCGTGATGTTGATCTAATCTGTTTGTGTCATCATCTTGTCGTTGTTTGTGTATGACTGATTTATTCGTGTTGTCGTAACTTGTCCTCATATCCTGTATACAACTGATAAATTTATTATGCTTTCATAAGGGAAGCATTTTATTCATGAAGGCTTCAGAAAGTGATTTATTTATTTGATCTTGTATCCAGAGAACATCACTTTGTCGCCATCTCTTTGTGCCCATTATGATCCTGACCTCTAACCCTCTGTCTCCATTTGCAGAAGATCATAGGCGTATTCAAACCAAAGAACGAAGAGCCCTACGGACAGCTGAACCCGAAATGGACCAAATGGCTTCAGAAACTGTGTTGTCCGTGCTGTTTTGGTCGCGACTGTTTGGTCCTCAACCAGGGTTACCTCTCAGAAGCCGGAGCCAGCCTTGTGGATCAGAAGTTGGAGCTCAACATAGTTCCTAGAACAAAGGTCTGTTTCTTTAATGGGATACCACCAGTCAAGGTCTGTGTTCCATGAACTCTTCTCTTGTGCAGGTGGTCCATTTGGCGAGCGAGACCTTCAACTACAGCGCTATTGACAGAGTCAAGTCTAGAGGCAAACGGCTAGCTCTGGAGAAGGTGCCCAAAGTGGGGCAACGCTTCCACAGGATTGGACTTCCACCTAAGGTAACTGCTGTTGTATGAAGTGAGAAGAATCCAATATTGAGCTTTGTTGTGTTTCACTGACATGCACAGAAGATCAAACACCAGAATCTGTGGCTGTAAACGCCTTCATTACCAGTCAAACAGGGGCATGATTACTTGTTATCTTAGTCAACTGCCATTGATCTGCTAGAGCTATTCTTTCCTCAATGCTTGTTCCCTTTTCTAAACATATCTCCCTCACTAGTCTGTGCGCGCTTGGATCAGCTAAATCGGGTCCACACTTCCTCCAGCAAGTAAATTGAATACTGCTTAATCTGTGAAGAAAGAAAAAAGCTAATTTGATTTTGCGTCTTCCAAACATGTTGGGAAATGCTGGCTATTTGCGTCCTCACTGTCCACTGTTATCCCTTTTATTCTTTCATGAGCATCTGCTTGTTGACTTAATGGAATGGCTGGGGGATCCTGTCCCAGCTTCCTGGGGCTAGAGCCATCAGACATGGAGGGCACATAGAGGCAGGCTGTCACTCACTCCTATAGACTGTGCCCGGCCATTTTGCTTTCACAGGGTTTCAAAGTGACAAAATCTTGCTTCCACCAGTGAACTCAAGGGTTGATGCAGTCATGGAAAACTTTCTTTTGAAATGGTTGTGCAATGAAAAAAACATGTACAAAATGGATCCATAAAATGTATCTCATTGATCTGTAATCATCTAAATATTCTGGTGGAGTTGTGCGGTCATTGTAGTCAAAGGTGGCGCAGAAGTCACTTTAAAGTGAGTAAAAGCTGAAGTTATCAAATGCCGCAAAACAAGAAACTGCAGGTTCCTTGTGACAATCCTGGGTTTGCAGGAAAAGAGGCTTTACGTTCTCCTATTGCTTGTCTGGGTTTCCCCCGCGCTCTTGTTTCCTCCCACAATCCATGACATTCATTCACGGATGTACTGTATTATGAGTGTACATTTTCCATGGGTGTGAGTGGTTGTCTGAGTGCCTGTGTGTTGTTCATGAATGAAGAAGTATTTCCATGAAGTGAGCAATTTTTGTTATGCTGCAGTTGTTCATGTTTGTGTAACGTTAATGCATTGTTTACACTGGCATTTTGAAGACTGTTCAAGGGTGAGACAGTCGACAGTCCTGTATAGAAGTACAAAATGATGAGCTGTTTAATGAACTGCTCGACGACAAAGATAACCCATTTACGCATGGAACTGTTTGTTGAAAAGTTCAGCTCATGTCAAGTTTGACTTTGTCCCTGCTCCAGGTGGGTTCCTTCCAGCTCTTTGTTGATGGCTATAAGGACGCAGATTTTTGGTTACGACGGTTTGAAGCAGATCCACTTCCGGAGAACACAAACAGGCAACTTCAGCTGCAGTTTGAGCGACTCGTCGTCCTGGATTACATCATCCGGAACACGGGTCAGTTATAGCGTCGCACTTAACTTTTAGCTGTCTGAAGCAGAGCTCCGATCTCTTGTGTAAATGAACTGCATTCAGGTTTATTCCTCTGAATCAGGGAGCTGTAGAGTAGTGAATTAGATCTGTATTTCCTGGGGGCAGAAAATTAGATTTGACTTTAACAAGATTGTCCTTTTAACACTTGTAAGTACATGACCAGTCTTGTAATCTATCATATCTAATGTCATCCGTCTAACACACGCAAGAGGACACGAGTTGGTGGAGTGATTCAGATTACATGACTGTACTGAGCTGACTGATCATTACAAAAAGTAGCTTCTCAGCTCTGAATCTTTCCATTTTCCAGACAGAGGAAACGACAACTGGCTGCTGAAGTACGACTGTCCAATGGACCCGGTGGGGAACAGGGTCAGGGAGAACTTACAACCACCTTTTCAACATGTTCACAAAGCTGTTGAAGGAGACTCTCATTTGAATCTGTCCCTCTGATCTCAGGACACGGACTGGATCGTCGTGAAAGACCCAATCATCAAGCTGGCAGCTATAGACAATGGCCTCGCCTTCCCCCTCAAACACCCGGACTCTTGGAGGGCCTGTAAGTGTGCTCACCGCCATTGGAGGGACATGAAATCACAAGTGAAACCTTCAATTTCTAATGGACCAAATCATTTTATTTATTCACCAATGTTACACTCTTTGGAAGTGCAGTGGAATTCATTAAAAATGTATATTAAAAAAGAAAACCTAAATTTGAAATTCATAATGTACAAATAAAACATTTGTTTAGATTAGCATCATTGTTAGCAAGTACAGTTATAATAATGTGTAAGTCACTGTGTCTGATGAGATATGGTGCATCCTACTTTTAATAAATTAACGAAGAGAGTATTTTTCCGGTTAAAACTGTTTGATTAATACACTTTTGGATAGGACTGTGTATTTGCAGGTATCACGTATCCCGATACAGGAGTAGTGACACGATACATTGCAATACATAGCGAAACTGTTTCAACAATATATTGTAATAAGAGCCATTATTTTTAAGGGCAAAATCAGATAGTGCAGTAAAATATTATGTGTATTATAAAAAGTTCATTGTGATCAATCCAGTTAGGCTCTCAGTTAAATTTCACACTCCCAACAGAGTGTGCCTTTGTCAACAAAATACCTCCAGTGTGGAAAAAGAAAATGTAAACACATCACAAATGCTGGAGCGTATTCAAGTATCTATGTATTATTATTATAATATGGATAAAGCCGACTTTATCCAAAAATTAAGACTATATCACACAATTAAGTATTGCGAATCTCAGCAAAAATATAGGTACAATATCAATGTTCGAGTATGTATATGAAAATATATTCTGTATACATGAAAATGACTTGGTACATGGGGTTCAGCTGTCATTTGATGGTGAAGTATTCATGAGGAAAGTCAAGAATCAGACTCCATTCACTTGTGTGAGGTTTTCAAAACTATAAAGGAGCCAGGGAACTACAGTCAACGCAAATATCGGCTGTGTCCTCAAGGGAGGTGGTGGGGAGATGGTCTGTGTTCTGCTCATAAGTACCATATTGACCACCCCTAGTTTAGAGGCTCATTAGCAATATTCAGTACAATATTTTCATTGCACACAAATGCATGTATATTATACGTGTAATGGTGCACCACTCTTGTAAAACCATCTGCTCTGTTTCCTGCTGACAGATCCGTTCTACTGGGCGTGGCTCTCTCAGGCCAAAGTTCCTTTCTCCCAGGAAATCCGAGAGCTTGTCCTGCCAAAACTCTCCGACCCAAATTTCATCAAAGACCTTGAAGAGGACCTGTATGAGCTATTTAAGGTAAGAATTATTGTGAATTTAATATCCACGCAAGTGTGTGTACAAAAGAAAATAGCCAGTGTCTAAATAGGATCGTATCGCTGTCCTGCAGAAAGACCCAGGGTTTGACAGAGGACAGTTCCACAAGCAAGTGGCAGTCATGAGAGGACAGGTGAGTGCGCAGAGCTTTCAAAAGCACTGGTCAACACTTGAGTGTTATTTAGTTTCCTCGTGTTGATCTAAAATAATATTAGGAACAGAAAACGATAGGAGCTGATGGTTTTGGCCACCCTGGTAAAGATCACTTCCTCTTGCTTATTTATGGGGGTGTCTTGGACGACAGGAAGACTATTTGGATCTCTTTAGTTTGGTTCTTCCTGGTATAAATTGACAAACATGACAGCAAGTCAAATACTGATCAAGTTTTTTGGTTGATAAATATCTGACATTGGGATAAGGTCTTGTTGTCCCTGAAATATTGAGCTGTACTTCAAGAATACTGCTCTTCTTTGATCCATTCAGTTTGTCTTCTGTGCTCCTTTCCTTTCCAAGATCCTGAACCTGAGCCAAGCGCTCAAAGATGGTAAAACTCCCCTGCAGTTGGTCCAGATGCCTCCTGTCATCGTGGAGACGGCCAGAGCCCCTCAGAGAGCCAACAGTGAATCTTACACACAGAGCTTCCAGAGCAGAAGACCTTTTTTCACCTGGTGGTAGGAAGCCAGTGTGAGGATTCAGGTTCTCTCGCTGACAAGGAAGGAACTTGCTATGCTCTTCATGCGGATGCTTCAATGACCCGGAGGAGTTAAGAGGCTAAAAGAGGAAGAGTTTCCGAAATAATTCTTCCCCGTTTGCCTCTGTGCCTTGTTTGGATGTATTTACACTGTAAAGAAGACGAAGGCCTACGATGTGAATCCTCCAGACCCATGAACGAACTCACACGTGCATGTCAGACTTCATTTTGTGAGCGACTGGTGTCACATTCCTCATCATTGAATTGCTCATGCCTCTGCCTTGTTACATTCAGCTACACTCGAGCCACTTTCAAGCCCCGCTGACCACATCACGTTCCACCTTTCATCCTTTGCCAAAAAAAAGAAATGCTCTCCAAACCATCAAAATTGCAGGTACTGAGCGGTGGGTTCCGAGTTTGTCTGTGCACGCCCAACACACGCGCCGCGGGGACCGGTTTCACGGTCAGCTAGTCACGTGTGGTTTTTGGAAGGAAGAAATACTTTTCATCTGTACGAAGGTTTAACAAGAAGAATAATCCACTAACAAGTGAGTTCCAGGTATTAATGAAGGTCGGGCTGTATTTCTGTTCAATCTGACTCCAGCAGGGACCCAAGTTAAAAAACTACCTGCTGAACTGAATTGACTTGAAGTGTATGGTGACAATGCACTGCATAATTTGTATGTAATATTTAATGATAGATTATAATTAAAATGTATTCAATTAATACAGGTGTGACTTGTTCGCTTTAGCTCAATGGTTCTTCATTGTTTCAGTCACAGGTCCTGTGGTTCTCTGGCTTTGAAAGGTGGAGATCCTGGGGGGAGACCGAGGTTATGCTATTTTGTTTGTCCAGGATATTTCCCCCAGGAGGGAAAAGGATGGACCTCCTTCCTGAGACTGCTGCCCCTGCGACCTGACCTCAGGCTGGAGTCCTGTTTTTCACCGATATGTTATCTGTGTACCTTATCTGGTACCACTGTCAGGTGTGCCCTGGTAAATGATCCAGTTTCAGATCACATGAATTCGCTCACATTCTTTCGATACGCTATAGATTTATGCTGATGTGTTGAATCGTTCATCAGTCGCAGCTGAGCGAGATGAGCAGTCGCTCTTCCCACACACGGCAAACAAGCCAGTCAAACACGCAACCTTGAGTTGTTTTTAAACCTGATCTAACATGACCACAGACACCATCATGACAGAATGGTGAAGTTCTCCTTGTGGGAATCGCGTCGCCAAAGACTGTCTGCACCATAGAGCGAACAGTGCTAACAGTGACGTCTCACTTCAAAACTTTGCACTCGTAGACCGTCAAAAGTTTGTTGCGTGGTTTAAAAGCTGGCTGAAAATTATATGCAGAACCAAATAAATGGCTGCCAAAATGTGAAGAGTTAAAGAATCCTTGTTATGAAGCTCAGGCGAAGAATGCTAAAAGATCTGTCTGGCAATTCCCTAAACTAGAATAAAATCATGCAAAAGAGAAAAATGAAACACTGATTTCCATGATTCCCATATTACCCACCCCTTTCTGTAGACATTTTAAATGCATTTTCCTATGTCTCTGCAAAAATCATGCCAAACAAGTCAAGTGTCAGTTGCAACAATTTTTCGCAAATTATAAGGGGATTTCTTCTGGACTTTTGACCAAGAACAATTGGCTACTGTGATGTGTCTCTGGATTTTTTCATTGAACACGTCTTTTGTTACCCCAGGATGGATCTGTACTCTGGATAGAAGCACTAACTCTGCTTTCACTCCTAAGAAAATTGCTAAGCAAGAGCTCTGTATTCAAATTTCCTTTTGTTTCTTAAGTTATTTATGATTCGTTTTCAACAGCTGCAACCTTCCGCTTGGCTATGGTGTCCAGACATCCGTGTTCTCAGCTGCCCCCTCTCCTCCTCTGGTCATGTTTAATTTACGCACAACATTTACCTGCCCAAATACTGTACAATTTACTTCCGTTAATGGAGGTGAGTTTTTTCATTCAAAACATTTTTCACTGAAAAAAATTAGAAATAATTTCTTTCTCAACGGAAATGTAGCAAGTGAATTATCATGTGACTAACTCAGCATGACATCACAAGACTGAATAGTTCACACAGGATTACACACTCAAGCACGCACACACTGTCCACATTCCACACTCAGATGACACCAGTCGTATGGATGTTTGAGCGGAGAACTTTTAACTTTTCAGTCAATGATATTAAACAAGGGTGTTTTGTTCTTGTCACGTTACTCCAGAACCAGACTAAAGCCTGACTCTTCCAAGAAAAATAGATCCAGTAAAACATCGTACAAAGACCATAAGTCGTCTTTGATCGTTTTGGAAAACAGAATGTCTTTGACACACTGTACAAATAAGATGATCAATTAAAGTGCTCTTCAAAGGACATTGTCAGTATTCTATGGACTTTGAACACTGCAGTGTTTCTCCTATTGTACTTAAAGGCAGCACGATTACAGACAGACTTGAAAACAGGTGCGCGTTCTTCTCCTTCAAGCATTCAGATCTTCACCTCTGAAATCATGTCAGGTGTTGCTGCGGGCCTGCTGAGGACCGGGCGACTTCTCGCTCTGAGAAAAGCTGTGGTGCTGGTTCAGAAGAGACCTTACATCCACAGTAAACCTGCTCAGCACAACGTGGGCGTCATGGTAGGTTGCAGATGAGCTCATTTAAAGGCTTGAACTGAAGCTTGGGCTTCTCCGCAGGAGTCTGTGTTTGTCATGAGTGTGCTGTCCGTGGCTGTCCTGGGGCCTTCTGGCTGGATTATGTCGCAGCTGGACCATTATAAAGCCCGCGACTGAAGTTATCAAAGGGCTGCTTATTTAATCTGACATGAGCGAAATAAATGTTCTCGCCTTACTGTAAGTGTCTGACATTATTTTCCTGTTGTGTATTGTCACAAGTCACCCAGAGCTCCTCAAGTTCACATCCACTGTCCAAGCTATTCAGCTGGTGAAGTGATTTAAAAAGAAAAAAATCTGGTTTAGTAGTAACCATGCAAAGATCCTTGTGTCCATCAATTTTATATAAAGCTTCTGAACATCTAAGTATTGTGACCTAATAATATAAGGTATTGAAGGCCCTGTAATATCTTTGTGTTAGTTGGCTTGATATAATACTCAAGCCATTTGGTTTGCTCAATGGGACTCACAGAAGTCGCCAGCATATATTCAAATCTTGAGTACAACAGCCTCAGATTTAGAGATTGTCTCCACACTTGATATATTTGATGAAATGACCACGGTTTAAAACCAATCTTGTGCTGTGACATGCACTCAAGTAGAACAAAAGCTCCACATTTACATCATGAGTCAGAAGAGTTGGAAACACAGGCTATGGCCCTGTTAAACTTTTATAAGGCCTTTGGTTGTTCATTGTAAAACTTCATAGCTCACCAGTGACACACTGACTGCGAGGTTGAGTACTTTGATATAAAGGAAACTAAAATGGAATGCAAAACAATGGATATGGAAAAAGACGGTGTTGAATTAAGCCTCAAATGCAGTTATTTAAATGGAAAAGAAAAGCAAAAGATGAAACCTATCGAACAGCCAAAATATTTGTAGTAATTTATTGGAGTTTACAACATCTCAATGTCTCCAGGAACTTTGCAATTGCACTGATGATTCTAACACAATAGGTTACACTCAACTACTCAGTCATCACATCTCCTCTGCTCTTTCACTTCCTCGCCTGCAGCCTTCTTTCCAAAATCTCTAACTCGCCCATTTTCTACAAGAGGAAATGTCATTAGTTTCAAAGCAAAAGTGAACAATTTCTAGGAAGCAACTTCCCAGTCACCTGTGATATCTCTGTGTTAATGATGTGGATGTACTGCTTCTCCTGTCCCAGAGCAGCCATGTCTGCCAGAAACTCTCGCCTCTCCTCTATTTGATCCAGCACTGCAGACGACACATCTGGGTTATGATCCCATCCAGAGGTGTGGCAGCGAGGGGCTCACCTTCCTGAGTGGGATCCAAGTCCTCCTGCGCCTCACTTCTCACACATGGAGCGACGTCTTGAATGGAAACATCTTCTTTGCCCGTTGCTAACAGGTTTTGAAGCCGAAGCTTCTCTTTCTCCAAATCCCCTGCGATCCAAGGTACACGTTTGAAACGGTGGTAGAAGTAAATTAAAAAGTATTTTTTTCCAATGCTTATCTCGACTTAAATCACCTCCCTAACATGAGAAGACATTGCTGTAAAGTTATTATTCTGTATTAAGTGTTATCTATAAACTTATTACATAGTATTAACTATAAAGAGAAAACGTCTCAGGTCGATAACATACTTGTTGGACCAGGTTGAAACTTCTCTCTGATGTAACTGTCACCAGAACGGCATGACTCAGCGCTTCTTCTCAAGGGCTTTGCAGGCAGTCTACACCCAACACTTCTGGTGGGTTTGGATTGCGGTAGCGCAGATGGCAGTGGCTTTGGGTTGAGTGGTAACGGTCCTCCATCTGCAAAAAGTGCAACTGAAATACAAGGCCAGCTTAACCTAACAAGTCATGAAGTGAAACTGGGACACCACCGTGGTGACCCTTTTAACTACTGCTTTACTGCTTTAAGGGCACTTTCACACTACGGGTTCTGTCTCGAGACAAAGCTCTTTCGGCTCAGAAGTCCGAGATGTGAACACACACGTAAACACATGTCATATATGTACCATTAAATTAAAGATACACAGTGATCAACTTGAAATGAATTCACCGAATTAACTGAAATAGCTAGGAGCTAATGTTTAGTAAACACTACAATATGGAGGCCATTGTTATCTATTTAGTCCAAATACTATAAACAAATATAGACAAAACAAGACTTACGTTTCAAGCATTCAGTGATCTGTCGTCTCTGGACACTGTTGAGTCCTGAGTTCTCCATCATTGCTGAACACAAAACGTTCATTGCCTCTATTATTTTATTATAAGTTATTACTTCCACCAAACGAAGGATGGCAGCAACTTGAAGCAACCAGTTTATGTATTAGATTCTTACATTTCATCATGTCCTGGGTTACTTTGCTGTATGGTACCGGTTTAGCATGGTTTCTCACTCCAATACCATTTTCCATCTGTCAAACACACAAGCAATAAATGGCAACATTTTCCACCCTGGTTAATATGTCTAATTTGGATATTAAACCATGGGTTTGCAGTAGATGCAAAACGGACACAATTATGAATAGAAATCACATTATCAAAGCGTAGAGTGAAAAAGTGACGTACTTTTACTGTCGTCGAGTCAACAGAATTCCACACCTAAAACGCATCTACGAATCCTGGTGTTCCGTGGGGAGACCGCGGCCGTTGCTAAGCAACAAGGCGTCAACAGTGGGAGGCAAAAAACACGTGTTTTACAAATTAAAGCGCCAACGGAAGTTAAAACAACAAGAGGCCCTTGGCTTAAAACCAGAAAAGGCAAAAAACTAACTGAACATATGAACTTACAAAGATGAATTATACGATAGCAACTGGACAAATGCTCAATTGTAACATTTATAAAATTTCAGATATTTTTCTTAATATTAACAAAATATATATACAAAAAATAAGAAGAACAAATTTACACTAGTCCGCGCATAATTTTGAGATCGCACTGGAAACGTTCATCTTAAAACGTAAGATCACGGACGGCGCCAGTCACAAACAAAAATAAGGTCCACATGAAAGGGACACAGTAAATAACTTGCGAAAGACGCTTGACCAGCTCTTCATTTGAATGAGAATTGTATTCGTCAGCTCAATGTTTATCCATGGCACATGACTGACAGCGCAACAGGATGTGGAGGAACTGAAGGACGCTTGTTCATGTTCGTCCTTGGCCCAGGAGGTGGCGCTGTGGTGGCGCATTGCCAGTGCGCCCCCGCAGGACTCGCGAAGAAGAATCGCAAGCACGCGTAAACAGTCGCTTCGTCTTTGGAAACGCAGAGTGTGGCGTATGACCTGGCACAATTATGCCACAGCAAAACCAGACCCATGAAGTCGTCGCGTCTCTTAAACTGGAGCTGGTCGCTGCAATCCGCGGAGCCTTCGAGGTGGCCGTGGAGCTCGCAGTTCGGGAGGTGACGGAGTTAGTCGGCCAGACAACAGACAAATACCTGGAGGTGATGCGTCGAGAGAAGGAATCTCTCAGCCAAAGAAGGGAGCGAGCTAAAGGTTATATGGACAGAGGAAGAAGTGAGAGTCAGCACTACCTCAAGAACAACTGCAAGCCTATAAATGACTGCGGCTCCTCTGCTGCTGCCGGGCAGAGCACCGTGGATCCCAACGGTGTCTCAACCAGACACTTGTATCTAAGCATGAAGGACGAGGTCGGTGCCTTGAAAGTGGATGAGGAGCCTCATGTGATCAGTTCCGATGAAGACACTGCGACTGGTGGGTGTGAAGTTACAGATGACCACTATTTAGTTTGTAAGGACAGAACTGAAAGGCCACACAAGTTGGGAAATCGTTTTGCCATTGTCAAGTTGCACAATAGACGTGAAGACCAAGACTTGACAAGACAGATCAACTGTAAACAGAGGCTGTCAAATGAATCGTGTGTATGATATAAGTGTTTCTGTGCATTGATGGTCATGTGCTTGAGGATACTGATTTTAGTGATGCACACGGGTCTCCAGAACTTCAAGTCTAGCTACGAGTATATTGATGTTTTGTCTTCAAATGCATTTTGTACTGAAAATCCAAAAGTCAAACGTGCATTCATAGATGAAGATCATGGATCATCTGATACTTGCAGTGAGGGAAATGAAGCTCCAACTAACAACTGTTTCTTGTGTTGTTTTGTAGGATATGTCGACGGAGATGTAGTTGACTGCAACGACAGGACTGAGATTGCTTCCCAAAATATAAGAAACAAAAAGAAGGCCCCTCCACACATGGTTAAAGTGAAGCATGAGAAAATCAAAGAGGAAACCTGTCAAATTAAAGTGGAGGATTGTAGCCCGAAGAGGGAATCTGAAGCAGAGTCATCGCTGTCTATAGTTTCAAAGGAGCGGCAGAATGTTGTACCGCGGCAAACTGGAGGTGGGATGTGAAACTTGGACAGATTTTATGTCTTGATATTATTGTATTGATGTAACAGAATATAAATTCATCTTGTCGTGTGCTCGCTATCTTCCAGAACTGGCTGCCGCGCGTCCTGTTCAAGTAGCGATCGCCAATGGCCAAATGTTGCCCGTGGAGTCTGTCATCACAATTTCTGTACTACCAACGGCAGAGGTCCATATTCCTCAGAATACGATTAGCAATATTTATAATACATTGGGTCAAACTATAAATCCAGCAAGTTTGACCCCGAGCAAAAGGACCAGCCCATTCCGCTGCACCATATGCAACAGAGAGTTTAACTATCTGATGAACCTCAAGACCCATCTTCGCATCCACACAGGAGAGCGGCCGTACACTTGCCACATCTGCTCCAGACGTTTCCGCCACTCAAACGCATTAAGAAGACATATTCGGATTCACACTGGAGAGAAGCCTTACAACTGTGGGTGGTGTGAGAAGTCCTTCAGACATATAGAAGGACTGAAGATACATCAGCGGTCCCATAAGTAGGAAGGTAGTGCAAGCTCTTCATTTTATAGATGTCCTGTACAGTCCAGGTTCTTGATTTTAGTTAATACGTTTCATTAAAATTAAGATGACCCATGCTGTCATGTCTTTAACAATTACTCTCTCTTTTCTACTTGTGTAATAAAGGCCTTGTAAAAATGTTTGCGGGCTTTATTTTTCTGAAAAACATACTTTGTGTTCACATACACACAAAAAATAAACACTTCACCACAGAAATCACTTTCGAAAGAACTTGTTTTGTATTTGTCTACATGCGGGTGCACATCAGTGTACTGATGCACGTCTTTCACAGTACGTATCAGTCGTTCATATGGGCCGGTCATGTATACTGGAACTGCTGGTCAAAAAGTCCTCTAGTAGATTTTAATAACAATTTCAGGGATTCCCAGTTGTGGTGCAAGAGGCTTCTGAAATGGCTCATAAAAAGTGCAAAATGTTTTATTGGAATTGAATACATCGCGGTTATCTTGAATTCTGGTATGGTAGTTTTCTTTTCATGCCTCTTTTTGTGCTTCCGTATCGGCAGTCAGACTGTAAATATACGGTGGCGTGCAAAACACATTCGCAAACTTTCTAAACAAATTTGCAAACTCAAGGTACATGTTGTTACACATTTGTGACAAGCAAGAACAATTATTTCTGGACACATTTTCCCAGACAAAATAATTTTAAATCGATATACCTAGAAAAGTGTGGGGATATAATATTCTATATAAGAATTGTGTCGTTCCTGTGACGCCTTGATTTCACGTTTTTTAATGAATATATCGATTTTATGACAATGATGTGAAACCCTGTTGTTTTATGTATCCATTATAGGGTGATGGAGGAGCCGATACATAGCAATATGATTAGAAACGAGGCGAATGAACATCATCGATTGATATCGATGCTCGATTACACGTCACTGATGCGCGTTCTCTTCTATCCATTATTCAGACTGGATTAAACCAGGAAGTAGATCTGCGGAGCTAACCCTGCTAGCTTGAGGAAACAAAATATCGAGTAGAAGAGCGAGGAGATTGGACGACTGGCCTTTCTATTACCGGCTACGTCCGCAATAAATGACGGAAATGCGGGAAGACACGACGCTGTCATGGGGACTGTAGCGCTAGATGCGGATGAGGATGTGTGATTTGGCCTGACATCCTCGTCTCACTCCTGCTGCTACTTGCCAAGTTGTTACACTCTCGGTAAGTTGTCGTTCTGAATTCAGACATTGTTGCGTTTCCGAATGGAAAACAGTGTATTAATATATTAGTGTTTGACGATAGGTTATTGTAGATAACATTTACGTATCGCTGTTTATACATTTAAGTTGAATATTTGCTGAGCATCAACCTAAGTGTAAAATTAAAGCTACTTTTTAATATGAGATTATGTCAACATATATATCCATTAATAATACTCTTCAACCTTGTTAGCACTAGCAGGACTATTACTGGTACTTTTTTAGAACGAGCCTGGCGGTGTTTGTCCCAGCCGAAGCCCAATCTACTGTGTTCGTACGTGTTCTGTTTATATTAAATAACATTTCGTCTGTGTAACGGAAAGACAAGGGTCATAGTTTAGTATCTCCAATGACCATAGCCTTCACTATGATTCAAACCCTGAGCACTCGGCTCAAAAGCCATCTGTGTCGCCAATTTATCTCCTCAGATGGAAGATGTGTTTAAATATATATCAATTTAATCAGCCAACTGAGAAGAAAGTCGAGGAACTGGTCATACTATATTTGTTTTGTGTTCAAAATACACACACAACGCCATCTCCAAAACATTTTTTAAACTATTGTTATTGTTCAAATTTCTTCATACATTACTAATCTTAAGTGGTTATTGAGTACAAATGATACTGACAAAACAACAAGCAGATCAAAGAGGATTTTGGTGAGGGGAACTAGTACAATAACAACTCAATGACACAAATGTCAGTAGAACTTTTTCTGCTCATCAGCAGAAAATGTTGAGGCCTAACTTAACCACGTAGTTGCTGCTTCCTGTCTCTGCTTAGATGATCAATTTGATGAAAGATAACTCTCTGTATTTGTTTCTATTTTATTTATATTATTATTTATGTTATTAACATATTGCCACATTGACTGAATCCTTCTCCTTGACAAAATATATACATATCACAGTATTATATATATCATATTCTGCCTTTCACTGGTCAATATGACATATTTTACGGCAGAAACAATTCATTCTGCTCCTGGACCATGTTATGCATTTCCTTCTTTGGACTTTGTTGTCGATTGTGTGGTCAAAAACAATTGTTCTGTATTTCAGGAACTACCTCTAGCGGACACTTCTCTCTGTCTGCTGTTCACAGTTAGGACGATGCACAGTGGAGCAGGATTCCAAGAGCAGTCACCTGCTGCCGGGGACCGGGCGGAGCGTGGGCAGCTGGTCCACACTCTGTCCAACGAAACCTTAGGTTCCCTGGATGTGTCTGAGCTTGGGAGCCCACGGAACACTCCACACTTTGACCTTCTCAACATGGTGGTGTCTTACAAGAAAATGGCACTGTATCTGGAACCGGTTGCGGACGCGGTGGAACTGGCTCGCTTCCTGCTCGGGTGTGTGTGAAAGTCAGCCGATGGCGGGGATCAATCTGGACATGCAGCTTTAGTATCTAACCTATCTAATCCTGTAGGTGGAGAATGCCACTGTGCTCACTGTTCGTCTGCTTGTTTCTCGATGTCTTCTTCTGCACTATTAATGAAGGTAGTAGCCGGTATTGATCTTTCTTCTTGTAACTTTTGAATAATTGATGAAGTGACTGTGCCGTTTGACTTTCCTCTGTCAGTGGGGTGGTTCTCGATGTGTGTGGTTGTGGTGACCATGCCTGCTGCCCTGGGCTACCTGCAGGACAGGTACGGGGGCAAACCTTCGGAGGCTGAGCTCCAAAAGCGGCGATACCATGCAGTGCACCGCAGAGATCTTCAGACGGTTAACCTCAGCAAACAGGAAGCCATGCTGGAAGTCAAAGACCTGTAAGAGGGAGTTTGTTTTTGTTGGAAAAAAGCGTGATGTACTTAAAAGGGCAGGATAATTTTTTTTAAAGAAAGGTTTGATTTGTCCTGGGGCAAATTTCTCATGAGATGGTCATTGGTGCTTTGCATGATACACATATGATGGAATGACACTTTAATGCAGAATCTAAAAGCAATTCTTGTTTTTAAAAAAATTATTAAATTCAGAAACATGTATGCACAACACGTTTTTGAGTCTTGGTCTTACTATCTACTGTTGGTGTTTGATTTCTTCTCTATTTCTCGGGTCTCCACCAGGTTGAAGCACCTTGATGACATGTTGACGTCTGCATGTCAATCAGCAGAAGCACTTTACAAGGTCCTGTACTGGGACAACCACACAAAGTCCTCCAGGTTTGGCTCCTTGTGCTATTCCAAACCTGTACAAATGTTTAGTTCATAATCCTTGCTGTGTTGTGTCTCACTCGTGGATGACTTTTGAAATCTTTCCCTCCAGATTCTACGGCGCGATGTTGTTGGTGGTGTGTTTGCTGTACATCGCTCCTGTGGGCTGGGTGCTTGCAGGGCTCAACAGTACCATCTTCCTCTGGAATGAAGACTTTTGTAGAGGTGAAATAATCCCCCGGCCCTTGCTTTGTTGATTGTAATCTGAGGTGTTAGTGAAGTTGAACCTCATGCTTTGACCCTAGAGGAAGTTATGTCATTGCCTAGTTCTCAACCAAAAGCATCAGTTTGCTGCTGTGAATAGTCTTAATGCTTGTGAATTGATGCTGAAGTTATTTATGGTTCTTGTTTACCATCCGTGTCTCTCACTTTCTTTTGTCATGCAGCGATACCATTGAACTCACTTCAGTCGACATGTGTCTCACTCACTCACTCACTCACTCACTCACTCACTCACTCACTCACTCATCTTAAAATTGAACGGTCTGTCTTTGATGTCCAGTTTTATCAGACCTCAGAAAGGTGTTCCATGTGGGTCCCGCCCAGGCCTCAGATGCAGTCGGGGATGAGCAGAGCCAGAGCAACTTTGTGGACCAAACACCCACACCCACAAGTCTGGAGGTGACAAGGCTCTCTCTCTATATGGCGCTACGTATTTAGGCTTCATTCACATTCATATTACTTAATATGTTATTGCGGTTATATCATAATCCTACAGTAAGTGTCACAGTTTGCGATTGTATTGAGTCCTTTGTGCAAAGCAGAAGTGGTGGTCTTGGTCTGCTAGCTTGTATGTCTGTATACTCTCATGGTCATGCTAAATTCCAAGTACATTTGAATGCTAGCTTGAGAAAAGGGGCGACCCACCTTTCCCAGAACAAATGGGCCCATTCTAGTGATAGAACTGATTCATGACTCTTGATTTAATTTGTGATCAATAACCATATTTAATCTACTTTCATGTAAACAAACCAAAACCTTGTGAAATGAGATGAAACCATGTGATTGTTGCATATATATTTGTCATAGAAAAGTCCAACCAGCAGCAGAAAAGCTTAATAAAATCCTGAATAAAATAAATATAATAAAACCATGTCTAAATATCATACAATAAACACAATACATTTTATTTACTCTACAAAGAAGGTATAAGTAAAGTGCAAATAGAAGTATTGCCATAAGTTTTTCTCATTAATTTTCAAAACTGCGTCAACAGGTGCTTACATGAACATTTTTTTTTACTGTTGGGGGCGCCATCGCTTTCTTTATCATTTTTATAGGAACTTCTCCATAGTTGTTAACTCTCACAGATCTGCAGCTGTCAAGTCAATCCAGTGAGAAACTACTGACACCATATGTGGCTAATGTATTAAAACTGAGCGTCTTGTGGCCCAAGGGTGTAATACAAAAAAACTTTTAGCTGCCCTCTAGAGTGCCACAGTCATTTCAGTCAAGGCAGCAACTTTGTAGAAATCTAAAATGATCGCTACATGAGAATGAAATTGTGTGGTATGGAAATGCATTTCCAACTGTTGTGTTAAGCAATTATGGCTGTCTATTATAAGTAAATGACAAACCTTGTTGTGTTTAGAAAGGAGTTTTACATTTTAATACTGTATGTTGTCAGCCTTTTCATACTGTTTTTCCTGACACAACTCTGGAGAAAGAGTCATCATATGTTGCCACGCCAACCCAACCTGGTGTTTTTGAAAATGACAATAGAGTCAACAGAAATAGCATTTGTGTGTGATTTCAGGACCTGTCACCAGGAAGCGTAGAGGAAGCAGAGGAGGCAGAACCTGATGACGAATTCAAGGATGCAATTGAGGTACATGTTTCACCTAAAAACTACCTACACCAGCCTTTCTAATAATATTGGTCGTCCATTTTCCTTTTGATTTTTGGTGGTCATAATGCAACCAACACTGCTTTTGTATCGCAGTGAGCATAAATGTGTCCGTTTACATGGCTAGTTTTTATATTAGATGTCATGAATGCACCCGAAATGCTCCGCCTGGTAAAACAGTTAGCTGCAGTACGCTTGCTGTGTTTTCACTGACATGTCACCTGTCCCTGTTTTTGTTCTGCTGCTCTTCCCTGAACTCAGGAAAGTTCAGTTTCACTGCAGGTGAGTCTTAAGAAGCGACTCTCACTGGTGGGCCCTTCTTCACTGTCATGTCAGGGGCACTGGTGGATTTATTCTTGATCTTTGACACACTCTTGTGCTTGTGTTATCTGACGATTTTGTGTTGGTGTCATGTTTTACTGCGTCAAAGGAAGCTCCCATGGTCTTGGTGGTAAGATCATGTCTCTAGTCACTTCACTTTCCTGTCCCATCCTTGGAATCTTGTTTCTATTTAAACTTGTTTCATTCTCTCCCTTTCCGATGAGTGGCATCTTGACCTGTCATGTTCACGTTCTCAAGTTGTGCTTTGTCTTGTGTGTATGTGATGTGGCTGTGAACGGATGCTTGACATGGCAGCTTCATACAGTCTGAGCGTGATGTCAGCTGGTTGAGTCCCAGTGATGCTTAAACAAAACTGTCAAGTTCATTTAGCATATTTTGCAGGAGGACGACGACGGGCCCCTGGTTGCGCCGGAGTATGATACCATGTCTGAAAACGGCCTTCTAAGTCGAAACGAGCCGATCCGCAGCAAAGTGTCCAAGTTGACAGAGAAGCTGCGCAAACGTTACCCCACTGCCGCCACAGGTGGGTTTGTTGGACTTGAAACTGACTGTGATTTTCAGTTTGAAACATGGTGGCGCTGCCTTTTTCTTTCAGGCAACTGTTCAAGCTGCAACGCTGTCTTCTCAGTCCTGAAGAAAAGGGTGAGGACTAACACTTGACTCTCGCCATGTTTAACAGCTCCTGTTCTCTATTAATATGAAGCGTTGTGATGTTGCAGAAGAACTGCAGTAACTGCGGCAACAGCTTCTGCTCTCGCTGCTGCTCCTTCAAGGTGTTTCGGTCGAGCATGGGAGCGACAGGTGAGAGGAACCAGACCGACTGATATGAGAGGCTTGGAACATTTAGTATTTCTATATCTTAACTCCTCATCCCAGGTGAGAGTTACTTATATTTCTGTGCTCTTTATCTTTAGCTCCAGAGGCCCAGAGGGAAACGGTGTTTGTCTGTGGCCCCTGCAACTCCTTGCTTGTCAAGCTACAATAAGCTGGAGGCCACATTCGCTCATCTCCTGAGGACAGCTCACTTCCTGATGTCGAGAAACCCACTCTTCACCTGTTTTTTGTTTTTATGTTTAGGTCACTTGAATGTATACCATGGCCCTCATCTCTCGGTGTCGGATGCTCCTTGCCTTTTGTAGTTGCATCATCTGTGTGACTTCTACTGTAGTTAAAGTCTCTGAAACTGGACCTCGTGGGATGGTAAGGCTACTAATGAGCACAATGTTTTTATAAGCTGGACAGTCGGCCGTGCTGAACATCCAGGGATGGGCTTTTAAATGTGTGGGCTTAAGTTGATCTCACTTGCTGATGTCGTCGTGGGCTTCTCGATGGCTCCAAACAAAACAAATGTATACACTGTGCACACCTGGAGGACATTTAGATGTTGGAGATTTTTGACAAAACGCCAAGTGGGCTGGATCCTTTTTTGACGTGCTGCTGGTCATCGATGTCAAGTGGGTATTTAGAGCACTTTTTTTTTTTTTTTTTTTTAGTCGTGTCCGCTTCCCTTTTACAACCTGCAGTCGGATCATTTTAAAACGATTTCCCACGTACATATCGGCCCATACCTTTATGGCAGTAACTTGACTAGATGGATTTGGGTTTTGTGGATCTATTTTATTTCTGCAGTCTTTCATGTTTTTGGATTCATATTGAAATAAATGAGCCATTAAATTGGACAAAGGAACATCTTGTCAAAGCACCATCGCAGCCTGACACCTCACTGGGGAGCAGGACTTCAAAGGTTCCGCAGCTGGACCTTTGGATGACCGTTTTATTCTTTACACAGACACAATGATTGTACCTGTTTGGTTTTATTGTCGTAATATATAAAAAGAAATTGCGGTTATTTTCTTCTTTGTCTAACATTTTATTTAAATCTCTGTTTAGGGTGCATTATTACATATTTTCTGTGTACCTGTACAAGGTTGTCTTTAATTATGCAGAAGGTAAAATAAAGTGTTTACTTCACTCATCGACTGTGGTTGTGTGAGGGCTGAAGAATGAGAGAATAATAGAGAGAATAATCGAATTCTGTTTACTATTTTGATGTCTAAGAGCACGTTAAAACGTTAATTCTATAGTGAAAAAAATACAACCTGTTTGGGCGCATTGCTATGTGTCATGCACTTTGACAAGTGGAAGCGGTTTGGTCTGGAAAGCGGAAAAATGCAAGTGGTTTAAATGTGAAGTCATTGATCCCTGACTGTAAATCGCCTCCTTGATATGTCGTCAATACACAAGCCCCGCCCCTGCCCCGCCCTCATCCTATCAGCCCTCGTGCCCCACTAGCGCGAGCCGAGTGTCCCGACGGATGGAAACATGGCGACAGAGGTGAGCCGCCGACGTTTATTTGAATAATATTTCAATATTAATAACGCGCAACAGTGTGGTTATGGAGAGAATACACCGAGCTGGCTTCACGGGAACATTCTCCACCACCGGCTGAACCAGAATCAAGACACACAGACCACCGTGTCCTACATTTTCAAGCTAGTTCCCTGCGATGTTTTTGGCTCAGTGCGAGAATATTTCCAAAATATTTCTCGCCAATGTACCGGGCGCTTCCACTTCCACTCTGAAATAAGGCTCAACCCTGGGATGTTTACAAGATTGAGTGACAGCAGCGCTATTGTTCGTCGCGTTAATCCGCTTCGACACACGCAGCCTCCAGAACCACGGACAGCGCCGTCCCAGACCCCGCTCCACACGAAGCCATCGCGCCGACACGGGGTGGAAATACCAATCCAATAGAAAGTAGATAAGAGATTAGATAAGAGTCGATTGATCTTTCGCAACTTACACGGATTTTATAGTGTCTTGTTCAGAGTGAAAGCGCATGTAATAACAGCATTTAAATACAAATTCCAGCGTCTTTAAAATGCATGTTTGAAGGGTACTGGGTGCTCTTATAGATCAACCAAGCAGAGTTCTTAAAAACAAAGATGTCAAGACAATCTGGACTCTATAGTATATTGTATGTATATTGAACACCCCCCACGATGACACAACACACACTTGAGAGTAAAAACATTAAGACAAAGGTGGTGCCACGTGCTGTTTTATAGGTTTATGCTTCAATATAAAGCCGATAAAGTTTGCAGCACTTAGCAAGTACTTCCTATGTACTGAAAACCTTTGCTGCCTGTCCCCTGAAGAATCAGGGCCTAGTCAGCTGTGGTCTATTTTGTTTTAGTCACATGCACTTTTTCACTGTCTGAATTGGATTACTGTGTTATGGCGCCTCTTAGACGCTGTATTTTCTCAGATCACTACATTTGGAAGACAAATATTTTGTTCATAACTCATTCCATTTTGTTCCCATAAAGTTGTGAAGTGTTTTTCTCGCTTATAACTCCTGCTTGGAAAGAAGAAGGAGCAAAAAAAGCCTGATACAGCGTCACGTCCCCGAGTCTGAATCAATTTAAAAAATGCTCCTCGTGTCTTATGACATCCTGATGCTGCATGATTCACAATAAATGTTTTGTATTTGACCCAAATAATCTTGAACAACCATTTTAAATACTTGATACTTTTTAAATACTCTGATTTCATAGTCTGTCTACGAGAGGGATTAGCATCCCTTCGATTCTTGATGCAATGTCCAGTAAAAACAGAGCTGGGCAAGGCTAGCTATCTTAGTACAACGTAGACAACACAGGAGTACAGCGGTTACGTAACATAAAACATGTCTGTCTCTTCACTGGAGTAGAGAGTAGAGATGGCTGCACCTGAGGCCTAGACAGGCCCTCACACAACATGGGGCTTCCTCATGGATCTCTGCCAGTTTTCTGAAAACAGAAAGTGATAGCGCGATTGTGAAAGAGCCAGCGACGCAGAAACACTGATGGATGACAGTCTGGCTCCCAAATGTAAACATCAGCAGCGGTTTGCCAACATCAGGTGAAGAGAGCAGATCGTCCTCCTCAGGGGAACCCATGAGCCGGATGCTGTATCAAAGCTCCATGTATCCATCTCTGTCACTCTGTCGTCTGATTCCTCCCCAGTTCCACAACCTCCAGGAGTTGAGGCACAGCGCATCCTTGGCCAACAAAGTCTTCATCCAGAGGGACTACAGTGAAGGGACCACCTGCAAGTTTCAGACCAAGTTCCCCTCGGAGCTGGAGAGCAGGGTAGGAGAAGCATATGGCCTTCGAATGCATGCACATTGCCTGTCCAACATCTGTCGACCCAGATCCTCTTGTTTCGCCTCCACCCTTTCTCTTCTATTGGAATTCATTTCTAATGTGAGTCTGGTACAAAACCAGAAGACAGTTACTGACCGTCCATGAAGTTGCTGCTGGCTAGTTCAGTGTGGTCTGTGTTGCTCCTCCATGTAAAAGCTTCATACAAAGGAGTGGCGGCAAACTCAAGGGCTAATATTGTTCCATCTGTTGGAGTGTGACTGCAACAGCAAGTCGGGTTTGAGCCACATCCACTGGATCTTCAGTCCTGAAGTCACGAGTGAATCCATTTCCCTTGTTCAATGTGTTGGCAGATTGAGCGAACTCTCTTCGAGGACACGGTCAAGACGCTGAACAGTTACTACGCCGAGGCGGAGAAGATCGGAGGGCAGTCTTACCTGGAGGGATGCCTGGCCTGCTCCACCGCGTATCTGATCTTCCTCTGCATGGAGACGCGCTATGAGAAGGTCAGGCTTTGCCACATGCTTCACGCTGCCTCTCATACTCATATTCTTTCCCTTCTCTCAGGTGCTGAGGAAGATCGCCAAGTACATCCAGGAGCAGAATGAGAAGGTCTACGCCCCAAGAGGTCTGCTCATCACGGATCCAATCGAGAGGGGGATGCGTGTTGTATCCTGACCCCACATTAGATCCTCAGCTGGAACCCCACCTTGATCTGCGAACCTCATCCTCTTCCTCCATCTCCAATTCCATTCTTCATCCACTGTCTCTTCTCTCCACATGTTCAGACCATCTGAGTCTGGGCTCCCTGACTCTCATCTGTCTCACTTCTCAGCTCCACCTCTGCAGCTTTGAGTCCCTAACTTCTCCCTCCAGATAGAGATCTCCATCTACGAAGACCGAGGCTCCAGTGGCTCCACCTCAGGCAGCAGCTCTGTGTCCAGCAGCACCGCTCGATGACTGGCCGCGCCCCACTATCCACCTCCATGAAACCACTCCAGCCAAAGCATCCCATGCACATCCAGACGCCAGGAGAAAGGAAGGTTGTTTCCTCAAGCTTTGACTCAAAAACACCCTGGTTGTTTTGTGCGTCTTCCATCCCTTTTCCCTTTTATTTTCCGACTGACGTTGCTGCAGCTCTGTGTCAACCGATCTGCTGCTCCAGCAGATGCGCACGGGTGAAGCACAGGGATCCACAAGTCGTTCCAAATATGATCAATATGTAGCAAATCTTCCAAGGTAAACCACCTCCTGACACAAGCGCGCGCACAAAGGGAAGTGCCAACCTCTGAACTAGAGCAGTTCTTCACTTTTATTATGCAAGGAGAGTATTAATCCAGCAGTAACTAGTCGTGTCTTCCTGAATCTTCCCATGTGTTTTAATCTACACCTCCTCTTTATGTATAAAAGAGCAAGGACGGTCGAGATTATGCAGCGACTGGCCAGTCTTTGTTATCACCTGACTATGTCTATACATCACATGCACCGCTGACAAATAAATGCTCTTTCATCATGACTGCAAGTGTTGACTGTGTGAAAGCAAATACAACAATAATGTAAAAGGCGTAGGGGATAAACATAGTTTCATAAATGACAAGATGATGCAGAGATCACAGAAATATTATTCTATCTTAAAAAAAAACATTCACCTCTTACGACTGTTCTGAGACGCAAGGCTGCATTTTAAATCATGTGACCATCATCAGCACCTCCTATTGGACGACTCATAGGTAAGGAAAGAGTGTCCGGTATGAGAGAGCAGCCAGAGCTGACAAACTCTGAAGACAGAACGCAGTGTTAGTGAGAGCTTCAAACATGGAGGCAGAGGAGGAGTGCACCGCCTCAGAGAATGGATCTGGAAGGAGCACACGAGAGGAGAGACACGCACACAGTGACTTTTTTAAACGTTATGAAGGATTATTAGGCTTCATTCAAAAAAATAAAAAATACATATAAATGGGATTATTATTGTGTCTGTATATGTAAATGTATATACAAGTCTCATTTGTATTACAAGAAAATAAATCATTTAGATGATATTATTAGCAACAAGCACAAGTATACGAACATTAAGATATGGCTCATCAAAGTATGTGTCAACACATTATCATGAACGAAACATGAGGTATATATTAATGAAAACCACCGGTTCATGAAAAGGAATTTAAATAATGCAATAAATAATCACAAAAATAAATCTTGTTGCTAGGTTTCTAATATAGCAAACTCTTACACACAAAATGGTGGGATGAAAATAACATACCGGGATCTTTCTGGCCGACGAACACATGCATAATAAAATCATCAAGAGCTTCTTTGACTGGTTTATCAACATGATGAGTGAAAGAAATGAAACAGGATCCACATTTAACTTCTTCATGGTTTAATAAATACAAAAAAATGCCAACAGAAAACCAGAAAAAAGGGATTTATTCAAAACTGGAAATAAAAAGCAACTAAAAGTGGTTATAAAAAAAAAAAAAAAAAGGTTTCAGGCTACTCACAGAGCAACGTTAAAAAAGAAAAGGCCAAACAGGAGTGGAGTTAAAGCCAGTCCCACATCCTTTGCACGGCATGCATCCTCAGACATCTGTCGATACATTACAAAGCAGAAACCAAAATGTTGAATGCACTGAATGAGTCAATGAGGAACTTGGGATCTCACCTGCACAGCGGCCACCCTTGACTGTAAAACCTTCTCCACACTGCAAGATAAAAAACGAGGAGACGACATAGGTGTTGACAGTGTTCCAGGATGAAAACCTGAATGTGAATCTCTGCGCTGACCTGCGTGTCATTGGAAAGCACAGCGCCCTCTGTCGGGTATCCGATCTCCACCACGCTGTTCATCTCAGTGGGCAGAACAGAGCGGGTGAAGACGGTCTCATCAGGCCAGGAGACTTCCAGGACCATCACTCGGTCGTTCCCTGAGCAACATGGATGTTTACAAGTTGACATTCCTGCCACCACCTGAGCTACCAAATGTCTTCTCTCCGCTTGATGTGAATGCGACTGAATGTGGCAGAACTCCACTCAAGTCAGGTTGAAGTTAACACATGCCAACCCAACGCTAATATTTTTATTGAAATACATTACTTTGTTTACCAACGCACAGATCTGTGGCGGTGAATTCCTTCACTTGCTCAAGTGTTAGTGCCATTGTTACCTAAGCCAAAGTGGGCCACAGGTTCCATCTCGCACAGGTAGCCAGAGCCGCCGTCAATGATCCGTGTGTGTCGCCCGCTCTGGCTGGTGAACGCCGTCACCTTGGCACCACGGGCAAACGCACCGAACTGCGTCCGAGGAATGACCCGCAGCCAGTTGTTGGTCGAGCCCTGAGGATGAGAGTTAAGTCGGGTTGCTTTTCATCGCCGAGGAGACACGCGTGAACTGGGCCTGGTGAGACACACCTGAGCGACTCTGAAGACAGAGATTGGCTGCTGGGCACTTTCGCCGTGAGCAAGCAGCAGCTCAAGACGTCCGTCTCCGTCCAGGTCCGTCACTGTTCCGCCTGAACAGAACAGAAAGACGTTCACATTTATTCACAGGATGGAAAGAAGCCTCAGTGCAGTGAGCGGCTGCTCACCTGTTCCTCTTCCTTGTGGCTCCGCAGCATCACCCACATTCAGCTGCTGGATGGCAGGGTCAGCGTTAGCAACTCTTGACACCCTGAAAAGACATTCACAGGAATAAAGTCCGTCTTTTGACTTTTCCCAGGGACCACTGGTACCTGAAGAGCGAGTTGGGGGCGTGTCCCATGTACGCGATGTTGTTGAAGAAAACCTCCAGCTCCTTGTCGTTATCAAAGTCAGCGGCGATGACCGTGCGGATCGGCGACGGCGTGGCAAACGCTCCAGTGGCAATGTTCTACTCAGACGGACATCGGTTCACAATCTTCTCCAGAACTTGTCAAGTCTCTAACTCACCCTGAACTTTTCATCGCCGCTCTGCAGGAAAAGTCTGTGGGGGCCGTTCCAGTTTCCGTAAACAATATCGGTTTTACCGTCACCGTTGAAGTCAGTCAGGGCGACGCCTCTGCCGTGCTGGTACCTGTCCTCCACACCTGTGTGCCACCAACACGTCACAGCTACAGATCAGACAGATTGTTCTGCTTTGTACCAATGTGATTTTAGCCTTTCACCATTGCCCATAGATGCCCACCTGTACTTGGCCTAGCTGAGGCTCATAAGATGGTGATGCCCTTATGAGAGTCCAGAAGACCAGATATTCCATCCCCCGTCTGGAAGTGTTTTTATTAAAAAGGTAAGGGAAACACTAGTTATGTAATAAGATTTACTAGGAATATTAATGACAATGGAGTAGGAATCTGCAGTAGCTCTCTGGTGCTACTTGCAGAAGCCAAGTTGAACAACATGATGTCTGAGTATAACCTCTGGTCTGAATGAAGCCGTGACCCCTGGGTGGCAGTTTTTGAATGTGGCAGGAAAACGCTTCTGTTGTTACTTACATCAGGGTCACATTTGTGGACGGCAGTGTTGCCACAGTTACTTTGAAAAAGTAATCTGATTACTCCCTCAAAAAGTAACTTAGTTACTTTACTGACTACTTGAATTTAAAAGTAACTAAGTTAGATTACAAGTTACTTGTCAAGTTACATTTGGCAGCCGACTACAGCTCTCTTTTTTAGCACAATCTCAGTTATATAAATGTACAGTCAATATTTTACTTTGACACACTCTCACCCATTGGAGCGAAAACCACTCACAAAAAGCAACAAGAATGAAAAACGAAACAAAGTGATATATTGCCATTTCCATAATAAAATGTAGGTAATGCCCCATTATTTTTTATTATTATTTTACTTTTTAACATTTTTTAAACTACAAGGCAGAAGTATAAGTCTCAGTGTGTCACGTCTCCTGTTGGCCACCTAGAGGCAGTAGTTGCACTTAAGTGGCTGCTGTTACTCCCTATATGTGCCATCACGCCGGAGGATCATTTTATTTCTGACTTTCGAGAGAAAATGCAACACCAGCACATCACATCAGTACTGTTTCTTCCTGTACCAAAGAAAAAATAATCTATAAAAGTCTAAAAATCTATCATAAGTGTTGTTTAGCTTGGCCTATCAAGAGGATTTAAAAAAAACTGGTACATAGTTTTTTGAGTCTGCACTTTCCTCACATTTTATTTCGCTCTCTTTAACCGGTGATTTCTGCGCGTTGGTGGAGCCTGCAGGGTTAATATCTTCATCTGTGGCAGACACCGATTCAAAGTAGTGGCCGCATTTACTGTTAGAAACGGGCATCTCTCTCCTCACGCTTCTGTTATTTACTGCCGTGTAGCCAGCAGCTTGACACGTGAGCTGCCCGCGTGTTGAAACCGTGACTGGCATGTCCCGCACATGACGTCATGCCCAAAGACACAGTTGTAGAAAGCGAATGGTAATATTTCACGTTCGACAATGGCAACAATAGTAACGCACGGTGACCTAAGTAACTTTAATTTGATTCCCTTGTTTGAAATAGTAACGCGTTAGAAGGTTTTGACATAAGAGTAACACCTTACTCAGTAACTAAACATCACTGGTGGATGGAACTGTTGTGTCCATACACACAGCTACTCACCTGCTTTATTGGCCACATCGCCAAAGCTTCCGTCTCCTTTGTTAATAAACAGGAAGTTGGGTCCGTTTTCATTATCGCAGAAGACGTCGGAGCGGCTCTGACTGAGGATGGGTCCCACCACGACGCCGCGACCTCCTGCACGGCATCATGAAGGTGTCACCTTCACACGGCACGGGACGTGGCGGAGGCAGGGTCTCACCTGTGAGCTTGTTGACGCCTGCTGCAGCGGCGACATTGGAAAGAGCGATGACACCTCTGGTCACGTCACTGGCAGACTCGTCCATTTCCAGGAGTGCGTGAGGTCCCACGTCTCTGCGGGCATAGTTGGCCACGTAGACAGAGTAGCGGCCCGTTCCCTGTCAGAAATAAAACAGGAAGTTGAGGACTTCATCAGGACTTCATCTAAAATGCCAGAGAAAAGATCATAAATATAAAAAAAATAGTTCTTTCAATACCAACCTTCCGGTCCACACAGGCCACTGAGCGTCCCGCCATGCGGTTAGCAACACCGCGTCGCACATTCAGCTCATCGCTGAGCAGATCCTCAAATCGACCATTGCGGAACTTGAACAGCTTGTCCGAGTACGACGCCTTTCCTAAGTGAAGACTTATTTTACTGCCAAATTATTTGTTTCACATTATACATTCAGAGGAAACGTGCCACAAACCAGAACTCGTTTAAAAACGATCATTGGACGAGTGAGACGTTTTATTTTTACGGCAGTAGAGGGCGCTATCTGATCAAAAATCAATATACACAAGTCAGCATTATTGCTGAACACAATAACGCGTCCATATATAGGAATATATCTAATATTTGTGGGGAGGGAGAGGATAACAATGGCTGCTGTTTTCATGTAACCATCTTAAGCGACAAATATGCATCAATGCTTTTGAGAGACTCAATCAGGTAAGAGATTTGAATCCAATGTTTACGTCAACGACAGGTAGTTCGTTGACAATAAACAGACTTGGAAACAACAGAATGCGACTTGAGACTTCGACAACACGTAGTTTGTTGACAATAAACGGACTTGGATACAACAGAATGCGACTTGAGACTTCGACAACACGTAGTTTGTTGACAATAAACGGACTTGGATACAAAAGAACGCGACTTGAGACTTAGACGACACGTAGTTTGTTGACAATAAACGGACTTGGATACAACAGAATGTGACTTGAGACTTAGACAACACGTAGTTTGTTGACAATAAACGGACTTGGATACAACAGAATGTGACTTGAGACTTAGACAACACGTAGTTTGTTGACAATAAACGGACTTGGATACAACAGAATGTGACTTGAGACTTAGACAACACGTAGTTTGTTGACAATAAACGGACTTGGATACAAAAGAACGCGACTTGAGACTTAGACGACACGTAGTTTGTTAACAATAAACAGACTTGGATACAACAGAATGTGACTTGAGGCTTCGATGACACTTAGTTCGTTGACAATAAATGGACTTGGATACAACAGAATGTGACTTGAGACTTAGACAACACGTAGTTTGTTGACAATAAACGGACTTGGATATAACAGAATGCGACTTGTGAATCTCTCACCAGAGTAGGCGTTGTTGGTGTTGAGGAAGTAGATCTCCTCTCGCCCGTCTCCATCCACATCGCACGCTGTCACTCCGATGGCGTTTCCCGCCACATCTCTCAGAGCGTAATACGGAGAGTTGCTGTCATCAATAGCAATGTTCTGCAGCTTCCCCTGGCTGCGGTCATACTTCAGCACCAGGTTGGGCCCATTGAATCTGAAACATAATAAATATACAGCGCTAGCTAATGTATTCTAACATGCTTGAACCAATCCACTCACCCTGCCACGACCACTTCCAGGTCTCCATCTCCGTCCACGTCCGTTACTGCCATGCCATAGTTGAGCTGCGTGGGGTTGTGCAGGCTGTCGTGAGGAAGCATGGTCTCTGTCACGACCTGAAACATGGGCTCGGACCACTGGGCCTGGGCTTGTCGGCACAGGCCGATGAGGAGGAGGAGCAGAAGGCAAGTCGGACCCCACATCGCTTTGACCAGTTGGTGCAGGGCTGACAACAAAACACAAGAGAATTAAGAGCTTAACTGAAACTGGACTTAGCAGGTGACAATTCCCTCCTTTCTGCTTCTTGCTCTCAACATTTGTCAGTCAGGTTTTGCTTTATTTTCTATGGTGCCACATGAAAGGACACAAGGGAAACACCTTCACTTCAAACATCCCTGTTGACTTTTGCTGGAGGAGAAAAGACTGCCGTCTCTTCCTATAGATGTTGTCAGCCGCTTGCCTCGCTGTCTCTCAGTGACAGCTGGAAGCTGACTATTGGTTCAAAGGTTTGTTTTGTCAGGGACTGCCATGGTATTTGCGACACGTCAGTAAGGTGCTGAGGGGACGGGAATGCTTGAAGGATTGAGACAATCCTGTTATGTCCACCTTCCCCTAGACTGGGGACATAACAATATGGAAGATATTGCTTCAACAGACCTCCTTTGGCATCTCCAGTGCACCTGAAATGTACCAAAGAAAAATGATGGAGACCCTGGAAGGCCTGCAATATGGCCTGTGTATATGGATGACATCATAGTCCATGGCAGAAACATGGGAGAGTGGCAGTGCCTGAAGAAGGGTTTGGAGTAGCTGGAGTCAGATAGATTAAAGTTGAACTCAGAGAAGTGTTCACCGAGGTAGTCAGAGTTGCAATTCCTGGACCAGATCCATCTCAAGTTTCAGCCTTAAACAACCTACTCTTGTTTACTCTGATGCCATCAGGGATGGTTGGAGACCAGTGGCACATAGATGACTATGTGATGCAGAAAGGAAATATGATGCTCAAATAGAAAAACAGTGCCAGGCTTCAGCGTGGGTGTGTCCACTGAGAACAGATCACAAACCTCTGGAGCCACTGACCAACTCTAGAGACCTCGACAACTCAAGACGGAACTGAATACATCTTCTCCTAGCTCCTAGGAAAAGTGTTCAGGTGAGACCAAAGTGAGTGTAAACTATCACCAGACATGAGTCACATTGGAGACAGACACTTTCATTTCATAACTGTACTGTTATGATGCCATTATTATTAATATATTCATATTTTCTCAGTATTTCTTCAATAGCTCCTAGGAAAAGTGTTCAGATGAGTCCAGAGTGAGTGTAAACTATCACCAGACATGAGACACATTGGAGACGGACACTTTCATTCCATATCTTTACCATTATGATTCCATTATTATTAATATATTAATATTTTTTCACAATTTCTTCAATAGCTCCTAGGAAAAGTGTCCAGGTGAGTCCAAAGTGATTGTAAACTGTCACCAGACATGAGACACATTGGAGACGGACACTTTCATTTCATAACTGTACTGTTATGGTTCTGTTATGATTGATATATTCACATTTTCCCGCTATTTCCTCAATAATGTTCAACCTGATGAGTCACAAACTGCATTCTATGTCTCTCCCATCACCCATCTCGAGACACAGCTGAGACACTGGACGATGAACAAATGTGATTCAACTAACATGTTCAAGCTCAACCCTTGTGAAAGCCACGATCCCGACTAATACACCAACAGATGTTGAAGATGCTCCAACAAGCGTTCGTCCGGAACCAGGTGCAGGAGTCAATTATAGTTCATAGTTGTAGAATAGGGAAATAGGGACACGTTCTATCAAAACAAAACAAACAACACAATTAACACTCGAGAAAATGTTGCCTTTGAGAAGAACTTAACTGGGGAGGAAAACATTGTGAGGAAGAAATATTTACAGTAGCGACTCTTGGTGTGCAGACTATTGCGTGCAAACGGGTGGTGACATTTAGAACGAGTTACAGTTAAATGACATCGGTCAGTCTTACCTGCAGCCGGATGAGAGAGAAAGATCCACAGCTTTCAGCGAGCGGAGCTATTTATCTGAAACGTTACACAAGCCGAGCAGGAGAATTTACGAAACGGCTTGTGTAACGAGTTGGTCGTGAGCCAATCGGTGTTGGCCAAAATCAGCCTTGACCAATAGCAGCGCAGGCGCAGCGACTCCACATAAACACGTAAAGAAAAATGATAGAAAACTAAACTTTGTGCAGCATTTCAGACAATAATAATAATAATAATTATTATTATTATAACAAATGTCTGTGGGTGACCATTCCAATGCAGAAAAAGAATGAGTGCAAAAACACTACATCGCCCAGAATGCTTTGCGTCGGCTTTAAGATGACGTCTTCTGCGCGACGTTTGTTGTCAAACAATCCATTCACTGGTAAGCTCAGCCAGTATGGTCGGTATAAATGTAATCCTGAATTTAGGAAGACTCCCATGATAGCAACGGTTCATTTTTTAAGTTATCTTGTCCTCAAGCGACTCTTAACGATCGAATGTCTCTCTAAATTGTGCGGTTTGACGTTAGCTCTCTCACGCATGGTAACACTTCACTAGCTTGTCATTTTTGCTAACACCATGCGCCATATTAGTCATTTGCATTTGCTCGCTGTGTGTCTTTGTCGTGTTATACTAATATGCTTGGCTGAGATTCCTGAATGCACCTTCTATTATTCCAGATGTGCAAGTGATTTGTCTCCATAAAGATGGAGGAACCCAGGCAGGACGGTGAAGCTGCCCAACCTCCAACCCCGTCTCAGCACAAAAGGCCAAGCCAAGCTCTGTATGTACCGAAACAACGGTCGCAGGCCTCCAAAGACGGCGCTCAATCCCGCGGAGAAGTGAAACCCAGAGCTCAACCAAAATACACAGACAAAGCACGGAAGAATGCCAGGAACAAGAAGAGAGCGGAGCAGAAGGCGAAGGAAGAGGCACAAACACAGAGTAGCACAGCTAGTCCTGATGTGGTCGAAGAGCAGCTTCCAGCAGAGAACAGCGGCCCCTCAGACACCACCAGGGCAGAAGGGACCTCACAGCTGGAGGCTGCATCCTGCGAGGAGGAGAATGCAGATGAGGAGAGTTGGGACACCATGTTTAATGACGATGGAGACTGTCTCAGTCAGCAGCTGATGGAAGAGGTGAGAGAAGGTTTTCTTCTTCTGTCACTTGAGAGGCCATTCATTCTCTCTGATCTGCGATGTATTTTTGTTAAGTTAAGGTGGACACCTGAAGTAATGCTTCAGATGCCATCATAGTTTTCACAACAGTTCATGACAGACCTGCTTTAAGTGGAGATAATTACAATTGGTTACAACTGGTATTGGTGATGATTTTATGAGGGTATTAACAAGTCCATTGTTACGTTTTATCAGTCTGATTCTTTGTATTTCCATTTTTTCTTACGTTTGATAATATTAGTCATCACAATATCAGGCTTTTAGCTAGGAGGGCGTCTGCAAAACATGAAAAAATGGCACAGCTACGGTGGTCAATCGGACGTCCATTTTTTCATGTTTTGCAGACGCCCTCTTAGCTAAAAGTCAGATCAATATATTGATCGTGTGTTCAGTTTGACCCAAGGTTTCCCCACGAACCGGCTGCCCTTAAGATGTGAAAAACAATTGTAAAGCCAGTGAGAAACCACTAGCATACTGGGAGATGGCTCTGCTTGGTAGACCTCCAGGTGTCACCGGCCGTATTTCTTATCCGACTTTAAAAAAAGAGACAGTAAGGAATTTGAGTGTGTGCACTCGCAGGTGGCGATGGGTTTCGTGTCTTCCTGAAAGTGCCATCCTCTCGTTTGATTTTCACCTGATCAGGAGTTTCCATATATTTTATGTAAATATCTGGTATCAAAAGAGATGCCAGCTGTTTTGAAGTAGCCTGTTGTTCCTGACATCCTTACCCTCTGTCTGCATCTGTCATAGCTCCTCCTCCTCTTTCTGGTACCTGTGTATTGTAGAGAGACTCTTCAGGGGAGTGTGGAGGTGGCGGTTCAGGGTTAAGAAGTTCTGGCGGTCAGAACACAATAACTGGAGATGGAGGTCCTGTTCAAACCTTTTACTGGAGTTGTATTGCGGCACTAGTGACAGTAATCATTAGAAGGATGTGGGTGTGGATGCAGGTCGGTGTGTGGTTATATACATACATACACAATATGTGCAATAGAATGTACCTTAACATCAGCGCAAACCACCCGCCCCGCTCTCAGCGCTGAAACGGCAAATGATGCAAACGCGCAGCGAACATTTGTAGGAATATCAGAAACGAAACTTTCATTCGTGAAGGACGCACATTGACATACGGAGCCCTGGAAGTGACATCCATTTTTTTTTTTGCCCAAGATAACAGTTATCTTGAGATCATTTTTATCTCGTGATAATGCGTATCTCGCGATAACAGTTATCTCGAGATAATCGAGATGCGTAGCACAGCATTTTGTATACGTCCTCCTGGAACCACTACGTCTCCCATGGCTTTGTAACTGTTCATCAACGTTGTCAGTCACTGTCTGCAAGTCTGTGCGCTTTTAACACCCTGATCAAGTGCCTTCTACTCAAAATAATACCATATGTCACATGCATGACTTTATTTATTTCTTTATCCCGAGATAAAAATATCTTAAGATAACTTATCTCGGGAGAAGAAAAAAAAAAGTCATGCATGTCACATTCAAAAAAATAAGCGCATGCATGTCACTTCCAGGGCTCCGTACCTGACGCATCCACACTGCCCAACAAACTTTCAGCAAGAGAACGAGTTCAGCAATCGCAACGTCAACCTCCCAACCGAAACTCGTGAAGAAACAGCACTCACCCACACACTGAACAACAAAGTGAAAAGTCACAAAGGAACCTGTCTAACACTGTGTCTTTAGTGTTACTTGTCCGACCAATGCCTCCTGAATCAGGAGAAGAGCCGACTGCAGAAGTTGACCTCAACAGTCTAAATGATTTGCTCTGCTTTCTTCAGTTGTCTCTGACAAGCGGTCAAGGAAAGACGTCTATCCAGGAGGCCAGATTTGACTACTACAACATGCACAAGTTTGATGGTGAGGAGGAGGAAGAGGAGGAGGTCGACTTAAGAGCAGACGAGCTCTCCCATATTGTGGAGATCTATGACTTCCCTCCAGAGTTCAGGATAGAGGACCTGCTCAAGTGCTTTCACAACTATCTGTGAGTACATCATCGGGCTGGAACTTCATGGAGTTTCATGCTCAAGTCTTACATTTGTTGCTGTTAATCTGTAGACGCAGTGGTTTTGACATCAAGTGGGTGGATGACACACATGCGCTGGGTCTGTTCTCCAGTGCTCAAGATGGTGAGACAACTATGTTGACACTAGCATTTGTGTATTTGCTTTTGTGAGTCTGTTCACTTTCTCTTTCATATTTCACATTGTGATTGTGGTCAGATGGCATTGCTGCTGTGAGCTGCAAACACAGGCCACATAAAATGGTTTGAGCTCATCATTACTCTTAAGAAAAGATAAACACCAAAAATGTCTTTCATGTTCAGCTCGCGAAGCTCTGAGATCCAAGCACTCGATGATGAAGCTGCGGCCGCTCTCCAAGTCTTCCTCAGCAACCAAGGCCAAAGCTCGAGGCTGTTCAGGTAAGTACATAACGGTAGCAAAAAAAATAAATAAATAAATAAATAAATAAAAAAAAAATATATATAGGGTCTTGAATTCAACTGACAACTGTCTGTTTCATACTCAGACTACCTCCTGCCGTACAAAGAGAGGCCAAAGACCAGCGCAGCTCTGGCCCGCAGACTTGTGACCAGTGCCCTGGGTGTGAAGACCACTGTGACCAAGGAGCAGAGGGAAGAAGAGAAGAGGAAACTTCAGGAAGCAAGAGGTAGTTTGGATTGTTGCTGCAGTTGTTCCTGTTTTCATCGTTGTTCTTACCGACTTGGAGGACAAGTTGGTATTATTTGGCGTCTCGGTGGGAGTGTTATTTTATTTATTTTAGGTCTTGCAAACATGGCTTGCAGGCAGTCAAGAAACCATCACACACCTGTTATAAACACCTGGAATCTGGGCTCATCAAATGATACCAAAAAAATAAAAATAAAATAGGGAAATAAGTAAAAGTGATCTATGTATCATCTCTGTTTGCATATATATTTTAGATATATTATAACGTTAAAAAACGTTTTTTCTTTTTAAAATAATTTTTCTAGTAACTGTCTGATATTGAAAACGAATCTTGGAAAAACGCCATGCAAACTACTGCCATGCAATTGAAATAAACCCAGATATTGTAGTAGTTGGCAGGAGCCACCGAGTGGCACTTTAAATAGTTAAATAAAATAAAATCTTTTTTTGACATTCACTCTTTCACTGTTCCCCTCTGTATTTATTCTGTGTTTAAAAAGCTGCTGCAGAAACGATGAATTGTGTCGTGCTTGTAGCTGCATTACCCCGTTCTCGCCACGGCGGGGAGCCACTCTCTAAAAAGTCCAACTGCGTCCAGGCTGCAGCCCTCACAGACGAACATAAGGGCAAACGCAGGGAGAACCACAAATGAGCATCCACCGCAAAGATATGGTGTTTCCTAGTCGGCTGTTGGCCTCTGTTCTATTTGTGTCAGGAGGCCTCTGATCAGCCGGCTCCGAGTGCCACGTCCAAGTCTTTTGACTCAACAGTTGCAGCGTGTTTGTAGCGACAAATCATGTCTGTTTGTCATGTCGTGTTCGCTTTGGTGACTGATGCGTCTCCTCGTCTGGCTGTGACTCATCCTGCAGAGCAGAAGCGTCTGGCAGCCAAGCAGCGCGAGGACGCTTGGGAAGGGAAGTGACACGAGGACCGGACCTGCTCCGTGGGCCCCACCCAGTAACTCACCTCAGCCCTCTTGTGTTCGTGAATGTGATGCTCGACTCCATGTTGGACTCCCAAAGTTGGACAGACGGTCGTAATGTTATGGCAGAGCTTGCAGTTTTTTAGGTTGTTTTACACCTGAGGCTCGTATTTTTTAAAGATATGATGAACATCTACTGATGCTCTACTCCATGTTTTTACTCGCCTCCTCTTTTTGTAAACCTGTGATTCACCTCAGAATTTGTCCTTGTTGAAGTATTAAAAGTTCTCCAAACATGACACACGACTCTGGTTTTACCCCTGTTTATGCTTCCTCAGCACCAAAACCAATCACAGGTCAGGTGAAAACAATGTATTATGTGTATTTGAAAATAGAAATATCTGTAGAACAGACCTTCATATTTCAACTAAACGTCCAGGGCTTGTTGGAAAATGGAATGGAAATGGAAAAGGTTAGAAAATATTTGGTCTTGGTGGTGATTTGTTTTTATATTTCCAAATGTTCTGAGTTTCAATTGGCCACAACACTTTACCTGGCGGGCTCTGGTTAAAACAGGACATTTTTATTTTCTAAAACACTGACACATCATCTTGCATGTGACCATGGTGTCAAACTGTGGATTTTTCCAACGTTTTGAAGGTCTTCCTCCTTCACTCCTTGCTTCAGCACGTCTCTCAAGCGTCTCTCATTGGACCTTCACAGCGCTACTGCCATCTGTTGTCCATTTAAGATCACTGCGCTCAGAATATTTACCATGCAATATATAGGGAGCCTAAGTCTCCAATGCCTTCGATCCATGGCACCTAAGATCGGAAATAAATGAATGGAAGTCTATGGGGAGATTATACATACTGCACCTCAGTTTAAATGGTAAATAATGACGTGCGTTTCGACCATGTTTGTCACGTAATTTATGATTTCTTTATTTATTCATTTGAAAACACATACTTATTTGGACCACAAATCAAATGTTGCATGTGGGACGACACAGCAGAATCCGTCCATAAACCTCCTCTTTGGCCTTCCTCTCCACCTTCTGCCTGGCAGTTCCAACCTCAACATCTTCCTACCAATGTACTGGCTCTTTCTCCTCTGTACATGTTCAAACCATCTCCATCTAGCCTCTCTGACTTTGTCTCCTAAACACCTGGCCACATGTGCTGTCCCTCTGATCTACTGCTTCCTGATCCATCCTGCTCATTCCCAGAGAGAAGCTCAGCATCTTCATCTCTGCTACCTCCAGCTCTGCCTCCTGTCTTTCCCTCAGTGCCACTGTTTCCAAACCATACAACATTGCTGGCCTCACCACCCTTTTGGACACTTTCCCTTTCATCCTTGCCGACACCCTTTTGTCACACATCACACCTGACACTTTTCTCCAATGATTCCATCCTGCCTGCACCCGCTTCTTCGCCTCTTTCTCACACTCTCCATCGCCCTGGACAGTACAGCTGCAGCCCGTGTGAGAGCAAGGGACAGAAACCTGTGGTGCAGCAGGACGACCTCCCTGGGAGCTGCTACCGTCCGCAGTGGCCCGTGTCCCTGCCGCGCACCGTCGTCGTGTGTGATCCGAACTGACCTGTAATCTCACGCCTCCTCGTGGTTTGACGCGGAGGTGAGGCACCACAGAGCAGCCTGCTGGGTGCCAAACACACAATTATTAGTTGAACAACAGGAGCCACCCGCGAGCCAGTGGCGTGGGGACACCCCTCTGTTGTGCTTGTGTTTCTCATATGTGTGTGTTCAATAACTCAACTCTTTGCTGCGAACAAATACTGTTTCTGTAAAAACAACAACGCCTCAGTACTCATTCATTCTGATGTTTATTTGTCTGCTACCGTGCAGTGCTGCTGCCGCGACCTGAATCCCAGCAAACAAAAAGAAGCATTTGTGGTGGTGAAATGAACAGCACAAAAGACACGTCTCACAATGTGACATCACAATTCTGCATAAATTAGAGGACTAAGGCACCTGACTCCGCAGAGGTAATATAAAACTGTACATGACAAAACATTGCAATACATTACACTATTTATTCATGAGAGTGAAAGTAGCACCGTGGAAATGAAATTCTCACTTGGAAAAAAAAAAAAACACAGTCGTTGGTGTAAATGCTGAAATGCGATCTCATTGCTGATGAATAGCGTGAAACTACTCGAGTACTTTAACTGGTAACTGAGTACAGAAACTCTCCCGTTGACTCCTCGACTGGAACACTCTCTGGTCTTGGCACTAAAGTCCCCACCGAACAGTTCTGATCCTCTACGTTCACTGTTCTCACATCAAGCTTCTGTGAAGTTTCAAACAGCGGATCTGTTCTCCGATGATCCCCAGCTCACAGGAAGTTGTTGGATATCTGCCGTTGGTGGTCAAACAGGTCCTCCGCTTCGGCGCTGTAGGCATCGCCTGCGAACAGACGACCATGAGCCGAAAGGGAGATGGAGAGGGAGAGAACGTGACCTTTACCCGCGTGACATCCGAACATGTAGACCCGGGCGCCGTCGTACTTGCATCGACACCGCATCACGTTGTTCTGGAAGTCGGACTCTGCCATGTCTAAGGAGGGGTTGACCTCCACCTGCAGACACGTCGGTATGATGTCAGTCAGGAAGGTTTGCTCTTCACGCTGCAGTGTCTGTACTAGAATTCTGAAAGGTTGGTTTGAGCGCAGAAACGCTTCACAAGAGTTCAGCTGCTGTCATGGGGGAAAGTCAGGCTTCTCCAGTTTCTTCTGCAGTGGGCGGAGAGTCTGAGGTATAAGACGGCGCCTCCAAGTGGATAAACCAATAATGAGGGCTTAACACATATTCATAGAACTGAAGTTACATTCAGGTAACTATTAATTTCTACTTTCTGTAGGCTTAATATGTATCTCAAGTTACTATTTAAATTCAAAACATGTGAGCAGGAACATGATACCTGGATCCATCTTCATCAGATCACACTTGGAAAACCTCATGTGACAGAGAAGAACCAGTAAATGTCATTTGCTAAAATGTAAATGTAAATGTAAAAAAAAAAAAAAATATATATATATATATATATATATATATATATACATATATATATATATATATATATACATATATATATATATATATATATATATATATATATATATATATATATATATATATTATTATTATTATTTTTTTTTTAATTAATTAATTTTTTTTTTCCAGAGTGTGTGTGTGTATATATATATATATATATATATATATATATATATATATATATATATATATATATATATATATATATATATATATATACACACTCTGGATTGACAACATCAAATGTAGTAAGTGGCAGGCGCTGTAAAGCGGCTGAGGACAACACCAAGCCTCATCACATAAAACGTGAAGCGCATGCTAACTTTATGTTGACTCGCTAACTGCGGCAGCGCCTCCCAGCTCCCCAGGAGCAATTAGGGGCTTAGCAGCGGCGCGATTAGCAGGAATCTGAGCATCTACTTTTAGAGGAATGTCAGTATATTTCAGACAGAAATGCTTTAACGGTGTGGCTTCAAGTCAGTTCATGTGGACGGCGCTGCAGCCTCCGAGCCGAGAGTGGCGTTGAGTTTCATCTGAGCCAAAAGGATTTGGGCATGAATCGTTGAGAATCATGTGGAGAGAAAAGTAAGGTGCACCCTGGAGGAGTCAGGGAGGAGGTGGGTTGTGAGATGCTAACAAGCTAAAGAAGAACATCACATCACACCTCTGGTTGTTGTGATGCGATCACCAGCGTTTGTCTGCGTCAGCAAAACTGCAAAAGGAAGCGATCACAACATTTTGGTGCATGTCAGCTTTTGCTGACCAGAACGTTTAATCCTATCCTGGTTTCAACAGTGAGGCAACATTCAGGGTTTCAAAACCCAGTCCACATGTCTCGGGTCAGGTTAGGATTATCACATTAACCTACTGACCACTTCTTTTCCCCCAATAATCAGAAGGGGAAATGGCAGCGTTCTACTTTCAAAACAAGACGTGCTTGGTCAATAAATCACTGAGGCCACACCCCCATGACTGCGCTTGTGCCGGGATGGAAACACCCTCCCCTGCGGCCCGTGGTAGGTACCAAATCTGTCTGCTTACAGAATGTGTCCTACCTGGCGGGGGGTGATGATGTCACATATGGCAGAATCGGTCCCACCACTTCCGGGTTTGCTGAACCGTGCTTCGTGATTGGTTGACATGTATATCGCACCAAAAGCTCCTTAGCTGACAGTTATACATACCTAAAGATAATTTTATTCTTGTGCCACAAAACAACACTCCTTACAAGTCAACCAATCACAACATGTGGTTTGCCAAACCAGGAAGTGGTAGGTAATTGGATGAAGGTTCATACCAAATATGATACCAATCGCGGAGAAGAACATACTTGGCAACCTGACAAACATTGTATTTTGCGGATATAAATGTTACGCATGTGGTACAAAGTGCCATCAAATCCTTCATTTAAACATTCCTCATTAAAACATTCAAGAAAAAAAAGTCATATCTGCTGACCTCATCATCCTGCGGCAGGTAAGACACATCAGTACATTTGGTACCGACACCATATCTGAGTCTTTTGAAGGATTTGCCTGTGTAGTGAGAGCTGAAACACAGGCACCAACTCTTCTTCATGCTGTGAGCGCGTTTCGCAAATGAGTTCCTGAGTGCTACTGCCACCTACAGTTCAAATCATTTCAGTTAAAAAATTAAACGTATTTAAGCACTGAAAAAAGCACTTTACAATAAATGCAGGACGATATCATGATATGAAAACTGAGTGGGATATTGTGCGATTCTTTTGCAGTGCTTCTTACTTTTATAAAATGAAAACACACCAGTTCTGGTTCTACTTCAGTCATGTTTGAAGGCGGGCGTAGAGAGCAACAACGAAGATGTAAGGAGTGGTGGAAGGTGTGGAGTCGCGCTGTACACGTAGTTTCCGGCATCTCGTGCTGAGTCGCCTGAGGCGAGAAGCTCACCACCCGAGACAAAGTCCAGCTCTCCAGCCGGGATCAAGTCTGCAGCCAAAACCCGACTGACTTCTGAGCGGAAAGAGCTTTGTCTCGAGACAGAAGCTGCAGTGTGAAAGCGCCGCAAGAGAGGATGTGTTGTGGGTGCACACGGACACATACGTGCCACCTGCCAGAATAAGAGTAACCCTGACGCCCTGGAGGATGTAATTGGGAGTCCGGCTCTCCTCAAGCAGACTGCTGTTTTCAGTTAAAGACCAGCTTAAAAACTTACATCATAGAAGCAACAAGAAAAAAACTACCACCTCCTCCAAAGCTAAATATCCAAATTGGCAGAGCAGAGACTGTCTTCACTGACAGTTTCGGAAACTAGTGGATTTCCAGCAGCCGCCTGAGAAGCCTCGAGATTATTCTTCCAGCCTTTCCTATATGATAAATAGTATGGAGGTGCCCATGACATCACTTTCCCCTGTTATCACTCCGTAGGGAAAAAGGCATCCAGAGGTGCAGATGACAGTTTTGGGTTGGCAGGCTATCATTAGCCTGCAGCCAGGCTGGGTTGCCATGGCTAGATGTTTTCCACCCTGTCTGCCGTCGACAAGAAAAGCACCTAAATGAACTTTCCTGATGTACACATCAAACACCTCACCGCACGTTCTATAAAGTGACACCATTATATTTTTATAAACATTATAAAGCCGCTTTAATCTTTTAAGGCCGGTGACGGACACGGCGTGTGCACGAGTGGGACTCTCATTCATAAGAATTCTGGCTCGCTCTCTTGTTACAGGCGAGCTAATGATGCTGCTTTAGCGCGGCACGGTGACACTCGCGCCGCTCGCTTCAAAGCGACTGTAATAATGTGGCTGAAAAAGCGCACGTGCGGTTCCACGTACAATAAAGCTCCTTGTCCCGTAAAAGACTGAGGCTGTGTGGCGGATTTGCAGAGCAATCAGGAGTCATCAAGCTTGAGGTGGACGTGACTCATGGGTTTAAATGTGCGCTCCTAAAAAAAGTCTGCCGCCCCGGCAGTAAAGAAGAAACACCCTGCTGCAGGAGACATGAGTGTGCATCCAAATCTTGCGCGGATTTATGAGCCACTCGACCACAAAGAGCAGCTGGGTCGTGTTATCCTGGCTACAGCTGATCCCCATGTTCGCTCAACGTACAGGCTTCTGATATATGAAGCCTCCGATGGTAGTCACAAAGTGCTGACCGACAGTTTCTTCTGTGACAGGGCAGAGTAATAGCACGTTCCTTCGCAAGCCAGACTTGATTCACTTTCCTTAAATACGCACACACCCATAAACGACCTTCACACCTGAGTGCAAGACGGCCGCGCCAAGAGCTATTTAGCTAAAATTACAGTTGTTTTTATCGCAGCGTTTATCTGAATTAGATGTCATAACTCGAGCGATTTTGTTGAACTGCTTCTGCTGTTTTCTTGGGGTAAGGGAAGCTCAAAAGTCCTGACCTGGAAGATGTATTCGCCAGGCCGCACATCCGTGACGTCGATCCACTGGCAGTCGATGTCGTGGCGGTAAGTGTCCCAGCAGCCCACAGAAATACCCTGCTGGCCCATGTTGTAACAGGCATATCGCTTGTGGAGACCTGGAGGTTGAATGAAAGCAGAGCAATTGCAGTAAAAATAGTTTTTTTTCATTCACCAAAACAACCACATCTCACTTTCAGGTGCCCTGGTTATAAAGCAGGCATACAGTATATCACTAGGTCAGGTCTCTAGAAGGACCACAGAAGTGCATAACTCCAGTGAGTACTTGTGAGTACTAATGCTTGAGTTTCAAGGTGGACTAGTGTGCGACAGTTTTCAAAAAGGAAGACCAGATTCTCAGCGCTATCACACAAGCCACGCCCCCACTGTCCTTCCACGTACAGAGCACATACTCAAGTCAACCGAAGTGGAACCAGGAAGCAGTGAAAGCTTGGCTTCAGTGTCTAGTTGATGGCAAAGTCGTCAGAAAGCATGAGGTGTGTGTGGACCCCTGCACTGAACCACTTACTTGGCAAAAGACTATGTTGAATAGAACCATCTGATCAATTGACATGAGGCTCAAGCAAGATCAAGCAAGAGTCTACTGTGAGTCTTCACTAAAGTTGTCTGTGCTAGACAATTACGGGGCAGATCTCCTGGAGTTCCTGGAAAGCAGGTCATAGGTGACAGGCTTTAGACCATCAGTGAAGGAGGAAAATGGTCAGAGGCCCACTTAATGTTACAGAGAACTGATAGTAGAAGAGTCTGTCTGACTGACGACAGCATAATCGCTGTGACCTCTGACAGTAGAGGGCGCTGGTGAGAAGGATGGTGAGGAGTTGCGGTCCTCAGCAGTGAGCTCAGAGAGGCAACAACATAAAAATGAAGTTTGCGATGAGTCAGACATAAGGCGAGGCCCTCTAGTGGTCCACCATACTGAACACGCTATCATTACCTTCAGGGCAGTAGGTGTCCTCCAGACAAAAGCTGGCTTTGTGACCTTCAGCCACTTTGGTGCCGTTAAGGGTCAGCAGGTCGTAGTGGGTGAACACCTCGATGCTGTGGTAGTGCCTAGAAAACGCAATAAACAAGATGAACACGTAAACACTTTTCACTCTCAAGTTCGCCCCACGAGCATTTTTCTTGTCATGAAGCTGCACTATGTCCAGTACCAGAAGGTCTCTGTGCTGCCTGTAGACGTCAGTATGCAATGAAAGGATTCCAAGGAAGGAAACCTACTAACCAGCGTGTGGGTCATGAGCTGGCCAATGGCCCACTACGAGGGTGGAATTGAACCAGATGAAATAAAGATGAAACCTTGCTGATCTGGGCCACACAGGCTTGTCAGCTGGACTCGTTCCCATTACGTGCCGTGGTTGGTTTTTATTGGCCGTGGAAAGCGACCTAGCTGGTCTGTGGCTCACCAGCAACCCTTGGATGCCCATGACCCTGACTGTTTACCATCCATTCTTCAGAAGAGTGGGCGGAATTGCAACAAGTCACTCTGCCATTCAGTCTATAGACGTACACAATTACATACACAAATGTGTACTCATCTCCAGTGACTAGTTACCAAAGACAGTCTCCCACAGCAGAAGCTTCTGGCACTGAGGAACAAAGCATATGTTTGCTGGTTGTAGAGGTAGTGATTTTGGCTGCAAGAAAAGACTGAGCTGTGCCCTTTTTCTCATTTTAGGATGTAAACCCACAACCACTGAGATAAGAAGTTACAAGCAGCTAACCAATGAGGTCCGTGTTTATTGTAAACATTGCCCTCTTTGGGTGAAGGCAGGCTCGTGTTTACTGCATCAAATAACAGGCTTATGCAAGTTACGAGCCCAGAGGACGAAAATATTCCACTGTAACCATTTGTGAAACTGAATTTTCGAGTCATCGTTTGTGGTAGATTTGGGGTGAGACTTGGTTCGTTTGACAGGAAAAAGACTTCATGGTGGTGCTGAGATATGTACATGTGGCGATCTGACCTGTGACACTGGTGCCAGGTCCAGCTCTCTCTGCTGGCCCGGGGTCTGAAATCCGCCCGACCGAGGTTCATGATGCGGGAGGAGAAGCGAAGCAGGCGGCGGTGTCCGTACGGCCAATTCATCCTGGCTGCTGAGGAGGACAGACAGTTCTCTTCGTTGGCGCAGGTCAGCAGATGGAGCGGCCGGTCCTCCAGGTAGGCTGTCTCCTGGACAAGCTGGGCATCCAGGACCAGGTCAGGAGCAGCTGTCGGAATACAGAAGTCTAGTTTAGTAAGGTTCGACAGCACCCAAACTGGAGACCCTCTTACTCTCTTCTTAGTCTTATATTATACATTAATAATGTGCGTATATTCAGTTATTTTGGAAGTGATATAAACAATCTTCCTCACAGGCAAAACAAAGACCATGCTTGTATATTTATTCACTTTGTCATTTCTTTATGACTAAACCTTCATACTAAAATGTCTTTAATTTCTATGTCTCAGCTTATGATTTTTCTCCTGAAGTGCTCTGGCGTATTGGACTTTACTTCCCTCGCTCTACCTTGTCTTGGCTTCAGCCTCCAGATACTGGCTCCGGACATGGGAAGGCCAAAAACAACACTTTCCCCTATTTGTTCAACTACACACGTGTGTAAGTATGTGTGAGTGTGTAAGTCCAGCCTTCCCCCACGCGTAAATTGGACATTTTTTTTGCCTCACTCTCCACACAGGTGACTCCAGCAGCTCGGCCGTCTCCTCCTCTGGGACAGTAGACGTGTGTGTTCCTGCGACACTGCTGGATGGACATCTCAGTGCCGATACAGTGGGTTCCACTGAGAACCACATCCCTGGCATCGCTTGAGCCGGGCCAGTACCAAGTCTCCTGCAGGGAACACACGCCACAACAGTTAAAGCCCTGCAGCCAGAAACTCCCACACATGCAAAGCTAGTGTTTCTCATAGAATCACTATGCATTTTCCACTCTTCACGATTTATAAAACTACCAGTTAAACGTTCCCAGCAGTCCCTTTAAATGACCTGCCCTTTCCATGCACAGTTCTATTTCCATCTTGTTTGCGCTGAGAATTTCTGCCGATCTCTCCTCGCCTCACGTTCCCTCTTTTTATTTTCAGTGCACTGGAAGTGGACGTTTGCGAAGCCTGTAATTACCTCAGGCCTCAGTAATAACACAGCGCGGGCTCAGCAACAACAGGCCGGACAGAGAGAGAAAGTACGTCGGAAAAAAAGACCATAAAAGCGGAGGACGAAACTTGTGTAACACTTTGTTCAGTCATTCACCTGGTGAGCAGTGGAGGCGAATCCTAACCCCAGCTGGCGACAGACAACCATGGCTTCATTGATTCCCCAGTTCTCACTGCAGACGGACCCCCAGCGCTTCTCTCCGCCCACCTCCATCAGGACCTCAACTCGGCCCTCGGAAGACCCACGGCCTCCAGCTAGACGCACCTGAAAGTGTCAGAAGGAACAACTTAAAACAGGCGTTCTCGATCGCACTCCTTCTGTCGCTTCCTTACCGTAGCTCGCAGGCCGACGTTGGGAGTGTTGCAGCGGACTGCCACATCCTGGTTGTGTTTACACGTGTACAGTGGCACTGGTCTGTACTGACACTCCGTGATGGACTTCTCTCTGCCTGTGCACTGGACACTGTTCATGTGGATCGGACCGGTGCCTACAGATGGAGAACGATCTCAGCTGACTGAGCTGCTCACATGCAAACACTCAGGGTTCAAAAGAGTCCATTGAACCTCACGACTTCGTGGCCACGCTTGTCCACAGTGTGAAATTAAAAGCTCAGAGAAGATCCTGACCTCTGATGTGGCTCTGAACTGGAGCCTAGTGAATGATCTCTCTTAAAGGACAGCACAGCCAGAGCTATACAGCGCTCTGGGGTCCGACACTATTAAGACACCAAAATGTCCAAATGAAGGAAACACGTTTGCTGTATATTTGGTGCCTGTGTGTGGCCGGTGCCAGAGCCCAATAAAGCCCTATAATTTGGCTGTAAATACTCAATGATGTCACAAGTCTGGATTTAGGTCACTTTGGCGCAACTTTGCCACCCACGACTCTTGAAAGGTACATTTTACTCTTCAAACTTTTCAGTCCAGAACAACTTTTTATAGGCTTTTTGTAGCATTGCCATCAAATGTTCCTTCAGCAGGACACACACAAAAGACCACGACATGAAACAGATTTGAGTCGCTTGTTACAGAGCTTCAGCCTTCATGTGAATTCATATGAAGCAATATCTTTATGTTCACACCATCTTATCTAAATACACTGGATTACATTCATAAGCTGTGCCTTTATCATTCATTCATTCACTCACACCTAAAGACAATTTATGGGTCTCAATCAACCTCTGTATGTTTTGGACTGTGGGAGGAAACTGGAGTGCCCAGATTAAACCCATGCAAGCACGACGTAATTTGGCCCAGGCGAAGCTGAATTTGTTGACCACAATACTTTCCTAGAACAAGGAGACACTTGGAGACATGCTTTTTGCGAGGAGGGCGTCTGGGTGTCTGCAAAACATGATGCCTGATGCCGCCATATACCGGCATAATCTGGCGGCCAAGCTACGGTCGAGAATAGGGCGTCCATTTTTCCATGTTTTGCAGACGCCCTCCTAGCTAAAAGTCTGCTCGGCGATAAGGTTAGGAGTTCAGTCACCCAGTGGAGACAAGAACCGCTGCCACATATCATCCAGAGAGGTTAGACCCAAGCAAGGCTTTTGGAATTTTCTCAGGTGAAACCATCATGACTGAAACAAATTGTTAAGGTGAGGAGGGCTGGTTCCTATCCCAGCAAGAGGTGCCCTTCTGGGGTCAGCAGTCCAACTGCTCACAACTACGGACAATTTAGAATCGTTGATCAATCTTTGGACAGCGAGAGGAAACCATAGTGCCAGCAGGAAACAAGCACTGGGTGAACACAAACTCCAGAAAGAAAAGACCCAACCCTCGAGCTGGAAATAGCAACACTGAGATTTTGTTTGAATTCAGGTTGACTTTAATATAATGTGTCTGGTCTGGTGGAGACATTGTCAGAGTCTAATGTCACGGGCTTTTAAATCAAAAAGATTACACACGTGTGAGTCCAGACAGCCATTACTGTCGTGTCAATGAGGTCACTCGTGTTCATTATATGAACTGACTGTAGCACCAGCTCTAACTGGTCTAAAATCTGAATCAGCCACAAGACTGCGTTTTGACATTTTGCCTGTGGCCTATATTATTTTAACATCCACCATTGCACCTACTTTAACAGCGCCCTAAATGTTACAGTCTGTTTCCATGAATGAATTGAAGGACATGGTCTGTGCTGAGATAATGGCAGGAAATGAATGAGATTACAGAGCACGGTCAGAAAAAAAATAATGGCACTAACTACTTGTGTGAATGTTGTGTTTACTTCCAAGCAAAAAGTGTTTTTGTTGGACACTTTCATGGCTACATTTCCCAGCCCACAACAAAAGCCCAGATAATCTTCTGGATGTTTGTTCCTGCTCACGCTTGAGTGCCTGACATCAAAGCTGTGTGAAATGTTCACATCCCATATGTTTGTTTTGACCACAGCGCGTGCCACTGTTTGGACCGCTGGGACATTGCAGCTCAGTTTACTCTGGTGTAATTGGTCATGGGTCGAAATCCTCAGTAAGCAGAGATGTAAACATTTTTTCTGGGTTTATTTGAGTACGGTGTCCATGAATCAAGATGAGTTTTTAAACAGGCATTTATCTTGGAACATGTTTAGTCTGAATAGACGAGGTTGATCACAGAGACTTTTTGAATAGGCAGGTGTCTTGTGTCTGTCGTGGTTCATGTGTCGTGTTGCTGTCGCCTCTCACCTTGTCCCAGCTGAGCCCTGGTAAGTGCCTCCTTGGCCGTCCCGAAGCCCAGCTCCCTGCAGACCACGCTGGCAGCAGTGATGTCCCACAGGTGATCACACACGGTTCCCCACTTCCCCTCCTTCAGCACCTCCACACGACCCTCGCCCAGACGGGGCCCGGCTTTGAGTCGCACGACAGGCTGCAAGAAACCCACATTCATTGCGAGATATTTAGACCCAAATTTAACCAACTGGAGACTCACCGGTACCGTGGGGGGGGCAGGTGCTCTGCCGTAGCGGGAGAACTGGGATCCAGGGACGCAGCGGACCACTGCATGCATGCCTCCATGGCATGGTGAGGCACTCCTGGGGATGGACAGCTGAGTCTTGCACTGGGACAAGGAGATCTCGTTGCCCTGGCAGTGCACCTTCTCCACCCAGTAGGCCTTTTTACTGGTCAAGGCCCGCAGTCTTCGTGGAAGCAGACACATTTCAGTCCCATTATCTGCCATACTGATCATGTAATGATAAAATTGAATAAGAAAATAACTCATGTTGTTTTACCTTGATGACGGATCAGCCATCTTTGAGTCCCAAAGTTTCCTGAAAAGAGATTAGACATCGGGATATGTATGGAATGCATTTGTCCAGTATCAGTTCCCTTTGAATAAATGATCATTTAGTCATATTCTGTCCACGAAATCATGATACAAACTGTCAGTCCTTTCTCTTGTGTGATGAAAAACCTTTTCACAATTCTCTTTCCTAAAACGTTGTTTTTCTTTGCCTTATTGAAGATTTCACTAATACTTTGACCGTTTAAGAATTTGTTGATGGTCCCTAACTCATGCCTGGGTGTAGCATTAGCGCTGCCTGTGAGAGTGTGTCCGCGATCAGTGAACCCTAATGGGGACGCAGAAGAGGACGCCGCCACCAATACCAGAGCGGATGTCCGTCCAATATCCAACTATTTTCTCCACGGTGTTTCACCGAGGCACCAGCGCAGCAGGAGACCTGCATGTGTTGATGTGAACCAAGGCAGCAACCGCGTCAAAGAACCTATGAGGACCACTCCATGTAATAAAATAAAACTCAGAGGCGACTAGTGTCATTATCAAAGGTTTCCTGTATTAAAAATAGCTTTAAAACTTCGCTCGTGAACCACAGTCCACCACACTCTCCACGGCTGTCACACGCGGGTGTCGGCTGTCAAACACCGCAGAGGTACGATAAGTTATTGTCCATCCCTTATTTCACAAAAACAGCAGTAAACTCTCACTCCGCTGGGAAAATCACAGCTTTCTTCAGCTCTAATGCTGCCTGCAATAAGCGCACAGGAGAATCCTGGCAGTGCAGACACATGAGGAGAGAATAAAGGTCGACTGAGTGAAGGCAGAATAAGGGACCTGCTCGACACTGTGATCGCACACAACAGGAATTTTAAACAACATGATGAAAATGTTGAATTCAATAAGAAGACTGGCTCACAAAAGCAGTCTGGAAAGTGTCTGTAAGACAGAAAGGAGTGTTACCATGCTGACAAAATGTGACTTGACTGAGTCACATGATGATGAATGACCAGACTCGGTGTGAAACTTAAGCCATTTTCCCTCGCTGTAGCGATGACATTTTATCACAAGAGGCGCAGCTTGTGATTTACCTGCGGAACTGTTTGGAGCAGATCCTCAGTATGGTCACGAAGGGTTGCTAAGCTGGTGAGATGGTAAAAGAGCGGTAGTTCGCAAGGAGGATGATGTTGAGCAGAAGGAGGAGGTGGTGACTTTGGCCCATATAATTGCCAGCTCTGCTCGACTATGTCTGCAGTGTGGTTAGGCAGTAGCATGTTAACTCACACACAGCAGACAAGCAAATATGCACGTGCGCATCCACTTTCCCTGCCCTGCCTGGGCTTAAACAAAGCCCTTTAAACCTCTTGTCTTAATTAATGAGCGCGTGCTGGGTAGCAGGGTGATGTCAGAAGAAAACCTCTGTTAACTGGCCAGCGTTTATAAGCAGTCGCACGACTTCAGACAGACAGGGAACCGCTGCCTCCCAGGCGCTGCAGGATGCAAGACAGCTATCCTTTCACCGAAAATCGCTTGACACAGCAGACAGGTTCTGACCCGATTAGTAAATCCTCTCAACCAGCTTCTTTTGTCGTATGCCAGGTTTTTTTTTTTTTTTTGGACCACGCAATAGCATAAGCCACAGTGGAGAGAGGAGTTGACTTTCTGGAGATAACCTGTCATTATCCTGCATGACTGCAAAGCTGCCTGGCTGGAACACTTGGCTCACTCAGGTTGCCACACCGACTCGGCGCAGACAGAAAGATCCTTCTCCTGCAACTTAAGGGGTCGTAATGATGCACTTTCCATCAAATGTGGGCTTTAACATAATTGCCTCCAAGACAGGAGTCTGTTGAAACAGCAGCCATGGGAGGTGAGACGCAGATGAAGAGTGAGCTATGCGAAACTGAATCAAAAGTAACATGAAGAGTATTTTAACATCTGGTAAGAGGGAGAGACAAAGGCAGTGTCAGTAAAAACAACCACAGGGAGTGCTGACACAGCAGCGGGGGTGAAGCAGGTTCATGTGGGACAACTCAGCCAGAATTAGATGCTCAATAGAACACAAAGCCATATAAGAAGGGTTCTTTTGGACATAAAACCAGGCTCTACCAACTCCTTTGTCTTGTGTCTTGCTTATTAAAAAAGGTTCTGGGTGGTCTTGTATTGGACATGTAGCACATTACTGGAGAGAATCCATGAAAGAGTGATCAGACTGTTTATAAAACTCAAAGGCAAATTTGTAGAAGTGAAACTGCTTCAGAAAAGATACAATGTTGTAAAGATGAAAGTCACTGACTCCCTCCTGGTTTAGCAATGTGAAGCAAAGAGTTGTAAACAGAAGGGCCACATTTTTTTCCTTTGGGCCCAGCAGCTAATTTGATCAGAGCATATCTGCGACTGTTCCACTCTTTTAGGTCAAATTCCCGTATGTTTGGTACCAGAAGTTGTGACTCACTCCAGCGCACTGCTTTCCTGACATCCAATGTTATGCTGCTGACAGAGAGCAGACAGAATTGTTTTGTAGAACTCTTTCAGTGGTCACTAGATCAGTGATTCTTAACCATAGGGCCCTCTAGGGGCCTGTGGTTGGGCAGCCAGCGCCCCCTAGAGGGCCGCTAAATGTTTTTGTTGTTTTACACCTTTGGGCCGTGAGGGCGCTCAGTTTGAATACATTAGCCATGTATGGTGGCGGTAGTGTGTCACTGAATTGACTTGACAGCTGCATATCGGAGTTCTTGAAAGTTCTTGAAAAGAAAAAAAATGATAAAGAAAGCACCTGTTGAAGCAGTTTTGAAATGGTGGTACATTTATTTAGACTTTACTGATACCTTGTTTGGAGTTCAAATAAAATCAATTATTTTTATTTTATGATATTTAGACATGGTTTTATTATATTTAGAATTTTATGAATGTTTCAATTTTTTTTCCTTTGTTTCTTTAGTACATTTGACGAACATGACTTGCACCTGGTTCTTCTGCTGGTTGGACTTTTCGATGACAGATATCTTTGCAATGATCACATGGTTTCATGTCATTTCACAAGGTTTGCGTTTGTTTACGTGTAAGTAAATTAAATATGGTGAGTGACTACAAATGAAATCAAGAGTCTTGAATCAGTTCTATTACTTGAATGGGCCCCGGGCCCATTTGTTCTGGGAAAGGTGGATCCCGAGATCAAAAAGGTTAAGAGCCTCTGCACTAGATGACCCTGAGGTTTACAGGTGCCAAACTCAAGGCCTGGGGTGCCAATGCGGACACTTTATGAGGCCTGCCAGCTCTTACACACAGTACACATAGTTGAAAACAACATCAAATACGAGTTCACCAGAGCATGTCGCTATCAGGACCTATAAAGATGAGTGTTTGAGCTTTGCTCCTCTGGAAAAATATGGAAAAAAGGTAGAAGGAAATGAGATGACAGAAGAAGGTTTGTGTTGGGGAACTAACCAAGTGGGTCTCGGCATCTTTAGATTTATTAACAGGAATCAAGGACCAAAACACAAGCCACACAGAAAAATTAGTCCAAACACACCAACATTACCAGCGCTTCACTATTGGAGATGGCAGGGATGCAAAAATGTCCCGTCGGTTCATCTCCCACATAGACGTGTCGGGTTTACTCAGAAACAAGCAAACATTCTTCGGTTGGGTCAATGTGCGGCGCAGATTTTCGTAGAATTGAAATGTGGCATTTATTCTGGCATCAGAGTTGATCTGAGCTGTCTGTGTTGACGTTGAAATCCACATGGGATACAGGTTTCAAACACGTTTATATGACAGCACTCCCAAAGGTGATAAGACATAGTATCATCTGGCCAGTGGGAAGCGCTGCAACTATTCAGTGTAGAACACAAGGCAGCATTATTGGTGACACGGAGAGACCATCGGTGGTCAGTGCAGATGTCCTGGTAGCCAAGCTGTAAAAAGCCCTCTGCGGGCAGACAGATGGACACACATAGAGCCCAGTGTTTTTAAGGCGCACAAGTGTGTTGTGTTGTCTGCGTTTAAACTTGTGTGCACACGTGGAGTACGGTTTATGTAGGTGCTGTTGCTGTGAGGCTGGTGGGAGGGATGTACCCGTACGTGTGTGTTGAGGTCCTGATGGTATGTACTTAAGGGCTTTGAAGGTCTGCGGAGGTGCTTGGGGGGTATTTAGAGCTCAAGATAGACTTGAGAGTCGGATTCATCCTCATAAACCATCAGAACATGAGTAAATGACTCTGCTCCTGTGTCTCTTCGACAAATATAGCTGGAAATGCAAACCTGTCTACGGTAAGTACCAATGAAAAATGCATTGTTGGTTTAATGGATTAAATCCCACGAAGACGGTTATTTCCATGTGACTCACTGAGCTGCTGTCAGTGCGTGAAATCTCTTGTACTCCACTTGATCGCAAGGATCTTGGTAAGCAAGTTTGGCGGTGCTGATTTTTAGAACTTCCTTTTGGGTTTTGGTGAAGTAGATCATCCTGCAACAAACTGCACCAGCAAAGGAGAACCTGTATTTGGTGCTGATCAAGGACTACGGCTAGACCTGGGCAAAGTGCGGCCTGGGGGCCATATGCGGCCCGATGCCTGTGTTTTTGTGGCCCGTTTGACGTCAGACTAAAATTATAATAATCATTTTTTGTTCTTTCTCCTTTAGTCACCACCACCACTTCAGCAGTAAATATCACATGTTCATATCTTCTTTTCATTGGCCATTTTGTGTTTTTCCTGTTCCTCAAAATACATTGAAGGAATACTGAAAATACATTTTGAAATAAAATGCCTTTAAATCTTGAAAGACTGCTCCTTAGTTGATTTATATTCAAATTAAGTGCATATAAAATGAAATATTTCAAAAGGTTTCATGGCGTATTTACACTATTAAGATCCTTGCATTTCATTTCCATAGGTTCATTTTGTCCTTGTTACTAAAGTACATATTTGGGATTTTTTCCGTCACGTTTTGTAGTCATCGCTGTCTTTCTTTTGATGGTGGCCCCTCACAACCGTTACAGTTTCTAATGTGGCCCTTTAGGAAATGTAATCGCCCACCTCTGGTCTAGGCTGATGACAGCGCCGGCATATAGTAGAGTGAAGATTGGCCCCAAAAACATCTTCCCAATGGTGCTACAGTAAACTTGAATCTGTGCGTCCACGTGTGCTGATAGCAGCACAGGCATTTGCCACTACGGCTCACACCCTCAACCTGCTGGTCCCAACTCTTCTCCTCTAGCTCATGCCGCTTTAGGCTCCTCCCACTTTAGGTGATGCTTTGTGGACAGCACTTTTTTTAGCCAGTAATAGTAAACAGTTGATAGATTTTTAAAAATGTGGTTGTTGAGTCTTTCCAGTAGTTTTTTTTAATTATATGAAATTAAACGCGATGTAAGAGATCTTTCATGAGCAGACACACTCCATGAGTTCCTGTGACATTAATAACATGGGGGCCTAAAATATCAGGCCTGTACGGACATGTCAGGTCATTTGTGGTGGAACTAACAGCATCTGCGGCCAACCTCAACTACAGGGGGCACGGAACAAAAGTCTGGACACAAGCCTGCCTAATGCGCTGGCTACCAGGGCACCACACTTTCCCATCCTTTCTCAACCACACACACACACACACACACACTGTTTGATCTAGACTCAGTGACTTCCACAGAAATACCTGTAGGCATTTTGGTCGAATCCTTCGGCTGATGGGAAGCCTAACATGCCACAAGCGACACGGCTGCTGCGGAGGTCCCAACCTTGGCTGCACACGTGACGCCATCTCCCAGCATGCTTCACTTCCAGCACTCCCTCCGACACCAGGCCGCCATGATTGCTGGAGAGCACAGGCCTGAGACGGGCCTCCTCCAACTGGGTCCATTCAGACCCCTGTGCAACACAAAGGAGAGATCACAAATGACTGGCAAGCTTTTGGTAGAAGGTGTGACAGACGCTTCTCTAGCTGATACCATCTAACTCACGTGAGAGTGAAACATATCGTGAAGAGCAAAACCCAGATGAGGTGATAAGAGGCCCTGTTGTGTCTGTAATCATCTCCTTTACAATTGAAGCAGGAAGTCAATCACCAGAAAAGAGTGTTGTTTATGGTGCCATTAAGATTTCAGTCATTACAGGAATCACTAACCAAACAACGTCAAAAAAAACCCACAAAATAACCAAGCGTTCTTCCAAAGAATTGGGCCTGTTTGTTTCAATCGATGGTGCTATGGGACAGTTTTGGTTCTTCAGTGAAACATACTGTAACCACCGATCCAATGAGACGTTTGGGTACCCGAGTGATGGATCATAGAGTGAACAATACCCTGTGTGTGAATATGAAAGTGTGTCAAAGTGTGTTGGTTTTTACCTGACTTGAGTGAGTGTTTGTGTCATGGTCCATATCAGGGTAGACCAACTCAGGGTCAACGTGGTTCCCGCTGAGACTGGCAGGCTGAGGACGGCGATCCGGTGGGGGCTGGGAGCGTGGCTGTGACTGCCTGTTCTCTTGCGTCTCAGCCTCTCTTCTCGAGGTCTCCTGTCTCTGTCTGTTGCTCCCTCCAGTTGCCAGACTCGACGGAAGCTGGTGTCCTTGCGGCAGCCCGGAATTGGTTGGCTGGCTGGGTCTGGAGGTGACCCGATTCCGCCGCAAGATCTGGATCTCGTGACCGTTCTCCTGGGGTGAAAGTCTGCTCTGACGGGAGTTTGTGGGGTTGCGATGGAGAGCGATCTGATGGCCTCTTCCTAGAGAGGAGGAGATGTGGTTTGGGGGAGACTGAGGGCGTGGGTTTCTTTCTCTTGGCTGGCTTCTGGAGGGCGATGTGGAGTGAGGCTCCTCTGCTGGGGGAAACCCTGGCCTCCTCTGAGGGCTGCATACGACACCAAGGTCCTCTGCATGGGTGCAGTCGTTGATGCCCCAACCATTGGACTGACATTCTGCAATGGAAAGCTCTGTGCCCTTGCAGCGCACATTGTCAAGCCAGATCCGACCTGGACACAGAGATCACAACATGGCCTTAGATCAAAAGTAGGCAGCCAAGAGCGGGTTCACAGACTGACAGTACCTTGTCCTTCACCGTACTTGGCGCTGTGCGCCCAGGTGAAGCTCCGCTCGAAGCCCAGCTGGCGGCACAATACGTTGGCCAAGTTCAGGTCGACCTCATCATCGCACACTGTTCCCCACTCGCCATTGTAGAAAACCTCTACACGCCCCTCGTGTGAACTGCGGTGGCCCATGCCTGCCAGACGTACAAGCACCTCCTGGGCAAACAGCGGCGCGGGACAGAGGGGAAGCATCAGGAGGAGGAAATGGAATAGGGAGGTGAAGCCCAACATCCTGGATCATGAAGACAAGAGGAGAAGATGTTTTCAAACAACGCAACACTAGACTCCAGCAGTGCTTCTCATTTATTTTCTCCGCCATCTCTGAAAGTGATTTGAAGTATTTGTCTATGGAATTATTTTAAGTCAGCATAACATTGTATCCTTGTTAACATTAAAGAAAGAAAAAAGAAAGTAATGTAGATCAACTTACAATAAAGAATAACTTTATAAACATTGTTTTTGTAACAGAAAAGACTTAAAGTGCATCAATTCGCCAAGAGTTATGTCGCAACTAGATATCTTTTATAAAAATGTACTTTAATTGCAGAGCAGTCCACATAAACAAGGCACTTTTTTCAAGAAAGTAACTTTTCAGTACGTGCTGTTTTGTGTCCTCAATTTATTATTATATACAACTGCGAAAGTAATAGGTATAATTGAAGTAGTTTTTTTTAATAAATAAATGAGAAACAGGTGAGATATGGTTATGTGTAAAGAGTCCAAATATTTTACTTTGAAATCCCAGGATGGAACCTTGCCATCTCTGATGTCACACTCACTGGTTGATAGCTTTAGGCTACATACAAAGATCACCACAAAAATGTCAAAAATCTATAACCCTTGAAAACATATCATTACAGTCTGATCTTCTTTCACTCACGGCACATTCCATGGTGTAAACGCAACGATTGACTGATGTCTTAAGCATCACGCAAAGTCAGAGCCATTCAGCGGACACGGCCAGCCCGAGAGGCAGTGGGACCCGCGGTCTTTCGCTCTGAACGTTGTAATAACCAGAGCTAAAAGTAGCTGCTCCATCCAGCCAACGGAAACTTTGGCTTTCCGCAAACCCTCAAGCTTTGCTGCATGTATTTAGCGTACAGACACAGAGAGCAAATAAACACCACCATAAAAACGTTCTCACACATAAATAAAGCATCAAGTTTGCATGTTTGGCAGACATTTTCGGTTAACAGGCGATGATGAATTCATCTTTGTTCCTTCGGCCCTAAATTTTTTACTTGCGAAACAGCAGGAAAACAATTAAGAAGAGAAGTGGGTTAACAAATTGGTGTAATTTTTTTTTATCATTATGGTTAGCGAGCACAATAAAAATGAAGTTAGAGTGTTGGCAGACTATTCAGGTGAATCTGGTTGTTAAATTCAGAGTCAGTGAGGTCACACAGATGCAAGAATAAAAGGAAGCGAGGGGAGCTGAAAAGAAAAGTAAGCTTCACTCACCTCATCTGTTGATCTCAGCCTCGGGTCGCTGGGAGAAAGAGGGAAGAGAGAGCTCTGAGGGAGAAAGAAGGCAGTTGAATTTGTCCTGATGAGTCTCTATTCTCCTCATCTCCCTCCCTCTTTCTTTTTCTGTCACTCCCTAACATCAGCTGCTTTCTCCATCCCTCCCTCATTTACTTTCTCCGGCTTTTCATCTGGTTGCTTTGTCCATCAAATATCGCCCATTAAAAGTCTAGAGGAGGAAAATAGATGCGACAAATGAGAAGCCGACACATCATAAATCGACTTCTTTCCATAGATGGGAGGCTGGTGATGTGGACTCAGCTTTTGATGCTTTCTGAGACGCAGGTGGTTCAAAACGACCTCACGGTCGGTCCTCGTAAAAACAGTCCGCACCAACAAGACATGTCAGCAAGACACTTTTAGAAAACACAAACCTCCTCTGTGTAGTTAAATCATAGTCAGTATTCTTTAGCTGCTGGTGAAACGTGACATGTGGATCACAAACACTGCTACACAAACATGTCACTTGTCACAACTCACCAAAAGTTCATGCACAGTTTCTTTCCTTAGTTCGACACAACATGAAGGATCAAGAAATCATGCACACAGTACACAAACATCACACCCCACCATAGCACAACAGAACTGAACTACTCTGCAACACCAGGGGTGTGGACACAACAGAAAAAATGAATGTGTACAAAACATCCATCTACACAGCACCTCACAATAACACGGGATTTCATGGATATTACACACCTTTTCATCAGACAATACAACACAACAGTGAAAATGAATCGAACACTTACTTGCCATGGATTGCGTTTGTGAACATACGCAAACACACAAATACTACACACAATCACGATACACATATCAAACACATTCTGAACACGTGCACTCACTAGCAACACACACAAACACACATGACTTACTTAAAACACAAACGCACAACAGAAGATGACAGACTCACAAGTTCCAAAGAAACAGTGTCGCACCCGTATCACATTTAATGTTGTTACACTACACATTCACATGCTGTGACCTACTCAAACGTTTTATTTGCAAGCATACAAAAGCTACACACAGAGAGACACGGATCTTTTTTTTTGTCCCCACTCACAGCTCAGTTTCATAACTTTGTCAGTCGTGGCACCTCCGCACAGGGAGGAAGCTCGGTCTAAGAATAGAGGTAGATGGTGCAGATCGCCAAATATAAGTTTACAATTCCTTAACTTCAAGCAAATAAAACACCCCTCGGTGATTGATGTCGTTCAGATTATAGTGTTTAGAGGCCGAGCAACTACCAGTTGAACTCATCAAACCCTACAGAGCACGAATTTACCTCTTTTGAACTCGAGTGATTTATTCAGGATTGTCATCTTATACTCGACACTATACAAATTGTATGAAAGGAGGATTACAATACGACTTTGTTTTCACCTAATTACACCCTTGTTTCCTTTAAAAGACTAAACATGCTTTTATTTGGAGTCAGAGCCTCGCGGCAACAGGTGACGAAAGAAGCTCGAGGGCGCCCTCTTGTGGAGCAACATCAATACAACTTCTTTTGAGACGCTGCTACTGAAGATGCAGTCTGATATTAACTGAAAACTTCTATATTGTTTCTCATTATTATTTCGCTAATAGATGAAAAACATATGTCAGATTTCTTACCGGAAGTTGTATCTTCAATCATGAACAGCAACGTGAAGGAAATTCCTTAAAAGAAATGTAGAATGTATGCGGGTACAATACAAGTTATCCAGCAAGTACAGTCGTCCAAGCGTCAATTTCAACACTAAAACGGCATGTGGTGTATGATTTGATTAAAAAAAAAAAAAGAAAGTTACAGTAAATAATGGTTAAAGCTGGAACAAGCCTGACCTACCACTGGTAGACGTATGAACTCTAAAGAATATGATTCTGATGTTGGTGTAAACTGCCGATGTCTCGACCAGATCTCGCGAGTCCAAGATTTAAAATTAAGGTGATTAACAGTGGCAAGAAATCCCATAAATTCCAGAATGAACAGAATTCACAACCGACAGTTTTGATAAACCAGGCTCATTTTCAATACCCCGACAGCCTGGTGATGCTTGGATAGCGTTTGCGATGACTCATACATTTTTGTCTGTCGATGAAGAGCGAGTGGGCTTTACACTGGATGTCCTTTTCCAGGGCGGTGCGCGACTCCTCCAGGTGGGAGAGGGACCCTCTGGCCTCGCTCAGCTGCAGCTGCAGAGAGGCCACAGTGGACTCGATCTGTCTCACCTCGTCTTCCAAACTACACCGGAGAAGAGTAAGCGCATGCGACAACACATTACATTAAAATCACGGCGTGCACTTGAGCAGCACACACTGCTCCGTATGTGAACTTCTCCCCATAGGAATCACGTACAGTGCATGAATTTAAAGACTGAAAATGAGAGACTGTTACAGCGTGTAATTCAGTGTACCTGATCTGGGGGTCATCTCTGCACAGCTCGATGTTGGGTCTCAGAGCGCGAGTGTACAGTCTGGACTGAGCAACCCTCAGTGGAGCCTCTTTGTTGTAGATGGCCTGCTGCAGAAGGACTATGTTCCTCTCCTGATCCACAATCTCCTCCAGCACCTGTGCACACACACACCATCACACAAAAACATCGCAGCATGGCAATGAAAACCACTTGCCTGTCTGTGTTTCATCTCCAGCTGGGACTTTGCCTCCGTCAACTCCTCGCAGCGATGGTTGAAGGCTTGGTCCACAGTGGAGCACTGGACCTGCAGGTCCTTTGTGGTGTCGTCCAGCACTCGCTCCACAAGCCCCCTGACCACATGTACAGCAATGTAGAACAGTGGCTTTACCAGTGAGAAGACGATCACTCACCTGAGACTGTCTGTTGCTTGCTCTTCGTGTGTCGCCTTGGTGAGGTTGTCCTGAGTGAACTTTGTCCACGACGTCTGGTTACACACTCTGAAGCACCACAAACATAAGCGTCACCACTGGTCTTGTGTGCATGCTGGAGATCCAACAATCCAAATGCATTCATGTGACTGTCTTTATATTTATACGCTACAGCTCATTTTTACAAGTTAAAGTTCAGTCACGTGACCTGGCCGGGGACAGTACAGTGACTCACTGCTCCTGCAAGGCTGCTGAGCTGGGGTGTTTCTTGGTGTCGGGACTCATGTTTGAGTAGCTGCCACAGTGGTTGTCAAGGTTGTAGGCCTGGTATTTATCAGACCAGTCCATCTCTAGAGTCTGCTTGGCTTCCTGGTTGATCCTGGTGGTAAACAGGAATCTGACAGTGTAAGCAAGCACTTTCTCTTTCTCACTTGATACTCACTTGATCTGACGGATGACCTGTTCTCTGGTGCTTTTCAGAAGAGCTTGGACGCTCCTGATCAAGTCAACCTCCTGCAAAATGAAACACGCCGCTGTTATGATCAGGGTTCGGGGCAACATCTGTTGAAAATTTAAAAATGTTATAATAGTCTTAGGACGGTAATTACATTTCGCACACAACACTGTTCACTAGTGCATGTGCCTTTTCATCTGTCCAGTTTTTTCATGACCACTTTACCTCTTTACCGCTTTATTCTATTATTTCATCCATCCATCACTCAATAATCCCAAATAAAATCAATTGATGTGGTGTAGAAAAATGATCATTTACGTTACCTAGAAAACTTGATTATTATGATTATTATTATTACTTTTTAAATGTATTTGTTTTCTCCAAGTTCATCACTGACTTAGCGACCTTCAACAGCTCCTCTTCCACCGAGTCCCGCACCAGGTCTGGTCCGAGTCTCGCGGCCCTGCACGTCAGATTGTCGGTCGCAATAGCGTATGGCGTCTCGGTTGCGTCAGTCGCTCTCTCCAGGCGGATCCTCAAGGCCTGAAGGGACTCGATGTCGGTCCGGAGCCGCTCAATGTGTCGCTGCAGCTCCGACCTCCAGTGATGGATGTTGTGTAGCCTCTCCCCGAGCAGACGCGTTCCATCCGCCTGCTTCTTCAGAGTCGCTGCCTCGGTGGTCTGGTTGAGGAACTTGGAGCCTCGCTGGATCTGCTTGGCTTCCTGGTGGTCGGTTCCGGCCTGGCGCAGGATGGTGTGGTAGTTGGAGAACCACTCGGCTGGCGTGTACTTGGCCGATCGGTAGCCCGCGGTGGCGGCTGACTCGGAGGACAGACGCCACCGCGGGATCTCCGCCTGCACCGAAGTCCCGGGGACCGCTGCGTCCTGCGCCACGGCCCGGCTGTCGATTTGAGGCCGAGAAACCAACAACTCAGAACTCATCTTCTTGCTGAACAAAAACACGTTGAATGAGTGAAACCTGTGGGGAAAGTTCGATGTGCTGACTTTGAGCAGCACGACAGGTGAGTGTTTGGGGTTGCCAGGTAACGCCGACGGGATCAGGTGACCGACCTCCAAGTCATTCATGAATTCAACACCTCTCACTCGAAATATGTTTGGGAAAGGAATAAAGAATAAAGAAAGAAATAATTAACATGAGAGAAATGTGAAATTGGAGTTTACATACGCCTTAAAATACTGTCATTATAGGTAGTAAATACCAGCCCAGAATGATGTGAAGGCATGATGTGGAAAACATATTTTGTATTTGAATGAAGAAGCAAATGAGATCAACATTTTCCACCACGGCACTAAAACAAGTGTTCACTTCATTAATTTCAATACATGCGGCAAAATAAAAATCTCATACAATATAGTGGATTAAATATCAATTGTGAACATTGTCATGCATCTGATCATGTTTAAGGCAGCAGTGAATATCACAGTCAAAACCGACAAATATTAAAATGTAACAAAAGGAACGTGAAACTGAAAGAACACAAGACAATGGTACATCTTCATAGTTTGAACACTTGCATGAACATCACTTCCTGTTCATCCTGCCCATCTCACAGCCCTTTCCAGGCTTCTGTCCTCGACCTGCCTCCCTTGATAAGTTTGAAGTTTCTCTGTTGCGGAAAACACTGTCATTACAATAGACTTGCTCTGTAGCAGCATTCAGGTGCACAGACGCCTCTTCATCCTCTTGGCTGTGAATGATTTGAGGACCTCTCTGGGCCGTATTTGGCTTTTCAACATTTTCATAATCCTGAAGAAAGAAAATAAAGGTCACACTTCACATCCAAAAAGTCATCCATTTTGCATAAACAAAGCTTACGACTTTAGTTGTATTTTAATGCAGTCGACTCACATTGTCATCACTGTACAGTTCTTCTTCTTCTGCTGTCTTCATGCTGACTTGAGCTTCTGTTAAAAAGACAGGTGTGTGAGTCATCACGCACGTCTAAATGTGTTTTGTGACACTTAATGTCAGTAGGTGTTTGATAAGAGAAAATGGAGATGTGTGCGTGTCAGTGGGTTTCACATCTACCTTTCAGTTTCCGCAACTTGCATCTCCACACAAGCAGCGCCACCACCAGCGCAACCAGTAAAAAGCCCAGCAGCGCAGGAACAATGACATACAGCGGCAGAACCAACTCTGTTCAGAAGAAGAGGACGTTACAGAGACACTTCCCTTCAACACTTGAGTGCACACATTTGACTGTTCGGTCACCAACTTAACTTCATCTGTCTAAAGTCGAGGCGTCAGCACACACAAACCTGCGACCGGTGTCTTGGCTGTTATTACACTTTGATAAGTTGTTGGTGCTGTGGTGCTTTGGATCTGCGGAACGTCTGCATGAGAACAAATGTAAATTCTGTAAATGTTTCGTATCTCATGCAGGACCTTCGTTCACTCACTCGTTTATAAGAATTTCAAATACATTCGTAGTGGAAACCCTGGCTATTGTGTAGCAAAAAACATCCCTGAACAAAAGCAAACAGATGCTTTTGTTTGCTTTTGTTCAGGGATTCCTCCATGTTTGTTGTTGTTGTTATCATCCCAGCTGCCACGTGTCTTGTGTGTTCTGTTCAATTAAATGAAATGAAATTAAAACGATTAAATGCACATGAATGCTCTAAAGTTGCTCCCAGCTCAGGCGAAAGAAAAGCACCAACTTCATAATATAAAACACAACATGCGATGGCATCACAGTAAATACACCAACTTCATGTGGCTGTGGTAAGAAAATGTCTTCTTTTGAAAGTCTTGTGATTCATCACCTGCAGAATGAATCCTCTTCTTTGCGTTTCTAGTGTGTGTTATTCTAACTCAGCTCCATGGCGCGTCTGCCACTTTGTGATAGTAGTTTTTTTCAAGCTAAAGTGTCATTAAAGTGGCATTAGTATTTGCTTTTGCCTGCTCCACTGGTAAATGAGTCTAGTTGGTGACTCTCATATACGGCGGTGCAGAAACGCAGTAGAAAAATGAAAGACAAAGGTGCAGCTTCTTTTCCCGTCTAACTTCATTGCATCATGACTCAGCTGTTTCAATAAGCAGTGAGCAGTCTGTAGAGATCACGCTCATTTTGAGTTGACAGTGGAGACACTTGAAACTAGTCTTCTTCCACGACAACTGCCTGGGTTGTTGTTGAAATGCTGACGGTGGTCGCGTCTCACAGCAGCCCAGTGCATGTCTGCAGAAGAGTCAGATGTGATTGAAGAACATGTTACACTTGTCCAAACCAGATCATCCATCCATCCAACAACGCCAATGACAGTGAGTCAACTAAACTCTCTTTTCCGTCTGACAAATGCTGGCGGACCACAGTCACAGATGTTAGCTGCTAGCGGGTAATGTTGGAGCTAATCTCTTGTGCTAGCTATATCTACGTTATACTTTAATAAACAGAATCAAATGAGTAGCGAACACTTATACGTTTGTTAGCATCTGAAAAATAAGGCACGCACCAAAGACCTGCGGTAAACATGAAGAATGACTTACAAGTCCGGAACAAAAATCTGTCCGTCGCCCTTGGACTCTTCACCACGAAGTCTTGCCACGGCCATGATGATCATGAACGGTCGCTGCTGAGTTAGCGCTCATAGGTTCCGTGAAATGATTTGATAGTCACGTGAGTGGGTTGTGGCCGCCTGACTCTCAGGACGCGCCTCTTGTCGGGTCGCCCAGGGAAAGTTAGGCTGTCCAGAGATTCCTTTTACTGAGAGTTAGAAACACAGACTTGGCGACATCTGTCTGTTCAATATGAAACCTGTCATGTTAATGCTAAGCTAAGTTTCTATTCTCTCCTCTTGTGAGAGTCTTGTGATTCTTAACCAAATTCTTACAATTGATAAATAAAGACAGTGTGAGGCAGAAAAACATTTCTCATCTCATGAGAAGCCAGGCGCTTGACAAAGTTTGGGCGAGGAAATTCCATAGAAAAGTGAACGTTGACCATTGGACCCCAGTCTTGTTTGGTGGTCAGGTTCATCAGTTAAATACCAACTTACCAACAGTCAGATGATACTGAGTGTAGGTGCCAGCGCTCCACCGCGGCTCGGCACCACACCAGTAGGTCCCAGCATCCCTGGTGCTCACTTCTCTCATGGTGATCTCGAAGACGGTGTCTACTGAGGTGAGTCTCAGTTCCATGTTGGCTGACGGTGCCACGTCGGTGCAGCTGTCACGACGCTCTCCCTTACACACAAAGATCTTCTGTCCTGCCCTCTGCGCCTGATAGTGGCACTGGATGGTGAGAGGCTTCCCAGCAGTGCCTGTCACCCTCAGTGTTTTCTCACAACACCAGTCTGTCAAACACAAGGAGCTCATTTAGGAACATTTTGTGTCTAGGTGTTAAACTAGGTGTTTATTTCAGTCTTCAACTTCTCTTCTTCTTCTTCTTAGTCTTCTAACTTACAGAAACATGCCATCAGCTGTTACCACACTATCCAGCCTCCTCCACCTTAACTCATCTTGATCATCCTCTTCAATCGCACCCGTCCTCTCTAAGTCCATCCACATCCACGAGCTTCATGGGTTGTCCTCCTCTTCACGTTTACCTGATGCATCTCCAGTATTTTACTTCCAACATGTCCACTATCTCTTCCCTCCATGTGTCCAGATGTTACTTCACCGCCAAACCTTTCTCCATGAGCAGTCCATTTCTAATCTTGTCACTGCCAATGAAAACCTGTGTATCTTCATCCACTCCTAACTCTGCTTCCTGTCTTTTTGTCAGTTTACGATAAAGGCCCATTTATGCTCCCTTCATGTATGAAATTGTACCCGTCCAGTTCATGTTCACCAGTGTAATGACTAACAATGCATAACTGTAACAGCGTTCTTTTTGCAAATAACAAGTAGTCGATTGTGTGGTTTTTAAAATTCGGTAACTCTGTTACTGTTACCACATGACTATTTGTGGCATTATTTTACGTTATTTAACAATCTCAGTAAGAGACTGCGAGTACGTCAGAGAAGTGTTGTGTCGTTCTGAATCTTCCTGTGTCAGTCACTTGGAGATATTCTCACTACTACACTTGTGTCGAGCAAGACCCTATCGAAGGCCCAAAACAGCAATTCTCATTTTGTAAGTACGGTGGTACCTCGGTTCTCGACCACAATCTGTTCCAGACGGCCATTCCAGAAGTGATTTGTTCGAAATCTGAATCGATTTTTCCCATTGCAATGAATGGAAAAAGAAATCATGCGTTCCAAGCCTTAAAATACTCTTTTGTAGGAGTGAATGTAGAGTGTCTGCTGCAGGTGCGCTGTTCCTCTATGTGTGTGGCCGCTGCATGTGGGAGGGGTTGCCGAGTGAGTGACGTCTCTCCAGAAGTGAAGAGGTGCCCGGTGCGTGTCCAGCTCTGAATGTGCGCTTCTGTGCAGTTTGGCTGTGACAAAGTCATAAACCAAGTAACGCTCTGTCCGAGACTCGCCTCATCCCTGTCCACAGTCAAACGTTCATGACGGCTACAAACTCCAAAACAAACATGGTGACTGTTGAAGCAGAACTGATTATCTACCTCTCGCACAAAAGATGAAACAGAGGCAGCGTTGTGGGAGGCGGTGGTCGTGAATGAAAGACAGAGCATTTCCGGCATTCTTAGCGACTCATTAGAGCTATATATTTGGTAGTAACAGCAACACTGCCCTCCCACGGTTTCTGGTATTATTGCTCCGTTTGGTCTGTATCTGTAAGCTTTCTGGAAACGGCAGAAAAACGGACAAAATGAATGCAGAGCCCGGACAGAAGGCTCCGCCGGATCCGTACACAACGTTGAGCATAGATGGGCCTTTAGACTTCCCCTTCACTTTCACTGCTCCTCCTCTGTCACAGATAACTCTTGGCAGTCGTCTCCACCCTGCCTGCACTCTCCTCTTCACCCCTCCTAAATCTTTGTTTTAAGTCTAAGTTTAACAGTTTTTCAGTAGTACTACAGTGTATATATATATATATATATATATATATATATATATATATATATACTGAATCAGTTTGAGATGCGTTATGTAATGAATGATCTGTGCGTAATCTCACCTTTGACTTTTAGCATGAAAGAGCGAATGTCATCTGGCCCGGGATTTCTCTTGACGCCACTGAGGTACCGCCCAGAGTCTTCACGTTTTACATTTCGGATCCTCCACACAAACAGCCCGTTAGATCCACCTTCAGTCAGGCTGATCCGGCTGTTGCTGGAGTGCCTTGAGGTTATCAGGGCATCCCTCAGACAGACAGAGGGCTTGCTTGCTTTGCACAAGTATTTTAGTGCGCCTGTGCCCTGACAAACAAAGGACGCTGACTCCCCTTCGCTGACTTCAACTTCCGAGACCTTGTCACAGCAGCTGTCTGTGAACATGGAAGAGACTTAGGTCAAATCTGAGCAAACATTTATTCTTCCATCATCATTTTTAGACTTCACATATTGAAAGATTAAAAAGTGCAGTAGATCATTTTTAAAACCAAGAGAATCTGATATCGCATGACGTTCATTCACCTGGTTCAACCTTAAGTGTGACTTCTGTGTAGACATCCGGTCCGTTCCGAGACACTCCACACCAGTACTTCCCTGCATCGGATCTTCTCAGCTGGGAGATGTTGACCATGAAATAGCTCCAGAAGTCGGTGATGCTGTACCTGTTGCGTTGCTCCTGAGAAGTAGTTACCAGTACATCACTGTCTGATGTACATCCCGTCCCGCAAAAGTACTTCTCATAGGACTCGTAACCTTTCTCAGTGCGACAGGTTATTGTAGCTTCTCCTCCTTCATACCCAAACGCCTGGATGGCCCCGGCTGCTGAAGTCACAACATTCCAAGCGACTGTGAGAATTAAAGAAAGCCTGAACATCATTGTTTTAACTGAACCTCTCGACGGCAGGAGCCTCAGTGTCAGTGTGGTTAGTGCTGAATGTCACACCTAAACTCGCAGTATCACTTCTGCATTTTGCCACATGATCCAAATATAGAATACTTAGAATGACAGTCATATTATGAGAATAAAGCAAGTCAAACCAGTGCTACCACAGCCAAGGCCATCTCAGTTATTAATGCGTTAGACATGTGACACTTATGAAATGACTGTTGGAATAGTTAACTTGCAGTCATCACCCAATAATCGTGGGAGTGACACACAGAACCGTGAGCGTGTCCATCAGCCAATAGTGGGCTGTCAACATTGAAGATAAAAACAAATTCCAACATGCTACAGAATACAATAATGTTGTATATATTTACATAACCTCCATAGTTAGGCCATTTTAAAGCCCCAAATTGCTCAATGCTACTAACAGTCCTCCCTGAAATGGTAAATACAAGAGAGGAAAGCCCCAATATAGCAGTTCAAATATGCTGTGCTGGGACTAGCTCACCTTGAGATTTGGACCTGTCTTCAAACGGATGTTTTGGTGCCTTTTATTGATCGCTAGAAAATGATGCATCAAATGCATACACCGGGGATTGCATCATTTGAGACGCAAAACTTCCGGCAGCTGATGAGGAACACCAGATGCGACCGACTGTAGGAGTGACAGCAGGTGTTGCCACTTGATCTGGCGGGCGTTCTATTATGGAAAGTGAGGCAGGGGTCGTGTGCAAAGCATCGTTCGAGCCCCGCTGCACCAGCAGCACATTGTGAAATGTCAGTGAGTGACAGCTCAGTGTGCTCCTCGCCAAGTGTTTCCGTATCTCTCATCCAAAGTTCAACATGGATGCAGAGGGGAGCTGGGTTGTTGCCAGGATGAGGATCTCACTTGGGGGTCGAGTGCATGTCTTTAACATGCAGGGTGTGTCACACACCAAGTTGCTGTGAAGCAGCGTTCCAAAGACGCTTTATATCGCTCCATGCATTCTGGAGTCAGCAGGAAACACCGAGTGGCGATGGGAACCACAACAACTTAAATATCAGTGTAGAAACTTACAAATCATCATTTATATATTCACTTGAGACTTAAACAAGAGTGGAAACATTGCTAGTATAGGAACTAAAACCATGAAAGTGTGAACGTTTCAAGGTGAGGAAGTCCTATTCAGCATGAGAATAAAATACTGGTTAGATTGAAACAATAAGGCTTGAACTGAGAAAACATTTTAATATTTGTCCATCATGTCAAAAACATTTCGACTCAACAACTCACAGAGCTGCATATTATTCACTTCTGTCAGAAGACTAAAATAAACAGGAAGCTTCTTACAAAGCAAGCTCATATTCAGGGCAATAACTCATGACCCATGACTGGATGCAACACAAACCACCTCACTTCAATACCCTCCTTTAACTGAAGGGCAGCTCTTCGCTGGGGTGCAGTTGACAGGGGTTGGATCCCTCACTCTGTGCACTGCTGTATATCTTGATAAAGTCTTTGTAGCGAGGGGCACAGCCGAGCCAAGCTTCGCCAAAGTGAATGGATCCGGTTAAGAGAAACTCTTCGCCTCCCGTCGGAATGTGGCATCGCGCTGGTAGACTGACACGTCCGCTCCAGCTCCGCACTCTTGCTCCGCCCCACGCAAATATCCGGCTCTTCTGCTGGAGCACTTGCTTCAGACTGACCATGACTTCAGAGTGGTCTTCCGTGACCTTCGCGACACCCCGAAATGATCCCCTCGCCACTGAGGATATTTGGAGGGTGAGAAATACAGTGTCAGTGAAATAATATAAACCCAAACAGGTGTTTAGTATTGAAGATTTGAAGAATAGGATTTGACATTTTGCTGCTTCTGGATTTAGTCCAGGACCAGCTACTACCTCAGGTCCACATGATCTGTAGTTCTAGGTTTAGCAGGTCTCCAAAGTTTGAACTTTGCACCAGGCCGGAATTCACTTTTTACAGGTGATTGAGAGGACCATTTAAAGTCAACCTTGCATGCCACATTTAAAGGCACCATTCAACCATTAACAAACATAAGAATATATTTTTTTCAGACAAAATCTAGGGTTTCCGCCAGGATTTTTTTAAGCAGCGCAGACCCAATGAAGAAGCGATAGAGATACATGGAAGCAGATGGGAAAGTTCTGACTTTTTTTTTACTGAATTGGCAACAATAAAAATGCTAGTTTCTAATAATGGTCCGGCCAGAACACGCGACTTGAGTCCCGCAAGCAACAGACTGGATTAATCTGTTAAAAACCAAAAACCACCATGAGGCGTCACCTGCTGTCCACTTGTTTCCATGTTTCCACTTCAATTTAATACTTTGCAGAGATGCACTACGCTCATTTACATGCAGAGGAAACACTGGCCTCTGCAGTGTCCCATACAGTGGGTGTCAAACTCAAGACGGGCAAGGGTTCAAAAAGGTCTGGAAACAAAATATATCTAAACATTTTAAATACAGTGAAAATTGACTTGATAGATCGGGCCAGAGCCTTGTCGCAAAGGTCACTGCTAGATCACAGTACACTTTCGTTTAGACTAACAAAAGACCTTCTGAAAAGAAACATGCTCATCCAACTACTGAATTACTCACGCTGAAAACCTCCTGCAGAAGGCAAACTAATACTCATTCTGTACTGTTATATATGATTTGGAAGTATGTTTCTGATGGATTATGCAACGGTTAGTGATAACATTCAAACAGCAGGCTGAATTTTCTTGTTCAACAAGAGCAGACTAGTTTTTCTGAAGGCACCAGGGCCAGTTATGGCTCATCACATCACCTGGTACTCACCGAAGTCACTGGTGCACACAGCCATGAGAACGTCTGCATCTGAACACGGCTCACAGGCCACTACATTTGGGAGGGAGAAAAACAGTTACAAACAGTTCCTCAATACTGCGTACAAGAACTGACGGATGAGCTGCAAACAATCCCAGATTAGATGGAAAGTACCATCATGTGTATGATTTTCACGCCGGCTTCTCATGTATGGACCATCAACATGAATAATAGCTAGGCTAAAATGAAGGAAAACTTCTAAAAACACAGATGCATATTCCTTATATTTAACATGTGCCTGCCTCCACGGAACGGATCCTGCAGCAGCGTGAAGTCACGAAAAAGGAAAGCAACACAACACGACTGAATGAACTGAAACAGCATGTACAGGAAGAGACATAATCAGAGAATTACCCTTTGACCCTGTCGCCTATAAAACACCCACCCTTTCTTCACTCAGCTCAGCTTTTCTCTGCCTTGATTTTTCACCCATATGGGTGGGCTCGGCTCTCGCCGGACTTTTGATTGACAGTTGGGTTGACTCTTGTGCTTGACCCTGACATGTCCTTCCCATTGGCCTTCTTGTTTTTATAAGTCTGGCAGGGGCAGGAATGTTGGGGGCGGAGAGTCTCTGAGCGGAGTAGCGTGTAGGTGAGATGGCAGGAGGAAACACTAATGTGTTTCACTCACAATGCTCATCTGTCACTTCCACTTAGGTTGGTGCGACGACAGCCGCGGCCAAACACTTTAACACCAGGATTACTGACAAATTGTGGTCAGTTAGGACATTTAGAACAGAGTGAAAACCAACAGCTTAACCATTTTTTCACATTAAGCATCGGTTTAAATAAATTGTTCCTTTATCTAATACTCTTATCTTTTTTATTTAGGTTCCATTCGCAGTAATATAATGATGTCATTCATGGTTCTGATAGCCTCCAATGTACTTTGAGTCCTGCTCATATTCTGCAAATGGTCTTCATTTTTAATAACGTTTGGTGTCCTACCTGGACCTGAGTGCAGGCGTGTGTACATGTGCACGCCAGGACCCTGACTGGGGACCAGCTCATACTGGAAAGCAGTGATCCTCCGGCTGATGTCGGTCTGGGGAACAGCCTCCACAAACAGAGCCCCGTCGTCTTTGCTGAAGCAGTGCACCGACCCGGAGGCCTGCTCCTTCTCCGCCAGCAGCAGCTTCAACTCCCCGGCTTTTTCCAAATACATGTTGGCCCCCTGTGCACACAGTACTGCATGTTAAAACCAGGAAGGACTCGGCAAGTTCTCTTCAGGAGTGAGGCATACTTGAGAGTGAGCATGAGGTCTGATGCACACATGGAGACCCAGGCTGTGTCCCCATGAGGGTTCCGTGTTTGGGCGCAGGTTAATGAAGATGGCTCCTGTTGGGTACAGCCACTCCACAGACCCTTGAGAGCAGCGGAGGTAGACCTGCTCCACGTCTCTGTGGTGGGCCTCGTGACTCAGACCACTGCAACAGATAGTACACCATCATTTGATGATTTTATGAACCCAAACGTCACTGCTGTCAGCAGAAACTCATGACTACGTTGAAGAGTTGAATGAGTTTTGGGTCAACATTCACCTGTTACCAGCAAAGATTGTAATAAACTGTAACTGTAATAAATGTCCAGTTGTAGTTTCTACTTAGATAAGAAACACCGTTTTAAGCTTAATATTTATGATTCACCATGATTCATATAATAATATAAGTGGATTGAACAAATACTTATATACCTCAATGATTGTTTGAGATATATATATATATATATATATATATATATATATATATATATATATATATATATATATATATATATATATATATATATATATATATATATATATATATCTTGTGTGGGTATAACTGAGATATTTAAATTGTACTACTGATAGATAACAGTGTTGAACGCTGTCATCTATCAAGACAATTAAGACAATTGATATTGGAGTTAATATTTAGCCACTATTACCGGTACGAATTTAGTCCTAAGGTCATTTGAACAATCCACTCTATAGCACTAACCCCTGCTTTCGTTTGTGGAAGTTTCTTAATCTTGAGTAAGTCTCCCAGTGTGTATGAGTCGGCAGAAGCGAGTGTAAAGGATGTAAATAATCCTGAGCATGTTCGTCCTCATCAGCGGCGACACAAGGACAACACAAGTCGAGGGAGTCCGGTGGACTTCTTACCTTCCCCGCCAGCTGCACTGGTCGCTGGAATACTGAGCCCCAGCCCCGGAGAGAAGAGCAGCCGGGATCCAGAGCAGCAGCAAGGACCGGAGCATGGTGGTCCTCGGTCCGCTATGTGCTGTGAAAATGTCCAGTTCCGGAGAGCAGCGACTACATTCTCGAGCGCACCCGAAGTGAGGGGCCGCGCGTCCGAGTCCAGAAGAGTCTAGCAACGGCAGCCTCGCGCGCGCGCGCAGGAAAGTTTTCAGGTCCAGCACATGTGACCGCGGGCGCGTGCCTGCTGCCGACCCAGTTGGAGTGACACGCGTGAGCTCGCGCCAGGCCACGCCCACATACCATGTACGTTACAAGCAGTCAAGTTAATGTTCCTGAAACACACACACAGGACGCAAACTTCATTCATACAATCCATATGATAGTGTCACCGACGCGCCTGAGGAACAATGCATGAATAAATCTTCCTCAAAATCCCTGCTTATTCGCTGATGTTGCCGCTGCTTCAGCGTACCGGTGTCTGTGACGTCACAAGATGGCGGCAGCGTTTAACCGACTTATGTGTGGAACCCAGTGCTTCTTCTCTCCAGTGATATAATGGTGGGTTGGTGCTGCAGGTGTCGGTAACCTCAACATTTCACCGCGCGACCCTGCAATTCATTTCTCTTTCTCCGTCTGACGTCACAGTTGTGTGTGAACCACAGAGGTTTGTGGGGGGAAAACGTCAGGTCTTGACACAACTTAAAAGTCGCACATGTACTCGAACCGCGTCTTTTGCTCCTGGTGGACTTTTCCCGTGAGAACAGGCAGAACTGCGAGTATGTGACGGAGTCGCTACATTCCACCACAGAGCCAGAGTCACGCAGCACATTCCTCAAAGAGAGACGCGCAGTGTAACGCGACAGCAGACGCATCTATATCATGTGTGACGCAGTCGTTCGTTTCGTGCTGCAGTGAAAGAAGTGATTCTTCTACTAGCTATTTTTAGATATCCATCCTCTACACCTTCTTCCAGTTGTGTGACCATATCATAAAATAAATCACAGAAACAGATGTATCACTTTGTCCACTTTATGGCCGTTTTTTTTACTGTACATTTTGTATTCTGGGCTCTTAAAACTTAAAATGACCTTCTCTCTCTCACACACACACTCACAGTAAACACATCTATACACAGGTTTCAGTCTAATTCAGTCACCCCCTCCTGGGACCCTCTGAGAGGGCGATGAGCTGATCGACCTCCGGCGCTTTTTCGCCGTATCGAGGATCCGGGTTCTCCTCCTGCCACCTGGCTCATGTCAAGCAGCCTGACAGGAGGAGCCCTTCGTCTGTCCACACGTTTTCTGTACCCACACACATTCCTCTATCTCTGATTTCAACCTTCATGACCCCCACTTCCTCCACGCTCACGCACAGCACACTCCTCTGGAGAACTTTATTTACCCTCGGGGACCATGTCAACTTCCATGTTGAAGGGCAAAACCCACAGCAGTTGTTGTACTAACAAGCTTCGTAGACAGTTCTGCATTTTTTTTATTCAATATATTTTTCCCTCTCAACTCAAGAGTAGCATCACTTTTTTTTGTAGTAAAACAGTTTTTTTTCCAACATTTTAAAAGACATTTTGATGATGTTCATGTTGCTCATTTTCACTCAGGACTATGTTGAGTTTGACCCTCAGTGCAGTCACAACAAAAGAGTTTATTTTTCCCATCTAAACACACCCAGTTCTCTTATCAGGAAGTCCTGGAGTGTGTGCGTGCATTTTTCTGCACGTGCTGAGGTTTGTTTGAGGCAGGTTGGGGTCAGTCGTGTGTGTTATCAGTTCTGATGTCTGGAGATAGATGGAGTGTAAACAATGAGTAAAGTTCTGTTTACTCTTCGCTTGAGTCTCTTCCATTGATTCTCCATTAGCTCCCTCTGATCATCCAGCATGTGCTCTGTCATGGGTCAAGGAGAAGGGAGGTATTTAAACAAGGGTTAACCTCGCTTAAACAACTCTGGATTTAATTAGTTGGCTTTTAGGCCTCTTCTGCACACTTTCTGCAGTTCCATGTTAAGTTCCAAAAAGAGTCTGGTTTGAATCAAGCATGATGCAACTCTGTATTGAGTCTTGGACCTTTCCATGTGGAGTTGTTTGTGCTTTCCTCTGGGTTTCAGTTTCCTCCCACAGTCCCTAAACATACTAGATGGTAGAAATCGTGCAAAAAGTGTGAGTGCGGTGAAAAGAACAAAGAATTCTGCCCAGAAAATGTAAATGTTACTCATGTCAAGCTTATTTTAGTGTTAACAGCAATTTAACACCACTTATAAAATGAGATGAATCATTCATACACCAACATTTGCATGTGCTGAGTGACAAGAAGTGAATGATACAGTAGGTGTATCTGCAGAGGATGGTCAAGATTGGTAAAGGTGAAAGAGGGTGACTTCATGCGGCAACCCCAGATTCCCAGGAAGTTGAACCAATAGATGTAACTGTAGCGCTAACGCTCCTCCCCAATGAGACAGCAGATACAAACCACCAATCCTATAATATTCTTTGAAGCTCTGAAGGCGATTTGAAGGCAAAACAAACTTTGTTCTGAAGCTATCGCCTCATGCCAAGATGCACTATCATCCACCAGTGGAGCTCAGGTTGTTGATAAGGCCCAGTTTTTGCAGCTCAAAATTCAAAGCTTGCCAAAGTTTTTCAGATCCTTACCAATTTTCCATGCTTAACTGAATGAAATTTGAGAATAAACAGTCCTGACACTGTTTCACGGTTCTCAGACACTTCTGCACATAAGCCAACACTAACAGCAGGATCCAGGCAGCTCCTTCATCCAAGGGAAGGAGGCCACGTTGAAGCTATGAGCTACAGCCAATGCACCTCAAAAAGCTAGTGTTTGTTAGCCAAACAAGTTTACCAAAATCTGAGCGGTTTCGCCTTCTTGCCCCTTGGTTACGGTAGGAATAAAACGCAACCAAAGAGTATGAGGCTAATCCTCTGGTGTAGCTGTGAAAATACAGATTCCTAATATTTTAAGGAAGGACTTGCACGCTTTTCTCAAGCTAGAGTCACATTAAGCTTCACAAAACAGTCCAGTGTGGATCGAGTAGCACCTCAAACCTCGAGTAGCACCTCAAACCTCAGACTCAGATATGGTCCTCCTCTGCTTACAGTTACGCAGACCAAGAAGACGCTTGCAGGGAAATCTCTGTTTACCTTTGTGCATGAAACCTCTGCACACTGCGAGGTAAAATAAACTCTTTGCGTTTGTGTATCGGAAGCCTGCTTTCATGAGAAGGCTTTTGTCTTAGATTTCACGAGAGGCCGAGGGAAAGACAAACAAAGACATGTTTTATTCAGTTTTGTACATTTGAAGTAGTTGTGTGTGTAGTTGAGCTGCACCGCAGAGATGTGTGAAGAGACGGTGAGAGGCACTCGCTCTGAGGCGAGTCCCTCAGTTGAAATGGTAGTAGTCGACTCCCTCCACCAAATTCAAGGAGTTAATGTTCTCCTCCAGAATGCCCCCCGTCATGTCCTGGATGAAGAAGCAACGGGAGAATACAGCAGGCTGTTACTACATTGTACCACTTGTATGTAAAGCCTGCGTAAGCCAACTACGTTTGAGACTCCCACACATTCCCAGCAAGCCTGACCTTGGATGAATGAGCAGCATTCTGTCGGCTTCTGGACGACAAACATGTGGGATTGAGTCCAGGTGTTTGAGTGTGTCAGGCCGAGTTGGCGAGGGGGGAGAGTGATTGAGGCCAGATCTTCTTGTTTTTGGACTCTGATTATGTCTCCTAATTCACATAATTGAGCAATTAGTGGCCCTTGTTGGCGGGGTCACTCAAGATTTGATGTCAGCTCGGCGATAAGATGGTGGAGTTGCTTGAATTCCCCCTGCTCTCTCTTCTAAATAAAAGCAGCGGTGTGAGTCAGCGGCAGCAAGGGGATGAGTCAGACTCTCCTCTGAACACGAGAGGCCATTAGAAAGAGCTGAACAATATCAGCGTTTGTTACAGAAGCGTGCCATCAAAGATCAGGCTGCTGTCTCGCCCCATTTCCTGCCGGGGCCCATGTCGAGTGCGGTGCCGGGCACACGCCCACGATCATTATGTTGTTAGCTTAGATTACACCGCTGGAGATGGACAGCAGCGACACACGTACGACATTTAGACACGAGTTGTGCTCACCAGTTTGACACAAACGATGAAGGGAGGAGAGGCATCTTTGTAAGAAACAATAGGGACTCGGCGCTTTGGTCTCTCCTGGGCATCAAAAGAAAATGTTAGCGCTGACAGGAAGAGTGACTTTAAAGTGCAGATTGCATGCAACGATAAAAACAATGAGTCAATGATAAATGTTCATATCAAGAGAAAGTTTCATTTTCTTATAGAATAAAAAAATCAGACGTCAGCTCCTTCCCAAAACCAAACCCATGATTCATATCCGCCTCCCTCAAGAGCAGTGATTCTTAACCATAGGGCCAGGGCCCATGGTTGGGCCGCAAGACGCTCAGTTTTCATACATGAGCCACGTATGGTGGCAGTAGTGTGTCACTGAAGTGACTTGACAGCTGCAGATCTGTGATAGTTACCAACTACGGAGAAGTTCTTGAAAAGAAGAAATGATAAAGAAAGTTATGCTGTCCCCTCTAACAGTAAAAACTGTGCATGAAAGCACCTGTTGAAGCAGTTTCAAAAACAAATTCAAATTAAAAATTAATCAAATATTTCATGGCAACGCTTTAACTTACACTTTACTTATACCTTCTTTGGAGAGTCAATAAAATATAGTATTTTTATTTCAGATTTGGACATGGTTTAATTATATTTATTTTATTGAGAATTTTATTCTGTTTTTTTCCAATTTTCTCAATAGTTTGCATCAAGTGTTTTTTTTCCTTTGTTTCTTTAGTAAATGTGATGAACATTACTTACACCTGGTTCTGTTGCTGGTTGGACTTTTCAATGACAAATATCTTTGCAATGATCTCATGGTTTCATGTCATTTCACAAGGTTTCGGTTCGTTTACATGTAAGTAGATTAAATATGGTTATTGATCACAAATGAAATAAAGCGTAATGACTCAGTACTATTGTTTGAATGGGCCCCGGGTGCATTTGTTCTGGGAAAGGTGGGCCCTGAGACCAAAAAGGTTAAGAACCCCTGCTCTAGAGAAACAGGTCATTCTCACCTTGGAGTCTTCATATGTGTAGAAGCCTTTCTTGATCTTTTTCTCATCCACGTCACAGAAAGCTTTCACCTAAGAGGAGACCCTGCTGCTTAGCTGGTTAGGACACGGCAACTCTGTTCCACACAAGCAGACTGATGAGAAACTGACTTTCTTCTGGTTTGCTCCGTTCAAGTATCTGAACAGCTTTCGTCCCTGTTTCCCAGCATTCCATATCGTGAAGCTCTGCCATTGGCTGATGACTCGTTCTTGCAAGAAGTTCACCCGTAGATTCCAAATGGTTTCCCTGAAGACGAGATGGCAAAAGTGGAAGGTGAACGACATTAAAAGTAGATGCAGTACACATTGCAGGTGAGTGTAAGTGTCCCCTGGGTTTCGAATAGAGAGACGGAATTGAAGAAAATTCACAATTTTTCCAAAACCAAAAGACGTTCTCGACTAGTGTTGTAGTCAAGACCACACCAGCCGAGACATGATGAAGCCTGGAGAGCATCGAGACCAAGACAATATACAGTATATAAGGAGTCTTTGAGACTTGATCTTGTATCAAAGAAGAAACACAACAAAAATGAACAAAAAGCCAGAATCCTTCTTCGACAAATTATGACAGTTTTCTCTGCTGGTCCCGACTGGTCATGGATAGAAATCGGCACAGATGGAGACAGAGACAAAGTAAAAATGAATAAAAAAGTTCTTATAAGAAAACCACAATTCGGAAGGATTTGACCGGATTGTGGTGCCGCTCCCCTGAATGAGGGAAAGATCCCAATTTGACTTTGTTGACAAGAACAGTCCCCATGTTTCTTTCTTTTTTTGTTGAAAAACTCTTAAGGACAGCGTTTGTTTACTTAAGTGGGAGTCACTCTGGCTTGTCAAACAAACAGATTCTGAGCTTGTTTTACTCCAGATGAGCTTGCAGAGACTTACTGCATGCTAGAGGGAGGAGCGCGTATTGGTGTGACTAAAATATATAATAAAATATGTTGTAGTAACAACACAACCAGCATCTGCCTACCAGCATTTGAACAAACATCGAGCAAGAAGAACACCAAATCTCAATAGCATGCATGTACTTGGCCTCCTGCCACTGGAAACTGTCATTTTGTAGTACGTAGTATGTATTTGTATGTCGTTCAAAAAAAAAAAAAAATTTAATATGATAGAATTGAAATTCTTCTACAAATATTTTCAAGACATGAAAAGAGCTTTAATTTTAATAAGGTGATATAAAAACTTGAATATAGCCACCATCGTGATTTATTGTGCTACTGTCAAACTGATGCAAAATAAACAATATTTAGTTGTTTAAATGTATGTATGGCTCCATCATTTGATTCAGTAATATACCAAATTCATTCAAATTGAGATTAATTAATCACAAATTCTACTATATACATATGAAAATATAGTTCAACAAAATTGAACTATTGAAAAACATATATATATATATTTACACACACACACACATATATATATTTTTACTAGTTCAGTAAAATAGTTTAATTTTGTTATATATATATATATAGCGAGAGAGAGAGAGAGGTAGTTGTACCTCTAAATAATCATCATATCGTTTCACGTCTCAGTAGCAGGTGTTTATGTCAAAGATTCCATTGCGCTGCCAACAACAGATCAAGTGTACGTTAAAGAAAGCTTTCATTTATAGACAGGAAGTCCTGTAGGAGGGGAAAGAAAAGAGGTGACAACACTTTGGGGTGTGGAACGAAAGCAAGGCATTAAAAATAGCCTTTCTAAAAATAAAACAGATGGCGGATAGACAATGAGGATGGTGATCCGTGACCAAGTGCGTCACCATAAGGTGATGTACAAGGAAAGGAAGTGAAGAAGGAAGAGGCACATGACAAGGAAAGAGGGCATAAAAGTGGTAGAGGAAAGCAGCGTACGTTGAGTGTGGAAGTCATGCTGAGACACACACACATTGCCAAAGCACAAGCTAGAGCCGGAATGTCAGCTCCCACTGACAAACACGCATGCACACCGTCTGAAAGTCTCCGGTTCACAACAAGATCCGATTCCGTCCCAGCTGTGTCTGGGAGATGCAGAACATTCCACAGGGAGAAGCCAACAGGTTGGAATTCCTGATTCATATACTGGGACATGCGATTGCAGAACCATTTGGTGGAAGTCAAGATTACAGAAACCACAGCAGTGTTTGAGTGTGAGCGAAGCCTTGAGATGGGGACGGCGTGTGATGCCAGCAGGCAGCTGTGAGTAGGTGGAGGAGCTCCACGTGACGTCCATTTATTTATGCTTGTGTTTGCGAGTGGGAATGAGAGTTGGAACTTACTCAGTAACAGAGTGTGTCGCAGCTTTCTCGTGGTACCGGTAGACTAGTAAGCACTGGTCAACTCTGACCGCGCCTCCTCCTTGGCGAAGACTTTGGTAGAAGAAGAGCAAATCCTCGGCAACGCCCTGATGAGACCAACAGAGAAATTATTTTTTTGTCTTCAGTTTCAAATCTGGAGTGACTTTTCTTTCCAGTGTGGAAAATAATTTGCATGAAATTCATCGCCACCACACTGAATTCCGCAAGAGGCTCGCAGGGAGCTTCACCTTTCCTCCTTCATCGAACAAGCCAACCTCCAGGAACCAGTCCCTGGAGCAGAACCATGTGGGCATGATGACGGTGGGCCCGTGTGATGTGTACACCTGGAACACATATTCCAGTCATAAACTCAAAACATGAACTATGACCATCCACATAGAGGTAGGCAGTTGTGAAAAAAAAAAAACACGAGTAACAAGGAGCCCAGATACCAGACCTCAGTGGAGCACGTGCCTTGCTTTCTTTTAACACTGTATCAGAGGACAGAACACTTCAATGTCTGAAGGACCTTGAAGTCTGGTCCATGAAAGACAAAACAAAGCAAAAACTATGGACTCTCACTCGGGTGAAATCATTGAGCAAGACGCATCAGACGCACCCAGCCTGTATCCAATCTACAGCACCTCCAGTCGTCTTTTTTGACAAGTGTTCTGGGCTGCCTTTACACATACGCTTTTATGCCTTTTCTCATTGCCGACTGTAATACACACCTTCGTTCTCTCTCTAAATGAAGTGATCCTGTCTTGTCTTTTTTTGAGTGACAACCTACCAGCTCTAACCTAACTAGCTCTAGATCAGTGGTTCTTAACCCTTAACCCTAGGGATTTGGATGTGTTGGTCCCCAGGGTTCGCCGCGGAGGTCAAGACACACTCGACTCATCGTGTCAATTCGGGATGACACGCCCACCACTGGCTACAGATGTTCACGTAACATTGCTTGGCTAGTCAGCACTGTGGGACTCTAGTGCACTCAGTATTCAACATGTGACTATTGTGGTCGGATGCTGGACACAACGAAACAAAGAAAAGGAACAGACTTTGCTGTGAATATGACATGAGAGTGGCACTTGACAAGGTGAAGACACGCATATCTGAAGTGGTCTCTGAAAGCAGAAGTCACGCTGTGTAGGTTTTGTTCTCTGAACAAGTTGATGTTCATGCATGATTAATTTTGTGCATCAGTAAAAAAACATACCTATTTGAACAAACCAGTGCAGCAAGAAGACCACCAAATAAAAAAAATGAAATTTGAACTGAATTTTTTTTTCCAGCTCCTTTAGTAGCTACTTGAGAAGGTCCTAGTGGACTTTTTGAATAAGTCTTTTCTGGAGCCAAATGCTCAGTCATACAGAGTAATGGACTGAGATCAGGGGAACACTGGGATGGATTGTGACAACTCTCGAGGGTGTTATATGACAGCGAGCTTGAAAGGGAAGCTTAGGAGGACAGCAGTGAGACTTGCCATGATGTATGGTTCAGAGACAGCAGCTCAGACACAAAGACAAGAAGCAGAGTTTGAAGAGGCAGAGTTGAAGATGTTCAGGTTTTCATCGGAGTGACAAGGAAGGATAAGAAGTACATCTGAGGCACAGCAGATGGAGAGACATTTGGAGGCAAAGCTAAGACTCAGTTGGTTGGGAAAACTGAGTAAAAGAAGAAGAGCAAGACAATAATGAACAAGGCTGATGTAGCAATACCTGACTTGAAGAGCTAAATCGAAGTAATTCATCTTTTTTGACTAACCATTTTATAATCAAATTGATACGTTGAGCAAAAATACTTGGGAAATCTGACCCGGTGTGACAGTATCACACACTAAATCATCCATACATGGGTCATCACAGGGCCTTTCGTCACAGTGCTGTCTCACTTTTCCATGCATCGCAGATGAAAATGATTCCACTGGTGAAAAACATCTGGCTTCTGCTTGTTAGACAGATGGGCCGAATTGAGTCCGACCATGCGCAAACGTGTGAGTCTGACAAAACATTGCAACACTGAGCAGAAGCAAAGTTGAGGCCAAAAGCATGAATAAGACGCGTAAGAATGAGTTCGGGGAAAGTGAAGGAGAGAAAGTGAGCTCGCACGGATGAGGAAAGTCGGCGAAGGTTATGGAGAACCACATCTAATGAAGTGCAGATGAAAACTCTTGGATCCAACTCAACACATTCCACAGGAGTAACTCAGCTGGAGAAGCAGGGGGTCAAGAGAGCTACCACGGAGGGCAGGGTTTCATATGTGCAGTAGCATGCTCTGATTCTCAGGCTCCATGAAGTACAACATCTCATATCCTTAAATGAAGTGGGGAGGATCAAAGTGCATCGAGCTGAGCTGCGACGTTATCTGACTTCAGTGATAACATTAGTTTTCCATTCACCACATGTCATAAATCTGTTGCTGAAACATCCCACCTCACCTGTGTGAGGAGCTGATCTTGAGTAGTAGAGTTGATCCAGTGAGTGTATCGCTCCGTGGATCCCTCAGGGACTCGCCTCACTCTGCAGCCGACGATCTGAATGGAACGATGAAAGCTTCACAGCTTCACTTGTGACAGAATCCACCGTATATATATATATATATATATATATATATATATATGTTCAATTTACTGTTATATGCCATGGTTTTTGTTTTTATACTGTGCACCATTCTCCGTACAGTTTAATTCCAGGCTGCGCAGAATGTTGCAACAAATGCACACACCAAAACACAACACATCTGCAAAAGCAGCATGGCAACACAAGCCAACAACATTACTACATAAAGCACAACAGACGTCACAGCAGAAGTTCCCACTGTGACAAAAAGGATAATGCATGGTAACCTACAAGGTGGAAAATTATTATTATTACTATGCAGGTTTCAATTATTTGTCGGTTTTCAAAATCAGAGAGTTAGCATAATTCTAGCCAGAGCTAATACATAATACAGGTATGGAGCACGTATGTGCGCATGGACCAGTTGACATGGTCATGTATTTAAAAGTGAAACACAGAAGATTTCTGAAAACCACAAAGCGACATCAAACCCTTAAACTAACTTTTCTGAAATCTTTTGGCATTTTCTCCCTCAGTCATTTGGTCCTTGGCAAGCAACAAGGCGTGTCTGAATTTGTCGCGCATTTGCAAATGTTGTTGTGTTGTAGAAATAAAAATAGGCATAGACCAACATTCTGGTTGCTTTTCTTCAGTAAGGTTGGATCACAATCCAGGGAGAGGAGTTTTATTACGATGGTGCAGTTAAGAGGGGCAAGATTTGAAGGACAGCTCCCACCACTGAAAAGGAGGATTATTTATACACAACCGCAATCCAAAAATCCCCACACATTTCTCTCCAAATTCCCTCACATGATGACCTTTCACCCCTGAAATGTCATGAAGTAGATAAAAACCATTGACACTGGTGTTTACGTGCCAACTGCACTCTTGCTCTCAGAGTTATTGCAACGTAAGGCAAAATAAAATGTGTTAACGGCAAGCTGGACAAAAATAAAAGCAGATGTAGGGGTTGAGCAAGACTGAAAACTGAAGAGAAAAATAGAAAGGTGGGAAAGTGAGACAGAAGAAGTGGGGAAGCAGAAACACACTCACGCAGCTTGGATGGAGAAGTGAGGCCTCAAACTGAAGGCGAACCCTCTCTGGTAACATGACGTCATCCTGAAGTATAAAGTGACAAACATGAGATGGTTCTACTGAACGGTGACAATGATCGGACAATGCTGGTCGGTCTGGATTTTGGCAGCTGGTTAAGGGAAGGCTGTTCCTTCGATGATACATTTCCACCACAACAGAGCTAGTCCTGCACTCCAGCGTGGTGGGGGGTTGAGCTCTGCCTCACACTAATGAAGTACATGAAGTATTGACCTTCATGCACAGAAAAGGCGACGCACGTTTCACTTTTGTCAAACACAACAATCCCTGAGACCTCCTCCTCGCTCCTCTGGGACCTGAGTCATCAAACTTTCATCAAGCTATATTTAACCGCCAACCAACGTGACTTCAAGTGAGGTCAGCATCCCTTGAGCAAACATTGCTCTGCCACGGGTCTATTGAGCAACATAAAAAAAAAGAATATCCTACCGCATCTTGAAAACAAAGGTATTTCCCAGAGCTCTGATTTATGGCTTTATTTTTTGCAAATCCCACTGAAAGAGAAAACAGAAGTTTCAGTTACATTTAGAAAAACAAGCCCTGCACTGCTGACAGGCACATCTGACAGACTTTTCTTTCCATGGTAAAAGAATGGAACCGCTTATTCACAAAAGATACTTCTTGATGTCAATTTAATAACAGCCTTTTGTTTCATGAAAATTGTGACTGATGTCAGCAAGATTTTCCCTAACTATCATTCATGAGGCTCTATATTGAGCTAAGCATCAACTGACCTCCTTTCGGTTGTGGAGACTTGTGGCCGGAGAGCACCAGAGAGACGCCCCTGGCCTCCAGTCTCGCCCTCCATGCCTCCACCACCTTCACAGATTCATCCTAAAAGACACACTTGCATTTCATGCAAATTCTACCTCGACATAGTGAATGTTCAAAAACATACAGTGCTGGCGTCATCAAAGACGGACAGCTCCATCACTCCAGTGAAGTCCTGCAGTATGATGGCCTGGAGACACTCGTCCAGCCAGCACGCCGCGTTGTGCACAGGCATGATCAGACTCTGCAAAACACATCACTTACTCATTGACTTATTCCCTTCATACTTGTTTATAAAAAGCCTGAGCTGAGAAGGAGTGATACATTTCAGTCATAGGCTTGTATCTGACTTGAGACCGTTCTGGGTTCAGAGCTAAGCTGGTTGTTTTCTGTGTGTTCTGCCTTTGCTTGTGTGAGTTTCCTACAGACATGGGGACTCAAAACTGGCTGGAAGTGTGTGTCTGTCTACGAGCATCGTGTGACTTTCTGGTTCATCCACATCACAGCACTCACATTATAGATATACGCCAGGGGAACTACACCCGTATTTAAAAATTGACAAACAGAAATAAACAAAATTAGACAGGAGAAAATCTATAATAAATAGTCAAGATTGTTGGACCATCATCTATTTATCATAACCAAAAGCTTTCAACAAACAATGCCATTGAAATCATTTAGACATTATTACATTTCTGAGGTAAATTGCAGAGAAAAGACATACTTCTTGTTCGTGGAAGCAGCAACATTTAATGCTTTAAGAATGTCGATGAGAGGCAGAGTCTGAACAATGCGAGCAAGATCGGGTGACTGTTCTAGGAATTACCGCCAAGTCATTATTTGACTAGCGACAATGAAAAGACGTGGTCGTGACAGCGAACAGGAAGACAGAGAGGGACACACATGTCGACAGATCGCCATCTGCTGGCGGCTGGTGGAGAGACAGCACCTTTCGCAGGGGTGAGAAGGTCTGACAGTGTCTGATGCATGTCATTGGTCCTTCCTTGTGTTAACCAGGTTTCTAATAAACACTGACTTGGTTCTATGAAACGTACCAGTACTGCATTACACACTCATGGTGCCATTCTCGAATTATAGTGTGCTACATGTAGATCAATGGGTTACACTTCTGTCACTATCTATTGGTTTGTTTTCTTCTTTGTTCCTGAGTGGATGTCATCTATTCCACGTTCAAGTCGTGTGTGGTAACAAATGTTGTCTTCTGGCCACCTGAGCGTGACGTGGTTGTGCACTGTTTAGGAAAGTTCTTGGATCTAGGTGGATGAAATTCACCCGGTAGGCTGCTGTTTTAACCTGTGCAGCCATTCAGTAGATATAACAAAGTAATGACTATATGTAAAATGTGAATTTCATGCAGCTCTTGAAGTATGCGAGACTAGATACACCACGGGGCTCGTTTAAACGCCCAAAACATGCTGTTGCCATGAACTTCCGAGGCTGACAAGATCACTGTCTAATAGTCAAGCATGTCGGCCAGAGTCTCTAAAGGTTGACCATATGTGTAAAGTAAAGTTAACAACGTAACGTAGCAGTAACGCAGCGTCTACCAATATTTACACTTCACACTCCACAGACTAACCCACCACATCCACCGTCCTCATCCTCTGCTCCGGGACTTCCTCGGTCTCTGCATCCACGCCTCGCTGCCTCTTGCAGGGCGCCGTGGTGACTTCCGCGTCCTCCGTTCGGCTGGTCATGACGTATGAAATACGTACATCAGTACAGTATATTCCTGTTCAATTTCATTAAAACAGTCCTTTTATAACTAGCCATTATAACTTCTGTTACTGTAGTTGTCACGTCGGCACACCTCCTCCGCGACAACGCGGAGGCAGAATACGGAGATGACGTTTTATTTACGCGCCGACTGACAACGTTTACAAGAGCCCGCAGGCTGCGTGTGGCGTTTGGAGTGACAGGACAGGAAAAGCGTTGTGTTGTGTCAGGAAATAGATGGGCTTAAATAAGTCACACTTATGTTGTGGCACACGTGTATAGTTGCTCATATCAGAACAATAGAAAGCGATGTGATTTAGTCGTCGTAATTTGTTCCGGTAGAGCAAAAAGCCACACGTCATATGTAATTTTGCGAAGGTCCGTATCAGTCCTGATAAAAAGTTATTTTGTTGTGGTTGAAAAATACAGAAAATCTATTCTTTGCACCATTCCACATATCTTCTGTTATGAACTGAGAAGAAAGTGACTTGACATTAAATAAAAATACATAAGCCACAGACTCTGAACAAGTAAATTAAATAACATTTATTTACTGTTTCATATACGTCTTTGAAGTCGATACATTTACAGCCCGCATGTGTGACCTGGCCGTTCAGGTCCAGATCCAGTGCAGTGATGACCTGACATCCTTTGTCTATACTGGTCTTCTCTGCTTCCCTTTCAGATCATGAAATATCACAACAGAAGTGAAGCCACTGCATGAAGGGAGACAGCGCCACCATGACCCAAATATCCTTGTGTTTCAGCAGCAGCAGAGACAGGTACACAGAGTCACCTCGGTACAATCAGAGATCAGTTTAGGTCCGTTCCAGTGAGATTCTTAAGAGGCTGGTTTTGTACTCGTACTCGTACTTTCTCGTGCTGTCATTGAAATCATTGGAACAGACGCTACAGTGTGAGAAGATAACGGAACAATTTCATTAGCATTGACAGGTCATGATATTGGAACCAGAAAATCGTTGTAAAACATTGAAATGTGTTTTCAATATTTCTTTTGAGACAATTGAGGTGTTATGTTCTGTTTTCTGTCATAGTTGTAGCCAGATTGAAACATTTCAATGAAAGTCAACTGTCACTCTCTAATATTTAAACAGAATGTATTCCATTTCTTTTAGCATCGTGACAGTTTCCCAAATGGAATGCTACTGCTCTTTATAGTCAGCAGCCTGGGGCAGCTGCTCATCATTTTACAAGGTCTGGTCAGAAATCTGAAAGGAGTTCTCGTAACGTCACCAGTCATTGAATGTTTGTGCTGGTCAGCATATTGTACTACGTCATGGGGAGTATGGGACGACGCTGTCAGGAAGCAATTGTTATTGGAAGGCAAGGCAAGCTCTCCGTACAGTGCAATGTTAAATGTTACATTTGTCAATATAATATAGATCATGTTGTTTTGCCAAATCAATTTTGACTGACTTGCTTTGGCCCCATCCCAGCACTGGTTTGACACCTCTGACTTGTAAGAGAAAACATTCCTTATTTTCCCATGAGAGATCCGGGTCCCTGCCTGCTGGCAGGTGCCTATGTTCTGGCATTCATGTATTTGGTGTGAAGCAGTGGGGTTCACCCAAAACAGGCAAAGGATTTGTCAAAGAAAATGTAAATTACAAGTTAAATCTTTCAAATATACCTTTGTAGAACATGATTATATTGTCTAAATCTTTTTGCATGTATGAAATTGGAAAGAGGTAATCAGAATGCATGTGTGTTTGGATCTGTGTAAAACACCTGACATTTCAAGGTCTAGAAATTGGACAGCTTAGTTTTCATCGTTGAAAGCACATTGAAACACGAGTGAGAAGCGTATTTGGCAAGCGCTTTGCCTGTTGAGCAGCTTAGAGGAGGGTCTTGAAGTGCTCATGACACAGTTATGACTCTTTTTTGTGTTTTGTGAAACAACTGATTATAAATAAACAAACAGTGCGGCCCACTGTATGTGACGTCAGCATGAGAACCAGCTGTTTTTTGCTGAGAGAATCAGAGATGTTAGTGACACCAGTTTTCGCCAAGTTTTTTTTCTTATGTTTCTTATGTTCACTTCCTTGATCTGATCATTTTGAGCTACACTGTTAAATACACAGTGATTTTATTGGAAAATAGGGCGTTAAAAATGTTCATTTATGAACAAAGAATCTGTTGCAATATCTGTACTGATCTGCTGTACACACAAGTTTACTCGCTTGGTGTGTGTTGAAACCTATCAGGCCTGATGTCCCACAACCTTCTGAACGAGAATGAGCACAAACCAATTCCATGCTTGAAACCATGAGGAGCCAGGATCATTTTCGAAATCATGTCAAAGGCAAAGTGTTCTCCCGCTGACGTCACAGCATGGCTTTCTTTTATATGTTGTAGATGCACCGTACCTTTATCATTTTATCACATTGTACTGTTGTATTGCAAATTTAAGTCAAAATTGTGTCATCAGCACTTTAATGTCAACAAAGAAGAAAACATAGTGGGACTCTCAGTGAGTCTCACTTACCCCTCATATCGGTTTGGCCTGTGATTTTCAGTGGATACATTTCAGTGCTATGTAGAATCATGTGTTTTTGTCAGGGACATTATAAAACAAGCACCCACAGATAAATCAATCCGCACCTTGGACTTAGCACATGTGTGAGTCTTTTAGCAGCTGTTGTGTCTGTTGTCAGACAAAAATACATCCAGTCCATGATTTCTTCTCTTCAAGTGTGTGCCATGACATCAGAGCTGGATCTGCAGTCAGATTCTGGCTCGTTTGGTATTTTCTATTGTCAAGACTGGTGGAGGAGAGAAGTCATAGGAAGGGATTGTGACTCTGTGACTGGGTGCGCGACACCGGGCGGGGAGGGAGGGGCAGTAAAGGCTGGGGGAGGTTGGTGGGGAGGTCCAGAAGTCCAGCTGGAGGTTGTGTGAAGGAGGAGGGTAGGACAGGCAGCTGGTGAGTGAGAGGGAGCGGTAGAGACGGACTGTAGGACAGTATGTGTGGGGGCAATGGAGACGTGGAGGATGGCCTCATTTGGTTGAGGGTGAGGCGAGGGGTGTCGGAGTGGAAGGGGTTGGTGGGAGACGGCGCACTGAGACCTGAGAAGACGGAAGTAAGGGGTCAGACTTTATCGTACTGTACGTGTGAGGCGGTTTCACCTTACCTGAGAGGAAGGGGTTGTTGTGAGTTTTACTGGGAGGGTTGGAGGGGATCAGGGCGTCTAGGTTGACCAGCGAAGCCCCGGTAGGTCCCAGGAAAGCTTCAGGGGTCTGACAGACACGTGTCGGTGCGGTGCTGAGAGGGGGCGCCAGCCGGGACAGGTCGAACATCTCAGGGCTGGAGGAGTCCCGGCCGTTTACTAGAGGATTGAAAGAAAGGTCGCACCCTATTCCTGCTTTTTTGGGATTCACTTCAGTGTCGGTCGCACCAAACTGGTCAGAGTCTGCACCGGGACAAGACAGTGTTGCACACAGCAAAACATGAGTCAAAACAACGCCGTGCTAATGACAAGACGTGACTCCAAGTGGAGAGATATCAGAGCCGGGACAGCAGGTGCAACAGCAACACTTTAGCTGAAAATCATGTTGACCAATGAATTTGACTTTTACTTTTTGATAAATTAAGAAAAATAAACACAAAATTCCCGCGTAGAGAGGGGTGTCAAAACTGTTCTCAACACAAAAGCAGGCGGTGAAGACCACAGCTCGTACCTGCAGGGCTGGTAGATTGCTCAGATGAACCAGCAGGAAAACACTCTTGGATCCGCTCCTCACCGTTTGCCGCAAATCCATCCGTCTCTTCCCCATCTGAGTGAGAAATGTAAAACTGATGTATTGACAGGAACACACTCAAATGAGACACTGAAGTTGTCTTAACATACTGCATGTGTGATTGTTCACACTTACGATATATTTGGTTCAAAAATGTGCAGTGCAGAAGTGTTGTAGTCACAAACACAAAATTACAAGACTTGTTTCTCCTTAGAATAAAGCAAAATGGTGCAGTATTTAGGCTCATCTTTTGCAGTATTTCACTGACACAACGTTGTATAAGAATGTGACATGAAAGAAGGTCTTTATTTGTTGGTGTTCATTGACTTTTATTCTATTTTGACTGAGACTCCATATCAGGCGAATGGTCCTAGGCCATTCTTCTGTCTTAAAGAGTGCTGGTTAACTTGGGAGAAGACCCAAAAAGCAACACCAACATCTAGAAAACGCAGAGATGAAATGATGCCAAGCTGTTCCACGAGTGAGCGCATGCCTGCAATGCTTTATTGAGAACACGATTGTTCTATCCTGTCAGTTGCAGAGGAAAATTACCATCTAGATCAGAGGTTGGAAATCCAAATTCCAATAGGGCCACATCACATTTTGGCATTTTGGTGCCAAGAAAATTCAGATCACTAAACACTACAAAACTGAATCACAAATTTGTCATTTAACAGATAATTTTGTGTGTTTTTATATAGTAAAAAAAAAAAGAAATAAGGAAACACCATATGACTATTGTCAATATAAGTGAGTCAATATGTAGGGAAAAAAATACAGAATTACGTGTACAAAAATAAAAGTAAAATCCAAAACAATGTCAGCAAAAATAAAAATAACAAATACGTACAAATGTGTAATAAATAAAGTGTAAATAAAGTGAGTGTAATAAATAGAGGACATTAAACCATGGATGTACAATGAAACTTTGTCTGTGAACTAGTGATATTGAATGATAATAAAAAGCAGCTAGTCCGGTGAAATATCACATGTCAAGCTCAAAGTAGTCGGACCGCAAATCATCTGTTCCGTTTCCCTTTGACCTCATGAGACAGAGGCAGAGGGTCCCATGTGGCCCCCAGGCGGCTGCCTGCCCACCCCTGATCCAGATAGTTGACAAAACTAAATTCAAACTCCAGCAGTTGTGATGGTGTCGGGTGATGTGAAAATGTGAGCGGCGCATTCGTGATAGATATGTTTTTGAGAAGTTCTATTATTCACATCATATTTTCAAGTCATGAAGAGCAAAATACAATTTAAATGTTGTATTACCTGTGTGGAAACAAAGGTACATTTTTTAAAAAGACAACTTTTCAGGCATTGGCATTGAATTTTCACTGCATATATATTTCTAAAAAAAAAAACTGTCTAGAATCGGGATATAAAAAGAGCTACCTTCACCATTCGTTCTGTCCCACACATGATTTACAGGACTGGGAACATGTGCGGCTTTCCAAGGGTCAGTGCTTGAGTTGGCACATGGAGGCCAGGGATTAGAAGCGCTGGAAGAAGATGGCGGGGCCGACCAGGGATTACCAACCACAGGAGGGCTGGCCTGAACCGCTGCAAGCACAGATGAGGTTTGATTTTCAGTCAACTGACAAGATTGTCGGGTGCAGATCGATGTCTCGCCCACCTGCCGGCTCCCAGGGGCTCGAGGGAGCATCAGAAGACACAGCAGCAGAGATCCAGGGGTCAGTTCGAGCAGGTTGAGCTTTCGAGGATGCACCAAAAATATCTACCAGATCCAGCATGGCGGACTAGAAAGGAGCGGAGAATAGTTTTTTTTAGTGTGAGGTCAACATCATCCAAGGACTGGTTACTACAGGCGAACTAGCCGTGAGACGAGACAGTGAGTCTGACAAACGTGTGAGTCAAAGAGCTGCTATTGATGCAGGTAGCTTTCAGGGAAATGCCACGCTGAGCTCAGACCCTGATAAGACAAAGCCATTACGATTCAGTGGGCATCTCTTCTTTCTCAGACCTCATTATGCTGATCAGCTTTTTCTCCCCTCCCCGCCCGACTCATTTTCCCACAGATCACACAGCCAACTCCTCTGGCTGTAAGCCTGCCAAAAAAACCTCCCACAAAATGATGCACTCGCCAACCTTTCCATGCAGATACACGGCCGTCACGAACACGCCCACACGCACATTTGTAACTCACCTCTCCTGTCCCCGACTGGCTCTCTCTCCTGCTCTCATCCAGTGCTTTCTGTAGTAGGGACTCGTCTCCTTGGCGACAGTTTTTGTCCTGCAGGGGCGGCATCATCAACGTCATCTCCACCACAATTTATACACTCACACACACACAAGTTGGTCCACTATTGATTTCTGTTACAAGAAATGAAACATTAAACCAGACTAGAAAAGATCAGAAGACAGAGAGGAGAAACTTTTATGCAGCTACAGCCAATAATAAGGTGCAGCTAACAGCACACTTTTTTTTGAGAGAAATCATCAATACTTATGTTTCTGTTTCACAGAGATGCACAAGCATTTCAAGGAATAAAAATAGGTTCATTGTGGAAACTCAGAAGACAACAACAGTTCTTAAAACAGTACTTCAAACCTTTCTGACTATGGCCTATACAATATACAGCGCACGTCGGTCATGGACCGAGGACACAGCATGAGGTCATCCAACTATCCCTACCATACCACAAACAGAAGCACGAAGACACCAGTTATAGCCACTGACTACAGCACCAGCACACTGGTTGGCTCCTTAGTGATAACTTAGGTGCCATTATAATACAGAGAAAAAGCCTGTTGAGGAGTGATTCATGCTGTCGGGGTAAGTGAAGATATCATTTCCAAATCTCCAGCACACTGGGGATTTGAAATGTCAAATTCAGCCTCTTGTTTTGATTTTTTTTTTTTTCAAATTGGAATACACAAGTCATAAAATCATTCAAGTATATTAAACAAACACGGGTGAAAATGAATCTTGGCGCTCGTGAAACTGGTGACTCTGAACAGGGGTTGACTTAACATTTTAAAACAGAAAATGACAACGAAAAATGGCATCTAAAAAAAACAATGAGCAACATTAGTGCAGAATATTAGAAAAATATCTCTATCTGATAGAAAAGTTCTAGCACATAATTAAATTTATAAAAAGGAAGATTCAAATGCTTTATTATATATTTTCATAGAAATGTGGAAAATGCCATTGAATAATAATCGTATGAATATGAATGAAACACAATATTACAAATATTTTCATTTCAGTCTATACATACAATGCTTTGAAAAATGAATTTGGGCACAACAATGGCAGGTGGAGATCTTGAACGTGGGTAAACGTGGACACAATGTTGGGGAGCCCAGATGGTGTGTGTTCATTTAGGCCCCAAGATTTGACATGACTTAACTCAACATTCAAATTTAGCCAAATCTTAAAAGCAACAGAGCGACATGGAGAAATGTGTGAGACACGCACCTTCTGACTCTCCTCTCGACTCATGGCCAGAGCCAGCTGGAGCTGCAGCTCCTCCTCTCCGCTGGTCTGGGGTCTGGCTTGCTCCAGATCAGAGGCGGCTCTTGGAGACGACGACGAGGCTTCAGGGGAACAGACAGACACAGGGCCCAGCTCAGTGACAGCCAAGCTGTAACAACGCATGAGTAGATTCTGACCGTCACTCACAGTTAAAAGAGGACGGTGAGCCTCTGGAGCGGCTGAACTCCTCCCCATACAGCACAGCCATGCTGGGCTGGCTGGTTCTTCTTCCCGGATGGTAGGTTGGAGGAATTCCTCCGTACACACTGCCTCCTCCTCCACCACCGCTGCCTCCGCCTGCCATCCGCTCCTTGGTCTTCAGCGCTTGACTTCTCTCTTGGCGCAGCCGCTCCTCGTCCCGGAGAAGACACACCAGCTGGCGGGCTTTTTCTCTCACATTGGCCCCCTGGTCTCGTCCATCGCGGTCCACATACTGGAAGTCACGAAGAGTCTAGAGCACCATGAAAACAAAAATACTCATCAAACTCTGCTACTGCAGTTAAATATTTTTCAGCTCCAAAAGTACTTGTCTAGATTCATAGTAAATGTGAATGTGTTTGATCAATGTAGTGGGTGAGTTCAGGTGGGTAACAGTGAGCTTTTAAACTAATACCTGAATAGTGAAGGCGTTCTCGCGACACTGCTGTGCCACTCGCTCTGATCCAGTCTTCAGCAGGTAGTCCAGCAGAGTCATAGCCTGAAGTTAAAGGCCGGTGAGTATCCTCATACAGTCACGTTGGAAACAGAACAGACTGATGGTGAGGAATGGACGGGCACAAGAGTCAACACGGTGGATGAAATAGAAGCACTGCAGCATCACCTTGTAGACGTGCCTCCAGTTCTTCCCGCTGTCATTGAGCCGCTTCCACAACATACCCATGACTTCAGCAAACGCCACCACGTTAAAGGTCAGGTCAGCAATTTCTGACATGAGAGATGAGGATGGACCCCATGGATCGTTGGAGGTGGCCTCACGAACCTGCGCACCATTGTCAGGGGAGCAGTGATTAACATTCACGTCCTTCGAGTGACATACAGAGCATCTGTGTTCAAGTCAGAGGGATCTGTTGTGTTACCTCATATGTGGTGCAGTATGGAGAAATTGCTGAAATTATTTAAAGGCTACGAATTCATTTGTAACAATTACGCTTTTAAGTCAAAATATTTTTATATTCTTACTTCAAATTACCCACCAATGCGGCAATAAAATAAATGAACTTATAAGAATCCTAAAAGCCCCGACTCTTCTTCACGTCTGCCACAGGATGAATGGATTCTGCGGCAAAGTCCTGTCCTGCACAGGACACCTTCCATGGACAGCTACAGAACCCGATGCACATTACATTGTTTTTATATATTTTAAAATCTCTCTACCTTCTGGGTGGGAGCATCCGAAGCAGGAATGGATTTCATACAATGAAATTAAATAAACAAAATAACTTATCCAATATTTTTACATATGTGACTAAGAGGAGTTGCAAAAAGATGAGCTCAGTGTTTATGATTCTCAGCTATTCCTTTGTTGTGCCATCACCTCAGTTAGCTAACTTGCTAACAAAACAAAACAAACAAGTTTTGAATTAACTATAGAGTGATCTTGTCTTGGTTCAAAGAAAAAGTGGTGCAAGAATAAAAAAAACAACTTTCTACACACATTCATATGCTCTATAAATAAGCTTTCCTGAAACACTACAAGATTTTATTTGACCCGCAGCTCTTGTGAAAATCTTGCCAGATCTGGTCAGAGGTGATGTTGAGCTCGCCACAATATCGACAGCAAACATTGAATACCTTGATCTCCGCTTCAGAGTAGTTGTGCACAATGTTCTTGACTTGGCGGCGCAGCGCTGACGTTGTCATGGTTACACGTGATGAGGCAGATTAAGGTCGGAATATCCTGAACAGGTGAATTCATGGAATGCGGCGCAGAAAGGAAGTCAGACTGTAGAGGTCACTCTTCTCAGTCAGGCACGATCGGATCAACCTTTAGAGGAATATAAAGATGATAAACGGAGAAAGTAAGAGGATATATCTCACTATATCTCTCAATATTTATGATCATTTGAAATGTTTAGATAGACACTACATGAATGTTCCATAAAAACACCCACGTAAAGAGGCGCTCACAACCAGAACGCTCATGTGTGGTACCAGACAGCTGCTCACATTCCATGTCAATGAAAAAGTGGTACAATGCTGAAAATGAAAGTCTAGTCAGGGAACTAGGTCACACCAAAACGACAGCACCCAGGTGCCTAAAGACACATCTTTCTGTTGGTCTAGATTTAGGTCAACACACACATTCCAAGAGCTCGGGTCAAAGGCTTTTATGGCAAATTGAACATTTAATTTAGCGCTCAACTGAACCTTAATAAAAACTTTAAACCTTAAAATAAAAATAAAAATGGATCTGCTCTTTTTACTTTTCTTGAGTGTGAAAATAAATAGCATACAACTACAACGAAAGCAAACCAGCAGTGAAGAAAGGTGTCTTCTAATAACACACAAGCTGAGGATCCAGCCTCATTTCAGTATGTGTGTGTGTGTGTGTGCGCGCGTGTGTGTAAGGAGACAGCAGGCGCAAGTGACTGAAGGGCATAAAGAGGAAACTCAAGCTCAGCATCAATGACCTGTATCAGCTTTCTGCAAATCAACCCTCTGACAGCGTCGCCACAATTGAGAGAAGTTTGTATTTCTCGGCCTGCTGTGGACAGATTTGTCACTCTTTACTTTGCCACCTCACTCACCTCTCTGTCATTTACATTAGCACAGATTATTGCAATATTAATGCTGCACACAGCCACCAGAAAAAGACAAAGACAATGAGGGCACAGTTGAACCATTCTGCCTGATGGATACAAGTAAAGTGAAGAGCATCTTAACATGACATGGTATGTTTGTGTAGCTAACACTTGGACATATAAAGAACAGATATTATTAGCTAAGCTGTGTAGTAATATTCCAATTCATAGCAGTATTGGAGCACATTCTTGTGTCACAGCTTTGAGCTCTACACCTGCCGGTGCCAACTCAACCAGCACACAGTGAATCACCTCCAGTGCAACATGGACAAACTCCTCATCCAGTCATCTCCATGGAAACGGTGCTCCTTCGTGGACGCACCTCATTTGAATCCACACAGTCGCCAGAAACTTTCACCGCAGCGCCACAAACAAGTATTAAAAAGCGTCTCTCTGTCTTCGAATCTCCCCAATGAGCTTCCGTCCAGAAGTGCATCACAAACGGATGATGTTGCCAAATGTACTCTCATAAACACCGGCGTAACAGAGAGCCGCGGGACAACGAGACTGACCCACTCTGATGCGTCACAAGCAGAGAATCCACGTCAGCACGTCGCACACGTTGGCGTTTGCGCACGCGCACTTTGGCAGCAGGTGTATTTCGTATCAGGTGGAAAAGGAGGGCGACTATAGTGGCACTGCATCATCACTTCTACTACACACATACGCCGGTCCCCGCGTGCAGCGACCATGTAGTCTACACGTGTTGACCTGGGATACTTCCACAGTCAGGTTTCAGCCTCGCAATAATGGCGGCAAAAGTCGAAAACAAGCCACAAATTCGACGCGGTTCTTACCTTGTCCATGACTGCTGGAAGGCAGACGGGCACCGCCGGAGCGAGGAGTGGAAGCGGACCTCGCCGGCAGAAGGCTCGGCACGGATCGGTCGGTGAGTCGGTGAGCTACAACTGTGGAAGGATGCGAGTGATGAAATCCGCATAGGACACGCAGCATCTCTCCCTCTCTCTCTCTCTCTCTGTCAAACACTCTTGCTCATCCAGCCAGGCTCCCCCTACACACGCGCGCGCCAGCCGGCAGCGGAGAGGCGGGGGCGGGCGCGAGGCTTCTGCAGACTCAGCGGCGCTGCTGTCATCCACTGATGCGAGCGTGACACCGACCACAGAAGCAGCTCACCTCCACTTTTATTTGTTTTACAATGCAAACTGGACCCAAAAATAAAAAAAGACACGCCGTCAAGCGTGGTTTTCAAACGTAAAAGTCAATGTCAAAGTCGTCTTCTATGATTTCCCGCTCATCCATCAGGCTGCACAGGTTCTCCACCAGCTCCTCGATCATGGAGTACACCTGTGGAGACAAAAAGAAACGGTCTGATATGCATCATGTTGAGTTACAGGCAGCCATACTCACTGCTGAGAACACCCACCAGTTCATCACAGCAACAGGCTTCAAAAGTTTTTTTTTTTTCAACATAACTTAACAACACAACGAGAAATTCCCCGAGGAAGCATTAAACTAAACTAAAATGACAATTCAAATATAGATAAACAACAACAAGACAGCAAGGAATACTGTAATACAGACCTTTGAATATATCATAATACGAAAAAAATTTGATGCACTTGTGTAAAAACGAATTTGTGAATTATATATTGTGAAAAAAATATACAGTGGTACCTCGGTTTTTTAACAAATCGGAGTTTGAACAAAAAATTCGAGTTTTTTTGCTTCGGATTTCAAACGAAAATCCAGAACTTGAACGCCCCAGAAAAAAGCCGGAAAAAAACATCATCAACAACAACAGCGATCAGCTGACCCACAACATGCTTTGTTATTGTGTATAACGCAGGCTCTGTATGCAGACGTGTCCCGTTAGCTACATTTACTGGCTGTTCTTTCTTCATATTGAGGTGTAAAACCTTTCCTGTCTCCACACTGGACCGTGGTAGAGTGTCACAGGGGAGGCGTTCGCTCTCCACACCTCCGAGGCTGGAGCGCGCACTCCAGGGTTTGATGTCCTGTTGTGGGCTGGAGCTGGGACAGGGATGAGACGAGTCTGGGACAGAGCGTTACTTGGTTTATGACTTTGTCACAGCCAAACTGCACAGAAGCCCACATTCAGAGCTGGACACGCACCGGGCACCTCTTCACTTCTGGAGAGACCTCACTCACTCGGCAACCCCTCCCACATGCAGCGGCCACACACATAGAGGAACAGCGCACCTGCAGCAGACACTCTACATTCACTCCTACAAAAGACTATTTTAAGGCTTGGAACGCACTATTTCTTTTTCCATTCATTGTAATGGGAAAAACGGATTCGGATTTCAAACAATTCGCTTCTCGAACGGCCGTCTGGAACGGATTGTGGTCGAGAACCGAGGTACCACTGTAATTCATTCAAGCAAAAACAACATGTACCTGAATGCCTCTGAGCATATATTTAAAAAATACAAATAAAACACATTCATATTTCAAAATAATTTGACAAACAAGAATAGAACAGTGCACCTTTTGACGCAGCAGTCGCTTGTATATGACGATCATCTCCGGATCTGTAACAATCTGCTCCTCAGGCTTTTCCTTAGCCCCCTTCTTTGGGTCCTCCTTCTTTTTCTTGTCCTTCTTTTTGGTGTCCTGCATCCAGGACATAGTATCATTACCAATCATTAACTTAAAATAAACAAATACAAATCAATAGCTATGACAGCATAGATGCTGTTTGCTTACCACGTGAAAACAAAACTAAATGTATTTCAATGGCGACTAGTTTTCCTCGGCTGTAATCCAACGACTAACCTGTTCAGTTTCACTCTGCATCCACGTGTTTCTCTCTGGGAGGCCCAGTAACTGTTTGAGCCAGACCGCCTCTGCAGCCAAACTGTCGAACAAGATCCCCCACAAATGCTTCCTGCAGAGGGCGCCACACGACGCAAGTTGAGAACGACTCGACCATGTGTGAAGCGACGCATACTATTTGGTGATGACTCACCCCATTTCCACCGCTGTGAGGTGGTTGTTTCTAGGCAAAGGTTCCGAGAGCTTGATCAAGAGCGTGTTGAGTTTCTCCAGACCTTTTTCTCTGGTGATTGTCCACTCATAAGTCCCGTGCTCAGGCAGGGAGAGCACACCCTGAATCAGAATCAAGGACAATGATGTCTGAGAAACCTGTGAAGACCCCTAAAACAAAACAATTCCTACCTCTCTGAGTGTGTCCACAGAGAGGTCCCAAGTCACAGTGGGATTCACTTCATGCCACAGTTTCTTCAAATCCTCCACTGGCTGATCTCTGTATTGTAGCTAAAACAAACAGTTTTGTCAGCACCATAAAGCACCATATTGTGCATTTTCCTATCATTTACTTTTGGGTTTTTGTTGAGGAAGTCCTCCTCCTCTGTTATGTAGAGGTCTGCAGGAGAGCTGGGTCTCTCTGGAGTGTGAATCCCCATCAGGATGTCATACATTATGGACTTGCACATGTTGACCGTCACCGACTTCTCCAGGTTTTTCTTGGAGCAGCGAGAAAAAAATAACAAATGAGACAGTTGTATTGGGGTTTAAAGACGTATGTGAGGCACCTCTAACAACTGCCTCTCGTCCACTGTGCTGTCATGATAGAGCGAAACGCCCCTCAGGGTGACTTGCAAGGCGGCGCCTTGCAGCAGCACCGGGTGAGTGTTGAGCTGCCACTGCTCCGTTTTGATGCCTGGGCTCTGCGACTTGAACACAAACTCAATCTGCTCACTGGAGCCTGGAAGTATCACACCTTGAAAAGGAAGGAAATAATGAGGAACACGAAGAAGCCCTTGTGGTGTGTGGTTCCGGCAGGCGAGGAGGATCCTGTCTACCGGAGGCGGAGTCGAAGAAGAAGTGCGGACTCTTCGTTTGGGGCTTGAGGTTCGAAAAGCTCTGCGGCAAGAGCAGCTGCTGCCAGCTGAAGAAGATGGCCGTGTTGCCTTCGTTACGCAGGTCAACGTAGGAAACAGCGTTTTCTCTTGCGGCAGCCTCGAAGATGATTGTGGCATTGATTCCAACTTTACCCTGATTTGACAAAAAAAAACAAAAAAAAGGTCAGGTTCTTTCTGATATTTTCAACCCCTTCACACAGAGGGGTGGGACAAATGACTGTTGAATTTGATAGACATGTCAGCGTCCAATCCTTTGGACCAGGCTGGTTAAGTACAATATAAAAATCTATAACATATAAAGCTGTATGGCTGAACCTCTGTTCGCCTCCTCACCTGATGAATGGGAGTGTTTCCGGTCCAGCTGGCGAGCTGACCACAAAACCTGAGCGCAGGAATGACCGGCCGGTCATCGCTGAAGGACGACAGATGATCTCTGTGGAGTACTACATTGTCACATACCAGAAACATCATCGAAAACACGTTTCTGACAAATGCCACGTACATATTCTCTTCCTTAATTTCACTGTCTTCCTTTTTTTCCTTTTCCTCCTCCAGAAAGGGGCTGCGAGTGACTTCAACGAAAACCGTGGGTTTGTTTGAACCAATGACCTCCAGTCCACTCATGTCCTGTCAGAGGAGAGGGGATGTGTTGGTTCTGATGGGGTCAAGGCGAACCGAAAACTCAGAATCAGAATCAAATTCATTGCCGTGGTCAGTGGAGATCCCACCAACTAGGAAAGTGCTTCGGAATAAAGTGCTGTCAATAAAATAAAATAAAATAACTCAGCCATTTAATGCAAGAGACAATTTGAACATTGCTTACAAGGATTAAAACTTGACTTCTTTATCTGAATGGACCTCAGTAATATCCATCTAGTTGGATGTTTTCCAGAATGTTTGTGTATCACTGCATAGCTTGTCTAGAGAGTTGTACATGACACAGTGAGAGCTGCGTTCACACACTGTGTCTCTTTAAGACCTTTATTCTTTCCTCGGTTTCAGTGAAGATGTAGCCGAAGACGAAGAAGACTAGTCACACTCCTCACAAACCTGAGACAAACTATATTTTTAAAGACCACTCCCAAATACACCCTGCCCTCCCCCGCCTGTTAGGACGTGCATTTCTACTGTCTTCCTCTTTCCTTGCAACTGTACACATATTTTTAGGTTCGCCTTACACAATTGATGTCACAAATTCCAAGACTCAAAAATGTAATTTTGAGGAAGCAGAGTAATAGAAAACAAATGTTATCACCGGCTTTCTGAATTCAAAGTCGTGCAGGACTTCAGCAATCTCCTCGCGTTTCTCCTGCAGGTACAAACTCTGGGTCCACGTCCGCGTGGCTCGTCGCACACACTCGGTGTAGATGTTTCCTGTGAGGTCAGCAGCAGACGGTCGGACATGCACGTCGCTGTCAGATAGAAGCTCTAGGATCCTATAATTCTGTCAGCGCTCAAGGCCGTACCTGATTCAATACGCATGTTGGTTGACTGCCCGATGAACATGACAGGCTCCCTCTTGCCTTGATCTCTCAGAGTCAGAGTTGTTGTGATGCCGGTCATTTCATCTCCAAACCTCTGAGGAAGGCTCCAGAATTCGCTGCCCACGTGATAACCCTTCAACAAGAGGTTCGACGTTTGAAAACTGTGGCAAGAGTGAAGTGATTTTGTGAAAGATTATCGTACGTATCCATGGTGGATGAGCGGCATGACTTGATTCAAGACTTCCTTTTGTTCCTGGACGTCTCTGTAGTCATTGGTCTGGTTCATCAGCAGGTACTCCACTGGTCTCTTCAGTTGATCTGAATGGACAAGGAGATGGAGAACCCACTCAATGAGAGCTACAATGTGCATCACTATTACAGTGGCTGAATCCAAAATATTCCGAACTGATACTCTAAATAGTCCAAGAGACTGTCTAAGACAGAGGCCATATCACCAACTCATAACGCTAGTGAGTGTTTTATTGATATTAGAAACAAGTTTCTCACCTGACAATGAAAACGCCTGCTTCTTCCGTCGTCTCATAGCCGTGGACCAATGCTTCAGGGCGTTGCTCTGAGTATTTCGACTGTCCGACGGCATCTCTTCAGGGCTCTCTAATGGAATAACTGGGATCGTAGTTGAAGCATCGGTGTTGGATATCGGCATTCGCTTCAACAACTAGGAGGGTCGACGGAATGGAACACATCAAATGCAGTTTTTTAGGGGGAGGATAGGTATGAAACTTGTAGCTACCTCTGTTTCTCCTCTGGCCTCAAGGTAGCTTTTGAAATCCTCTACATTTCCCAGGATACTGTGAGGAAGAACCATTCCTTTTTTGTCAAACTGAAAGCCTGTCGGCCCTACAGAAGAGATATCATCATTAATACCAACAGCAACACACTAGATCACAGGCTTGAAGAGAAACCAACTGTGACTATTGTCTTCTACAACTTGAGTTCGTGAATGCTGAGCTTGATAGTGAAACTTTTAATAGAAAGTTTCACTATCAAGCTCTTAAACATAACCTGGGAGCATCATGAAACTCATATTGTCAATCAAACATGAGCCTTTGTGGCAACCCAAGCATCCATTACTGTGTATTGTGGGAAGAAAACAGGCAGTGTAATCTCATCATCACACAGTGAGGTGCTTTGTCGCCATGCTACCTCTTCTTGTTACATAACAGTCGGCTTCTTGGGTCAGACTGTGCTTTCATTTCGGTGTGCTAATAGCCACAGAAGGAGCCGTCGCAAGGCTTTCTTGTTTTTCCTTTCAAAAGTTCCAAAGGCTTCAAATTCAATTACAGCAAATGCAGTGGGGTTTCTGTTCAACAACAAGGCCTGAATAAAAAAATGCATGCTAGAAAATTAGATATTTTGAGAACACTGTGGATGTATTAGTCTGTCACCAAGGAGCTGCTCAGTGATGCTCACTGATGTAGGGGCTGACTCAAAATATGACTGTAATAATGCATAATTTCCTCCACCTTTTTGTGGAGTCTGGCAGCAGGCAAATGCGTCAGCTCCTCGATTGGAAATATAAATTTCATTCAGTCAGTTGTCCAAAAAAATTGAATTTGTTCAACCACAGGATTGTTTTTCTGTAAACAATGCTAAGGAGGATGTTGGTTGTTGTTAGGTTTCCACTGCAGTACCTGAGTAGTTGTTAGGTGGAGAGTTGTGGACCAGGGAATTCTGAATCAGCCGTCTCGGATGGGCCCTTGCATCGTCAGTTAAGCATGTTTTCTGCACGCGAGGCAACATCTTCCGATGATGGGTGGATGAGGGCTGTGAATCTGCGGGAAAACAATGTATCATTATTCACAAAAAAAAACAAACAAACTTAATAGTGATCCATAAATAGCACATTGAAGTTTAAATTAGATCAAAATACTTGTGTTCATACATACATATATATATATATATATATATATATATATATATATATATATATATAGAGAGAGAGAGAGAGAGAGAGAGAGAGATAGAAGTGAGGTGACTTGACAATGACACACTGGTGAACAAATTTAACATGTTAGAGGATTTGAATCATTTGACATTTACTTTGAGTTGGCTCTAATCTGTATTTTCAGAAACACTATTACGTCATCTTCTAATATCTTTGGAAAATGTCAGCAAGTATTTTGGCAAATCTGTCTTTTCTTCCACCAAAATACACTAGAATTTTATTTCTAGATCTAGCCGACCACGTGCAGTGCTCTGGATGGCCAGATTTGGCTCTGAGGCCAGAGTTTGACACCCAGTGAAGTTCTGAAAGTCACACATTAAGCTGAGCAAAAACATGTTTGCATTCGTAACATTCAAAGACCATTGAAATTGACGCACTGACTATGCTTAAATTTAATTTCTTATCAGCGGATCATTGAAATTGATGCAATGACTATGCTTAAATCTAATTTCTTATCAGCGGATCTGACACCAGCGGTCACCAGCACAAGCATTGGTCAGTCAATAGAATAGCCAGGGGACTTTAACACGTTTCAGTGGTCAAATATTCTCTATTTTAAGTATATAACATGTCTATATTTGACAATACTTTAATTACTTGATAAATGTTGATGATTGGAGTCTTGCCTCAGACCAATTCAATTGTTGCCTGATTTGCAACACGACAGAGGCTTCAACAGAAAGTGATATAAGCCTCGCTAATTTTACTATAGACCTGTCATTCTAACGTCACAAAAACCTGTGCATTTTTCCCATTTATATGATGAAGAGGGTCTTAAAGACCTGGAAACATCCAGGCATTAAAGTCATCTAGAGGCACCAAATAAAGACAACACTAAACAAAGGGACCCAACCCACACCATTACTCTCTGATATGGTTTTAGAAAATCAGCCACCACAGAGACATTTAACAACAAGTTAGAGCCACCTAAATATATGAACATGAATTTACAATCTCTTTAATAAATTAATAATTTCATTAAACTTAAAACTTAAAAAGACACCTTATAGTCAGTCGTTCTCTAGGAGTGTTTGAGAATTATCAATAACAACAAGTGCTGATCGTGGCTCCCCTTGAGCTATGTGTGAACCAACAAACGTTCATAACGCATCTAAAGCAAAGGATAAAAGCAAAACTGAAGTAAAACAACGTGAAACCACGCTGTCTTTTCAAATAAAGCCTCCAGCCAGCGTTAGCGTGTGCTAACTAAAAGAAGGAGAGGTCGACCTCAACGCTTTTCTCATTCGACAAAATAGTTATCAACATTTTATACCACCGCAGCTGGAGATAAACAAAGCCGTCAATATGTTTGAACACAAGTTAAACTTCAGTATTCAGCAGGCATTGAAGAGTATTTACCATATTCCATCTGCGTGCGGCTGCTGCGTAACCATGGCAACGAGTCACAACACGCACAACTATATCCCCCCTTGTTTTTGCCGGATAAATCTATGAAGCAATGAACAAATGCATGATTTCAATGGACAGATATAAATATAAATAAAATATAAATCACTGTAAATTGAAGTTGTAATGACGGTAAATAATAGATTGTATCGCGAGGAAGGATTGGCGCGTCCCTGACTGTCAATCATTCTGACGCATGCGAGTGTGGACGTGGGCAGCCTATAAAAATCACACTCGTCCTCCACATCAACAGTCTCGCTTTCAGTCAAACAAAAACACTTTAGATCCCATTGTTCTCTGCCGTTCAAGCACCATGGACCCGGGGCGCGCTCAGACGCTGGCCAAAATAGAAGGAGCGCAGACGCGTGAACGCGAGGACTTGTTGGGCTCAGGTCCGTCCAAAGTCTTTTTGGCTTACAGAGCAGCAACACAACACCTGAGCTCGTCTGGAGTTAAAGCGGGTCTGGGCATTCTGAAACTGGCTAGATCTCAATGGACGCAGGAGAAAAAGACCAGCGCACAGCTGACCCCCGGGGAGAGCAGTCACAGAAGATCCACGCTGGACCAGCTGGCGGCCTTCGTGCTTCACGGTCACAGGCGCCAAATCGACCACCGACAGGACGCGGCGTATTCCACCAAGCCGCAGAACTCTAAGCGCATTGTTGTTCTTGGGTCGCCACGAGTGGGAAAGACCTCCATCTTAAGAAGGTATCTTCGGGATGGATTTGTGGAGGAGTACCAACCCACGACTGAGGACTTCCTCAGAAAACTGTTCCGCATCCGCGGGGAGACTTATCAGATCGACGTCCTGGACGCGTCCAGAGAGCGGGACTTCCCGGCCAAGCGGCGGCTCTCCATCCTCACTGGTGCGTAAACTTGAAAACTTTATTTTTGCTCTCATCGTCGCTTTGTTCAAATAATTTTGTTTGTCTTCTAGGAGACATCTTTCTATTAGTTTTCAGTCTGGACGACCGAAGCTCATTCGAGGAGGTGTGCGCCCTGAGAGAGGAGATTTTGGCCGCGAAATCCAAACTCTCCAAGTCCGCGGCGCCAGAGCGCGCGCGGCTTCCTGTCGTGGTCTGCGCCAACAAGGTGGATCTGCCAGAGACTCTGAGAAAAGTCTCCCGCGCCGAGGTGCTCCAGGAACTCGGTGAGGACTGCATCTATTTCGAAACGTCAGCGAAGGACAGCACCAATCTGGAAAAGGTCTTCGAAATGATGGCGAAGCGAGGTGGACTCCCGACTGAAACTGGACCTTCTGGCCACCGCAAAGTGTCCCTGAGGTCATACCAAGCAGTGCGCACTTCGGGTCGCGCGCTGGGGGGGACAACAACCCCCGGAACCGAGGTGCCATGTGGAGCACTGTTCCCCCTCGCCCGTCGACCGAGTTTCCGCTCTGATCTTAAACAAGTCATCGGACCACGACATGTTCAGATGAACAACAAACGAGCGGAAAAATGCCCAATTCAGTGAACAGACTGTCGCAAAGATGCATGTAATATTTCACCAAATATGAGGAAATAAAGTTAATTTATTTGCCAACGAATGAAGCTTGATGTTTTTTTTATTTTTTTATTTTTTAAGAAAAACGTTGAGTCAGAGGCAGCATTATGTGATGACCGTTGCATAACCAAACATCCAGTCATTTCTTGGCTCCCCTCATCCTCACCCACTGCTGTGTTTGTGCACTGCAGTCATGATGTCAGGAGAGCACCTACTGTACACCTACAAAACCACGTGAAGGCATCTCCTGGAAGCTGGAGTATTTAAAGATATTTATAATAATGATGTGTATCTCGTGTGTTATGGGTGAACATAAAAATTGACATGGCAATCATTATTCAGACATCACATTTTTAACATTTGACATGTATCCCTTGCCTTATATCACTACACTTTTTGTTGACTCACCCATGCTTTTCTCAGCTATATATGGAACTATATTCTTCATTATAATATGAAATAATATAATATTCTGCGACCAATATAAGACTAAAGTTAAAGTGAAAAAAACATAATAATAATAACAATTCTGTACTAATAAAAATATATTAATAAAATAATGTATAAAGCCGGATCCCATATAAAACAGCTCTGAAATTCAGATTGCAAAGTGGGGTGTTTCAAAATATGAATTGGGTTGAAATGCCATGGAATTGAATAAATGGCACCCATCCATTACCTCATGCGTGTCGAAGGATGGGTGGCAGAAGCAGCAGGATAAGCAAAGAGGCCCAGGCATCCAACTGGCCATCGCAGTCCAACAGTCCCAAAACATTCACCATGGAAACTAAACAAGATGATACACTACAAAGATAAACAACCATGCTTTTAAAAGTATCCTCTAAAATGTAAGGCAAGCCTGGGTTTAAGCAGAAATAAGTTAT